>NC_068913.1:116977500-117602500 GCF_023091745.1 Budorcas taxicolor | reverse complement strand
GTTGTTGTTTAATTGCTAAGTCAACTGTTTTGTGACGCCATGGACTGCAGCCCGCCAGGCTCCTCTCTCCTTGGTATTACTCAGGCAAGAGTCCTGGAGTGGGTTGCCATTCCCTCCTCCAGGGGATAGTCCCAACCCAGGGACCGAACCCCGAGTCTCTTGCATTGCGGGCAGATTCTTTACCACGGAGCCTCCAGGGAAGCCCTGACTTTGATGCTAGAAAGAGAAAACTTCTCTAAAAGAGACCTTGTTAAAACGATTGGCCAGTCAAAGAAGAGTGGATACGATGTAATCAAGCCGCTCCCAGGAGAGGCTGACATCTGCAGGTGAGACGAGAGGAAGACGCACCTGGTGTCAGGAATGGGGCCGGGGGGTCATCCAGGACACCCTGTTCTCGGACAGCCCTAAAGAGGCCAGAAAATGGTCCAACATCTGGACCTTTTATGCAGTGGAATCACTTTGGACACGCTCATTGTATGTCTGAGTGAGTGCTAAATCACTTCAGTCGTGTCCAACTCTGCAACCGATGGACCAGAGCCTGCCTGTCCACGGGATTCTCCAGACAAGCATACTGGAGTGGCTGGCCATTTCCTCCTCCAGGGGGATCTTCCCGACCCAGGGATTGAACTCCTGTCTCTTACATCTCCTGCACTGGCAGGCGGGTTCTTTACCACCAGGACCACCTGAGAAGTCCCCGTTGTATGCTTGGCTGGTTACTATAACATTCGGGAGAGATGGGTTTCCGTGCTGTATGGAACTGAACTTCTGGGCTCCCCACTTGAGCTGTGAGACTGGTTTCTGTGTGTTTCCCTCAACACACTGACCAGCAAGCTTATAAGAACCAATGTCCACGCTCCCTCGAAGAGAGCACATAGGTTAAAAACAGGTCTGCTGTTAACAGCTAAATCTCTTACTTATTATAACTATAAGGTATATTAGCAATTTTAGCTAGACAGTATCAATGACAATTTGACATTTTCACTTATAAATAAAAGCAAGAGTTCAGACCCAGTTATTGATGAGTCCGAGAGAGAGGAGGGAAGAACTTCAAGGATCTAATAAAATCCCAACACCTGATCAGTGCTTTCTAATTCACAATGCACCAGCTGAGAACCTTCTGCAGGGTCACATTTGCTGACCCTATGAACTAAGAACCAAGGTGGTTTCTGAACCTTGATATCTTCATCTGAGCAGAACAGGAACAAGTGAGCTTTCCAAGAACCACTTTGAAAGGAAGCCTGTGAAATGGAATGAGGTTTCCTTTAGAGGGAGGAAAATGCAAGTTAGATTTGATGATGATAATAAAATTCTGTACATGTGCTATTTCACTGAATCATACACTTAAAATACACTCTGCAAATTATAACTCAATACAGCTGTTCACCTAGACAGTGTATTAAAAAGCAGAAACATCACTTTGCTGACAAAAGTCCGGATAGTCAAAGCTATGGTTTCTCCAGTAGTCAGGTACAGATGTGAGAGTTGGAACATAAAGAAGGCTGAGTGCCAAAGAATTGACACTTTCCAACTGTGGTGTTGGAGAAGACTCTTGAGAGTCCTTTGGACTGCAAGGAGATCAAAATGATCAATTCTAAGGGAAATCAACACTGAATATTCATTGGAAGGACTGATGCTAAAGCTCCAATCCTTTGGCCACCTGATGCAAAGAGCCAGCTCACTGGCAAAGACCCTGATGCTGGGAAAGACTGAAGGAAGGAGAAGGAAGTGACAGAGGATGAGATGTTTGGAAGGTTATCATTGACTCAATGGACTTGAGTTTGAGCAAACTCCGGGAGATAGTGGACTGGGAGGCCTGGCGTGCTGCAGACCGTGGGGTCGCAAAGAGTTGAACATGACTTAGCACTGAACAATAACAAAGAGCTGTTCAAAAAAGCTTCCTGTGGTTTGAAGGCGCTCCTGAAACTTGAAAGGGTCCTCTCCTGATGACACAGTTCTAACACACACACAGCTGGCAGGTATGGAGAGGGAAGCGGGGCTCCTACAGGAGTTTTCAATGAATATCAAAAGCAAGTGTCCTCTTTGGCTATTCAGAAAATAAGAGATGTGACTAGACTCTTGGCATTCGTAAGAAGCTCTGTATTTCTAGTAAATAACTCTCAAATATGAAAACTCGGGTAATGCATTGCAAATAAGATGCTCCCCCCGCCACTGCCAACCGCCCAGAACCAGCTGAACACGGCTCCCTTCATTACTCAGAGCTCAGTATGGGATATTTGCCGTGTTCTGTAATTTGGAGCACTAACTCCCAAGCGCACATTAATAAAGGGCTTCCCTGCAAAGCTTCCTGGAGAAGGAAATGGCACCCTACTCCAGTACTCTTGCCTGGAAAATTCCATGGAGGGAGGAGCCTGGTAGGCTACAGTCTATGGGGTCACAAAGAGTCGAACACAACTGACCTCCCTGTCCATCACCAACTCCCGGAGTTTACCCAAACACATGTCCATTGTGTCGGTGATGCCATCCAGCCATCTCATCCTCTGTCATCCCTTTCTCCTCCTGCTTCCAATCCCTCCCAGCACCAGGGTCTTTTCCAGTGAGTCAGCCCTTTGTAACAGGTGGCCAAAGTATTGGAGTTTCAGCTTCAGCACCAGTCCTTCGAAGGGTTACTTTGATATACTCTAGATCAAATCAAACAGTGGATATATTAAGAGCTGGAAAGAACCACAATGTGTAACTGAGACTCGTTCTTTTGAAGACGAGATAATGGAACTTAAATGCAGTTCAACACAGAAAACTGTTATAAACATAGTCACTGCTGGAGGAGGGGCCTTCCTGCTTGGCTCCCAGCTAACAGAACAGCAGGTTTTTCCATAGACATCATGATACTCCAAGGCTCAATTGAAGATGTTTATACTCATCTTTTTTCAGGTTATTCCACAGGTTTGCTGTTTTTCTTTAGGCAGAATAGTTGTCAAGGGCCTGATTAGAGTCTTAACAACGGTATCTTAGGGACTGCATGGAGAATGGAACTCTTCACAGTTCAATAGCACGTTTCTGTAAAATGTATACATATTATGTGTAAATATATTTATATATTATATAATGTATATTAATATATTACATGTAAATGTGTTTCTATATTCATCTAAAAATGTATGCGTGCATGCCAAGTCACTTCAGTCATGACGACTCTTTGCCACCCATGGACTGTGGCCCGCCAGGCTCCTCTGTCCGTGGGATTCTCCAGGCAAGAGCACTAGATGGGTTACCATGTCCTGCTCCAGGGGGGCTTCCCAACCCAGAGATCGAACTGTGTCTCTTAGGTCTCCAGCGTTGCAGGCGGGTTCTTTACCACCAGCGCCACCTGGGAAGCCCCATTAAAAATGTATACATACATAAAATATATACACAAATACACGGGGGCTTCGCAGGTGGCTCAGCAGTAAAGAATCTGCCTGCAGGGCAGGAGACACGGGTTCGATCCCTGGGTCAGGAAGATCCTCTGGAGAAGGAAATGGCAACCTTCTCCAGTGTTCTTGCCTGGAAAATTGCGAGGACGGAGGAATCTGGTGGGCCACGGTCCATGAGGTCACAAAGAGTTGGACACGACTGAGCATGCCCTCACATGCCACACAGTATATGTGTGTGTGTGTGTGTATGTATGTATATAACATACATATACACATATAATTTCAAAAGTTTAATTTGCTATCCCTTAAGAAAAATGAAAGTGGAACTCCTCGGAGAGTACTGGGCTTGAGAAATTTCAATATGAGGCAGATTGCCCTTATTTTAATCCTCACTTTTATTCCCCCTTTTCAAGTTCACCCTATTATTTTCAACAACCCACTTCTCTACCTCCATGGCTTTCTTCTCACAAATAGCTCTGCAGGAAATGCTGCAATTTTTAGTATCTCTAAATCCTTCTAAGCACCAACTTCAAAGAGCTATTTTGGCCCCGAAATGAAACAGGAAAGTGAGCCTGGGCGCAGGCTGGGCAGATGGGGCTGTCTGCAGGGGCTTTCAGGCCACAGAGCAGCTGCAGGTGCAGCCCCTTCCTGAAGCCCCTGCCCCCCAGATTCTCGGTGATCCCCTCACCAAGTGACCCCACGCCACTTCATAACTGCATTCCAGGTGATGCCTCCTATCCATTCACGTGTGTGTTTATATTGTGACTTGGCCATGATCTCCTCACATGCAGCCTGTAATTTCCAACTCCACCTAGCTCTCTCAAACTCACTTGGCAACAAAATCTTACGGGACCTGAACTCAGCTGGTGGCAGAATTTACCAGAATCGATATGAAGCAATCGATCATTTTACTTATCCCATCCAGTGTGGATGTAATTTTTCGCAGAAACCTGATTTTTTTGACAGGGTGCTACCCCAGACGTCACTGAGGGCATGACCCAACATACGGCAAAAGCACACAGTTAGTTTCTTAAACTCTGAAAACTTCTGAATTCCTAATTGAACCCAGGGTTCTCAGGTAAGCGGCTCTGGGCGGCATCGAGTGGACACTGTCACCTTAATGAGCACTTAGGGGAATGTCCATGGTGCTCGGGGGACTCTGACTGAGAGGAGGTCTGAGCCAAAGTGGGGGATGAGGCAGGGAAACTGATTTAAAATAGCCGTCAAAACGTAACAGCACTGAGACAAAATTGCTGACAGTCATGTAACAGCGCATGGATTTCTCCCTTTCTGAATACCGTGCGTGAGAAAGAACTTTTGACCTCAATTTATGAATCTGCATCTTACAATGTTGTCACTACAAGTGGGGATTGACAGGTATCATTTTGTTTATCCTATGACCATCTGCACAGGGCTTCTCAGTAACCCGGCTGTGCTTCGCTCCATTCCCTTAGTTCAAATGCATTATCAGTTTGTATATCTAGCCTTGAATTATTTTCAAATGCAAACTTTAAAAAGATCTTTGCAACCCCATGGACTGTAGCCCACTAGGCTCCTCTGTCCAAGGGATTCACCAGGCAAGAACACTGGAGGGGGTTGCCATTCCCTTCTCCATGGGATCTTCCTGACCCAGGGACCTAACCTGGGTCTCCTGAATTGCAGGCAGATTTTTTACCAACTGAGCCGCCAGGGAAGCCCAAAAAGATAAAGAGAGATATCCAAAAGCTTTTTTAAAAGATCACACTCTGAGCAATTCTGGTCCCACATTAATCCCTCCCATCCAGGTTCAGTAGAGCACCTGTGCCAGGGATGCAGAACCTGAATGAGGAGAGATCCCCTGGGGAGCTGACATCCCAGTGATGGAGACACACTGTAGTCACACCAACCAATACATACGTTGTATGACTTAAGAAAGGTACTAGATCCTAGATGCATTTTGCATCGCTGCATTGATCAGTCACCATGTCCAACTCTTTGCGACCCCATGGACTGTAGCCCACCAGGCTCCTCTGTCCATGGAACCTTTCAGGCAAGAATACTGGGGTGGGTTGCCATGTCCTCCTCCAGGCGATCTTCCCGATCCAGGGATCGAACCTGCGTCTCCTGGTCTCCTGCACGGACAGGTGGATTCTTTACCACTGAGCCACCAGTAAGTAGATACTATCAGTAGTTAGTGAAGCACTATGGAGGTGTCATGTTATTGGGCCAAGGGGTAGAGAGTAAAGAATGATTTTAGAGGGAGAGTCTAGAAGAACACTCCAGAAAGAGGAAGCCAGCATCTAAGGCAGACAGCTCCAAGTGGAGGAAAAGCAGGTGAAAGGCTGAATAAGGCTGATGCATTGCAGGGACCCCAGAGAGGCCAGCAGGTTAGAGCAGACTCTAGGGGGGCAGGGGACAGGTGAGGCTGCGAGGCTCTGCAGCAGGTACGAAGGCAGCGTCAGGTAAGACACTGGGTTTCATCCCAGTACAGTGAGACGCTGTTAAGTGAAGTAACCTGACCTGTGTCTAAAAAGAGCACTCCAGAGGCTATCAAGAGAAAGATCTGTGTCTGACCCAGAGTCGAGGCGGGGAGGCCAAGGACACGATTTCT
Source organism: Budorcas taxicolor (assembly GCF_023091745.1). Taxonomy (NCBI): domain Eukaryota; kingdom Metazoa; phylum Chordata; class Mammalia; order Artiodactyla; family Bovidae; genus Budorcas; species Budorcas taxicolor. The sequence continues at coordinate 117,596,539 of NC_068913.1, read as the reverse complement.
GGTCCAGGTACGAGAGGATGGGGGCCGTGCCTGAAGTGAAAGTCCTCAAGGAAAAGAGAAACTGTCTTTCAAGGAGAGTCTGGAGCGCGAGCTGCTTGTTGATGGTGTGACTGGCTATGATGTGGGGAGGGAAGTAAGGAACCCAGGATCAGCCAAGCCTTCGACCTTGACCCTCAGCATGAACAATGGTTCCATCATTCCACCAAGATTAGGGAGTCTAAAGAAAAAGAAACTTCGGAAGTGTTGCTGAACTCGGGTCTGGCTACTCGTCGCTGGAAAGCCTATATTTCAGAGGGAAGTGTTGGTAGAAAGGCAAGGCTGCTTTATTCAGGAGGTCAGCAACCAGGGAGAAGGTGGACTGAGTGCAAAAGTCAACTCCCCTCCTGATAATCACGGGGCAAGAGCTTCTAAGGGGAGACTCAGGGTGCGTGGGCAGAGGGAGGCGGCCGCGTGCACAACTGCAAGGTCGGCTCTGATGGTCATCTTGCGGTTGGTCACCAGTGGTCTGAGCAGCGTCATCTTGGTTGTTTTAAGTCCAGTTAATCAGGCTTCCCTGGTGGCTCAGGTGGTAAAGAACCTGCCCGCAATGCTGGAGACCTGGGTTCAATCCCCCGGGTCGGGAAGATCTCCTGGAGAACAAAATGGCAACCCACTCCAGTATTCTTGCCTGGAGAATCCCATGGACAGAGAAGCCTGGAGGGCTGCAGTCCACGGGGTCACAAAGAGTCGGACATGACTCAGTGACTAACACTCTGACTTTGACTAATCTTCAGTTCCAGGGTCTGAACTTCCTTTTGGGCCATGAGCTCCATTTCTTTAAGGCTCATTCTTGGAATTGCGGCAGCTTAGGTCATGGATACAGTCTGGTCATCATTAGTCAACTTCTGCCTGGCAGGGGGTTTCAGTAAATATAAAACAGCTCAAAGAATATGGCTCAGAATATTATCTATAGCCCTTGAGGACACACTGAAGATCCTTGACTTGGCTTAATACTCAACTGTGATTATCTGGTCTTTCTGACTGCTTTCCTTTGCTTCTACATTTTCTCACTTGTGACTGAATTTACACTTTGGCTGGTTTTTGCACAGACAAAAGGCAGGCTGAAAACATGGGGTGAGGGACCCCGTAGGGTGTTGCTCCATTTCAGAAGGAGTCAGCTCTGTTTGAGCTAAGCCCATTCTGGTAAGCCCAGGAGGTATATGAGAGGGGCTTTGGTACAGAGTCCGGAGATCTGAGGCTGAGATATCAACCTGGGAACCACTGGAACATAACTGGATGAGATCATTCAGAAAAAGGCAGAAGGAGACACCTGAGCTTGGGGAAAAAGGGTGTGGATTTGAACATAAACTGCCCTGAGATGGAGAGATCAGTGGCCAAGAAGTTCTCCTCTGCTTAAGTAGTGGACAGGGCACCATTGGTGAGCCCCTGTGATACAGAAATAACATAAAGCACTGGACGTAGTTAATAGTAACACCAACTCTTCGTTCAGTTCAGTTCAGTTCAGTTGCTCAGTCGTGTCCGACTCATTGCAACCCCATGAATTGCAGCACGCCAGGCCTCCCTGTCCATCACCAACTCCTGGAGTTCACTCAGATTCACATACATCGAGTCAGTGATGCCATCCAGCCATCTCATCCTTTGTCGTCCCCTTCTCCTCCTGCCCCCAATCCCTCCCAGCATCAGAGTCTTTTACAATGAGTCAACTCTTTGCACGAGGTGGCCAAAGTACTGGAGTTTCAGCTTCAGCATCATTCCTTCCAAAGAACACCCAGGGCTGATCTCCTTCAGAATGGACTGGTTGGACCTCCTTGCAGTCAGGGATCCCCAGTTGAACAGATAGTCAAAAGATGATGTGATGAAAGGTTTTAAGAACATAAAATGGAAAGTAAAGGTGTTAATAGAGCCACCAAAATGAATTATCGCAGCAGCTTCCAAATGCCCTTCATGTGACCTCAGTAAATGCTGCTGCTAAGTTGCTTCAGTCGTGTCTAACTCTGTGCGACCCCGTGGACAGCAGCCCACCAGGCTCCTCTGTCCACGGGATTCTCCAGGCAAGAACACTGGGGTGGGTTGTCATTTCCTTCTCCAGACTTCAGTAAATAGGGCATTAATATTTTACTGAGCGATTATCTATTTCATACTTAAAAATTATCTCTTTGCCTGGGAAACCTAAGGCTTAATCCCTTCTCTGAAGACCACAGTGAGCCTTACACCTCTGAGCTGGGTGATCCTAGACTTCTCCCATCTACCTAAGTGACCAGGGGCAATTTTCCAGCTGAACTTCTTTGAGCCTCATTTGATAAATGGAGGTAATATTACCTCCATCCTCAGCCGCTATGGGAGTTTGGTGAGACGCGGTATGCAAAGTGCCTACCTCATTGCTCACCACATGCGAGGCACTGAAAATTAATTGCTCTTGGAAGTAGGACAGGAAGAAACACCAGCTCCTAACAGCTAGGCCTTTGGCCATCGCCTCCTCTGCCCACAGCCCCACCCAGGGCAGGACCCTCCTGCTTTTGGCCCGTGGCAGCAAGCCCTGATCCAATCATTTGGCTGTGTCTCTTGCTCGTAAATTACTGGAAGAAGGAATGGTCCCTTCAAGCACTGGAGTCCCTGGCCTGCATCACCTGAGCCTCAATTTTGCCTAAAATCCTGTTGACATCTCAAGCAGCGAGCCTTGGTCTAGTCACTGCAGTGAATTTCTGCGGCTCTGCTGGCTGTTGTACATGGGAATTGTTTCAGTGTTTTGGCTTTAAAGGCAAATACAAATTAAAAGTAAGAGACTTCGGTAGGGGAGGGGTGAACAGATACACACAACTATCTATAAAGCAGATAAACCACAAGGACCACCTTCAGCACAGGGAACTATATTCAATGTCTCCTAATAACCTATAAGGGAAAAGAATCTGAAAAAGAAAGGCTGCGCATAGAAATGAACCATTTTGCTGCAGCCTGGAACACTGTAAATCAACTATACTTCAATTTTTAAAAAGGGAAAATAATAAGCAGCTTATTCTCCCAGTAGGAAATGCGGGGGGGTGGGGGGGTGGTCAGGGTGGAAAATTCTCTCCTCTTCTTAGAGCATTTACCTTAGAAAACTTGTCATTGTAAGCACCTTTTCATCTCTTTTGAAATATATATTTTTTGAAGCCCAGAGTGGCCTTTTGTCAGCTTTCTAACCCAAGAATGCCTTTCCTGGGACCCTGGGAGCCACGTCTATAAAAAGGTAACATTTAGGGAGACAGCCCCGACGCCCCACCATCTCCCAGCTCCGATGGGGGCAGGAACCTAATATTAACTGGTGGACACCTTGCTACAACATGCAAAAGTCTGCCTTCCCTCTGAATGAAGCTACTAAACGGATGTCCAAGCGATCACCAGGATGAACACTGTCCCCAAACGGTGTCATCAAGGCCTCTTCCTTGAGGGCTAGTTACTGTGTATCATGAAAATCCATTTGGAAGGGGCCATACCTGCCTGGTGACACAGAGGTCAGAGTTCCTTCCTTCCTAGCGCTCATCCTGGTGGATCACCTCCCAAGGGCATCACATTCTGGTTCCTGCAACCTCAAAGAAAAAAAGTGCTTCCTTTCTCTGCTACCTTTGTGGAGAGGGTTTCTGGGGCGGGGGGTGGAGCGGGGAGACTCTGTGTTTAATTATATTTGCCCACAAGGCTCTCAAGATGCCACGTGGGGCAGTCACCTGAGTGGCATTCTTGCCTCAACCACCCTGTGCACGATGCAAGCTCTCCACACCTCACCCCGACTGTGTTCAACATAAAGGAGTTCAAGGAAGAAAGGACGGAAGACACAGGGGTTGAAGGAGTGACAACGGCGTCTAGAATGGGATGCCGTTGTGCCAAGCCCCCAAGCAATCTGAGTCAGCCTAAGGAGAGCTACCGTAGAGTCTGAATCTCCGTTCCCCAAACACATTGCAGGGTCAGCAGAGGAACAGCAGGAGTCTGAAGGCATAAACCAGATGGACTGTGTCGTTCCTGCAGTCATTCTGTTAGGGGAACCACTGACCAAAACTGCCCACCCGGGCCAGGGCTGACAGTGACCCATTACACAGGTGATCTTACAGCAGGAGGTCCTGGTAAGGAAGGCAGAACAAGCTGCCACCAACTGGAAGAATTCGGAAAGGTCAAAAAGGGAGGGAGGAGACTCCAGTCCTTATGTCCTGCCAACCTCCCAGAATCCTCTCCACTGGAATCCTTCTTGGCTAAGCGAGGCACTTGCCACCAGGAAGGACCCAGAGTCAAAATGGCTGGTCTGAGAAAACATGGAAACTAATCCCAAAGCTGGGGACTGAGAGCCACGTGGCAGAGCAGTTCTTCTGGGTTCCTTTACCCTCCTGGCTCTCTCTGCCCAGGTGACATTTCCCAGTAAAGTCTCTCGCTTTGTCAGTAACTGGGTCTCCTGGGACAATTCATTTCTGAATGTTAGACAAGAGCCCACTCTTGGACCCTGGAAGGGGTCCCCCTTCCTGCAACAATTCCAGTTGGTTTGGGCAGAAACGTGACATTGTTCCCAGGAAGATGGTTGTTCATTATCATCCCTGGACCTGCTTTTGTGTTACCCCTTTCCTCACTTTTCTCTTATTGACTAAAAAGATATACAACATGGGAGTTACAGTTTTAAGTTTTATCCGGGGGCAAAATGAGGACTGCAGCCCAGGAAACAGCACCTCAGAGAGCTCTGAGAGACTGCTCCACAGAGGCAGTGGGGGATGGTCAACATATAAGATGCTGGTGGGGCGGGAGTTCAGTGCAATCAAGCGCTTTTTTTGAAAAAGGTTTTCTGCTGGTTATGAGGATCTGATGTCACCATGAAGGGGTTTAGTTCTTTTCTAGATATGAGGACATGCAAGGATTGGGAGCATGAAATCAGTTCCTGATAGTACCTAACTATCTAAAGACCAGTACCAACAACACAAGAGAAGACTCTACACATGGACATCACCAGATGGTCAGTAATGAAATCAGATTGATTATATTCTCTGCAGCCAAAGATGAAGAAGCTCTATACAGTCAGCAAAAACAAGACTGGGAGCTGACTGTGGCTCAGATCATGAACTCCTTATTGCCAAACAGACTTAAATTGAAGAAAGGGAAAACCACTAGACCATCCAGGTATGACCTAAATCAAGTCCCTTACGGTTATAGTAGAAGTGACAAATTAGATTCAAGGGATTAGAGCTGATAGACAGAGTGCCTGACGAACTACGGACAGAGGTTCATGACATTGCACAGGAGGCAGTGATCAAGACCATCCGCAAGAAAAGAAATGCAAAAAGGCAAAATGGTCTGTCTGAGGAGGCCTTAAAAGTAGCTGAAAGAGAAGAGAAGCAAAAGGCAAAGGAGAAAAGGAAAGATATAAGCATCTGAATGCAGAGTTCCAAAGAATAGCAAGGAGAGATAAGAAAACCTTCCTCAGCGATCAATGCAAAGAAATAGAGGAAAACAAAAGAATGGGACAGACTAGAGATCTCTTCAAGAAAATTAAGAGATACCAAGGAAACATTTCATGCAAAGATGGGCACAAAAAAGGACAGAAATGGTATGGATCTAACAGAATCAGAAGGTATTAAGAAGAGGTGGCAAGAATACACAGAAGAACTGTACAAAAAAGATCTTCATGACTCAGATAATCACGAAGGTGTGATCACTTACCTAGAGCCAGACATCCTGGAATGGGAAGCCAAGTGGGCCTTAGGAAGCATCACTAGGAACAAAGCTAGTGGAGGTGATGAAATTCTAGCTATTTTAAATCCTAAAAGATGATTCTGTTAAAGTGCTGCACTCAATATGCCAGCAAATTTGGAAAATTTAGCAGTGGCCACAGGACTGGAAATGGTCAGTTTTCATTCCAATCCCAAAGAAGGGCAATGCCAAAGAACTGCCCTCAAATACCTCACAACTGCACTCATTTCACATGCCGGCAAGATAATGCTCAAAATCCTTCAAGCTAGCTTCAACAGTATGTGAACTGAGAAATTTCAAATGTGTAAGCTGGATTTAGAAAAGACAGAGGAACTAGAGATCAAATTCGAACATGCACTGGATCATAGAAAAAGCAAGAAAATTCCAGAAAAACATCTACTTCTGCTTCACTGACTATGCTAAAGCCTTTGACTGTGTGGATCACAACAAACTGAAAAATTCTTAAATAGATGGGAATACCAGACCACCTTACCTACCTCCTGAGAAGTCTGTATGCAGGTCAAGAAACAACATTTAGAAGCAGACATGGAACAACGGACTGGTTCCAAATTGGTGAAGAAGTACATCAAGGCTATATATTGTCACCTTGCTTATTTAACTTACATGCAGAGTACATCGTGGAAAATGTTGGGCTGAATGAATCACAAGCTGGAATCAAGATTTCCAGGAGAGATACTAATAACCTCAGATAAGGAAATGACACCACCCTTATGGCAGAAAGTGAAGAGGAACTAAAGAGCCTCTTGATGAAAGTGAAAGAAGAGAGTGAAAAAGTTGGCTTTAAAATTCAACATTCAAAAAACAAAGATCATGGCATCCAGTCCCATCACTTCATGGCAAATAGAAGGGGAAACAAAGGAAACAGTGACAGATTTTATTTTCTTGGGCTCCAAAGTCACTGCAGACAGTGACTGCAGCCACAAAATTGAAAGACGCTTGCTCCTTGGAAGAAAAGGTCTGACAACCTAGACAGTGTATTAGAAAGCAGAGACATTACTTTGCAGGCAAAGGACCATAGAGTCAAAGTTATGGTTTTTGCAGTAGTCCTGTGTGGATGTGAGAGTTGGACCATAATGAAGGCTGAGCACCAAAGAATTTATGCTTTTGAACTGTGGTGTTGGAGAAGACTCTTGAGAGTCCATTTGACTGCAAGGAGATTAAACTAGTCAATTCTAAAGGAAATCAACCAGAATATTCACTGGAAGGACTGATGTTGAAGCTGAAACTCCAGTACTTTGGCCACCTGATGGGAAGAGCCAACTCGTCGGAAAAGACCCTGATGCTGGGAAAGATTGAAGACGGGAGGAGAAGGGGACGACGGAGGATGAGATGGTTGGATGGCGTCACCGACTCAATGGACATGAGTCTGAGCAAACTCTTCGAGATGGTGGAGAACAGGGAAGCCTGGCGTGCTGCAGTCCACGGGGTCACAAAGAGTGGGACATGACTGAGCGACTGAACCACAACATCAGGGACCTGTTTCCCAGTTTCCCTGGAGCAGAGCCTGCCTCCCCTCCACCCTGAACTCCCCTCAGGCGGTGCTGAAGGTCAGCAGCTGAGGCAGCACAGGGCTCCGGTCCACAGAGGCAGCTGGCTGAGGCCCTTGTTGCTGCTGCTCAGTCGCTGCAAAGGCTCTGGGCAGGTGTCGCTTGTGGCTAACCCTCTGGTTTGCGGTAGGAAAACAGTTCCCCTTCCAGCCACTGCAGTGACCGCTCCTCCCGAATTCAGAAGCCACTCCGCCACCTGGGAGAAGAGCATCCACAGAGACCCCTGCACCGAGCTACCCAGAGCCTCCAGCTCTTTGTACTCCCTCCAATGCACACAGCATCCATTTTTCAAGGAGTTACTCTCCATGAAAAATCCCACTGCTTCTGCATTCGCTTCCCTGGCGGCTCAGATGGCAAAGAGTTCACCTGCAATGCAGGAGACCCGGGTCCGATCCCTGGGTCGGGAAGATCCCCTGGAGAAGGAAGTGGCACCCCACTCCAGTATTCTCGCCTGGGAAATCCCACGGACAGAGGAGCCCGTGGAGTCGCAGAGAGTGGGACAGGGCTGAGTGACTAACACTTTTCACTCCCCTTTCTCCTTCCTCAAACATTTCTGAGCACTTTCACTATTCTGAAGCCCAGGGAAGCTTTGGGATGCATTAGCTGTCATTAGCATTGTTAATGTCACAGGGAGTTTTAAAATTTGCATAAGAGCATTTCAACATTATCTCCTTTCCGTGTACTGTAGAGGGAAAAAAGCCTTTGTGGTAGGCTTTACAATAAAGGCTTATCTGCAGCAATTAACATTTCCTAGATGTCTGAAAAAAATGAATCATTTAAAACAATTATAGCCAAAAATAAACTTTAGGGAAAAGTGGGAAAAGACCCAATTCTTTCTTAAAGACAAAACTCAGAAAACGAAATCCATCCTTTTATCCTAATTCTACCCCTGTCAGTCCCCCATCTTAAAATGAAATAGTTCCACTAAGAAAATAAACTTACTGGGGACTCATAACTCACAGATCTGCTAGCTATCATAAAGCATACTATTAAAAAGAAAAATAATAAGACATGACACCTTCAGATTTTAGGAGTATAAGTGAGTGCTAAGTCACTTCAGTTGTGTCTGACTCTTTGCGACCCTTTGAACTGCAGCCCACCAGGCTCCTCTGTCCATGGGATTTTCCAGGCAAGAATCCTGGAATGGTTTGCCATTTCTTCCTCTAGGGGATCTTCCCAACCCAGGGACCGAACCTACATCTCTTCTGTCCCCTGCATTGGCAGGCTGGTTCTTTACCACCAGGAATAAGAAGCTTAACTCTCTCCATTGCAAATAAGGAAGACACATTCCTCCCAACCCCCAACCCCCATTTTTTTTCCCCAGAACTTCTTCCTTTGTTCTTTCAAATCTTGTTTGTAAATCTTTTGAGCAGTTTTTGAAGCACCTGGCCAGTCTCATAACTCAGAAGGTTTCCTCCAGGCCTCCCCCGGGAGCCATTTCTAAAAAGTAATCAGCAAGAAAGGAAAAGGCCCACCTCCTGGTCTCCTGGGTAGAGAAGAGCCAAAGATTGCACCAGACTGCACAGTGCAAAACCACGTGACGCACAACCTTTTAGACCCACTTAGCCGTCTATGGGGTCACACAGAGTCGGATACGACTGAAGCAACTTAGCAGAAGCAACAGTGATACAGAAGAGGGAGGTTTCAGTCTGTTTCTGTGGTGCTATTTAACACTGGTGCCATAATAAACTGGCTTCTTTCTCTTTGGACTTTGGGGCGAGATGTTCCAGGCTGGGAGATTTTTTTGTTTTTAATTTTATTTCCCACCAGGCATTTGGACAGATAACAGGCAACGCTACCCATCGGTGAGGCAGGCTTTCCAAGGTCCACCAGGGGATGGCTATTCTGAGCATGGTCTGTGAGTAAGCGCCCCTGGGCAACCTCTTATCACAGGTTCTCTAAGAGCTAAGTACAGAAATTGAGAGCCTGCCAGTTGGAAAGATTTATGGCAATTTGACAGGGTAATTTTAGATCTCTGGATATGAAACTACAAACCCTGGGTTTGCACTTTATATATGAATCTAGAAAATTATTTCACTGTGATTGCCTCATAAAAGTACTGATCTCTGACAGCATGGACATTTAAAAGTAAAATAAAATAAAATAAATGGCCCTCCCCACCCCCACCCCCCCAGAAAGAACTGGGCCTAGAACTAAATTTTAGCATCCACCAGAATCGCAGGACCTAGACTCCAAGTGCTTGGAGGACTGACCTGTGTTTAAGAGTTTATTTAAGAAAATCACATCTCCCATGTGTACTTGGGTAATATTCTCTTTTGCACAGTCGAATATTTGCAACTATATTCTATGTTGGGATTTCTGCTACAAAACAATAAAATCAGGACACAGGAGAAAAAAACAGTACAGATGCCAAACCCATCCTCAGAGTTTCCATTTGGTTAGGTCTGGGTGAGCACAAGCACTTCCATTTTGAAAGCTCCCAGCGAAAGCTGGTCCAGGCACCACGCTCCGAGAATCACTCGCCAGAAAGACCTTCTACTCAGTGTGAACAAAGAACAAAGAACACCGAGTTCAGCACCTAGCTCCACAGGGCTAAGTCCCAACTCCTTCCAGGGCTGACAAAAGCACACCCAGAGAGGAACTCAGGATGAAAACCGGCTAAGGCACTGGGGCTGAGGGCCAGCAGGCCCCTAGTGAAGAAACACATCTTTCTAGGAAGACTTCCAATGACCCCTGGGCCTGCATCTTCCCACACACTGCAAAGCACTAAAATCACTAACCTGAGATCTCTGTGACTAGCAGCCATCTCTTACCAACATGTAAGCTTGATGGCGTGTATTTCCTACCAAAAGTCATGTGTAAACTGCCCTCTTTTGTTGACCATGATGGCTACTCCATTTCTTCTGAGAGATTTCTGCCCACAGTAGTAGATATAATGGTCATCTGAGGTAAATTCACCCATTCCAGTCCATTTTAGTTCGCTGATTCCTAGAATGTTGACGTTAACTCTTGCCATCTCCTGTTTGACCACTTCAAATTTGCCTTGATTCATAGAACTGACATTCCAGGTTCCTATGCAATATTGCTCTTTATGGCATCGGACCTTGCTTCTATCACCAGTCACATCCACAGCTGGGTATTGTTTTTGCTTTGGCTCCATCCCCTCATTCTTTCTGGATTTATTTCTCCACTGATCTCCAGTAGCATATTGGGCACCTACTGACCTGGGGAGTTCCTCTTTCAGTATCCTATCATTTTGCCTTTTCATACTGTTCATGGGGTTCTCAAGGCAAGAACACTGAAGTGGTTTGCCATTCCCTTCTCCAGTAGACCAAAATGATCTCTGTTCGTTTCCAAGGCAAACCATTCAATATCACAGTAATCCAAGTCTATGCCCCAACCAGTAATGCTGAAGAAGCTGAAGTTGAATGGTTCTATGAAGACCTACAAGACCTTTTAGAACTAACGCCCAAAAAAGATGTCCTTTTCATTATAGGGGACTGGAATGCAAAAGTGGGAAGTCAAGAAACACCTCCAAAATTTGGCCTTGGAATGCGGAATGAAGCAGGGCAAAGACTAAGAGTTTTGCCAAGATAATGCACGGGTCATAGCAAACACCATATTCCAACAACACAAGAGAAGACTCTACACATGGACATCACCAGATGGTCAACACCGAAATCAGACTGATTATATTCTCTGCAGCAAAAGGTGGAGAAGCTCTATACAGTTAACAAAAACAAGACCGGGAGCTGACTGTGGCTCAGATTATGAACTCCTTATTACCAAATTCAGACTCAAATTGAAGAAAGCAGGGAAAACCGCTAGACCATTCAGGTATGACCTAAATCAAATCCCTTATGATTATACAGTGGAAGTGAGAAATAGATTTAAGGGTCTAGATCTGATAGATAGAGTGCCTGATGAACTGTGGACGGAGGTTCGTGACATTGTACAGGAGACAGGGATCAAGACCATCCCCATGGAAAAGAAATGCAAAAAAGCAAAATGGCTGTCTGGGGAGGCCTTACAAATAGCTGTGAAAAGAAGAGAAGGGAAAAGCTAAGGAGAAAAGGAAAGATAAAAGCATCTGAATGCAGAGTTCCAAAGAATAGCAAGAAGAGCTAAGAAAGCCTTCCTCAGCAATCAATGCAAAGAAATAGAGGCAAACAACAGAATGGGAAAGACTAGAGATCTCTTCAAGAAAATTAGAGACACCAAGGGAACATTTCATGCAAAGATAGGCTCGATAAATGACAGAAATGGTATGGACATAACAGAAACAGAAGATATTAAGAAGAGGTGGCAAGAATACACAGAAGAACTGTACAAAAAAGATCTTCACGACCCAGATAATCACGACGGTGTGATCACTCACCTAGAGCCAGATATCCTGGAATGTGAAGTCAAGTGGGCCTTAGAAAGCATCACTACGAACAAAGCTAGTGGAGGGGATGGAATTCCAGTTGAGCTGTTTCAAGTCCTGAAAGATGATGCTGTGAAAGTGCCACACTCAATATGCCAGCAAATTTGGAAAATGCAGCAGTGGCCACAGGACTGGAAAAGGTCAGTTTTCATTCCAATCCCAAAGAAAGGCAATGCCAAAGAATGCTCAAACTACCGCACAATTGCACTCATCTCACACGCTAGTAAAGTAATGCTCAAAATCCTCCAAGGCAGGCTTCAGCAATATGTGAACCATGAACTTCCAGATGTTCAAGCTGGTTTTAGAAAAGGCAGAGGAACCAGAGATCAAATTGCCAACATTCTCTGGATCATGGAAAAAGCAAGAGAGTTCCAGAGAAACATCTATTTCTGCTTTATTGACTATGCCAAAGCCTTTGACTGTGTGGATCACAATAAACTGTGGAAAATTCTGAAAGAGATGGGAATACCAGACCACTTGACCTGCCTCTTGAGAAATTTGTATGCAGGTCAGGAAGGAACAGTTAGAACTGGACATGGAACAACAGACTGGTTCCACATAGGAAAAGGAGTATATCAAGGGTGTATATTGTCACCCTGCTTATTTAACTTATATGCAGAGTACATCATGAGAAATGCTGGACTGGAAGAAACACAAGCTGGAATAAAGATTGCCGGGAGAAATATCAATAACCTCAGATATGCAGATGACACCACCCTTATGACAGAAAGTGAATAGGAATTAAACAGCCTCTTGATGAAAGTGAAAGTGGAGAGTGAAAAAGTTGGCTTAAAGCTCAACATTCAGAAAATGAAGATCATGGCATCTGGTCCCATCACTTCATGGGAAATAGATGGGGAAACAGGGGAAACAGTGTCAGACTTTATTTTTGGGGGCTCCAAAATCATTGCAGATGGTGATTGCAGCCATGAAATTAAAAGATGCTTACTCCTTGGAAGAAAAGTTATGACCAACCTAGATAGCGTATTGAAAAGCAAAGACATTACTTTGCCGACTAAGGTCCATCTAGTCAAGGCTATGGTTTTTCCTGTGGTCAGGTATGGATGCGAGAGTGGGACTGTGAAGAAAGCTGAGTGCAGAAGAATTGATGCTTTTGAACTGTGGTGTTGGAGAAGACTCTTGAGAGTCCCTTGGACTGCAAGGAGATCCAACCAGTCCATTCTGAAGGAGATCAGCCCTGGGATTTCTTTGGAAGAAATGATGCTAAAGCTGAAGCTCCAGTACTTTGGCCACCTCATGCGAAGAGTTGACTCATTGGAAAAGACTCTGATCCTGGGAGGGACTGGGGGCAGGAGGAGAAGGGGATGACAGAGGATGAGATGTCTGGATGGCATCACCGACTCGATGGCTGTGTCTGAGTGAACTCCAGGAGTTGGTGATGGACAGGGAGGCCTGGCGTGCTGCGATTCATGGGGTCACAAAGAGTCAGACACGGCTGACCAACTGAACTGAACTGAACTGAACTGTTTGGAGTGTAACCTCGGGTTTGTTGATTATTGGCCAGTTGTTTACCTGTTTGAGCACATAACACATGAATGATGGGGTTATTGGGATTGTATTTACCCTTCCTTTGTTTATGTAAGTCTCAAGGAATTTGGAGTGGTGAGTTCAGACACGTACATATGGGGTATAAAAGATTTTCACAAATGCTGGTCGGAGTCCTTGGCTAAGAGGAGACTCTGCCTTGGGCCCGCTGGCGTAATAAACTGCACTTCACTATCTGCATTTTCCTTCTGAGTGAGTTTGTTTCCCCGAAGGCGTGGCTACAACACTCCCCTTCCTCTGCAAAACAGTTTCCCCAGAGCTATGGACAGCCTGTCTCCCAGCAACAGTCTTTAGCAAGTTCCTGAATAAACTTAACTTCCCACCTTCTAAGCTTTTTTGTTTTTCCTCAAGTCAACAGCAGAGATGACTGGTTCTTCTTCGGAAATCAAACTGAGAGTCTACATCAGACTAATCCCCGCATGCATTTCAGATGATAATGGATGGTTTTAAAGCATCATAAAATGAAGGATACAAAGCTCAGCCTTCTAAGTATTTGCATGTATGTGAGCACATGGGCCTGCCTGTGCACACACGTGCACATAAACACACGTACACACCCCCTCAGCAGAATCAGTGCGTGCTGATGATGTCAACACCCTTGGTTTTAATTACTGCTCGAGCAGTTGGAGAATAACACATTTCTCAGGAGCAGAGCAGCAGCTGAGAGATCAAATTAGGTTAAACTGTTGTGTTTTGCAAAGCAGCTACTTGCAAGGTTCCTTAAGTGATAGTCCAAATCCAAGAACCGAAGCAAAGTCAATTTAAAAAAAAAAAAAACAAAAAACAGCACAATCTAAAAATTGAGAATTCTGTTTTATTTGGCGTACTTTCTGAGGACTTCAAGCCCAGGATAGCTCTAAGGGGCTGCTCCAAAGAGGTAAGAAAAGATACAAGGTATGTAAGGGTTGCTGCAACAAAAACCAGGTAGTCGGAACATCAAAAGAGTGCTGTTAGTTAAAGCAAACCAGAAATCTTAGGTTACTGAATTTAGCATTTTTCTTTATATAGAAAGATGCAAGAGTGTGAGCTCACTGAAGTCTAACCCAGCTCTCTGGGGCCAGTATCTGCTTTTTCCCACCCTGAGTCCCCCCAGGGTGCACAGGACGTTGGGGGCGGGGTCGGAGGGTGGGGGTTGCAGTGGCTGAGGGCTTGGCAGGTTCTCTCCACCCTAAGACCCCTCAGGGTTCACCTTCGGGGGGCGCTGATGGCTTAATGAGCACAGCATCCTTTGTTTGCTGAGTGGGCAGGCAACATTTTTCATTCAGAGAGAGTCAGGTTTTCAGGTGAGCCTACATTAAAAAGGGGCTTCTCTGATAGCTCAGTAGGTAAAAGAACCTGCCTGCAATGCAGGAGACCCTGCTTCGATTCCTGGATCAGGAAGGTCTGCTGGAGCAGGGATAGGCTACCCCCTTCAGTATTCTTGGGCTTCCCTGGTGGCTCAGCTGGTGTGCAGGAGACCTGGGTTCCATCCCTAGGTTGGGAAGATCCCCTGGAGAAGGGAAAGGCTACCCACTCCAGGATTCTGGCCTGGAGAATCCCATGGACTGCATAGCCCCCGGGGTCACAAAGAGGCAGACACGACTGAGCAACTTTCACTTTCACATTAAAAAACGGTACTTGCCAAGTTGATCAACTCAGCCTCCTCTTTTTCCCAGAAACCAGCAACTCTTTGGTCATTTGCTTCTTCAGTAGGCTTATGAACCCAAACTTATAGTTTTGGAGAAAACAAAACAAGTGAACCAGCAAGCCAAAGGGAGGTAAGAGAAGACCCATTCCCTTTCTTGGTCAGCCAACACCTGACTGTCCTTAGTGTCAAAGGATTCCTTCTTCCAGGCAGAGATGGCGGTGGGCTGGCAAAGCTAGGGCAACAGTCCTATCCGAGGTGCGGGGCTCAGCGTCCTCAAGCTGGGCACGTGACTGCCACAGGCAAAGCCGAGATGGCAGGTTACCATCTCAAAGGAGGATATAAATCCGGTCCAGGGGAATCGGCAGGAGAGGACACTTCTCATTTACCTCTGACCTTGTGGGTGTCTATAATTCTGAACATTCGTGGAAGCCCAGTGTCTCTCTCTCTTCCTTAATAATGAATCAGCAGCAAGATCTCATAAAGCCCACTATTCAAGATGCAGAAACCACTTTCTAGAGTGAGGATATCTGAGTGAAACGTGGGTATGACTTAGCAAAGCCCTATATACACTGTTGACACCATGCATTAAATAGATAACTAATCAGAGCCTACTGCGCAGCGCAGGATCTCCTCAGCGCTCTCTGGTGACCGAAATGGAAAGGAAATCCAAAAAAGAGGGGATATATGCATACGTATAGCTGATTCACTTTGATGTACAGCAGAAACTAACACAACATTGTAAAGCAAATTGCTTTACAATGCATACAATACTCCAATAAATTTTTTTTAATTAAAAAAAAAAGCAAATCAGCAAAGCCCAAGATCTCATCATGGGGCGTCCCTGGCGGCTCAGCAGTAAAGAACTCTCCTGCAATGCAGGAGACATGGTTTCTGGGTCACGAAGATCCCCTGGTAGGAAATGGCAACCCATTCCAGTATTCTTGCTTGGAGAATTCCATGGACAGAGGTGCCTGGTGGGCTACAGTCTATGGGGTCGCAAAGAGTGAGACACGACTGAGCAACTTAACAACAATATCTGATCATACCTGTAGAGGTAACTTATGTAAGAAGTCAGGCAAGACCTTGGGTTCTCGTGGAAGGAACTGTGGTTCTCATCACCTGGGTTTTCTCACGGGTGTCTGCCCATGGGCACTGCTCTTTTTGGAAGATGCCTCTGGTGCCCACAACGGAGGACATGCCCCCGCCAGGGTCAGTGGGCCCCAAGGTTCTGTTGGTATTTTCCAGCCTGTCTAAGCTCTCCTGATGGAGCCGTTCTATTCTCTAGCGCCCCTGCCTTCTTATCCTCCAGCTGTGGCCTCCACGTTCCCTTTTCCTCGTGGTTCCAGACCCGCCCTGTCTCTCCCCACAGCTGGATTCTGTCATTCCCTCGTGGTTCCCACCGGGCAGCCCTGGTTGTTACCTTCACACGTGGGACTCACCTCACAGGTGAGGGAACTCTGAACATCGTGGGCCCTTGACCTCTAAGGGCTCTGGTTGGTTTGCCTCTACTGGAAAAAAAAAGGGGGGTCTATGTCTATCGTATGTGGACCGTCCATTCACCCGGGAGATACTGAGACATCGGAAGACCTGTCTGAACGCCTTGCAGGATGCAGACCAGGTACGGAACGTGCCCAGCGTCGGTGCACAGATGCAGAAGGGTTAGTTGCAAAGCAGCCTGTGTAAGCTGCTCAGGCAGGGGACTCACACACTTTAAAAGTCCCCCGAGATCTTCCCCGGTGGCTCAGTGGTAAAGAATCCACCTGCCAGTGCAGGGGACACAGGTTCCATCCCCGGGCAGCGAAGATCCCACGTGCAGCGGAGCAACTAAGCCCGGGAGCCACAACTGCTGAGCCCGCGCTCCACAAGAGCAGCCCGCGCGCCGCAGCCAGAGAAAGCCGGTGCGCAGCAGGGAGACCCAGCACAGCCAGCGGCAATAAACGGGGTATAGAAGTCCCCCGAATGCCTCCCAGCTGTAACCCTTCCCCCACTGACCACAGGTAATGGTTCTGTGATTTGTACTGTGCGGGCAGAATTCCCTTAATTTTTCTAAAAACATTATCCCACCCCCCAGGGGTTCCATGTCAGCACGGCCTCATGGGGCATTTTAGCTTCACCTGTTTTGAAGCTTATATAGACATAACCACACCGTATGTATGCATTCTTTCCCGCCCGGCTTCTTTCGCTCAGCAGCATGTTTGAGAAAGTTTCTGTGCTTTTGAGTGTATGTCCCTCCTCTCGGCCCCGTCTGGTGCTCCACTCTACCCAGATACTGAGGGAATCCCGCGTCCTACTGGTGACGGGGATTTTGCCGGTTCCCAGTTCGAGGCTAGCACAAGCTTTCCTGCCTTCAGCATCCCTGCACCTGTCCCTGGGTGCACACCTGCAGGCCTGGGAGCGAGTCAGGGAGTCACAGGGCATGTGCACACGTGTGTATCATCCATGTGCAGCTAATGTGAAACCATAGGCACATTTTCAGATTCCACCCCCCACCACCTGTATATCGGGCTTCCGGTGTCCCCCATTTCTGCCAAAATGTATGGTATAAATCTTTAATAAATGTTCGCCTTTCATTGGGTGTTTTCTCACTGTGATTTTAATTTGCCTTCCCCTGGTTACGTTCTTCCCTCCCTTACTAGGAGGTCCGAAGGCAGATAACCTCTCGCCAGGGTCTAATATGCTTCTCAAGAGAACAGAAAGGTAAACTTCTACGTTGTTCGAGTGCCTTGCTTGCAGATGACGCTAAACTGCTTCATATGCCTTAAACAGCGAGCGAGAGATTTGAGGAGGTACCCGCCTCCTATCAGCTAGATGGAGATAACCCTCGCTTTGCAAAAGGCTCATTATTGTCATCAAGGATCACTTCTCTCTTTTCTGTAAGCAACCCTCCAAGCCAGTTTGTGAAGGTCACGGCTTTCTGTCCAGACGTCTGCGCCTTCTCCTCCCTGGAGAATTTTTGTAAAAGGTGATGCCTCATTCTGCAGAGAAAGTAGCGTCAACATGTATGCCCTCTCAGGTGGAGGACGGCCAGCTGGTTGAGAAGGTAGTCCTCCGTGACGGCCTGGAGGGGTGGGGGAAGGGAGGGAGGCTCAGGAGCCAGGGGGGTATATGCATCATTGTGGTTGATTTGTGTTGTTGCATGGCAGAAGCCAACACAACATTGTAAAAATTAAATATATGTGTGTATTTAAATGAGGCTTCCCTTGTAGCTCAGTAGGTGAAGAATCTGCCTGCAACACAGGAGACCCGGGTTCAATTCCTGGGTCAGGAAGATCTCCTGGAGAAGGAAATGGTAACCCACTCCAGTATTCTTGCCTAGAGAATCCCGTGGACAGAGCAGCCTGGCGGGCTACAGTCCATGGGTTGCAAGAGTCAGACTCGACTTAGCAACTAAACCACCACCATATATTTAAATAAAATAGAGATGACGCTTCATTCTGAAAAGACGGCCTGTGCTGTGCACACCTGAATGTAATCACAGTTCTGTAAGCTCGTTTTAAACAGGTGTCAAATCAACAGTAACAGCGAAACAGGAAGAGACTTGGGGAAGCTGAGAAACGGAAATAAAGTAGCAATGGGTGGATGGAAATAAGGAGTCCCTAATGGTTTCATTTCTAGTCGCTCTGATCACACATAAATAAAAGGAAGGGCATGGAGGTGTTTTTCCCGGGAAAAGACCACAAAGAAGACACAGGACAGCTGTCTGGAGAGAGGTCAGCCTGTCGCTGAAAGCAAAGATTAGACCAGCTTTCCTAGTTCAGAGGCTTCGAGCTGGGACTGTGTGAACTTCCCTGAAGGTAGGTTTCACGTGAACAGAAGAAACACCTTGCTCGAACTTGTCAGTGACAGCTGGAGCTGAGTCCCTCCACGAGCTCCAGAAAAGGCTAGAAATCCCACAGGGACAGAGCTTCAGAAGAAATCTCATTCTAGACGGTTTCCAGGTTCCATCCCAACATGCAGGCTTTATATTAGGGAGAAAGAATTTCTGCAAGAATACATGAGAAATGAAAGTGTTAGTTGCTCCGCCGTGTTCAACTCTTCATGACCCCATGGGTTGTAGCCCACCAGGCTCCTCTGTCCATGGGATTCTCCAGGCCAGAATACTGGAGTGGGTACCCATTCCCTTCTCCAGGGGATCTTCCCAACCCAGGGAGTGAACCTGGGTCTCCTGCATTACAGCCAATTCTTTAACATCTGAGCCACCAGGGAAGCCCACAAGAACACACGGGGGGCTACAAAGACCCTGGTCCGGGAGTGTGGAGCTGCTCAATCATCTCTTCCAATCTCAGCAGTCCCAGCCATTAAAAAAAAATGCTATTTGTCCTGTCCACACAATGGGTGTTCTAATATAATAGACTGCGCGCACGCAAAGTTACTCTACAGCCTCTAAAGGTGCTAAACAGACTGTAAGCTATTAGTATAATTAGGTTTGAAATAAAAAAGAATGAGGATCTTAAAAATACATGCACAATTTACCGAGTCATAGGAAGAAAAACAGCACAAAAATCCTGCTAGGGAGAGTTTATCAGGATTGGATTGGGCCTGAGACACAGAAATATCTGGAAACGAGTATTTAAGCAGAAAGGCTTGGTTTTCTTTTATAAATAATTACAGTTTTTGGAAAATGTGTTAATTCTTTTTTTTTTTTTTCGGCCTGAGGATAGAGAGTCTAGTCCCTTAATTGAACCCTTTTGTAAAAAAAAGGGAATTTTGAGTTGAAGAACATTAACTCTCATTTTCCAAAAAGGTAGAATGAAAAGGTATAGAAAACTGGCCTAAGGTACATGGAGTCAAGGATTCAGCCTCAAGCATGGGAATCCCCAGCCTCTGGGATCTAACGCCTGCTGATCTGAGGTGGAGCTGATGGAATAATAAGAGAAATAAAGTGCACAATACATGTACTGTGCTTGAATCATCCCGAAACCATTGGTCCCTAGAAAAGCTGTCTTCCATGAAACTGGCCCCTGGTGCCAAAAAGGCTGGGGACCGCTGTGCTGACGCAAGTTCACAGCTGGGCTCCCATTAGGAGAGGTTTTACTCCACATTGTCTAAATACAATGGAACTCACAGAAAGGGAAAAGTCATGCAATGGGAGAGCGTATCTGCCAATGACGGGACTGACCAGGGCGTCATTTCCAAAATAAACAAACAGCCCGAGCAACAGCAACAAAAACCCCCAACAGCCCAAATCACAAAACAAGAACTACCTGAAGCAAAACTATTTGGTACCTACCAGGGGCTGGGGGAAAAAAAAAGAGGAAAATCTTATTTTTCAAATACCATTACCAAGAAGAAAAGCCATCAGCCCCAGTTTCTCCCCCACGGCAAGACCCAGTCACAGCCAGTACATCGGCCGCCAGGTCTCGGGGCTGGACTCGGGCCAGCAGCTCTTTGCTGTTTGTCACCGATGAGTAACACCAGCCTGGAAACCAGAACACCCTCGGCACCGTGATCACGGCGGGGGGATCACAGCGGGGTGATCACAGCGGGGTGATCACAGCGGGGTGACGCTCCCTTCACAGGGGAGAAAGGCAAGCTCCCGAGGTGACTGTGCCCACGGAGCCCGCGTCCAACAAGCCTGCACGCTGCTCAACGGTCATGCAAGCACTTCCATCTGGGAGGTGTGCGCCTCACACGTGTGTGGGCAGAGACCTCTGCGCGTGGGCACACACATGCGGTTCTGCCTGAGTCACCAAGGCTCGGGCGATTATCGCCCTTGACTTTGTGACTTATTAAGAGGATAAATTGAGGCCATCTATTTCCTCGGCCTATAAACAGTGATGCTACGAGGCTTGCTGGTGAGCTGGAGATACCACTGAAGTCGGTGCAGAGGGGATTACGTACCAACAAAATATTAATTCTGGCATGAAGGTTACTTTTCCAGCAGGTTCCTGAGGTCGGTACTCAAGAGACAGGCCACCCTGGCCAGGGAGGGAGCTGAAAGGGACTTCAGGCATAGTCAGCTTTTCAAGTTCCCTGATCTTACACAGGACGAAAGGCAGTCAAGTGGTCCAGAGGCCACTCGGAAGCTGATGGCGAATTCCGGAATTTCTACGTCCTCTCTTTGACTCTCCTTGCTCGGCTGGCTTCACGGGTTTAGAATAAACTTTCAGGTGGATCACAAATAACAAGAGCATCTTTCAGTCAAAAGGGTTGCTCACCTCTGGGCATGGGGGAAAAAAAAGGAGAGATCAGCGGACTTTCCCACGGACACTCCCGTGTCCCCGTCAGCCCGTCCTGAGGCACCCTGCACGCGGCCGTCCCCGCGTCCCTCTCCTCTTCTCCCTCCTTACCCTGGGCTCTCTTCCTGTCTTTCCAGACACTCTGCCTTCTCTACCACCTAGGAAACCAGGCCATGCCTTTCCACGAACCGTGATGCATCTTATAAACGGGGGCATGATTTCCTTAGGCTCTGAGGACACCACGTATTCATAAACTTGCTCCGAAAGCAGTGCTCTCCGTCTGGACTGCACAGTAACGCCAAGGCTGCAACGCAGTGACTAGATCAGAATACTGCAAGCTCAACTGTGTGCACGTTTGTGTACATGTGCCGCCTGTGTTGGGGCATGTGCGATATGTGATTGGGGTGTGTGTGCATGTGTGTGTGTGTGTGTACATGTGTGTTGGAGGGTGTGTGTGTGTGTGTGTGTGTGTGTGTGTGTTGAGGTGTGTGCTTGTGTGGCTATTGGGGGAGTGTTTGCACCTGTGTGTATGTGTGTGTTGTGTATACGTGTTGGAGGGCTGTATGCTTGGTGTGTGGGTATTGGTGTATGTGTATGCATGTGTGTGTAGGTTGTGAGTGTATCCATAGGGTATGTGTGTGTATGTGTGTACAGGCTGTGTATGCATGTGTGTGTATATGGGTGTGTGTGTATAGGGTTTGTGTGTATATGTGTGTATAGGATGCATATGTGTACATAGGGTGTGTGTATGCATGTGTGTATAGGATGCGTATGTGTACATAGTGTGTATGCATGTGTATATAGGATGCATATGTATACAGAGTATGTCTGTACATGTGTCTGTATAGGATGTGTATGTGTACATAGAGTGTGTGTATGCATGTGGGTATAGGATGTGTATGTGTACATAGGGTTGTGTATACATGTGTGTGTATAGGATGTGTACGTGTACATAGGGTGTGTGTGTACATGTGTGTGTATAGGATGTGTATGTGTACATAGGGTGTGTGTGTACGTGTGTGTGTATAGAATGTGTGTATGCTGGGGGTGTGGCGTGACCAGCCTGGAGTGCCGTCAGCAGTTCCTCAGGTTCCTCTGGGGATGTGAACAGGCTGCAAGCCTGGGAACCTCTGCCCTCAACCCGCCATTCTCGACCTGCCTGCTCAAGGATCAGCTCCCTGCTGACAGCGTTGTCCAGTCACTGCTGAGACTCATCACCCCATGCGTCCTAGACCTTCCATGTCTTGAATGGAACCCTCTCCCAGCATTACTGGAGCCACAGGGGCCACGGGGGTTCCGACCGGTTCCGCCCAACTCCAACCTCTCAGCTCGCTGTCTGCGTGTGTCCCGAGGGGTCTGGGACATGTTCTTCCTTGAGCTCCAAGCTGCAGTCCTGTTAATCCATATAACTGGCTTCTGGCACCAAGGGAGGTCACAAAGTCTTCCTTCTCGTTAGATTTGTTTTAAAGTAACGAAGGGGAAAAGACAACAATGACCTGGGGTCAATTTATTTACTTCTCCAGATAAAAAAGAGGACGGAGGCAGTAGTTACTGAACTGTGATGTGAGTTATAACAAGCACACGGATTTATAAGTGCAGCCATAGTTCACAGCTCCCAGAGTCTTGGAACGTCTGGCCCAAGAAGAACAATGGGGCATCTCCTGTTACCATATTCAGCCGTGTGTCCTCTGTACCTGAAATCACTTCAGAGCTTTAAAGGGAAACGTGTGCATGTGTGCTAAGTCACTTCAGTCGTGTCCGACTCTTTGTGACCCCATGGACTATAGCCCACCAGCTCCTCTGTCCATCGGATTTTCCAGGCAAGAAGCCTGGAGTGGGTCACCATGCCCTCCTCAGGGATCTTCTGAACCCAGGGATCAAGCCCACGTCTCTTATGTCTCCTGCACTGGCAGGCAGGTGCTCCATCATGAGCACCACCTGGGAAGCCCTAGGGGGCGATGTGCCAAGTCACTCGGTCATGTCCGACCCTTTGTGACCCCCCTGGACTGTAGCCCACCAGCTCCTCTGTCCGTGGGATTCTCCAGGCAAGAATACTGAAGTGGGGTGCCATTTCCTTATCTTGTAATTCGTGACACGCCCCTTTAAAGGACAGCTGAGTTCTGTTAACGAGGTGAGCCCTAGGGATGGGGCTGGTTTCCAGGAGGCCCCACCTTGATTAGAGGGTGGGAGCTCTGATCTGCCATACTTTGATCTCTAGGGAGGGAGGGAAGCTAGGGACTGAATCGGCGGTTGATGGCTAATGATCTCATTAATGCTGCCTACATGATGGAACCTCAATATAAGCCCCATGGGACAGGGTGTGGGTGGCTTCTGGGCTGCTGAGCCAGGACTTTTTTGGGGTGGCAGCACCCCAAACTCCCCAGGGACAGAAGCCCCTGTGTTTGGGACCCTTCCAGACCCAGCCCGGGGGTATCTCTTCACAGGACTCTTCATTTGTATGTTAATATCACTTGTCACACACTGGTCATCCGGTAAGAAAACTGATTTCCTGAGTCTGAGCTGTCCTAGTGAATTAATGGAACCCGAGGAGGGGTCCCCCAGAACTTCTGAACTTAGCCGATCTGGCAGAAGCTCTTCACCTGTGGGACCAGGGGTTTCTCCAGACAGATGGGGTCGCAACTGAGCTGAATTACAGGACACCCACCTGGTGCCACAGAGCTGCCTTGTGGTGCTGGGGGTGGGGGGCGGAAACACATATGGTAATCACAAAGCGAGCATGAACTTCAAACTCATTGTAGTTGTTAAGTGGAAGGTACCTTACAAATGGAATTCTCTCCTGTTATCTGACGCATTAGAATGTTCTTCAAAGAAAAGTACAGCCAAAACCACGGACTTTTCTCATAAAAGCTGTCCACGCTGGGCGTGGAAATGAACACCTGTCTGTTCACCAAATCCCTGGGGGCTCCTGTGCCTAGCACCTGCTCACGGGTGAGTGAAGATACAGTTCTGGAAACGCACCACACCTCTAGGAAATAATAGTGAAAGTGAAGTCACTCAGTCATGTCCGACTCTTTGTAACCCCATGGACTATACAGCCTACCAGGCTCCTCTGTTCATGGGATTTTCCAGGCAAGAGCACTGGAGTGGACTGCCATTTCCTTCTCCAGGGGATCTTCGCTACCCAGAGATCGAACCTGAGTTTTCTGCATTGCAGACAGACACTTTACTGTCTGATCTATCGGGGAAGCCAGGAAATAATACAGGGGATTCAAAACTCAAAAGATGAGCAAGTTTGTAGTAACAGAATTAGGGGCCAGGACAGATCAGAGAAGGGAGGGTAATCATCCAAGTGGAGGAAAAGGCCAACTTGGGTATTTCACATGTCCCAACATGAAGACCCAGCAGTCTATCAAGCGAAGACAGCCCTGTGCATGCTCCACAGCTCTACTCGAGACATTTTATGAAACATCCGGAGCGGACCATCCCTTTCTGGGTTTAGGAACTCTTTCCTAGAAACCTTAGCACCTTTGTGTGTCTTTTATTGGAAGTTAGCCTCTAAATCCTTTCCCAATCCTGTAAATCCTGTAAGAGGTGTGTGTGAAATGGTACCTGCCTCATGGTTTTTTTTTTTTTTTTTTTTCTGCATAGATGGGATAATCAGCATTTCAAAAGGAGTCTGGTGATGGGGTTGACGCCTTTGGGAACGGACGCTGAACAAGGAGTGCAGAGTAGGGAAACCCCTGTGTAGACGCCACACCCCTGGGATGCATAAAGAGAACTCTCCAAACCCCGGGGGCCTCTGAAACAGTTTTGGAGCCCATTTCAAGAAGGTAAATTCCTCCCAGTACACAAGCCACCAAGCTCACCTTTGGAACCAACACCACGGCTTTTGTCACCAGGATGCCAACAGCAGTAAGAGAGCAGGAGTGTTTCTACTCACCCTCAGACAGAGGAAAGACACTGCATCCCCAGAGGGTGTGCTCCTAAAAGTCATCTCACGAGCGTGTGTCCCTGTTCCCCAGGAGGGCCGACAGCGGGGAGTCTGTGTGCCATACACGTTCCCGTAACTCATCTGTAGACCTCAAAGCCTTTCCTCTGCTCACCATGGCTTATTATGTGCAGGCACCAACACTGGAGGTCATCATGTCTACTAGGACTGAATCAGTGAGGTATCCACGCGGCCCGAATACAGCTCTCACCGCGGGCAGTTCTCCAGGTTTCCGTCCAACACAGGAACGGGAAGATCGGAAAAGAGCAAAGGCCCATGACATCACAGATGCATTTGGTCAGTGACCAGAGCCCACAATCAGTGGCCACAGGAAGAACGTCCGCTTCCATACATAAGAAATGAATCCCCAGGCCGCAACTTTCATTCAAAAGCAGCACCGTTCAACCGTGAGATTCTCGGGCATCCCTGTGGCTTGCAGACCTCTGACCCTCACCATCTGTCTTCTGAACCTCCCCTGACACAGCTCTGGTCACCAAGGGTGTGGCCAACCTCATTCACCCCCCATCTGCGTGCAGGGCCACCAACACACACCAAGGGAGGGGCACTCTGTCACCTGGGGCATCGGGTAGTCCCCGGGACTTTGATTTTTTTTTTTTTTTTTTTTCTTTAACCAACCTTTACTCTGTCTCCAGGAAGCAACTCAATGTCTGGGAAAAGCTCACAGAGACAGAGCAGGGCAACTGAGCATGAAGTAATCTCCTCTGGCTAATCAAATTTTCCACTGACCCTAGACCTCCTGCCAAAGGATCTGCCTTCCTCAAACAGCCCATTTAATTTAAACCATGGTTAAAGAAGTAGGATATCAACAGAGTCATACAGCAAGACTGGGTTGAAAAAAATGCAAGTCATCCCCCCAACCCCGTACAAATTTTCAAATGTGGATTATCTGGAAAGACAGTGATTTGAAAGCCTAATTTCTCTTCTGAAAGAGTGGAAAACTTTCGATCCCTTTCAAGGGTGTTAAGTTACAGATGAAATGTGGCTTCGTTCTCACAATATTAGAAATAAAGTTTATGAAAAAGACTCTCCTCAAGAATGAAGCTAGAAGTTGTGAGCCATTCCACCCATGTTCTTTCTTTTACTCGTTTATTATGCCGAGACGAGACTAGAGGGCATACCAGGGAGTTTGCCTTCGCTTAATCAGCTAACTGTCACCAGCAATAAACTTCTAGAGCAACGTGTAAGGAATAAAACGTTCACGAAGATGTTATGAAAATAGATTTTCAATTAAGGATTACAGCACAGCAAAGGCAAGTCAGATGCTACTGTCACGGTCTTGGGAGCAAGAAAAAACCATGGGTCCAGACCACATGGCCCTTCGCCCGTCACCCTGGCAGGACCAAGTGTCTTCCTTACACATCACACCTCAGACGTGGGTCCAGAGAGCTCTGAGTGCCCAGCCGGGCGATGGAGTCTGTGTCCCTGTCCCTGTGTGTATCTTGCTGCACAAACAAGGACATCGTGCAGCTCGCTGTACCCCGTCCACAGCAGTCACGTGTGCAGCCACTCAACTGTCAGTGACGGAATAAATCATCCCATCCTCATCGGGAATGTAAAGTATCACCTGAATTCCAATCAAGCTGCGAATTTGCCAGCCATTGAATCCAGGAGAGGCCGTGATTACCCAGAGTCTTCCACAAACAACCGATGAAAAATTAGGGCTCAGTAAGTCTCAAAACAACGATTTAAGTGCGGCATGATCACTCGAGTAAAGCTGCCTGGATTTAGCTGGAATGTGACATTTCAGAAAAGGCACAAACCTGACTGCAGAGTCATAATTATCAATTCAGGAATCGACAGAAGGTGGAAAAGTTGAGCGAGTCTGTGTCTCCTTTTCCTCTTAGGCCAACAACCAGATGACTCTGAAAATATAACCGGTGGCTGTAGGCTTATCTAGACTCAGTTCGACCTGCTCTGACGGCCCTTGTGAAAAGCAGACACAGAGGAGGGTGTTCGCTGGGTACCCTGGGGAACAGCCTTGTTCACTGTGTGAGCCAAAGCGAGATCAGTGTTCTCATTCTTTATTTTTCTAAAGTAAATGCAGAGAGAGGGGAGTGGGAGGGAAGATCTCAAAAGTTTTTAATGAAGATGCCACATATGCTGTATATATGAAGATGGTGCTATGTTACAATGTACTAAGTTACTGGAAGAAATACTGACTGGACAACAGATTTAGGTACCAATCAAGCACCATCAACATTTAGGCATCGCATAAGAGAGGACTTGTGGGTGTGGGTGGGAACTTAATTGGAAACCAATACTCCACACACGTTTCTGTCCTGTTTACACATGGAATTATGCAATGGCAAGAACTGGAGTGGGCAAAGGAGGGACACAGATGTATTTTCACAGACAATTAGGTAAGCCCGGGGAGAAACCCAGGCTGATGAAGGTTCAGCAGTGAGGGGCTTGTTGTCTGCTGTGTGTGGGGGGGGGGGGGGAGGGCAGGGAGGGGGGTGTCTCCAAAACAGTCCCTTCAAACAGTTAACTGAGCTCCTCAGGCCGGAAGTCAAGTTCAAAAACGCAGGGTGATCGGTCCTCTGCCAGGCAACAGGTGTCTCCCTGTGGGTGTGGTTAAGCCGACTGGGTTCTGGTCCAATTCGAATACATTTTTCATTTCTTGTCTCTTTTTGTTGAATGCAAGACCTCGCAACAGTTCAGTGACTGGGTCCTTCCATACATAGCCCTGCTCCCGCCCCGCACCCCTGGGATCCAACCAAGGGGAACCCAGCACCCGAAGGAATTTCTGCGTTTCCAGCTGTACCTTCAAAGTCTCACGGCGACCCCCTTCTCCGGCCCCTCCCTCACCACCAAGGACCCCAAGGACTAGTCACGTGTGGAAACAGCCCCACCTCCGGAGCAGCCACAGCAACCCGGAAAGGGTTAAAACATCAGCCAAATAAACATGCTCACACACAGTTGCCAGAGAACAAGATGGCAACCTACTGGTCCTCGCCGGGAGGGTCCGGCGCCCTGACCCCCGTGGCTTGCGGCCCGGGGCCGGGATGCAGACGGCAGGGGCTCCAAGGTGGCCCTGTGCCCCGAGCGGTCGGGGGTTGGCGGGGAACGCGGGACAGCGGCGAGCGGGTGTGGGGGGTCCTCGACTTAGCAAAGTTGTCAAGGCGCAGGTGCCCCCCTTGACGTCCCCGGCGGCGCACGGGCCTCCTCGGGGGGCGATGTGCCATCATTACGCTCGCTGGCACCGTCAGCCTTTTTTTTTTTTTTTGCGGGGGGGGGCACCGTTGTCACAGCCGGGAGCAGGGCCCCGCCCAGCCGGCAGCCGCGGTGGCAGCGGCCGGAGCCAAGAGACAGGCGCCCGCACCGGGTGAGCCACCGGCTTCGCGAACCCCAACAGGTCCCGGGCTCCGGGATCGCAGCCCCGAGGCCGGCGCGGGCATCCGGGCCCGGCGGTCCTGCCCTGGCCTCGGCGATCCCGCTCTCCGTGGGTCCCTCCACTGCCACCACCACCACCCGACACGGCCCCAGGGGTCCACCGCGAGCTGGAACTGACGCACGGCCGGCGGTGGGCTGCTCCGCCGCCCCTTCCCCACCGCGCGCAGCCCGCCCTCGCCGTGGACCCCGAGACACCTGTCTAAAGCACAGGGACCCAGGGCTTAAAGTTGCAATTTGCAAACAAGCGGCAGATCACCGCACCCGGGCGGCCGCCGCTGGGGGGTTCCGGTGGGACCTGGCGGTGGCGCACAGGGTCGCGGTCAGTCCCGGGGGTGCCGCGCTCGTCCCCAGCACTGGTCCCCTGGTGCCGGTCCTCCCGGCCACGCGCGCCTCGCCCACCAGCACTCACCATCACGTTCCCTTGCATTTTAGCCGTCTTAATCATCGCCTTCTCCTTCATTTTGCCCCAAGTCTGAACCCGACTTCTGGCCCGGAGAAGAGTAACTTAATCCATTGTCTCGCTGATGATTAAAGTAGAGATTGGACCGGCCGAGGACTGGGTGGAGTTGGCTTTTGAAGGAAGAAAAAAAAAATTCTTGCAGCGCTTCGGCGTCCCCCTTCCGCCACCCTGTCCCTCTCCACTCCCGGGCGGATCACAATAGCAATCAACTCTTTTCGGCCGCCGCTAGGAAAGAAAAATTAAAAAGACGGAGAAGAGGGTGTGGGGGTGTTGCTGCTTTCAACAAAAGCCGGCGGGCCCCGGGAGCGGGGGCTCGAGGAAAGAGGCTGCGAGGCGCGGGGCCAGCTCGACAGCCTGCGTGTCCGGCGGGCCGGCCGGCCGAGCTTCGCCAGCGACAGCGGCTGGCGCGACGCGCGGGGCGCACGCGGGGACCCTGGGCGGCGCGGCCCGCGGGGGGGATCCTCGGCGGGGGCCGGGCGCCGGGCGCCGCACTGGTCCCTAAGGGCGGAGACCCTGGTGAGCCGGCGGCGACCACAGTGCGAGCGGGCCCTTGTGTGTGTATATCTCTGTGTGTGTGTGTGTGTGTGTGTGTGTGTGTGTGGTGTGTGCGCGCGCGCGCGTTCACACAAGGCTGCGCTGCTTGAACCCGGCTGGACCAGGATGCTTCGAGCCGCAGCAAGGTTAAGCGAGCCGAACCTTCTGGGTAGAACCGGAGCCCCCCGAAGCACCCCTCCCGGGTACACGCCCCCTCCCCGCGGGCCCAGTGTGCGCGGCGCACGCTCGCTGGGTTTTTACAAACAGGCACCGCCGCCTGCCGCCCGGCGCGAGCGCAAGATCGGCTGAGACCACCTCCCGGCTGCGCCCCCCGCAGGGAAGGGAGAGGCCGGGCAGAGCCGGGCGCCGCCTAGCACGTCGGTGGCTCAGGCGAGGCGCGGGAAGCAGAGCGCTCATAAATAATGTTGTTTCGGGTTACCAAGGGACGCACGGAGCGTCTCCAAGGTTTCAGCGATGATCTGCGTCCGAATCTGCCGCCGCGGCGCGTCCAGGGCCCGGGGAACGCCGCTGGGCGGCGGCACTCGCGGCGCCGGCCGGCCCTGCGCCGGCTCACCTGGCTTCCCAGGCTCCGCTATCTCCCCCAGCCCCGGCCTCCGCCCCAGCCGCGGCCCCTCGGGCGTCTTTGTTTCTGGATCTGGTCCCGCCGGCCTCCCACACTCCAGCCTCGCGCCAAGGGGTCGGCCTGGGCTCCTGAGCCCCCACCGCAGCTCTGATCCACCTCCCGCCACCCCTCCCCCACCCCCAGCCTTCACCCCAAGCGGCGGGTTGCCTGCTGATCGCGCCGGGTGTTCCCCGCTCGCCACCCCAGGCCGCTCCCGGGAGGCCGTAACAGCTCCCAGGCGCGGCTTAGCTCCCTGGACCACATGGGGACGCGCGCTCCCGAGAGCACGCACGCCAAGAGGGGTCAGATTCAAATGCTGCCAACCCAGGCCGCCAGGAAGAGCACCGAGGATGCTCCCCGCGCCGCGGCTTCCCTCCTCCACCGAGCATCAGGCCACCGCAGAAACTGGACTGTTCGACCGACATCAGCGCATCAGGCTTGAAGTCACTGGTTGTGTGTGTGTGTGTGTGTGTACACGTCCTCGCCTAGGGGGTGAGGGGGGGGCGGAATGCGAAGCTGGGAGGAATTTGAGAAACCTTTCCATTTCTTTATATTCATAAAAAATAGCATGTAAGAATGAACAAGAGCCCAGTTTTCAACGCACACTCGGAAAATTATGAGCAATTGCTACCGTAATCATATGCAAATTATTCACAATGCCTGCATATATGAAACATTATATTAAGCATTATATATGTACACACACACACATATAGTAGGTATATATAAGCACATGCAAGCAGTTGGTTTACAGGTGAAAAAGACTTGTAACTAATGATTTGTCGTAAAAGATAAGTGGAAGAAATAGGTGAAACTAAGCTGAATTGAAAAGCAGAGTTTAAAGGAACCTGGATTAGGATTTGCCTGAAAAGTGGCAGGCATAACACATTTTTTTTTTTTAGGTTTAAGAAGCTCTCTCCTATGTTAGAATTCTTAATGACAGCTTTTCTCTAAAAATGAACATGCGCACAGATCATCCTTGTACTGTTGACCTTTACACTAAACCCAGATTAATGTGGACAAAATTATTGCCAGTCTAAATTCTGTTTTTAAGCAACATTAAGATAGTTCTTTCTCCTCTTTATTTGAAGTGGCATTAATACCTTCAGAATCTTCTTCCCTCTCTTTCCCACCAAAACTGCTCCCTCAAAACCTGGCTTTTCCCATCCCATCCCATGTTGGAGTAGGGAAAGAAAATTAAGACAACGAGACAGAAATATTTTTTAATGGAAGTATAACTGACATGTCACACTATGTCAGCTTCAGGTGTGCAAGGCACTGACTTGATATTTGTAAACACTGTGAGATGATCATCACAAGAGTTTCAGTTAGCATCCATCACCACACCAGACTGCAACTTTTTCTTGTGATAAGGACTTTTTAAGATCTAGTTTCTTAGCAACTTTCAAATATGCAATTCAGTGCTATTAACTACAGTTACCATGCTATACATTATATTCCCATGACATTTCATAACTGGAAAAGTGACAGTCACTCAGTCGTGTCAGACTCTTTGAGACCCCATGGACTATACAGTCCATGGAATTCTCCAAGCCAGAATACTGGAGTAAGTAGCCTTTCCCTTCTCCAGGGGATCTTCTGAACCCTAGGATTGAACCCAGGTCTCTCATATTGTGGGCGGATTCTTTACCAGCTGAGCCACAGGGGAAGCCCGAAGGATAACCTGGGCTCGTCCAGGATTTGAACCCGGGACCCTCTCATACCCAAAGCAAGAATCATACCCCTAGACCAATGAGTCACCCCTGCGAGGGCTTTCTCAACACTTCCTTCATAACGGGAAGTTTGTCCTTTTTGACCACCTTCACCCATTTTCCCTTGCACTCCTGCCCTTGTAATCAATCTATTTTCTGTATCTATGAGCTATGCAAAGGAAATGGCAACCCACTCCAGTACTCTTGCCTGGAGAATTCCATGGACAGAAGAGCCTGGTGGGCTACAGTCCACCGGGTCACAAGGAGTCAGGCACGACTGAGTGACTAACACTGTGAGCTTGGTCTTCATTTTGCTTTGTTTTTCAGATTCCACGAATAAGTGACAATGTGCAATACTTGTTTTTCTATGTCTGGCTTATTTCAATTAGCATAACGGCCTCAAGTTCCATCTATGTTGTTACAAATAGCAAGATTTCTCTCATTATGGTTGAGGGGAGGCTTCCCAGGTGGAGCAGCGGTAACCAGACGCCTGCCAATGCCAGAGACCCGAGTTTGATTCCTGGATGGGAAAGATCCCCTGGAGGAGGAAATGGCAACCCACTCCAATACTCTTGCCTGGAAAATTCCACAGACAAGAGGAGCCTGGTGGGCTGCAGTCCACGGAGTCACAGAGAGTTGGACCTGACTGAGTGACTGAGCATGCTGGCATGATAGTGCATTCTGTCCATCAGTGGACACATGTTATTCCCATATCTTGGCTTCTGTAAATGATGCTTAAATGAACATGAGTGTGCATATGTCTTTCGAAGTGAGTGTTTTTGTTTCCTTGTGACAAATACCCAGAAATGAAATTTCTCGATCATATGGTGGTTCCATTGTTAGTTTTTTTAGGAAGCTCCATAGTGGTTTTTTGTGTTGTTTTTTTTTTTTTCCATAGTGGCTGCACCAGTATAGGGCTTCCCTCATAGCTCAGTTGGTAGAGAGTCCGCTTACAATGCAGGAGACCCCAGTTCGATTGCTGGGTCGGGAAGATCGCCTGGAGACAGGATAGGCTACTCACTCCAGTATTCTTGGTCTTCCCTGGTGGTTCAGTTGGTAAAAATTCCGCCTGTAATGCAGGAGACCCCAGTTCAACTCCTGGGTTGGGAAGATCCTCTGGAGAAGGGATAGGCTGCCCACTCCAGTATTCTTGGGCTTTTCTCACAAACATTGCACAAGGGTTCTCTTTTTTCCACATCCTCACCAACATTTGCTATTCTGGTTATAATAACCATTCTAACATATATGAGATGATATCACTGTGGTTTTGACCTGTATCTCCCTGATGATGAGTTGGCCATTTGAATGTATTCTTTGGAAAAATATCTATTCAGGTCCTCTACCATGTTGAAATCAGGTTGTTTGTTTATTTGATATTAAGGTGTATGATTTCTCTCTATATTTTGGATATTAGTCCTTTATCAGATAATATGAGTTACGAATGTTTTCTGCCATCTGGCAGCCTGCCGTTTCATTTTGCTGATTGTCCTCTTTGCTGTGAAGAAGCTTTGCAATTTGATATAAGACCACTTATTTACTTTTACTTTTGTTGCCTTTGGTTTTGGGGTCAAATCCAAAAAAAACCTATTACCAAGCCCCGTGTCATTTGTGTTCTCTTCCAGGTGTTTTACGGTTTCAGGTCTTTCACTCACATCTTTAAAGCACAGTGCGTTGATTTTTGTGTGTGGTGTAAAATACTGGCCCAGTTTCATCCTTTCATGTATGAGCATCCAGTTTTCCCAGCAAACCTTATTAAAGAGACAGAGCTCTCTATTCTGCTTCATTGATCGATGTCTGTTTTTATGCCAATACCATACTGTTTGGATTACCAGAGCTTTGTAATAAAGTCAGGGCTTATGATGTCTCCAGATTTGTTCTTCTTTCTCAAGATTGCTTTGGTTATTTACGGCTGGCCTTCTTTGATTCCATCCAAATGTTAGGATTGCTCAGTTTCTGTGGAAAATGCCATAGGAACTTTGATAGGGATTCCATTGCATCTGTAGATTGCTTTGGGTGGTATGGACATTTTAACCATATTAATTCTTCCAACCCATGCACACAGAATACATCCCCATTTATTTGTGTCTTCTTCAGTTTCTTTCATTAATGTCTGATAGGTTTCAGGGTACAAGTCTTTCACCTCCTTGGTTAAATTTATTCCTAGGTACAGGACAAAATTTTTTAACCTGTCATTTTCCTAGCTTCCTTTAAATTATCTCTGAAAATAGAAAGTGGGATGATATGGATTAAATGTTAAATTAATGGATAAATAATTCTGCTAGTAGACAATGTTTTTCCTAACACTCAACAAACAGTATCAGCCAAAACTACCTGCTTGGCACACCTGTGTTCTCTATTCCTGCCTAGCCTCTGGCAGAAAGACCTACAGAAAAGACAGGGCTAAAAGCAGGCATAAAGAGGAGACATGGTACGGAATCAAAGCAAAGCAACTCTGAGTTCAGCAGTGACTGTTCAGTCTTTGCGACTCATCTAGCCTTTGACCTAACGACACTGAGGCAAAACAAAAAAAGAATGAAGATAGATAAAGCAGAGTCTGGGAGAAAGAAAGAAACCAAGAATATGGGGGCAAATGCTTGAAACGGAGAAGGCACAACTGTCATAATATTTTGGGATATTAAATGTTCTGAGAAAATCAGACTAGAAATATCTGAAGATGGCACTGACATCAGAACCCCTCTCCTCACCCTCACCTTCAAAATGGTTTTCCCTCTGCTGCATTTATAAGCATGGGATGCAGACGTGGTCCTGTATTTATCAGTAAGTGTTGGGCCGTCTCTCCAGTTTTTGCAGTTGTATTTCCAGGTGGTTTTTTTTTTTTCCTAATCTATGAGAAGAGCATATTGTCTCATAGTTTGGTGAAAATACTATGGCGATAGTATTTCTGTTCGTTTTCAGCAGATAGGATCTGCCATGCTCCGAGGCAGCCACACCCCAGGGATGGTGTTTTGCTACATGTGGACCCATGGACATTATTTAACTCCAACAGGCTCTCTCCAGACCTGCTACCGCAGAGCCATTGTTTGGTCCATTCTTCTGCTTCTTCCTTAATTTATGTATTGCTGGCGTCAGAGACTGCTTTGACTAAAGCAGCTTTGACTTAAGTTGAGGCTTTTGGCACAGTGTTCAGTTTCACATTTGACATCAGGTAATATTTACAACAGAAGAACACATCCATCATGTCATTTTATCAGTGTTCCTGTCTTGTAACTTATTACTAGAAGTTTAACTTTGGCGAGGTGAATTTTCGCCGTAAGGAAATGCAACATGTGAGATTCCTTATGTATAAAAGTGAAAGTCAAGGTAACTTTGAGTTCTCCAGAAAAACAGAATACACGTGTGTGTGTGTGTGTGTGTGTGTGTGTGTGTGTGTGTGTGTGTGTATGCATGACTTCTCAGGTGATACAGTGATAAAGAACCCACACACCAATGCAGAAGGCACAAGAGATGCAGGTTCAATCCCTGACTTGGGAAGATCCCCTGGAGCAGGAAATGGCAACCTGCTACAGTGTTCTTGCCTGGGAATCCCATGGACAGAGGAGCCTGGTGGCCACAATTCATGCAGAGTCAAACATGACTGAGCAACTAAGCACCCACATGCATGCACACGCACACACACACATATACACACACATATACTCTATGGGCTTCCCTGGTAGCTCAGCTCGTAAAGAATCCGCCTGCAGTGCAGGAGACCCTGGTTCAGTTCCTGGGTCAAGAAGATCCCCTGGAGAAGGCATAGGCTACCCACTGTAGTATTCTTGGGCTTCACTCGTGGCTCAGATGGTAAAGAATCCACCTGCAATGCGGAAGACCTGGGTGGGTAAGATCCCCTGGAGGAGGGCATGGCAACCCACTCCAGTATTCTTGCCTGGAGAATCCCCATGAACAGAGGAGCCTGGTGGGCTACAGTCCATGATGTCATAAAGAGTCAGACATGTCTGAGCAATTAAGCACATATATTCTATAATACATACATTTATATATGTATACAATAATTATATGTAAATACATATAGATGTACATATGCATATATATTGTCATATATAAATACATATATATAATCTAATGCATTGTAGGAGATTGGCTCACACAGAGGCTGTCAGGCCCTGAAATCTAGAGTCGGCACACTGGGGACCCAGAAGAAGCAGCTGTGTAAGTTCCACTCCAAAAGTCAGCAGACTCAGGACTCAAGAAAAGTTGATGTTTCAGTATGAGTCTGAATGCAGGAAAAAACCGATGTCCCAGCCCAGTGCAGTCAGGGAAGGGCTCCCGCTTTCTCAGCGTTTCTGGTCTGTTCATGTCTTCAACTGAGGGCATGAGGCCCACACACGTTAAGGAGGGCAATCTGCTTTACCCTGTGTACTGACTCAAATGGTAAAGTCATAAAAAAAAACACCCTCACAGAAATGTCCAGAATAATGTTTGAACAAACATATGGATGCCCCATGGCCCAGGCAAGTTGACTGGTAACCCTAACCATCACTGTGCATAGGAAAAGGGTGATTGTTCTCATCCTAAACCAGTCCTTACCCAC
Organism: Budorcas taxicolor; assembly: GCF_023091745.1. NCBI lineage: Eukaryota > Metazoa > Chordata > Mammalia > Artiodactyla > Bovidae > Budorcas > Budorcas taxicolor. The sequence goes on along the minus strand of NC_068913.1, from coordinate 117,560,266 downwards.
AGCTTAATTCACTACTGACGATCTTTAAAATCTGAGCTTTCTTACTATATTGAAAACATCATTCATCCTATATACTTTGATCTACCCATAAATTTTCAGGAAGATATCTTCTGAAAAACATGTGATCTGCCAATATTTATTTTAAAAATTGCACAAGAATGATAACAATGGTTTACAGAAAACATTTAGAAATTAAACAAATTCACTTTAAAAATATGTAGCAACAGTTAGCATTATGCCAAACACAGTGATTTTATTACAGAAAACATTCTTTATCCTCAAGAATTTTATGGGGTCAAGTGGGAGACATAAAAATTAATGATATTAACAACAAAATTAAGAACATAAGTAATAAGTCATGTGGGGTGTTTAGGCAAATATCAGAGAAAATTAAAACAAATGGTGACATCTGAAACACACCTCAAAGAAGGACATAAATACAGCAATTAGAGAATCATGGAAGCAGGGCAGAGGAGGACCAGCAGAGGAACGTCAGGAGTCGTCCAGCAGCAGCACACAGAAGCAGGGGCAGGTGATGGAGACATGGTGGACAGGCACTCTAAGGTCAGCAGTGACAGCCCTGAGCCAACTCCCCTGAGAGATGGAGTGAAAAGGCTGCAGCCCCCATGCGGTAAATGACTCGGAGATCTATGTCTTAAAAACCAATGTCTTCTCACAGAGACAGCCTCAATGTCCACCAACAGAGGAATGGAAACAGACGAAGCGGTACATACACACTATGGAATATTACGCAGCCAGGAAAAGGAAATAATGTCATTTGCAGCAACGCGGATGGGCCTAGAGATGGTCATGCTGAGAAAGATAAGTCAGACGGGGAAGGAGAGATAGCCCATGACATCCCTCACACGTGGAGTCTGAAAAGAAACGATACAAACGAACATGTTAACAAGACAGTAGGAGACTCACAGATGCAGAGAAGGCGCTTACAGTGATCGGGAAGGGAGGATGCGGGAAGGGACAGTTAGGGAGTGTGGGATGGACAGGTACACTCTGCTGTCTTTAAACTGATAACCAACAAGGTCCTACTGTGCAGCGCAGGGAGCTCTGCTCAATGTCACCCAGCAGTCTGGATGGGAGGTGAGTTTGGGGGAGAATGGCTACATGCGTATGGATGGCTGAATCCCTTCGCTGTTCACCTGAAGCTATCACAACATTGTTAATCGGCTACAGCCCAATCCAAATTAAAAAGCTAAAATAATGAATGTCTTCTCCTTCAAGCTGGGCTCCAAGGGCAAAGAGCCCAGGCAACTGGGCAGCTCGTGCATGAACTCTGAGTTCATATAAAGGAATGGACAGTGTGGCAGGGAGTCTGCATGACTCATTTGTGCATCCCTGATGTAAACCCAGTAAGACTCGTGTCAGCCCTGCTTGCATCTGACATTTCTCAACTGTTCCTTCACAGCCATGCCCTGGCACATCACCAAGAGATGGAGACAAAATCTGGCACCAACTCAGTGGTAAATGCAACATTAGAACTGCCATGTTGGATGCTGTAAATCAGCTCAACTTCAACAGAAAATGTTTAAAAATTTTTAAAATAAAATAAATAAATTTCTCAGTGGTAAAGAATCTTCTTGCTAATGCAGGAGACTGCAGGGGACGTGAGTTTGATCCCTGGGTCAGGGAGATCTCCTGGAGGAGGAAATGGAAACCCACTCCAGTATTCTTGCCTGGAAAAATCTCATGGACAGAGGAGCCTGGCAGGCTATGGGGTTGCAAAGAGTCGGGCGTGACTTAGCGACTAAGCATGAGGACACTGCTCTAGCAGTTAACCTTTCTTACAGCTACAGTGGTCCTTACAGCAACTTCTCTTGTGTATTTATCTGCATGTCAGCTTCCCTGTTCCAGACACAGGGCACGTGCTGTCTGGGTTCTCTTTGTGTCCTCAAGCTCTCAGACTGTGATGGGACTTTGTTCAGGGACTTCCCTGGTGGTCCACTGGTGAAGAATCTGCCTTGCAATGCAGGGGATGGGAGTTCAATCCCTGGTCAGGGAGCCAGGATCCCATGTGGATCCGGTGAATCAACTAAGCCCACGCACAAACACTGAGGCCAGCAGCACCACAGCTAGGAAGTCCACGCGCCACAAGGAGAGATCCTGCACTGCCCCCACAAAGATCCCACAGGCTGCAGCTCGTGCCTGACACAGCCAAGCACATACATAACCACAGAAAAGAGTGCCTGTTCAACGTGAGCATCCTGAACAAATGGAACAATGAAGGGAGACGTGTGCTTCTTTTCTTCCCACTGCACACGCAGGCAAGAACTGACACCACACAGCATTTCAATATCTCTCCTGAACCTAGTTATACTGCCCGACTGATGAAAAAGATGTCAGAGACATCTCTAGTGTGTTTGTAAGTGAAGTGAAAGTGTTAGTCGCTCAGTCATATCCGACTCTTTGCAGCCCCATGGACTGTAGCTCACCAGGCTCCATGGGCTTTTCCAGGTAAGAATACTGGAGTGGGTTGCCATGCCCTCCTCCAGGGAGTGTGTTTGCAAATGACCTTCCAAATTTAATTAGGAGAGCTTTTATCTTTAGCAACATTTTCTCCTTCCAGTGTAGACCAGGAGTCACCGGAACTGGGTACGTTCATCTTTGTCTCTGGCTTCGCTCAGCTGAACAGTGTTTTCCCTTGCCCCACTGACATCATGGACTTCTCAGGAATGAGATGATTCTGACCCGTGTTCTCTAAGAGAATACGGACTTTAGTAGTAACTTTTTAAAGTGTTTATTTATTTGGCTACACCAGGTCTTAGTTGAGGCACATGGGATCTTTACTTGTACGATGCTGCACAATATGGGACCTAGTTTGCTGAGCACGGGTCAAACCCAGCCCCCCTGCATTAGGGGTGGGAAGTCTTAGCCCTGGACCACCAGGGAAGTCCTAGTCTTCTACTTTGAGTGATAGACTCCTATGCCCAAAACACCTACAGGTTGGAGGTTTTTCTCTCCTCAGACTTGTCTCTGAACATTAATGAGTACATTCTACTACATGGACAGAGGAGCCTGGTGGGCTGCAGTCCCTGGGGTCGCAGAGAGTTGGACACAACTTAGCGACTAAATGACAACTGCCGCTGCTGCTGCTGCTGCTGCTGCTGCTAAGTCGCTTCAGTCGTGTCCGACTCTGTGCGACCCCAGAGACGGCAGCCTACCAGGCTCCCCCGTCCCTGGGATTCTCCAGGCAAGAACACTGGAGTGGGTTGCCATTTCCTACTCCAGGGGATCTAACCGACCCAGGAATTGAACCTGTGTCTCTTGCATATCCTGTATGGGCCGGCAGATTCTTTACCACTGGGCTACCTAGGAAACCCTAATCATATCACAATCCAACATTTTAGGCTAAAACCATAGCTATTCTACTGGCTTACCTCACCACCTCCTCACCCCAATGAAGACCTCCTGATTTATATTTTGTTGCTATTAAATAACATCTTCTTAATGACCTGTAAGAAGTATTCACTATTGATAGCCCTTTTATACATTAGGGAAATTTATAAAAAGAAGCTTTGTAAATAAACAAATTACTGAAAAATAGGAGCAGTTAAGTATATGAAAATCCTATTATCCTTAGGCAATGTAAAATTTCTTTACATGACATCCGTTAAAGAAAACCAGGAGGGCAGAGTACATATTTTAGGGTTCCTATGGAACATTTTTTAGAAAAGAATAGCCCAACACTTACAGACTGAAAGTAATGGACACAGAACATGTCTGTAGGTAAAAAGAGGGACTTGAATTTGCTCCTAAGATCATGCATTCGCTTTAGCCCCTGAGCTGGGAACACAAAGATCTCTTGACTTTTGCCAGGGTTCTTTGCTCTGAGCCCAAGATTATAAATGCCCATAAAGGAACAGAAAGCTGAATGATTGTCAGGAAACTGTCATCCGTCTCAGCAATCAAGAAGAATCAATCCTGAGTGTTTTGGAGTTGCAGGCTCATTGCTGATCTACAGCGGAAGCACTCATACCACACCTTATTTCTTCCCTGCTAAAAACGCCACAAGCAGACTTCACAATGACCTACAAAAATGCGAGTTTGACTCTTTCCTCTTTCGACAAAAGTAACATTAACTCAAGCCACAAGAAGTTGTCATTTCACACCCACTAAAGTTGTTACAATAAAAAAGTCAGATAATAGCAACTGTTGATAAGCACGTGGAGGAACTCAAAGCCCTGCCAACTACATGCTGGAACTTGCCATGGGCGTTTGCCGTCCCCCTCTACAAGGATTAAACCCTGTGCCACTGCAGCTGCTGACCTTCAGCACCCCCTGAAAGGAGTTCAGGGTGAAGAGCACAAATAGGCATCTGTGCTCTGGGAAGACTGGCAGGACTAGTGTTTGGATAGTTAGATATTTTTAAGTGCTGATTTTATGAGCCCGATTTTTGTATCTCCTCATATCTAGAAAAGCACTAAAACCCTTCATGGTGACAACCATTTCTTGTGACTAGCAAAGCTTCAAGAAACTAGTAGAAACTTTATGGAAAAATATGTGTTTGATTGCAGGCATCCTCCCTTCACCAAAATCACATATATACTGTCCTTCTCCTCCTGCCCTCTTTGGATCAGTTCCTCAGAGCTATTTGAGGTGCTGTCTCCTGGGCTATAGTCCTCATTTTCCCCCAAATAAACCTTAACTTGTAACTCTCACATTATTCACTTTTTTTAAGTCAACAAGCCCCACCTCCCCACCATCTGCAAAAGGAAGAAAAGATGGGGACTGAATTAATAATCAGTCATGGCTGCAAAATCAAGATGTCATGAAAATCTCTACTCACGGGGGTTCAGGGTGCTTCTGTGTTGAAGAGCACATGGAGGTCCAGGGAGGGTGGTGGACCCAGGGAGGGCACAGGAGCCCCAGGCCCCTTCCCCAGACTTCACTTTCTCTGTGCACCTCTTCCTGTGCCTGTCCACCCGTGTCCTTTATCATCTCCTTCATAAGAAACAAGGAAATGTCAGCAGTGTGTTTCCCTGAGTCCTGTGAGCTGTTATACCAAAATTGTTGAGCCCAAGAAGGGGTTCATGGACCCCTGATCTGTAGTTAAGTTGGATAGAAGGTAGGCACAGTGGGGACCCACTACTTGTGGCTGGCATCTGCATTGGGGACAGTCTTGTGAGTCTAAGTGTCTCACCTGTGGGGTCTGTGTAGACAGTGTCAGAACCGAACTTAACTGTAGGGCATGACATCTGGAGGTCTGGAGGGCAGACTGGTGTGGGAAAAGCCCATGTGCATTCAGCATCAGAAATGTTCTGTGCAGAGAAAGAAAATGTCCCCTTTTAGGGCTTTTGCTCTAAAGAATTTCTCTTAATACCACCAAACTGTCCTTTGGGCTATGGCTTTTCCAGTAGTCATGTACAGATATGAGACACGTGGAGCATAAAGAAGGCTGAGAACCGAAGAACTGATGCTTTTGAACTGTGGTGCTGGAGAAGACTCTTGAGAGTCCCTTGAACTGCAAGGAGATCAAACGAGTCAATGCTAAAGGAAACCCATCCTGAATATTCACTGGAAGACTGATGCTGAAGCTCTAATACTTTGGCCACCTGATGCAAAGAGACAACTCACTGGAAAAGACCCTGATACTGGGAAAGACTGAGGGCAGGAGAAGTGGGTGACAGAGGATAGGATGGTTGGATGGCGTCACTGACTCAATGGACATGAGTTTGAGCAAGCTCTGGGAGCTGGTGAAGGACAGGGAAGCCTGGTGTGCTGCACCCATGGGCTCACAAAGAGTCAGACATTCTTTAGGGACTGAATAACAACAAAAAAAATCTGTGTACCCTGAGGAATTCATTAAAAAGTAGTTTTCATTCATTAATTCATTCATTAAAAATAAGTTCAATGATGTCATCAAGAGCATTTCCTTTCCATTACCAGAATGTCCCTTTCAATGAGCAAGTTTCTCTTGGTCTTGAGGCTAGAACAAGGTTTGCTCTACCTGGTCAGGTGGTGTGTTTTGTTGATAATATATTCCACAATATATACTGTGGAAAGGCATTCCATTGTCTTTCTCTAGTTGTGCTGAATCCATAGCTCATGGTAGAAATTTTAGGGAATATAATTTATCTTCAAACCCAACTCCTGCCTTCTTAATTTTCCAGCTTCTATTTCCCCTTCAGGCTCCCCTCGTGGCTCAGACAGTAAAGAATCTTCTACAATGCTGGAGATCCAGGTTTGATCCCTGGGTCGGGGAGATCCCCTGGAGAAGGGAATGACAACCCATTCCAGCATTCCTGCCTGGAGAATTCCATGGACAGAGGAGCCTGGCAGGCTACAGTCTATGGGGCTGCCAAGAGTCAGCCACAGCTACTTTACCCTTCACCCACACTTTCTTCCTTATCTTATGCAACAGTGCAATTTTTGAATGATCTGTATCTTTCAGATATGCCAGGTGCATTAGAGAATAATGGTATCTATGGAGAATCAATGACCATTTATTTATATTAAGCCTGGGAAATCCCATGGGCATAGGAAACTGGCTGGCCACAGTCCATGTGGTCGCAGAGAGTCAGACACACCTGAGCATGCACAGGCGTGCATATTACTGGCCAGATATGTCCTACATAGAAAAGTGTAGCTGTGCAGAAAGTTTTAACTGTAGGACTATTAAATTCAACTATGATTTTAAATATTTTAACAGCAGGGGTTCCATTTTATATGCACAAATTATAAATATATCCATAGTTTATGATAACTATTATTGTTAAGAGTATTAATCCCACTGTCAGATTTATATAAACTCTTTTCTTCTAGTATAGAAAATTAATTAATCTAAAAGTCTCTAATTGCCCACATATGATTTAAAAGGAAGCATTATCGGTGATAACTGACTAGGAGCGTTTAGCAAGTGGTGAAATAGCTGCGAGACCATCATTTCCATTTCTGATATGGGGAAGGATAATAAAAATGCAATTCTGTAACACCTGCTACTTTACTAAGCAGCTCAGTAATCTTTTTAAAATTACCATATTCTGCATAATTAAAACAGGGCTATGGAAGCAAGGAGCATTCACTTCTGCCTGCTTTGTGGGCATATTATGGGTGCCCGTGAGCATCTCTCTGCCAGCGGTTACCATGTCAGCTGTTTCGGGCGATGGGAAGAGAAGAGGATGAGGTAGAATGTTCTCTAGCTCGGAAGCCATGGAAACCATGAGGAGGGCGTGGTTTCAAGGGTGACGAGAGGGTCCAGCCTAGGACGCAGAGGTGTGCTCACGCTGAGAAATGGGGAAAAGTGTTAGCAAAGGGACATTTTTATTTTAAAAATTTTTTATAAGTTTGTCATTTTATTATTAACCTTTTTTTTTTTTGGTTGCACTGCTCCGCTTGTAGGATCTTCGTTTGTTGACAAGGGACAGAATCTGTGTCCCTGTGTAGTGGAATCACAGAGTCCTAACCACGGGACTGCCAGGGAAGTCCCTAAAGGGACAATTTTTAAGGCCTAAGCAAGATATGGTGAAGGGACTTCCCAGGTGGCCTGGCAGGCTACAATCCAGGGGGTCGCAGAGAGTGGAGGGGGCAGGGGGGGCAGACATCAATGAGAACCGCCCCAGGTGCCAGAGTATTTGAAATTTGGTCCTTTGCAAGTCTCTCCTTTAGACTGAAAGAGTGGTCTGCTTTTAAAAATCTAAATGTACTAGAATAGATAGTGCAATCTTTTTTATTATGAAGTTATTAAAGTATAGCTGATTTACAATGTTGTGTTAATTTCCACTGGACAGCAAAGTGGGAAAGTGGACCCAGGTTTATATATTGCTTTCCATATTCTTTTCAACTATGGTTTAATCACAGGATATGGACTAGAGTTCCCTGTGCTATCCAGTAGGACCTTGCGGTTTATCTGTTCTATATGTAACAGTGGGCACCTGTTGACCCCAGATCCCCAGTCCTGTCCTCCCCCACCTCTGTGCCTGTGGCAACCACAAGCCTGTCCTCTGTGCCTGTGAGTCTGGCTTCTTTTTCATAGAGGGTGCAATCTTGGGTTGTTCTGGAACAGCAGCAGTGATCTGTCTGATGGAAAAGGCAATGGGAAGAACAGCCTGCCCTTAGTGATGACTGAGGTCACAGCCATGCCCTGAGAGCTTCACGCCCTAGCCAACTCACCCCCAGCACACTCCTACTCAGCAGGCACCAGTACGTCTCCTGGTACAGACGGTAACAGCACTGCCTGTCATATCGCTTGTGAATGGTGGAGCCAGAACTCAAATCTCACACATCTCTCTTAGGGTTGCTGTCAGGGTTCCCTGGAGGAGGAAATGGCAACCCACTCCAGTATTCTTGCCTGAAAAATCCCATGGACAGAGGAGCCTGGCAGGCTAATATCCAAAGGGTCACAAAGAGTCAGACCAGAATGAGCAGACCATAGCCTGCCAAGCTCAGAACACTGATGTCAGCTATCCAGCCCCACCCACGTTTTCCTGCATGCCTGGGGCTGGATGGCCATCTCTCAAGGAGCTTGAGTTTCCTTGCCACTTGTCACTGACTTTGATCATCAGCCCTACTGTGTCCCCTTGGATGGGAGCCTCCTATCTTCTTGTCTGAGTCCAGCCTTGAATCAGGGGTGCAGAGTCACCTAAGGCCAAAGTGCTGGCAGATTCCAGGCCTGGTAGGGCCCTCTTTTGGGTGGCAGACCTCCCTGTGTGCTCACAAGCTCTCTGTGACTCTCATGAGGGCACCAGATCCATTCACCAGGGTGCCACCCCCATTCCCTCATTCAAACCTAATCGCCTTCCCCAGGCCCCGCCTCCTAACACCAGGGCATCTCGCGGAGGGGCTCCATAGGTGAGTTTTGAGAGGTCACAGACGTCCAGCCTAGAACAATGTCTCCATCAATCCTGGAACTGGGCCCCGCCCCTTTCTCCAATTGTGCAGGTGTTTCCCACGTAGCTTAGTTGGTAAAGAATCTGCCTGCAATGCAGGAGACCTGGGTTCGATTCCTGGGTTGGGAAGATCCCCTGGAGAAGGAAATGGCAATCCACTCCAGTATTCTTGCCTCGAGAATCCCATGGACAGAGGAGCCTGGTGGGCTACAGTCCCTGGGGTCGCAAAAGTTGGACAGGACTTCGCGACTAAACTACCTTCTCCATCTCTTCCCGGCCCTGCTCCATGGGTCAGGTCCCTCTGCCACCCCAGTCTCGGATCCCCTACAGAGAGACTCTGACACTCCCACAACACCAAGAGAGTTTGTGTATCATCTAGCGACTTTTAATTTTCTGATCAATTCCATGCCTTTATTCTCCTTTTGTGGGCTACGCTCCCAATGCAAAGATGCAGTCTGCTAGGGAGATGCCGAAGACATATGCTCTGTCCACGGAATGCAGTTATGTAGTTATGAATTTCTGAATGGCAGAGCAGTCCAGGGGGGTATCAACATCACTTCCGTGCATCGTCACACACACAATAAGCTGTCACAACACAGCCTGGTGCTGCCTTAATTGTCACAGATAATGATGATGATATACGGCTTCTATTAACTCCGCCGTGTCAAGCAGGGTTCCCCCCACACACTCCCACTCAGCAATTCCTATATATGGAAAAGGAAATCAAAATCGCATCTTCATGAAACATTTCTGTTTAAAGCTGAAGGAAACAGATCCAGGTCTCCAAGGAAGTTTGCAGAGGGTTCTTGTGAATGAGAGCAGTGACTTCAATTCCTCACACAGCAAGCTGGAAATGTGCTCGCAGATAAGGTTTGCAAAGAAGCAAATGGTTCTTGGAAATACTGATCCAGGAATTATGTGACTACTTGAAGTGTTTTGTGTGAGGGGGCCGGTGGAGGTGGAAGGTGGCATCATAGAAGGGTACAGGGAGCAAAGGAGGAGAAGAATCAGCATCCCGTCCTGGTCTGGTCCAGATCTTCCCTGGAGAAAAACAGAGCTTAAGCTCCTACCAGCATCTGCCTTCCCTGGATACTGAGAACTGTCCCCCATTACCCCACTGCAGCAGGACCAGTCCCTGGGGTGACTGTCCTAAACTTCAAACTCAGAAACAAGAACCTTGTCCCTGGGGCCAACACTCATCTGTGCTGTGTCTTACTCCCAAATAGTGTGACCGCACATCTACACGTCATCTGCTCACTAATTTCACCAAGTGATCACACAGAAAATTATCTGGTCATTTTTCAATCAAGAAGCATAAGAAGAAAAAACAATAAAAAGCAAAAAAACCCACAACTCAAGCCAGGTTGAGGGAGGGTCTCATACACTGCACTTAGAAAACGTTTGCCAGTGACCAGTCAAAAAGAGATGGAACCACATATCAGTATGTGAGTGATGCTACTTAAAAGCAATCACATCCCCACAGTTTTTGCAAGTCTTTATTGAATGTGTTACGATATTGCTTCTGTTTTATGTGTTGTTTTTTTGGCTATGAGACATACGGGATCTTAACTCCCCAACTAGGGAGTGAAGCTGCACCACGCACCTCGGATGGCACAGTCTTAAGCACAAAGTCTTAACCACCAGGGAAGTCCACATCCCCACAATTTTAGGGCCAGAGAGAACCTTGGAGTCAAACAAGAACTCAGATTACAACAGTTTTATACAACTGACCCTCTCTTCATTTGCACCATGGACAAGCTACTGGGACCACGTCTAAATGATCGCAGATTTCAACTGTGTGGGTATGTCTATCCTCAGTGAACTTTGAGTATTCTTCAGATCTTACCTGAGTTATACCAGGCAAGCCAAACATTAGCAAAATCTCCACAGTATACCTCGATCAGAAAGTATTCTGAATACGTGTTTATATGCTAAGCGTTGTAACTAGCGATATAACACCAATTTTGCAATCTCTTTAGTTTAACTGATGTCCTTCCTAATACTGCATAACAGTGGACACTGGCATCAAAGGAAAAAAAAAATCATTCCAAATGACTTAGCATTCAAAGTATATCCCCAAACAGTCTCTTGAGGAAGAATCATGGCTTTGTCCCAGAGTCATCACCAGAAAGCTGTGAGCAGGGCTGGGCAGAGAGGACATTTTTCAAGTGGTAGAAATAGCTCCTTTCTGATAGAATTTTAAATTTTGTGTTGAGCTTTGCACTTTAAATATTGACTGCAGCGACTAGGGCCAGCAATTTTACACACACACACACACACACACACACACACACACACACACACACACACACACAGGATTTCTGAGTCCTAAGGACACAAACACATATCAATAAGCATGAATAGGAAGCATGTCTGATGTTTTCTAAATAACTAAGGATTTTGCCTGATAGAAGGGAAATGATAAAAATTTTAGATGAGAGCTTTAGTCTAGTTGGTGACCTAAAATGTTTTCTTGTAAGGAAACAAATTATTTCCATTGCTTTAAATCTTCCCCGTAACAGAAAAGGAATAAATTTGGAACACGTATTATAATTGTCATCAGTATTTTCTAGCCTTGCAAAGCAAAATCAATGGACATGAATTTGGGCAAACTCTGGAAGATAATAAAGGACAGGGAAGCCTGGAGTGCTGCAGCCCGTGGGGCCACAAAAAGTCGGACACAACTGAGCGGGTGAACAATAACAACAAAAGCGAACAGTCGGTGAATTAGGTGAGAGTCAGACATTACTTAGATATTTTAAATACAATTGCTTACATACAATTATGTTTTGACATTTTCAAATTCCATACATATATATGTGTGTGTGTGTGTGTGTGTGTGTGTGTGTGTGTATATAAACATAGAAAGAAGCTCTAACCTCACATGTCACCTTGACTTTGGGGCTAATTACCTTGCTTAGAGCTGGTATATGTAGCAAACTGATCCTCTTAAAGAGTCAATCCTCCCTTGGATTCAGACACAAAGGGCTTGGTTATCTTGAAAACTGTGACGATTAAATTAAAAGACATTATTAGTCATTAACACTTGAAGCGAAATTATTACTCTAATAAGTCAGCAAGCAGAGGTCCCTTGAGAATGGGACCTGGGGCAGGTGTGTTTACATAAGGGCCCCGACGTCAGTGATGAACACACCATACGTGGCTCCCAGGGTAGGCTCAAGTAGGCTGAGATATGAATCCATAGTGAGGAATTCCTCGGAAATCAATTATGCTTAGGGCTAGCTCTTCTCTTGATCATATCCAAACCTCACATTCACACTAATACCTTTTCATGCACAATATTAGGAGTTAACCTTGGTTGACTTGGTGAGGAACATATAATCTGATCAACTCTAGACCCTGCTGGAAAAGTATGGGTGTGACGGGTGTAAGTAAGAATATTCAAATATAAATAACCCAGATCATTTTTAAAAAAGTAACAAAGAAAATGATGTCAATGTTTTACAGAAAGGGCCTGGAAGTGTGGTGGACAGGCTTTAGGGTGGTCGCCCCGCCTCCTGTGTCGAGCGTCCGGGGGCTCGTGTGGTCCCTTCTTGAGTGGGGAAGACCTAGGATGGTCTTCTAACTGGAGACGATGGTGGAGGCGATTGAAGAAGGGGTGTTTGCGATGGCGATTGATGTACCTGAGCTGGTACATCAGTCCTCCGGACCTTTGAAGGAGCCACCTGCCTAACTGTGAGCCGTTGCAGGGGCTTGAGGGGTGGGGGGCACATGGCAAGGTCCTGCTGGCAGCCAGCAAGAAAGAGCCCCCTCCCTCCAACAGCCCACTGGGAACTGAAGACGGTGGGTGACCACATGAGCTGGAAAGCATGTCCTTCTCCCAGGAAGCCTTGGGTGAGACCATGGCCCAGTGGACACCTGGCTGCAGGCTTGAGAGCCCAGAGTAGGGGAGCTGGAAAGCTGTGTTTGGACACCTGACCCTCAACCAACTGAGACAGTTCACATGGATGCTGAAGCCACTAAGGTTGGTGATGCTTACGTCCATGGCAGGTAATGATACAAGAAAGGGAAAAAGAAAAGGCTGGAAGCCGTTATTTGCTCGGTGTAAGACACCTATAGATAAAAGAGATAAAAAAAATAAAGGTCTATAAAGAAAATACCAAGCAGATGCTGACAACCTGAAGAGATGTGCTTATATGAGATAGGGCAGAAGATACAGACGGTGTGAGGGAAATGCACGAGAGGGGTGTTTCACATCCACGATGAGAAAAATGCTCCAAGGACATAAAAAAAGTCACACGTCTTTACCTGCTAAAGACCCATCCTTGCAGAAAGCTGATAGGAAAACATTTATCCCCAGGAAAACTGCTAAAGAGACCTTTGTCGGCGGGGTGGGGAAGTTTTTATGTTACTAAAGCTGAAGCTCCAATACTTTGGCCACCTGATGTGAACAGCCATCTCACTGGAAAAGACCCTGATGCTGGGAAAGACTGAGGACAGGAGGGAAAGGGGGCAACAAAGGATGAGATGGTTGGATGGCATCACCGACTCAATGGAGATGAACTTGGGCAAACTCCAGGAGATGGTGAAGGACAGGGAAGCCTGGTGTGCTGCAGTCCACAGGGTCACAAGGAGTCGGACACGACCGAGCAACTGAACAGCAACATGGTACTCCAAACGAAACGATGGATAAAATGTTAAACTGTTCTTTCTTTTTAAAAATATGTGGTCTAATAGAAGTGAAAGTGGAAGAAAATTCAGGGTTTTTATATAACATCAGGAAAGGAGGCAAGTTCTGGTGCCAAGCAGCCTGGAGGTGGGGTTGACAGCTGGACTCAGAGAGATGATACCAGAGATGACTGAAAAAGCGCAGCTCTGCAGGCAGCCTGAGGGAAAAGTGCCTGGATCTGCGGCATTACTCCTGGAACATTCAAAAAAGAAAAAAAAATATTCCTGAACACCTCCAGATTCACATTAGTCATGAGGCCCCAGAAAGCACCAAGCCAAGCACCAGTTTAAGGCAATCCGATTCTGGATATGTCCCCCATGTTTTGGCTGAAGAAAATACAACAGATTTCTTCTTCTTGAAATGTACTTGAAAGTCTACAATTGAGGAACCCCTATAAAGCTCTAAAGGGAAGAAAATCTTACAGTTAAAAAAATAGCTCAATTAGACATAAAAGTAAGCCATCTTAATTTGAAATCAAAAGAGACAACTGTCCCACCATATGTCAGACCTCAAGATATGGAGGATACCAAATAAAACCAGTAGGCTTGGTGTGTTTAAAGAAATCACTGAAAGCATGAGAAGAGACAAGTGACTATCAGAACTGACAGGTCAAATTGTTCAAAGAACGTATGGAAATAAAATTACAAAAAAACCACCAAAGATGGAATCTTAAAGGGTGGGTTTAATAACATATAAAACACAGCTCAGGACATCCCTGGTGGTCCGGGGTGTCTCCACACTCCCGATGCAGGGACACAGGTTCAGTCCCTGGTCAGGGAACTAAGGTCCTACATGCCACAGGCTGAAGCCTAAAAACAGAAAAAAGAAAAACCCACAGCTCCAGAGAGAGCTCAGGAACTAGACAGCAATTTGGATAGCTTGGATTCTAGTAATAGTCAAGTAGTGTATGTCCAAATAACCTTGTCAACTCTGGGGGGAAAAAAATTAAAGTAACACAATTTGATGCTGCTAGAGAGTTCCAAACAGTAGGGATCGGCTGAACCCTTGAAATGAGAGAACTTCACTAAGTTAGGTCCATCTTTCTCCTGATGATACTCCCCAGTTCATGGGTGCAGCTGGGTTAGAAAGAAAGCAGAAAGCCCCAGGCTTACTGGCTGTAGGTGCCAGAGCAGCTAGCTGAGCAATCTCAGACATGAAGGAGTCACAGCGGGTAGGGCCAAAGTCTGCCTAGAAAATTCCACAAATGCTAACTGACTAGTGAAGCACGGATGCAGGCGGAAGACACCAAGTATTCTGTAGAAAGCAAGAGCTGGGAGAGTAGAGTGCAAAGGAATAGTGAAGTATTACGCACACTCAGGAGAACAGCACCCATAGACACAGACCTTGAGATGGGCAACATCTTGGGATTAGCAGACAAGACACCAAGCGCAGCTATTATAAATATGGACAAGGGCTTAAAGGGGAAAAAATGGCTGCAAGGAGTGAAGGGATGGGTAAGCCTAGCAGAGACAGGTGCAGTATAGAATTTAAAACAAGTGGAAAAAATAGAAAAAACTGAAAAATAACTGAATTTTTTTTTTTTCAGAAATCACTGAAGAATGTTCTTAATATCAGATTGGAGATGGCTGCAGAAACAGCCCATGGACTTGAGCATGAATCAAAAGTAACTGTCCAGTCCCAAGAACAGAGAGGAAAAAACATGATTTAAAAAAGAGAACAGAGCCCTGTTGAACTCTGAGTCAATACCAAGTGATAAAATGCATGTATAATTGGTGCTCCGGAAGGAGAGGAGAGATGGATGAGGTAATTCGCCTAAAAGTCCTTGTCTGTTGATATGAGAATAAAGAAATTGATTCAATTCTGACTGATTACATTCAGGGGGCTTTGTTTAAATGTCTCTGATATTGAGCAAAGGGCAGAAAGAGAGTATTTCACTTTCATACTAGTGAGGAAAGAAAACGAATCGGTTTATTTAATTCAAAAGAGAGCAAGGCGAGAGAAGAAACACTTGGCCAAACATTACAGGCCTGGAGGATCCCAGGGATGGGGGAGCCTGGTGGGCTGCTGTATATGGGGTCGCACAGAGTCGGACACGACTGAAGCAACTTAGCAGCAGCAGCAGCAGAAGGGAAGCGAGCAGAACTCCAACACATGCGTAATTATGCTGCTGCTGTCCTTGTTTAGTTGCTCGGTTGTGTCTGACTCTCTTGCAACCCCATGGGCTGTAGCCCACCAGATACCTCTGTCCATGGGATTTTCCAGGAAAGAATACTGGGGTGGGTTGCCATTCCCTCCTTGGGGGATCTTCCTGACCCAGAGATCTAACCCATGTCTCCCTCATTGGCAGGCAGATTCTTTGCCATTGAACCACCAGGGAAACCAAAACCATGGTTAAATCCAAAATTAAAAGATAAAGACTTAAGAATAAATATAAAACTAAAATCTTGACTTATTCTACGTAGGAAAGGATATCTAAAATACAAGTACACAGAAAGGTTGAAGGTATAGGATAAGAAATTATATGATACAATGATCAAAAAATCTGTAGCAGTATGTTAATAGCTGACAAAATAAGTATTATGTTAAATGGAATTCACCTGTTTACACCTAAGAATAAAAAACATGGTCATCAAAAAAGAAATGGAGAAACCACTGTAATTATGAACAAACAAATTTCAGCTAAAAAAAGAGATTGGGCCATAAGATATCCTATTATAAAATCTCCAATATAGCATATTTTAAGAAAAAACAAGTTATATGATAAAAATTATAATACTTTGTCTGCTGCTTCTGCTTGCTCCTAAGTCGCTTCAGGTCGTGTCTGACTCTGTGCGACCCCATAGATGGCAGCCCACCAGGCTCCTCTGTTCATGGGATTCTCCAGGCAAGAGCACTGGAGTGGGTTGCCAGTGTACCACATTAATACAGTTCTCCTCAAAGGATCACGTGTAATAGCTAAATTCTTCATGTTTCCCTGGTACTGAATTATCTGCCTCCTGAATAACTGCCTGATGCTGGGAAGGACTGGCGGCAGGAGGAGAAGAGGACGACAGAGGATGAGAAGGCTGGATGGCATCATCGACTCGATGCACGTGGGTTTGGGTGGATTCTGGGAGTTGGTGATGGACAGGGAGGCCTGGTGTGCTGCGATACATGGGGTCGCAAAGAGTCGGACACGACTGAGCGACTGAACTGAACTGAACTTAATTAAAAAATAAGAATTGAGCACATCAGTCTATTGCTCTGGATGCCTTGACAGCCAAAACTTAAGAGCAAAATCTAATGACATTTTACACAGAAAAACTGAAAAGAAGTATACTGATTACAACTAGAATGTTAATTACAACTACCTCCAAATACAGGAAATGCTGTCACATAGAGCCAGGATCACAGACTACAGCCACAGACCAACTCACACCCACTACTTTCTGTCGTATGACCCCATGAGCTAAGTCAATCCAGTCTAACCACTCAACCCTAAACGAAATCAACCCTGAATATTCACTGGAAGGATTGATGCTGAAGCTGAAAGCTCCAATCCTGCGGCCACCTGATGCAAAGAGCCAACTCATTGGAAAAGACCCGGATGCTGGGAAACATAGAAGGCAAAAGGAGAGGGGGGCGGCAGAGGATGAGATGGTTAGAGAGCATCACCGACTCAGTGCACATGCACTTGAGCAAACTCTGGGAGATAGTGGAGGGCAGGGAAACCTGGCGGCAGGGACGTCCATGGGCTCACAAAGAGTTGAACACGACTTAGGGACTGAATGACAACAAGTAGGCTAAGAATGTTGTTGACACCTTTAAGTTGCTGGGAAAAAACAGAAGACTATTTTGTCTGTTGTGAAAATGAACGTTTTTGTGAGAGTTTCACATTATTCAAATTTTAGTGCCCATAAACACAGGCTGTTTGGAGAGAATCTTCTTTTGAGTTGAGGTCTTACAACAGTGAACCAGCAGCCACAAAGCTGAAATATTTCCAGAAGTTTTTTGACCCTCGGGTAGAGGATATCGAGGGTAGGAACTGTGTGGGGGAAAGAGTTGATTTTTATTCCATAAGGAACTTTCTATCAAAGTCTCAAAAACACTCCAACTGGCTCAGAGGGTAAAGCGTCTGCCTGCAAAGCAGGAGACCCGGGTTCGATCCCTGGGTGGGGAAGATCCCCTGGAGAAGGAAATGGCAACCCACTCCAGTATTCTTGCCTGGAGAGTCCCATGGACAGAGGAGCCTGGCGGGCTACAGTCCACAGGGTCGCAAAGGGTCGGACACGGCTGAGCGACTTCACACACTTCACACACACAATGAGACCTGTGAAGAATTTTTAGAGGCAATTTAACTATTCCAAAAATATGTGTCCTAAAACTTATTCTAATATTTCAATCTATTTCTCCACTAAACTTTATCTGTGAGTCAGAGCCAGGAATATAAATAATAATTTACCCTATGATTAAAGTGAATTTCCAATCAGGAATAAAAAAGCATGAATTCAAGAGGTCTTATGACAACTGACCATTCCTTTTGGAAAATAATGAAGGGAAATCTCTTCCTTACTCACTACTGTAAAGTAAAATCCACATGGTTTGAGGATTTAAATATAAAAGATGAATCATAAAAGGACTACAAGAAAATTAAGATAAAAATTTATGTCATTTTTGAATAGGGAGACAGTTTTAAACATGAATAAATAGGCAGAAACCATTAAGGAAAAGATGGAATGCAAAATATAATAATGAGCTATCTCATAAAAGAGAAAAACTAAAAGGCCAATAATATGAATATTAGCCGCAAGAATACTGATTTAAAGCAGCTGATATATTCATTACGGATCAAATATCTTACTCAAAATGACAGGCAAAGAATAAGAAGAGGAAATACAACTAAAGGGTCTACAACGAAAACACGTTGGTGTGAGCACGTGTGTGTGTGTGTGTGTGTGTGTGCTGAGTCGCGTCTGCCTCTTTGCGGCCTTGTGGACTGTAGCCCGCCAGGCTCCTCTTCCCAGGCAAGATTCCTGTAGCAGAGTGCCATTTCTTCCTCCCGGGGATCTTCCTGGCCCAGGGATCGAACCTGCCTCTCTTTTGCCTCCTGCTTTGGCAGGGGGATTCTCTAGCACTGGCACCCCCTGAGAAGCCCACAGTGAAAATGGTGCAGATCAAATCAATAACGGGACCCTTTTCAATGCAATACTAAATTGTTCTGGTGTGGGTCAAGTTTGGCAGCATTTATGACTACTGATCCTTGGGCTGTAAACTGGTGTAACCTTTCCAGAGGGCAAGCTTGCAGTGTTGATCAAAAGACTTAATCTGTGCAGTTGACATTCCCTTACAGGAACCATTCATTTACGCAAAAAGTTCTTGTTTTCCTCTGTTTACATGTCACAGTAACATCCCGCATTCTCAGAATCACTTGTCCTTCATTTCCATTTGGCCATCAGTGAGAAGCCAAGAACATGGATACATGGTAAATTAGGGGGCATCTACAATTAAAGATATATAGTAATAGTCACTTTGTATCTGGAAGCTTCTTCATCAAGAAAAAATATTTTACATGGAAAGAAACAGCGCTGTGTCCAGGGACTGCCAGCCTCCTCTTTTCCTGAAATGCATTAAATCAGCTCATCAGTTATTTCTCCTCATCTCAGGATCGTCCCAATTTCCCTCAGCCTGTTTTTCCCAGATCTCTTTTATTCACGGTAAATGCTTAGCACATTTCTTTTTTCAGCTGACTCTAGTTGCTTTAAGATTTATGCATTTATGTGGCATATACAAGTGAAATGTGAAAAGATTTTCAAATATGGGCAAAACCAATTTGGTTAGAGTAGTTCTTGCAAACTCATTGGACTCCAACCATTATACTCTTTAACAAGAAACAAATCTTCCTGGTAATACAGAGATCCTCTTTAATTTGTATTTAGAAAATTTAATTCAATGCCTCATTCAGCACGAGAAAAATGAGTTGGAGCAGCCGGAACTTGGCGTTTGAAATGGGGAAGAAAAAGTGCGGAGTGGGCAAGTCAACAAGACGAGATGGCTTCAGTCTTGAAGATGAGAACCTCAGTTATTCACGCTGCTTGTCACCCGTGAATTGAGGCTTTCACTGTGCAACTTGCTGGAGGGTGCTCATGGAATTAACCGATAAAATCAGGGGTCCTCTGACTTTCAAAGGAACAATGCACCTTTGTGTATAAACAATCGAAGAAAAAGGGCTTTGAGACTGGGAATTCATTTCTCTAAAATACTTTGCACCATGCTTAAGTGGTCTCCGTCACTCTGTAATAGTTACACAAAAAGGTTTGGTGTTATCGACAATTTGATGAGCTCAGTGGGTATTTTGTTTCACTGTATTGGGGATCTTCAGCCTTCTCTGCAGCTCCCATGGAAGCCCAATGAGGAATTCCTGGGTTTGGGGCTCTGCTCTCTTTTTTTGCCTCCCTTTGCTTTTCTTACGGGAGGAATAGCTTTTCCACCTGCAATCTCATTGGGGATCATTTCCCTGATAATGAACATTTCTCTGTGTGATGCACTGTTCTGCCATGTCCTTGCCTCTGGGTTTCGCAGACTCTGCTCAACGAGGAACGCTCTCTCGAATTCCCCATTCCAAGAAGTGAGGACTCAGGGGCAGAGGTGGTTATCATCTCAGGGTCCCTTGAGGACGCTCCCTGGATCCTAGGCTGAAAGACCTGCTGTCTTCTTCCATGAATTCTTTGGGTAAGAAGACTCGCCCGCCTCCCTTCACCGATCCCTTCTGTCTGGGATGTGTGATGGTTTTCCCTCAAGCCCTTTTCAGTGTCCTCTTCCCCCCCGAGGACGTCTGCTCAGGATCTCAAAGAGCCCTTCATTTCAACTCTGGTTGTTCATGTCAAAGTGACTTTCTTACAGTAAGAGAGAGCAGCTAATGTTTTACTTTACTAAGTATTAACTACCTATTATATGTGTGAGGCCCAAGCTAAATACCCAAACATTCAGAAATATTTTAAAAATTTTATCCTGCCCTCTGGAAATTTCCCACAAAAATACCAAAATCCATGCAAGTCATACAACCAAACCACAGGGTACACACACGAGTTGCTTTAAGAAAAGTGTAAGAATTTTTTACTGGAGGATTAAGCAAATTTTAATTCAATACTCTCCTTTCCATGCTTTAACATTTAGAAACTAAAATTATGTGAAGATCTTTTATGTGTATCTACTCTGTCCTAGACTGGGAATTTCCAGGCAGCGTGTCCCTCTTCTCTGATGTTTTTATGCAATGAGTAACTGAGATCAGTAATTGCAGTTTCCACAGTCCCATGCCTCTACAATAAGTTGGGTGAAGCAAGCTGGAATGGGTATTATCCTAGGTGGCAGAGGCAGTCTTCATTACAACTGGCATTCTTTTTGAATTTTGCCCTTGTACAAAGTCAAAGCAACAAATTTATACATTTAAGAAAACTATTTCTCATACAGACTCCAGGACAGGATGGTTATTCAAACTGTCATTGTTGGAAAACAGAAAAGGCCCAGGTCTGTGCTGTTCTGTGTAACTGACTTTGCTTTGTCAATATAGAGAGTCTTTCCACAGATTTCTGATACAGACCCATAGTTCTCAAAGCGAAACCCTCACTTGGAAATCAGAAATGCAGAATATAGAGTGCCTGCTTCAGATCCAGGCTTGAATCAGAAACTCTGCGGAGGGTCCCAGGAATCTTTTTTTTTTTTTTTTCCCTTCAAATCTGTGAAGTGTGATTAGTTCACCACATTTGTCTTTTTAACTTTCATTTTTATTTGGTTTTTATCTTATTTTTTTTAATGGGAGGATAATCGCTTTCCAATGTTGTGTTAGTTTCTGCTGTAAAATAACATGAAACAAACATAAGGAAGATAGTATACGGACTTCCCTCGTGACTCAGTGGTAGAGAACATGCTTGCTCAGGCAGGAGACGCTCAGGCAGGAGACGCGGGTTCCTCCCTGGGGCAGGAAGATTCCCTGGAGAAGGGAATGGCAACCCTCTTCAGCATTCTTGCCTGGAAAATCCCATGGACAGAGGAGGCTGGTGGGCTACAGTCATGGGGCCGCAAAGGGTCAGGCATGACAGTACACACACGCACGCTTTTGTGTTTGTATTTTATTTCCCCTGCCAGACTAAAATCTGACTGACAGATCACTCTCTGTTTTTTCCCTAGTTGGTGGCACCAATATAAGAATCACAGCTTTTTCTCTTAATCTTCTCTAAAGAGAGAAAAACCCAGAGGCGTATAGGGCAAGATCATTCTGTCGTGGCTAACGAGGGAGGCATCACGTGAAGCAGTGTTGGTCAGTGTGGAGCAGCAGCAGCAACACCTGGTCCTCAACTGGAAATGCAAATTCCACCCCAGATGCCCGAAATTTAGGGGAGGGGCCGAGAGGCTGGTTGAACAAGCCCTGCAGGTGATTCACGTGGCCACTGTAAGGACCAGTGGATGCTATTCGAAAGCCACAGTGCTTCTCAATTCTCAGTTTTAAAAGGGAAGAATGGCATGCATAAGCTCAAACAGAGCTAGACTATGGCATGTGTTTATGAGAAAGCAAATGTCATCTTCTAGCTATACCAGCTTTGGGCAAAATCTGACCTCCAGGTCTCAACCCAGCCATTGTCTGTCTTCCTGTTAGAGATGGAGGCAGTGGTTCCCACTTCTGGTTCCGAGGAACGGAGCTGAGATAAGGTGATCTGAGGTCCTCGATGTGAGCCCTTTGGCCCTGGGTTTGGGTTCTGTCATTTCACTCAGCGCATCCTCTCCACAACTCCCAGACCTTCTCTGCTGTTCAGAAGCCTGTCCTCCCCTTAGTCTCTGCTTCCCTTTATCTCTATCATGCTTCATAACCGTGACGTAATAACACAGTGCTCACTTCTTTGTACCTGACTCCATCAGGGTAGAGTTAACTTCCAAGCTGGTGACTGCTTGCTAATTCTCATCGACATCTGTGGTCCAGAGTCATCAACATGCAGGAAAACAGATCAAAGAGCAAGCCCCTCCACAGGGCCTGACCCCTGGGACTCAGACACAGTAATCACTCTGCCGCTGGGAGTCTGGTGTCCAGCAGAACCCCTGAGCCCAGTGACCAGCCTGGTTCTGGCCCCGCCTGAGCACCCTCGTGTATCTCTGGGATGATCAGTGTGAGGGCTGCCGCTGAATGTGGAGACACATCTTTTTTCTTAGGGAAATTTCACTCTGGCCTTATTGATTCCACCCTCCGAGATGGCTCTTGCTTTCTTTCCCCAAGCAGTTCCCTCCCCAAAGCCAGCTTTCTCAATACTCACACAGGACACAGCTAGGAGAATCTTATGAGAACCAGAGAGAGCTATAAAATGCATGATATTTGCAGAGGTTCTCATGAGCTCATTACATAGTCCACGAGATGGTAGAAAACGGGTTCTGGCTTGGTGCTGACATTTATTTATTCTGGAAAGATAGAGCGTTTTAAATTGTAAATGGAAAATGCGGCCTGCCCCATCAACAAAGAATGCTGAAGCCATCAAGCCATCAGCTACTACTGCTGCCCCTAAGGTGAGCCCTGGGGGGACTCAGGGTGAGAAGCGAGGGAGACTGGCCCCAGATAGCTGAGGTGCTTATCAAAGGAATGATTTCAATGAGCCTAGACTCTGGCACCTTCCCATACATGCCTGCTAAGTCACTTCAGTTGTGTCCCAGTCTCTGGAACCCCATGGACTGTAGCCCACAAGGTTCTTCCGTCCAAAGGACTCTCCAGGCAAGAGTACTGCAGTGGGTTGCCATGCCCTCCCTCCAGGGGATCTTCCTGAAAAAAAAAGCACTAAATTTCTTAACCTGACATGTCTGGGTTTCTTTAATTAATCGTAATCTTTTGATGTTCCGACTATCTGGTCTTTGTCGTCAAACTGCCTATAGACCCTGGCTCCTCCCTTACCTCTTTGGAGCTATCCTGGGCTTGATTCAGAAAGTCCACCGAATAAAACCCAATTCTCGACCTTTATTAGGCTATTCTTTTTTTTTTCTCAGTTGACAAAATTAATAACTTTCCTGGAGAAGGAGCAAGACAGAAGTGTGAGCTTCAGCATTAGACAAACCCAAGTCCAAATCCTGCCTCTACTGTTTTTTAGCTGAGTGAATTTGGTGAAGCTATCTAAGCTGTCTGCAGCTCCATTTTTAAAAGGTAAATCCTTAGGTAATCTACTTTGCAGGTTTGCAGCATTACTAAATTAGTTAATCTTTGTAACACAAGTGACACGTAGCTGACAGTCAACTGATAGGTATCACTGTGAATACCTGGATCAAAAACAAATCTTTTTTTTGTAGATGAAAGTTATGCCACTGACAGCTTGCAACCGACAGCTATTGTAACCGACAGCTTCTATATTTGAGGAGAGAAAATAGCTCAAAAATTCTTGAGTTTGAATCCTGTTTAATTTCCCAATGTTTAGAAATGACTGCTCTCAAAAGAAACTGTATTGCTGCTTGTCTTCCGACCTCACTGATCGTCAGCGGATACTTGGTGGTATGGAATTATAATGACAACGGTCACATTGCATTGCTCAGCTTCCTGCGTGTCTCCTGGTTGTGTATGCAAGCCCACTGCCATGAGCAGATGAGGAACCGCTAGGCCTCCGGGTGGACCAGAGGCCCCAGCAGCCTGTCTCAGCAGCACCAAACAGGCGGTCATCCAAGCATCTTTCATTCTCACACCATCTGAACCGCCAGGATAATTTTAACTGACTTCAGAGTGAATTTAAGATTTGTTCCCCTGGAAGAGCCCAGTAATTCATGACCTGGTTGCAAAACTCCATAATGTAATAAATATAATGTAATATATAATATGATACACGACTTCCAAGGTGGCACAGTGGTAAAGAAACCGCCTGCCTATGGAGAAGATACAAGAGACGCGGGTTCAGTCCCTGGGTTGGGAAGATGCCCTGGAGAAGGGCATGGCAACGCAGGTCAATATTCTTGCCTAGAGAATCCCACAGACAGGAGCCTGGTGGGCTACAGTCCACAGGGTCGCAAACACTCAGACACAACTGAAATGACATAGAATGCATAATATAACTTAACAATTAATAATGCATTTATTACTAATGTATTTATTAAAAATATATTTAAATAAGTTACATATAAAATGCATATATTAATACTTCATGTATTTGGTCACACCAGGTCTTAGCTGTGGCATGTGAGACCTTTAGGTGTGACTTGTGAACTCTTAGTTGCAACTCATAGGATGTAGTTTGTTAGCCAGAGATCGAACCTGTGTCCCTTGCATTGGGAGTATGGAGTCTTAGCCACTGGACCACAGGCAAAGTCCCCATAACATACTAAACTTACTCTAAATACCTAAATCTAAATATGCATCCTGCCTTATCAAGTCAGGTATGCTACACTCAGGCCGGGATAAAGTTCTGGCAGGCACCAAAGTTTTACAAAAAGTACTGGGAGAAAAACTTGAAAATCTATAAAATTTGATCCCCTGACTATTTTTCTGTAAAGAGGAGGAAAATGCCATCACGCTGTTTCTGCAGAACACTTTGGCCTAAGGAATAGGAGCCAGCAAATTTTGCTATTAGAGAAAACCAGAAAAATAAGTTATATAATGTCCTGTATGGAGGCGTTTGGAACTTTTAAATCCACTTCGCTCTGGCTGCTTTAAAATCAGAGCAAGCTGCTATTTTTAGACACTGAAGTCTAAATAGCAGGGTGCATAGGGCTGCAACCTGCCGCCCTCTTTCTCCCCTGGAGTGCTTACTTTTCTAGCTTTGATAGATAACACTGCACCTGTTGGTCTCTTAGAATCCATGGCCAAAGGCAGTAAAAGGTGAGAAAGACTTCAGCCAAGAAGATCTGTGCAACGATTTGACCTGTTGATTTGCCTTAGTCTTGGGTATGAAAACCCTCCTGTTTTCCAGATGCTGAAGGTCTGTGCACTACGGAGCGTGCAGATAGAAACGTCCAGGTCACAGCACCGTACAGGCATCGGCTGGTGGCTGTTGGAGATGGTATGAAGAAGATGACAAAACCATATGCAGTTAGAAGGACAGGACAAATCACGCCTAGACTTTCCTGGGCTCCTACTCAGCTGTCAGCACCTTCCCTTCCAGCTGAGCCACAGTTTTCACCTCCCCCTGCACTCCAGCTCCAGAGCCTCCCAGCCTGCAGCCCTCACTGGCCCTGGTCCAGCTGCAAACGCTGTGATCACGCCGCCTCCGAGACTACGGTCCCAGGGATGCTCAGAACCAGTGAGCTGCGAGCATCCAAAGGCTTCTGACCAAGCATCTGGCCCCTGACACCACCTGGACCCCCAGCTGCCATCCCACATCTGCACTCACAGCCACTTGACTGATGATGCTTTAGACTCTCACATGGCTCTATTCTTGGGGTGATACTGAGTACCTAACACCAAGGCACCACAACTAGGCTTCGGTCTGCGAGGCGGTCACTCCCATTGTGCACAAAGAGTAAGAAAGCGGAAATCACTCGGCGGTTAGACACCTGATCCCCGGCTCTTCAAAGCTGACTTCCACAGGCACCTGAGTGTTCCACCTTGAAAGCACCTGCTTCTGTCAACTTAAAAAATATTCACAACCTAAAAGTTGAGAGTTATGTTTAATTTGGCAGGAATTTTTAGGACTTCAAGAATGGGAGACAGCATCTCAAGTAACTTTGAAGGCTGGAATTTTAAATATGTAAAGCAAAAAAAAGGAGAGATCTTTGGGCTTCCTCGGTGGTGGCTCAGATGGTAAAGAATTTGCCTATAATGCAGGAGACCCGGGTTTGATCCCTGGGTTGAGAAGATCCTCTGGAGAAGGAAATGGTTACCCACTCCAGTATTCTTGCCTGGGGAATCCCTCGGATGGGGGAGCCTGGTGGGCTACCATCCACGGGGTCGCAAGAAGTCAGACACGACTGAGTG
Organism: Budorcas taxicolor; assembly: GCF_023091745.1. Taxonomy (NCBI): domain Eukaryota; kingdom Metazoa; phylum Chordata; class Mammalia; order Artiodactyla; family Bovidae; genus Budorcas; species Budorcas taxicolor. The sequence goes on along the minus strand of NC_068913.1, from coordinate 117,533,874 downwards.
ACTAACACTCTCTTCCTAAGCTCATCAAACTGCCGGTGGTGTGATTCTGAATTCCAGCAGAGGGCGAGCTTGTCCTCTAGTTCTCCAGGATCTGCACGGCGCAGGGAGGACAGCCTCTAGATCTGAAACAATGTTTCCTGTAACTGTTTACACTCTGTAAGAGCCACATCAGTGTTAACAACAGGGTCACTAAATCACTTGTCAGGCACTTTGTTACAAATTATATTACAGGCGAAGGAAACTGACAAGGAACCATAAGTTAAAAAGAAATTCTGTTTTCCTCTATTAGTTCAACTCTAGATTCATTAACAACACAACTATTTACAGTCTGTTTTCTGCACACATGATAAAAACGGGGGCACCTTCAAGTCACTTTAGCCCAGAGGAGGAAGTTCTTGCTGTGCCAATCTCTCTTGATCCTCAAGTTATTCTCCAACCAGGCACGGTACTGCATTGGGTAACTGAGATGCACCATTGAGCACTTACTAATTGTACCGTAGGATGAAATTACAAACATTCTTCCTTTACTTTCTAAATAATCAAAACTGAAATTTAGCATTAAAATATAGCCACAACAAGGTTCTACTCTCTAGCACAGCAAACTATACTCAATATCCTGTGATAAACCATGATGGAAAAGAATATGAAAAATAATGCATATATATATGTAGAACTGAATCACTTTGTTTTATAGCAGAAATTAACACAACACGGCAGATCAACTATACTTCAATAACATTAATTTTTTTATACTTATTTATCTGGCTGAGCCAGTTCTTAACTGTGACATGTGAAATCTTGGTTGCAGCATGCGGGGTCTAGTTCCCTGACCAAGGATCAAACCTGGGGCCCCCTGCACAGGGAGTGCAGAGTCTCAGCCACTGGACCACCAGGTAAGTCTCTAATATGGTCAATTTAAAATATACATCTATAGTACTTAATGGAACTGGACTGATGTCTGTTTGTTTGCTACATCATCTCTCTGCGTGAAAAGACACATTATTCTTGCTTAAGGTTGTTTACTTATTCAACAGTTATTCAACAATTATTCAACAGGCAAAGGTACCAAAGTATGACTACAATTCCAAAGCTCCAGTAAATATCACTTGCTAACAGGTCAGTCTTATAAATCACCCTTAATATTGTTGAACTTCAATTTAATCAACTGAAAAACAGAGGAAAAATGCCTGTTCCAGCCATCTCATAATACTGTCTGGAGAATCAGACAAGATAATATATTTGTAAAATGCTATGTGAACCAAAAGGTGACGGGCAACCTAATTCCTTAGGAGACACATGCTGCGGCTCTTTATTTTATAATTCAGTCTTGAGAATCACCAAGTAGAGTGGGTATGTCTTCATTTGACATATGAAGAAACTCTGATTCAGTAAGCTTGTTCTCAGGATAGTAAACCCCAGAAGGACTAAGTATATTATTGAAGGTGTGCAGCACTGTTGATATTATCAGAGAAAGAAACCCACTGATGATCACTTCCTTCAATATTCTTTTAATATTTCTGAGGGGGTAGGATATATTCATGTCATTAAACAATAAACCAAGAGTTTGAGATACACGGTGGAAGTCCACTAGGTATCTTAAGACAAGGTGTGACTTAGAAATCTTTATGTCAGAAAAGGTCCATTGTGACATAGGGATGCAAAAATAAGAAAGGAATATGCCCTGTAATACAACTGGTGTGAAATGCATGAGCAAGGCAGGAGACGAGAACGCTGTGGGATGGTCTAACCAGAGGGGGACCTTTGGAACCGAGCGGGACCCTGTGGGGCCTTCCCAGGACAGAGCCCGCCCATCCCCGCCCCTGTAGCTCCTCTCTGAAGTGCCTGCATAACAGGGTCTGAGGCCCATTTCCTGAGCAGTTTCACAGATGTGAAAACCCCACCAAATGGAAGATGCTAACGACGTGAGGACCATGAGCACATAACTCCCAGTCTCCCAGAGCCCGAGCACTGATAAAGTCAACCCTGTGACACCCTGTTCCCTCACCACCAATCAGAGACCTGTACACAAGCTGATCATGTCCTCTGCGACCCTCCTCCCTCTGTTGGCTTATAAAAATGCTTTGCCGAAAGCCTTCTGGGAGCTCAAAGCTTTTTAGGGCACAAGCCACCCATCTCCCTGCCTGGCCCTGCAATAAACCTCTGTCTGCTACAAGCTCTGACATTTTGGCGACGTTTAGCCTCACAGTGCACTGGGCACATGAACTTGCACTCAACACCTTCAGGGCACAGGGTTTCAGTCTCATTATAATCGAGCACTGTGTGTGCAAGACAGAGAGAATCCAAGTATGGGGCAGAGAGAGATTCCAAAGCCAGTCCAATCAGACTGACCCCCTCTCCTCCCATCAGAAACATTTCAGGTAAAATCTCAAGCATGCGCAAATTGGGCTCATGCTTGTACCAAAGGAAGGCTAACTTTTAGACATGAGGAGAGTCAGCTGCAGGGGGGCTGGAGACCGGGCTCCAGGGAGCAGATGGTCTCCATTGCCACTCTGGTCAGCTCTGGCCAATCCCTTTTGCAGGATGAGGGTACTTTTCCCTAGAGCATCTGTGCGAGAGATGGATGATTTAGGAAATCATGACATCGACTTTTAATACTGCCTTGCGAGAAGCCAGGTCTCAACCAGAAAAACCATATGAGCCAAGTGTCTACTCAAGGGTTGAAGATGACGTCTAAGCTTTCCATACAGGGCAAGGGTCAATGAAACACCCCCTGGCTGCGCCAGGTAGATAAGCACCTCTCTCGCTCTGATGTCATCCCACATTTGCCGTGACCCTGAAGGGGCAGAAGGAGAGCTTTGGGGTTATAACAGTTCTATGGGAAAGCACTGCTCCCGTTCTACTGGAACAGCGGCTGCGTGGCGCTGAAGCGACTTTGAGGAGATACCCCACACCCAAGGGGAAAGGAGAAGCCCCAGCAAGACAGAAGGAAGGGTGAAACCACATTTAGAATCAAACTCCGTACCTGCCAGAGACGCTCGGAGGGCTCAAACAAACCTTGTGTGCACCAGGACCCAGAGACCCCACAGAGACTGAGACAGAACTGCGTTTGAGTGTCTCCTGAGGGGTACAGGTCAGCAGTGGACTCCCATAGGGGCAGGGGCTCTGGGTGTGGCTATGGCATAAGCCCTCTTGGAGGAGGTTGCCATTAACCCCACCATAGAGCCACCAGAACTTACACAGGACTGGGGAAGCAGACTCCTGGAGGGCACAAACAGGACCTTGTGCACCAGGACCCAGGAGAAAGAGCAGTGACCCCACAAGAGACTGACCCAGACTTGCCTGGGAGTGTCCAGGAGTCTCCAGTGGAGGCGTGGGTCAGCAGTGGCTTGCTGCAGGGCTAGGGGCAGTGAGTGCAGCAGTGCATCATGGGACCTCGTGAAGGAGGTCGTCATTATCCTCATTACCTCCACCACAGTTTGGCCTCAGGTCAAACAACAGGGAGGGAACACAGCCCCACACATCAGCAGAAAACTGGATTAAAGATTTACTGAGCATGGCCCCGTTCAACAGAACAAGAACCCACTTCCCCCTCAGTCAGTCTCTCCCACCAGGAAGCTTCCATAAGCCTCTTATCCTTCTCCATCAGAGGGCAACAGAATGAAAACCACAGTCACAGAAAACTAACCAATCTGATCATATGGGCCACAGCCTTGTCTAACTCAATGAAACCATGAGCCATGCCGTGTAGAGCCACCCAAGACCGACGGGTCATGGTGGAGAGGTTCACAGAATGTGGCCCACTGGAGAAGGGAATGGCAACCACTTCAGTATTCTTGCCTGGAGAACCCCATGAACAGTATGAAAAGGCAAAAAGATAGGACACTGAAAGGGGAACTCCCCAGGTCGGTAGGTGCCCTAAAGGCTACTGGAGATCAGTAGAGAAATAAACCCAGAAAGAATGAAGGGATGGAGCCAAAGCAAAACAACACCCAGTTGTGGATGTGACTGGTGATGGAGGTAAAGTCTGATGCTGTAAAGAGCAATTTTGCATAGGAACCTGGAATGTTAGGTCCATGAATCAAGACAAACTGGAAGTGCTCAAACAGGAGATGACGAGTGAACGTCGACATTTTAGGAATCAGTGAACTAAAATGGACTGGAATGGGCGAATTTAACACAGATGACCATTATATCTACTACTGCGGGCAGGAATCCCTCAGAAGAAATGGAGTAGCCATCATAGTCAACAAAAGAGTCCAGAATGCAGTGTTTGGATGCAATCTCAAAAACGACCGAATGATCTCTGTTCATTTCCAAGGCAAAGCATTCAATATCACACTAATCCAAGTCTATGCCCCGACCAGCAATGCTGAAGAAGCTGAAGTTGAACAGGTCTATGAAGACCTACAAGACCTTCTAGAACTAACACCCCAGAAAGATGCCCTTTTCATTATAAGGCCTGGAATGCAAAAATAGGAAGTCAAGAGATACCTGGAGTAACAAGTAAATTTGGCCTTGGAGTACAAAATGAAGCAGGCTAACAGAGTTTTGCCAAGAGAACACACTGGTCATAGCAAACACCCTCTTCCAACAACAAAAGAGAAGACTCTACACATGGACATCACCAGATGGTCGACACCAAAATCAGATTGATTAGATTCTTTGCAGCCAAAGATGGAGAAGCTCCATACAGTCAGCAAAAACAAGGTGGGGAGCTGAGTGTGGCTCAGATCATGAACTCATTTTTGCCAAATTCAGACTTAAATTGAACAAAGTAGGGAAAACCAGTGGACCATTCAGGTATGACCTAAATCAAATCCCTTATGATTATACAGTGGAAGTGAGAAATAGATTCAAGGGATTAGATCTGATAGACAGAGTGCCTGAAGAATTACAGATGGAGGTTTGTGACATTGTACAGGAGGCAGTGATCAAGACCATCCCCAAGAAAAAAAATTCAAAAAGGCAAAATGGTTGTCTGAGGAGGCCTTACAAATAGCTGTTAAAAGAAGAGAAGTGAAAGGCAAAGGAAAAAAGGAAAGATATACCCATTTGAATACAGAGTTCCAAAGAATAGCAATGACAGAAGAAAGCCTTCCTCAGTGATTAATGCAAAGAAATAGAGGAAAACAATAGAATGGGAACGACTAGAGATCTCAAGAAAATTAGAGATACCAAGGGAACATTTCATGCAAAGATGGGCACAATAAAGGACAGAAATGGTATGGACCTAAAAGAAGCAGAAGATATTAGGAAGAGGTGGCAAGAATACACAGAAGAACTATACAAAAAGATCTTCATGACCCAGATAATTAGGATGGTGTGATCACTCACCTAGGGGCAGACCTCCTGGAATGTGAAGTCAACTGGGCCTTAGGAAACATCACTATGAACAAAGCTAGTGGAGGTGACAGAATTCCATCTGACCTATTTCAAATCCTAAAAGATGATGCTGTGAAAGTGCCACACTCAATATGCCAGCAAATTTGGAAAACTCAGCAGTGACCACAGGACTGGGAAAGGTTACTGTTCATTTGAATCCCAAAGAAAGACAATGCCAAAAAATGCTCATATACCACACAGTTGCACTCATCTCACACGCTGGCAAAGTAATGCTCAAAATTCTCAAGCCAGCTTCAATAGTACATGAACCCTGAACTTCCAGATGTTCAAGCTGGGTTTAGAAAAGGCAGAGGAACCATAGATCAAATTGCCAACATCTGATGGATCATCAAAAAAGCAAGAGAATTTCAGAAAATCATCTATTTCTGCCTGACTATGCTAAAGCCTTTGAGTGTGTGGATCACAATAAACTGTGGAAAATTCTGAAAGAGATGCGAATACTAGATCTCCTGACCTTCCTCCTGAGAAATCTGTATGCAGGTCAAGAAGCAACAGTTAGAACTGGACATGAAACAACAGACTGGTTCCAAATCAGGAAAGGAGTACATCAAGGTTGTATATTGTCACCCTGCTTATTTAACTTCTATGCAGAGTACATCATGAGAAATGCTGGACTAGATGAAATACAAGCTGGAATCAAGATGGCCAGGAGAAATATCAATAACCTCAGATATGCAGATGACACCACACTTATGGCAGAAAGTGAAGAGGAGCTAAAGAGCCTCTTGATGAAAGTCAAAGAGGAGACTGAAAAAGTTGGCTTAAAGCTCAACATTCAGAAAACGAAGATCATGGCATCTGTTCCCATCAGTTCAGTTCAGTTCAGTCACTCAGTCGTGTCCGACTCTTTGCGACCCCGTGAATCGCAGCATGCCAGGCCTCCCTGTCCATCACCAACTCCCGGAGTTCACTCAGACTCACGTCCATAGAGTCAGTGATGCCATCCAGCCATCTCATCCTCTGTTGTCCCCTTCTCCTCCTGCCCCTAATCTCTCCCAGCATCAGAGTCTTTTCCAATGAGTCAACTCTTCGCATGAGGTGACCAAAGTATTGGAGTTTCAGCTTTAGCATCAGTACTTTCCATCACTTCATGACAAATAGATGGGAAGACAATGGAAGCAGTGAGAAACTTTATTTTGGGGGACTTCAAAATCACTGCAGATGGTGACTGCAGCTGTGAAATTAAAAGATGCTTGCTCCTTGGAAGAAAAGTTATGACCAACCTAGACAGCATATTAAAAAGCAGAGACATTACTTTGCCAACAAAGGTCCATGTAGTCAAAGCTATGGTTTTTTCAGTAGTCATGTATGGATTGAGAGTTGGACTATAAAGAAAGCTGAGGGTTGAAGAATTGATGCTTTTGAACTGTGGTGCTGGAGAAGACTCTTGAGAGCCCCTTGGACTGCAAGGAGATCCAAACAGTCCATCCTAAAGGAGATCAGTCCTGAATATTCATCGGAAGAACTGATGCTGACGCTGAAGCTCCATTACTTTGGCCACCTGATGTGAAGAGCTTACTCACTGGGAAAGGCCTTGTTGCTGGGAAAGATTGAAGGCAGGAGGAGAAGGGGACGACAGAGGATGAGACAGTTAGATGGCATCACTGACTCAATGCATGTGAGTTTGAGCAAACTTCGAGAGATAGTGAAGGGCAGTGAAGGCTGGCCTGCTGAAGTTCATGGGGTCGCAAAGAGTCAGACATGATTTAGCAACTGAACAACTTGGAAATGAAAGAGGAAGTTATTCCAAAAGACTGTGAATTGAAATAAAATCATTCATGCTTAAAAGTGTATATTACCTTTGGAATAACAATGATATACTTACTGGAAAAAATCAATCATTGTGTCAAGTACAAATTGGCACTTGCCGTCTATCTCTACAAGGATTAAATCCTGTGCGGCTGCAGCTGCTGACTTTCAGCATCTTCTGAAAGGAGTTCAGGGTGTAGAGCAGAAATAAGGCACTCTATGCTCAGAGAAATACTGGCAGAACAAGCTTTCAGATGGTTAGGAATTTTCAGGAGTCGATTTTATGAGCCCAGTTCTTGAATCTACTCATATTAAGAAAAGCACTAAAGTTCTTTGTGGTAACAACTGCTCCTTGTGACTAGCAGAAACTTTCTGGAAAAGTACATGCTTGGTTGATGTACTTCTCCTTCACCAAAATCACATATATACTGACTTTCCCTTACCTATTTGGAGCAGTTTCTTAGTGCTATTTAAGGTACTGTCTCCTGGACTATAGTCTTCATTTTGCCCCAAATAAAACTTAACTCGCAACTCTTACACTGCAAAGTTTTAAAGTTGGCAATTGCTAAATAGAAAATATTGCCACATCTGTCCTATACATTTCCAAGGCATTCCACTGGCCAAATTTAATATTCCACTTTCAGTCATTCATTCATGACTTCTTTCCATTTCTCTGGATCCAGCTCAAAGTTAATGTTTCCATGTTCAGATGACTTTAAGTTAATTCATTCCATGAAAACCTTCTTTTTCTCTAATGGGGTCTACAAAAATGTAGAAAGCATGTTCATCTAAGTCAGTTATATTTATGGACACTGCGTGGATCCAACAGATGCAGTATAGCTTCCTTTTAGAAAGCTAATGAATTTTTTTATTTCAGGGAAGTGAAATAGTCCATATGTAATAACATAACTTATATTTTCTCTTTGGCAGAAGCTCTTTAGCCAAAACATGTGAAATGCATCCCAAGCTATTGTTCTTCCCTCCTACAAACTGTTTCCTAAATCATACAGGGCATTAAATTCAGGAAGGGATAAAACGCTAGCAGTCACGGACGAATGTAAGAGTTGAACCATAAAGAGGGATGAGCACTGAAGAACTAGTGCCTTTGAATTCTGGTGGAGAAGACTTTTGAGAGTCTCTTGAACTGCAAGGATATCAAACCAGTCAGTCTTAAAGGAGATCAACCCTGAATGTTCAAGCTGAATGATAAAGCTGAAGCTCCAGTACTTTGGCCACCTCATGCGAAGAGTTGACTCATTGGAAAAGACTCTGGTGCTGGGAGGGATTGGGGGCAGGAGGAGAAGGGGACGACCGAGGATGAGATGGCTGGATGGCATCACCGACTCGATGGACATGAGTCTGAGTGAACTCCGGGAGTTGGTGATGGACAGGGAGGCCTGGCGTGCTGTAGTTCATGGGGTTGCAAAGACTCGGACACGACTGAGCAATTGAACTGAACTGAACAGTTATGAAAGTGGTAAGTTCACATGGTAAAATTTGCAAATATGCCAAAACGCAGAAGTGAAAAGCAAATTCCCATTCCCTCCCCAATTGTCAGCCCCATGACCCAAAGTTTCTATGTATCCTTCTAGAAATTTCCCATGCATGCACAAACATGCATTCATATATATATGTTTCCATTTTTTGCCATGAATTTATTCTCCAATTGGACATAAAGAAAAGACTTTCCTGATTGGGAATCTTTATTCTAGTCACATTTAGTGATATAAGATAATAACATGCTATCTATGGTTTTATTTCCTGTTTACTTATATACGGCATGTGCTTTTTTAAAAGCCTTTTGCTTGATAATAACTAGAGTCACGGGAACTCGTAATAGTAATCTAGACAGGATTCACATACCCTTCACGCTCTTTCTCCCAATGTTATTGCTGCTTAGTTGCTTAGCCGTGTCTGACCCTGTGTGACCCTATAGACTGTAGCCCGCCAGACTCCTCTGTCCATGGGATTCTCCAGGCAAGAATACTGGAGTGGGTGGCCATTCCCTTCTCCAGGAGATCTTCCTGACCTGCATATATTACATGTATGTACTTAAATGTGCTAAATGCAATATTTTAAAAGGTCAACAGAGATTGTAAATTGAATGCCTGTAATTAACATACCGGGTTTCTTAATCTATTTTTCTCTCATTTTATATAGGCTATGGAAGCCAAATTGATGTTTTTATATGCAGAATAGATATACTGGAGCTTTCAGGTGAATCTTTAATGAAGGTCATAATACTACTTAGACCCTTTCCAGAAAGATGTGGAAAACACATTAATTCTATAGTGGGTAAAGTATATAAGCAGAAACCTTTCATGTCCGATCACTGACAGCAATGTGGTGTTTCAGAATCTGTATGTAAGCAGCTAGAAACACCACATCTTTTGAAAAGTCTGAGACCAAACTGAGCAAATGAAGGAAGCCCATGGAGAGAGACCACACTTCAGTGAGCCTAGTTTCCAATGGAATTAGGGGGTCAGGCGTAAAAGAGAGCCTCCTTTTCCATTCCTAGAAAAACCCAGAGCAATGCAGGCAACTAAATCCCATCCCCAGAGCATGTCCGCCTTGGCTGGGCAGCTTGCCTTATTAACCCCCAACCTGCTGGACTCATTCCCCAAGCTGGCTTTTCTCAGGTTTTTCCTTGAAATTCCACAGATCCAGTTCCCCATCTGCTCACATCCCACGCGCTTTATAAGGCCCTGCTCCTCGCTGATGACGGCCTCCTGCATCCATCTCTCCATCTTCAGTTGGCGGGTCTGATGCACACACCGGAGCGTCTTCCACTGGTTCAAGGAAGACCGCTGGGGCTAGTTCATCCTTTTTTCCTGGTACCAGGTGTGCAAGGCGTGCACACTTAACAATGTCCACATAGAGTCAAAGCTGCTCTTTTTTTAAAAAAAAAAAATGAAGACAATTCATTCAACAGACATTGACTGGGCGCCTGCCATGGTCCTGACAGTGAATGAGACACAGGAGATAGAAAAACAAGCAGGATAAACGTGAGGTTCTCAGGGCTTTGTCTGAGAATCAGGGGAGGGAACCTGATTTCATCAAACGTGGTGTGTCCATCTGCAGACTGTATACCAGTTATCCCGTCCACTGTGCTTCCTGACGATACCTGCAGGAGTCAGAGACGACACGGCAGAGGACGCAGAGCCAGGAGGAGGAGGAGGAGAAAGCAGCAGTTACATCCACGATGGAGTCTTTTGACATAAGTCATGATCAGTAGCCGTAAAAGTGAAAGTTAGTGAAAGCTGCTCAGTCGTGTCTGACTCTTTGCAACCTCATGGACTTTGAGTGTCCATGGAATTCTCCGGGCCAGAATACTGGAGTGGGTAGCCTTTCCCTTCTCCAGGGGAATCTCTTCCCAACCCAGGGATCAAACCCATGTCTCCCGCATTGCAGACAGATTCTTTACCAGCTGAGCCAAAAGGGAAGCCCAAGAAGACTGGAGTGGGCAGCCTATCCCTTCTACAGCGGATCTTCCCGACCCAGGAATCGAATCGGGATCTCCTGCAATGCAGGCGGATCGTTTACCAAATGAGCTATCAGGGAAGCCCGAGCCTTAAAAGGGACCAGTCTAATATTAAAAACCACATTCATTTTGTCCACCACAAAGCAGTATAAGTTATCACAGAGGAGGGGGGCTTCCCAGGGGGCTCAGTGGTAACGAATCCTCTTGCCAAGGCAGGAGACCTGGGTTCGATCCCACTGGGTCGGGAAGATCCCCTGGAGGAGAAAATGGCAACGCTACTCCAGTATTCTTGCCTGGAAAATCCCATGGACAGAGGAGCCTGGTGGGCTACAGTCCATTGGGGTATCAAAGAGTCAGACGTGACTGAGTGACTGAGCATGCATGCATGGGAGGACATTCTGGAGGAGACAAGCTGTATGGGCAGAAATGACCTCAGTGGCTGCCAGCAGTGGGGGATTTTGTCGTGCTTAAGCTATTCTGTAGTTGCTGGACAGCCCTGCCTGATGGCAGTGTTAGGCAGAGCAACGTCGTGGTTCCCTACCCGGGGACCCTCCTCCCTCAGCCCCTCCCACTGGATCCCGTTAGTGATTCCCACCAGCCTAATTCAGCCAGGAGCCGGAGGCTATAAAGCCCCTGTGGAAGGTACGGTGGCGGGGAGGGCGGTGCCCTGGGAAAGTTACAGGAAGAGAAACAGACCAACTCAGTGGTCCGGCAAGACTTCCGAAGGCCTGGCGTTTGGCTTCGAACCTCCATCAAGGATTCCACAGAGCGAAGCAGAGACGACAGAGTCTGCAAATTAAATCTGTGCGTGTTCACTGAAATCCGAGTTGTCATTTTTGCAAAGGTGCTAAGTAGGCTTTGAGGAAGAGGGTTGTTATATAATAGATGCAGGATAAGAAGGCTGACTCCAAAGGGAATGGATTTCAGCATGATTGCTGAGAATTACTGAATTCAGCAGCAAAACACACGGCCCTCTTAGAATATTTCATTTTCAAAAGCCTCTGAGAAAGCACTTGGGCGAAGCTTCCCTAAAGACTAGAAGGAAATATGATGTCGAGGGTATATTTTAACTCAGTTCTGCCGAGAATGTGGTAAGCGCCTCAGAAAGCCTGATATTATATGTTATATATATAAAAGGTAATTTTTAAAAAATGTTATAAGGGGAAAAAAGTATGCACTCCATAAAGGATTTACATTTTATTACTGGGAAATATTTCTGGCAGGGATCTCATAAACATATTTTTCGTTAGATCGGCTAAGTGCATACAAACAAGTAAATATTTGTCTATCTGTCCACTAGCGGGCTGTTTAATCATCCTCATTGTAGTGAGTATTTATATACTGAATTTATTTCTGGAATGCTTTCTACATAGTAGCTGATTAATAGCTATGTCAGCCCTGGGTTGGGCAGGCAGTGTGCCACCCAGTCTGATACAAAGACAGAGAACTGGAATGTGTTCTGGGATGGGGGCAGGAGTGGTCTGGGTCCATCTGGGCTGGTGTGACTCAATATCCTTCCCTGGGCAGCTTACCCACAACAGAAACCCCCTTCTCAGGTCTGGAGGCTGGGATTCCTTGGTTGGGGTGCCCACACGGACAACCGCTGGGGCAGGTGGAAGCTTCTTGGCTTTTCACTGTGGCAGGAAAAGGGTGAGCAAGCTCTCGGGGGTTCCTTTTTAAAAAATATACTTTACTGAAGTATCCTTGATGTACAACATGCTAATTTCTGCTGCTGCTCTTGTTGTCAAGAAGTCGTGTACGACTCTTGGCGACCCCGTGGACTGCAGCACGCCAGGCCTCCCTGTCCTTCACCGTCTCCCGGCATTTGCTCAACTTCCTGTCTATTGAGCTGGTGGTGCTAACCCTGCTGCACAGCCAAGTGACCCAGTTATACATATATGTACGTATTCCTTTTCATATTCCTTGCCGTTGAGGTTTATCACAGGACATTGAACACAGCTCCCCGTGCAGTTCAAGGATCTTGTCGTTTATCCATCCTAGATATACTAGTTTGCATCTGTTAATCCCAAACTCCCAAACCATCCCTTCCCCATCCCTTCCTTCAGGGGTTCCTTTCTTAAGGACAAAACTTCCATCACCTTCATGACCTAATTATCTCTCAAAGGCCCCAGCTCCTAATATCACCACCTGGGAGGTTCGGAATTCAACATATGAATCTGGGGGGAAGGACACATGCAATCTACTACAGTCCCTAAGGTCACAAAGAATTGCACACCACTGAGCGACTGAGCACGTGCGCGCACACATGCACACACACACGCACACACATAAAATCAGTCCTTCCCAGGGGGACTATGTTACATCTGAGACTTCTTCACAGAAAAAGAGATGATATTTTTTTTCTCATTTTTCCCTACAAACAGTTCACCTAGCCAAATAACTGAGTGGAAGAAGGGGGTTGGGGAACAAATGATGTAGAATATTAGAAGAGTTGGGCTCCAAAATCACTGCAGATGGTGACTGCAGCCATGAAATTAAAAGACACTTGGTCGTTGGAAGGAAAGCTATGACCAACCTAGACAGCATATTAAAAAGCAGAGATAATACTTTGCCAACAAAGGTCCGTCTAGTTAAAGCTATGGTTTTTCTAGTAGTCATGTATGAATGTGAGTTGGACTATAAAGAAAGCTGAGTGCCGAAGAATTGATGCTCTTGAACTGTGGTGTTAGAGAAGACTCTTGAGAGTCCCTTGGACTGCAAGGAGATCCAACCAGTCCATCCTAAAGGAGATCAGTCCTAAATATTCATTGGAAGGACTGATGTTGAAGCTGAAACTCCAATACTTGGGCCACCTGATGTGAAGAACTGACTCCTTAGAAAAGACCCTGATGCTGGGAAAGATTGAGGGCAGGAGGAGAAGGGGGTGACGGAGGATGAGATGGCTGGATGGCATCACTGGCTCAATGGACATGAGTTTGAGTAAGCTCTGGGAGTTGGTGATGGACAGGGAGGCCTGGCGTGCTGCAGTCCATGGGGTTGCAAAGATTTGGACACGACTGAGTAACTGAACTGAACTGACCTGGGTTGTGAACCAACCTGAGGAGGTAGCGGTAGAAACGCAGAGGGAGGGTGAATCAGGATGACTTAGTTATGGACAGGAGAAGGGCAGAAGCGCTCCCCTGTAGAGGCTGGTTTTGTAGACACTCCAGCTACATAAACAGAGCCAGTGGCTACAAGCTGCAGGAAGGCGATTTCAGCTGAGTCACAGAAAGGCTTTTCTCATCTCACAGGCACCTCGTCCCTGAAGGTGGAGAAAAAGGCCCCTTTCCTCCCAGAGGGCTCTGTGGTCTGTAATCTGCTTTATATCCACCAGCAATGCAAGGCTGCTACAAGTCTGGTCACAAGAAAATATTCAGGTGGTAGGTACTGAGATGAGAAACTCAGGCACTGATTAAGTGACCTACAAGGGACCCTATGTCTAATTAGCAATTTATTTGGGTTAAAAACTAAAGACTTTGATTCGTAGCTCTAATGGTTATTCTGTCATTAGACAAAAACAACTACAGTTCCAACCACCATATATATGACTTCATTTGTAAGATATTGTGTTATTGTTCGCAGCTCATCTCTTTATTTTTAAGAATAAAATCAATTCCAATTTTTGAGACTCAAAAGCGTAGACAATAATACAATTCATCATAAACATAAGAAATAAAGACAAAATGAGATGAAAGTAAAGATAATAAAGGAATTAATCATAAATAAATATCCTAAAAATAATAATGGTTTCCTTCTAGGCTTTTCTATGCATATTGCTTATGTGAAAGAGATTATATTTGTCAACAATTTGTATTCTGCATTTTCCCCCATAATGTTATGAGGATTTGTTAATGTAATAACCAAAGTAATGAAAAAATATTATCTTATTCTTTCTCTATAGTTATTATTCATGTAAATCTCCACCCTTGGCTTTAATTTTTGGCTTATATTTTACCACTATTACCATGATTAATTTATAATTATGAAAGATATCTGTGGGCATAAGGGTAAAATTTCAAAATAGCATGGAAAAGTAATAGTAAAAATGCAAATTATTCCTCCTATCCATGGTCACCACCAAGACCAGCATCACCACACCCTCAGTCGCATCCTCAAAGGAAATCACTTGGGCGGTACTGCTTCTGGGTCTTCTGGCAGCTCCCTCTACAGTCTGGGTAAGAAGCTTAGCAAGAAGCTCACCTCTTTTTTTAAATTTATTTTATTGACATGCAGTCGACCTATAACATTGCGTTAATATCTGCTGTGCACAAAGTGACTCAGTCATACTTATGTATGTGTACGCCTGTTGGTTGCTCCAGTCCTGTCTGGCCCTTTGCAACCCCACGGACTGCAGCCTGCCAGGCTCCTCCGTCTGTGGAATTCTCCAGGCAACAATGCTGGAGTGGGCTGCCATGCCCTTCTCCAGGGAATCTTCTCCACCCAGGGGTCGAACGTCATCCCTTATGTCTCCTGCATTGCAGACTGCAGGCGGGTTCTTTATCACTAGCACCACCTGGGAAGCATCCACATTATATAAATAATGAGTATATATATATTTAAATATTTTTAAATATTTAAACATTATTTTTTAAATATTTAAACATTATTTTTAAAATATTCTTTTCCATTACGGTTTATCACAGGACACTGAACACAGCTCCCCGGTGCTACACAGTAGGATCTTATTGTTTGTCCCGTGTGTAATAGTCTGCGGCTGCTAATCTCAGACTCCCAATCCGTTCCCCTTCACCCTTCCTCCCCCTTGGCAACCACAAGTCTGTTCTCCGCGTGGGAGAGGCTGGTGTCATGCTTTCCCATACAAGTAAGCCCCTGGAGAAGGGAATGGCAACCGGCTCCAGTATCCTTGCCCGGAGAATCCCATGGACAGAGGAGCCTGGCAGGCTACAGTCCACGGGGTCCCAACGAGTCGGACGCGACCGAGCGACTGTCACTCACTCAGACAAGTAAGCTGCGGGCCTGGCAGGAGGTAGCGTCACTTGCAGAATGTTCCTTCTCTCCCACGGTCCACTGTGCCCCGGTGTCAGCCGGAGGCGACAGCCTCAGCTCTCCCGGTGGGAGACAGGAGGGTGGGCTTCACACGAATTGCCTGGCACCCCTTCCACAAATCAGTCGCTTCGTTCATCTGTGGTTTCTCTCTGTAGCTGCTCCACCGCCAGCATGTAGCGACTAGAGTGCCTCCCTAGTGGATGGGTCTCTGTAGGCTGAAAGCGTCTTTTACGGATACCATGACTTCCTCTTCGAGGATATATTATTATTTGTCCATGTGATCCCATCCTCTTTCTTAGAGGAATTTCTCAAAAGTTTCATCTGCTGCTTCTCTCTTGGCTTTTCAGCCGCTTATAACCACAGCCCCTTTTTATGTCTTTACTCTTACGTTAAGTTTTGAGGGAAGAGAGACTTCACTATATAAGCTTTGTCCACCGCTGTGAAACAGAACCTGAAATATTATTTGAATGAATGATCATTTTGGTGCTGTCATCAACATTTCTTCCTAGGAGAGATAGTTATTTCTAGCTTTCCAGTGTTATAAACAACACAGCAATAATTTTTAATGAGCTCAAACATTCTCCCATATTTTAGAACATCTTGACTGTGTCTTTTCCACAATTTTTCTAAAGAATGTACTTGATATGTTAGCATATTAAAAGCACATGAAATTTGTTGCATCTTACCAGATTTTTGTTTTCCTGTTATTCTCGCTATAGACTTTAAATGTATATTTTACATAGTTTGTTGATTAGACAATTAGAATCTAAAGAGTATGTTTTCCTCCTACTCATTTTATTGCTTTATTCTGAGGAAGTGGTTCTTTATTAAGATGATAGGCAATTATCCCTGTTTTTCTTCATTTTTATGGTGCAATATTCTTTTGTTTTTATATTTAGCTAGTTAAATATATCTGGAATTAAGTTTAGGATATGATATGTGCTGAGAATATTGATTTATACAATAAATGACATTGAGGAAAATAGCTAGGTACCTGAAAAAAAAATGGACCATTCCTTATTCTACTAGTCGGTGATATTTGTAATGCATATTAATTTCTTTCCATAAATATCTTTTAATAAAATCTGTAGAATAACAAATAAAAATTTAGAATGTCTGTCTGTGAAGATGAACTCGATTTCCACATGAAATACAGATAATTTGCACGGAAGTGACAGATTTGCAGGTTTAAACAAGACTCCTGACAACATCTCTGGCCTGATTTGCATTGAGAAAGCCCTACAAGTGACCTCACATTTCCCTTGTTCCGACTGAGGGTGGACTACAGGGACTTTACGTAGTCTCTTTTGCTGAAGCACCACTAGGGTGCCTTGGGATTTTTATGTCAGAAAGGCTAATTCTGGGGGTGAAGCAATGTCGATTTTGATTTAAAACTCATCTTCATGAGGCATTTTGATTTAGGATTCTGTATTTTACATCCTTCCATGGTGCATCTTCATTAACATTTAGCAAGGCATGTGACGATCTTTTCCCTGCTTCTAAAAAAAATCTAAGTCTTTGTTTCAGTGCATTGAATCGTTCCTCTTCACTCTCTGGCCCAATCTTTGTTTTTAAAAAAATTTTTAAATAAAAAAATTTCTTTTGGCTGCACCTTGTGGCACGTGGAAATCTTACTTTCCTGACCAGGGACTGAACCTGTGCCCTGTACATTGGAAGGTAGACTCTTAACCACTGGACCTCCAGGGAAGTCCCCTCCACCCCCCACACCCAATTTTTAAAAAGTGACCTCAGCCCTCAGAAGAACTGAGCTGGCTGGAAAAGTCTAATCAAACTGGGATAAACCAAACAGTCCTCTCTGGAAGACAGACAGAATCAATAGACCAAACAGTTCCCTCGGGAAGACAAACAGAATCAATACCATAGTTGCTGTTTCACGAGCATTTTGCTGAGTAGGAGGACACGATGTATAGAAAGAGGAGACAGTGTCAGTGGAGGGTCCGGGGGAAGAAGAGGCGGGATAGTCAAAGCTTAGTCTTTCAGATGAGGCTCTGCACTGGGCGGCAGGAAAGATACCTCGAGAGCAGTGTCCCATCCACGTGTGGGCATGCTCAGTCACTTAGGCACGTCTGACTCTCTGCGACCCCATGGACTGCAGCCCGCCAGGCTCCTCTGTCCACGGGATTCCCCAGGCAAGAATACTGGAGTGGGTTGCCATGCCCTCCTCCAGGGCATCTTTCCAACCTAGGGATCGAACCTGCGTTTCCAGAATTACAGACAGATTCTTTACCACTGAGCCACTGGGAAGCCCCCCGCCCCAACCATCCACGTGGTGGTGAATCAAATCTCTCTCTGACCTCAACCGCTTCTGGAGGTCATCAACCCCCTATATATAGTCGGCACACTCACTCTAACCATGCACAACAGAGTCCAGTGCCAACCGATGCTGCAAACTCTTCTCATTCATGAAACTGAAGAATTCACATAAAGAATCGTTGGCTGGAACCGGGAAGAGGATCAGCAGAAACACGTCAGTTACACAAGCATCAAAATGGCCTTTACGCATCTCAACAGAAATGTGACATTCACATCACAGGTTTGTGCCCTGAAGAGAAGAGCCCTCCTCTCCGCATCTGTGAAATGAGGGATCCAGACACATAACCTCAAAGGTTCCTGTGACTTTGCACATCCAGACCTCGGCGGTCCATTTCCCATCACGGCTCAAAGGCAGCCTTCCCAAGAGGGTAAATGTGCCACCTTCGTCCAGCAGAGGGGCCCCAAGGAAGTTACACGGAGAACCACCCATGGGCCACACGGAGGAGGTGACTGCGGGGACTGGCTGTGCCCTGCCCCTCTCTGCCCTTCCTCCCCTTGCTGCATTCTCTTAGACACCTGACTCCAGGGCTGCACTGGTTTTCCGAACCAGAGAAGACTGACTTTGTCCACATAATCCATCTAAGATGCTGCACCTCTTGGATTGCAAGGAGATCCAACCAGTCCATCCTAAAGGAGATCAGTCCTGGGTGTTCATTGGTAGGACTGATGTTGAAGCTGAAACTCTAATATTTTGTCCACCTGATGGGAAGAGCTGATTCATTTGAAGAGACCCAGATGCTGGGAAAGATGGAGGGTGGGAGGAGAAGGGGACGACAGAGGATGAGATGGTTGGATGGCATCACCGACTCAATGGACATGGGTTTGGGTGGACTCCAGGAGTTGGTGATGGACAGGGAGGCCTGGGGTGCTACGGTTCATGGGGCCGCAAAGAGTCAGACACAACTGAGCGACTGAACTGAACCGAACTAACACAACACTGGAAATCAACTATACTTCAATAAAATACTTAAAAAAAAAAAAAAAAAGAGAGAGGCAGATATTTGGATTATTTTGGAGAAAAAAATAGGAGGGAGAAAAGACATACTGAGAAAAAGTCAGCTAATTCCATTTAAATTTCTACTCTTTCTGGGATAAGCACTACAGTAGTGGCAAATGGCTTTGTTCTCCAATAGCCCAGTGTGTGTGTATATATATATATTTTGTTTTTTTTTTTCCTTTTTACATTTTTTATTGGAGTATAGTTGATTTATAATTTTGTGTTAGTTTCAAGTGTATAAGAGAGTGAATCAGTTATACATATAAATATATCCACTCTTTAAGGAATCTTTTCCCATATAGGCCATTTCAGAGTATTGAGTAGAGTTCCCTCTGCTATAGAGCAGGTTCTTATTAGCTATCTATTTTCTTTGTGGTAGTGTGCAACTAAATATACTTTCAACACTTTTTTCCCTGTTGCCTCATATTCCAATGGCATTGTTTTGGCCACTGTTCTTGACTGTGTATCAGAATCACTATATTAGGGCTGAAATAAAAATAGGTGTGTGTCTGTGTGTGCGTGCTCAGTCGTGTCTGACTCTTTGTGACCCCATAGACTGTAGCCCACCAGGCTCCTCTGTCCATGGAATTTTCCAGGGAAGAATACCGGACTGGGTTGTCACTTCCTTCTTCAGAGGATCTTCCCAGCTCAGGGATCAAATCTCCATCTCTAGCGTCTCCTGCACCGGGAGGCAGGTTCTTTACCACTAGTGCCACCTGGCATAGGAAAATGCATTTACTCTAGCTAAAATTTTTTTTTTTTTTTTTGGCACAGCTTGAAGGATCTTAGTTCCCTGACCAGGAATTGAACCTGAGCCCTCGGCAGTGAAAGCGCCGAGTTCTAACCACTGGGAAACCCAAGACTCCACCCCCTCCCATCTAGAAGTGTATATCACTTATTAAAAACTGCATGACCCATGGAGGGGCTGGTTAAGCCTATGTCTGATAGTCTTACCATCTCTGAGTTCTCTTCCAACTCTGAAATCCCGAGTCACCTGTCAACACCAAACATGAGCTGCCGTGAACAATCATGATTTTTCAGTCGTTCGCTGAAATCAAAGTGTCACGCAGACACGGCTTCGCAGCTGTGAGATGATGAGCATGGGGCTTGTCTAGCTGATGTCACGCTGAACACCAAGTCAGTGAACTTTGTCTGAAGTTTCAGCTTGAGCTACCTGTGAAGGGAACCCAGGTCCCCTTGAGACACCAAGCATTTTCCTCCTGAGTTGGACTGGGATTTCTTTTTATCAGCCATTCCTTAAGGCCCTGGAGATTTCCTCCAGAATGCAAATGTGTGCCCTTGGTGAGAAGAGACTGAATAGTCATAGCTACTAATCTGTGTACGGATGTGAGAGTTGGACTATAAAGAAGGCTGAGCGCCGAAGAATGGATGCTTTCGAATTGTGGTGTTGGAGAAGACTCTTGAGAGTCCCTTGGACTGCAAGGAGATCAAACCAGTCCATCCTAAAATAAATCAATCCTGAATATTCACTGGAAGGACTGATGCTGAAGCTGAAGCTCCAATACTTTGGCCACCTGATGAGAAGAACTGACTCATTCCCTGATGCTGGGAAAGACTGAGGGCAAAAGGAGCAGGGGACGACTGAGGATGAGATGGTTGGATGGCATCACCGACTCAATGAACATGAGTGTGAACAAACTCCGGGAGAGAGTGGAGGACAGGGAAGCCTGGTGTGCTGCAGTTCACGGGGTTTAAAAGAGTCGGACATGATTTAGCAACTGAACAACAAAAACAGCCCATGAACAAAGCCTTTATTTGAAGGGCTGTCTTAGAAAGCTTTCACATCAAGGAACTCATTTGATCCTTACGACAGCCCTGAGGAGAAGGCCAAGAGGAAGGATCACATATTTGCAAGAGATGAGAAAGTGCGGCTCAGAGAGCTTACCTGGCTTGGCAAAGAGCATCCTCAGAAGGGAACAGATCCCAGTCCAGAAGGCAGGCTTCTGGGGCCGGCCCAGGCTCTCCTCACTGTATGTGAGTTTATCACTGGTCTTGGGTCCCCAAGCTGGAAACCTCACGGCCATTCCCACATCAACTCAGGGGCTGGAGGATCCTTCTAACTCAAATATCCTCAGAAGGAGCCGTGAGAGGAGGAGCAGAAAGAGAAGGCAGCCACTGAGAGACACAGACCGTGGACTGTTGGAGAGCGGGAGGCGTCAGGCCACACTCAGTGACCTAGTCACGCATCAGCACTTTCTGAACCTCTGCTCCATAGGCACTTTGCTAGGTGATGCACACGCGCGGGACAGACAAGTGTGTGTGTCACTCACGCAGCATGTCTGACTCTCTACGACCCCATGGAATGCAGCCCGCCAGGCTCCTCTGCCCATGGGACTCTCCAGGCAAGGATTCTGGAGTGGGTTGCCGTGCCCTCCTCCAGGGGATCCTCCGACCCAGGGATCGAACCCAAGTCTCCTGCGTCTCCTGCACTGGCAGGCGGATTCTTTACCAGTAGCACAGGGACGGGGGAGGGGGGAGGTTCTGAGCCCCTAGAGAGCAGAGCTGACACAAAGGGAAGAGGAAGGATGGAGACACTGTTTATTTATTTATTTATTTATTTTTAATTTTTTTTTTGAGATGCTGTTTAGAATACCGTCTGCTTCCTGCCTGGAGTCGCCTGTTGGAACTCCTCTCCCTAAGGTGGGGGGTGGTAATAATATTTCTCTCGTCTCAGGCCACCTTACTGCTGTCCAGGGCAACAGATTTTTCTCTCACACTTCGTCCTGCTCCCACAGCTTCCAGGGAGAAGCTGCCTTCAAGCCAGAGCATCGATCCGCACTTACAGAGGAACCGACGTGGGCGTCTGGAAATGAAGCACAGCCTGGGGCAGAGGTGTTTGGCTTTGGCACACAGCCGTCTCCCCTGAGCTGGGGGCATCCAGATTAAAATACATGCTCCGTCTCAGAGCGTTTAAGGAATAATTCATCACCTGCATTCCCCCTAAACATGGCTAAACCCTCAAATAAGCAATATTTCCTTGTTATTTATAAACTTTCAGAAAAAAAAGGGAGAGCTCCAGAAAGCAAGCGGGATTAAAGCCTTGGCTGCTCTGTTTCTACACTACGCCTGCATCCGTACGTGTTCCTAAAATGGACATCAAATCTCCTAAACCTGTAAACTCTCCCTCCATTATTTTTTAAGGTAAGTTTCCAAAAGAATTTCAGTTTTCTAAATGCTACCTGGGTCATGTCAGTTCCTGCTTAAAGAGACGGGAGGAGAAGTCTGCAATTTTATTCAGATTTCTAGCAAAAAAGATGGAACTAAAAAGGCTGTGTAGGGGTCATCAGTTAAATCCCATTTAATAATCATAAGTCTAATTTCTAACACATTTGGATAAATCAAATTTCCACCAGAGTATTTATTTATGTTCAAAGAAAACTTTCTCTCATTTCTATTTAATCTTTCTCCTGTTTCTCCCATCTTTACCCTGAAACTAGGTCAGTTCCTGCCCCGGGACCACCACCAGAACAACGAGGAATGATCATTCTTAAAGGACCATGAGAGTCAAACCCACGGAGGTGCAACAAAGACGCTTGCTCCCCGAAATCCCCTGCACACCGTCTGCAACAGCCAGGACCCGGAAGCAGCCTCGATGGCCATCAGCACATGAATGGATAAAGCAGCTGTGGCACACGCATACAACGGATGTTACTCCGCCATAAAAAGGGGAAATTTGAGTCAACTGAACTGAGGTGGACAAATCTAGAGCTTGTCACACAGAGTGAAGTCAGAAAGAGAAGAACAAATATTGCATATGAATGCATGTACATGGGACCTAGAAAAATGGCGCTGATGAACCTACTTGCAGGAAGGGAATAGAGACACAGATGTAGAAAATGGACTGGTTGACCCGGAGGGGAAGGAGAGGGTAGGATGGACTGAGAGAGTAGCTTTGAAATATACAGGCTACCATGGGCAACGCAGAGAGCTAATGGGAAACTGCTGTACAGCATAGGGACCTCAGCCTGATGCTCTGTGACGACCTAGAGCGGTGGGAAGGGGTGCGGGAGGGAGGCGGGAGGCTGGCTCGAGAGAGAGGGGACACACGTGTACATACAGCTGGCCCATGTTGTCACGCAGCAGAAACCATCACAACACTGTAAGGCAACTGTCCTCCAGTTAAAAATACAGACCACACGTAGAAAGCATGTATTTTATAAGGAAAGGAATATTTAAAAGAACAGATTGGTGGCTGCCACCAGAGGTGAGGGCAGGGAGGGGTGGGGGTGGTCCAAATGGGTGAAAGGGGCCAAAAGTTACAAACCTCCAGTTACAAGATCCATAAGCCCTGGGGACATGATGCCTGGCCTGGTGACCACTATTAACAACACTGGACGGCTGTGCTTGAAAATATGTGAAAGTTTCCAAAAGAGAAGATCTTTAAACCCTCATCACAAGGAGAAAGGTGTGTAACTGTGTGTGGTGATTCAGTTCAGCTCAGCTCAGCTGCTCAGTCGCGTCCGACTCTTTGGGACCCCATGAACCGCAGCACGCCAGGCCTCCCTGTCCGTCACCAACTCCCGGAGTTCAACTCAAACTCATGTCCATTGAGTCGGTGATGCCATCCAACCATCTCATCCTCTGTTGTCCCTTTCTCCTCCTGCCCTCAATCTTTCTCAGGATCGGGGTCTCTTCAAATGAGTCAGCTCTTCACATCAGGTGGCCAAAGTATTGGAGTTTCAGCTTCAGCATCAGTCCTTCCAATGAACACCCAGGACTGATCTCCTTTAGGATGGACTGGTTGGATCTCCTTGCAGTCCAAGGGACTCTCAAGAGTCTTCGCCAACACCACAGTTCAAAAGCATCAATTCTTCGGCGCTCAGCTTTCTTTATAATCCAACTCTCACATCCACACATGACCACTGGAAAAACCATAGCCTTGACTAGATGGACCTTTGTTGACAAAGTAATGTCTCTGCTTTTCAATATGCTATCTACGTTGGTCATAACTTTCCTTCCAAGGAGAAAGCGTCTTTTAATTTCATGGCTGCAATCACCATCTGCAGTGATTTTGGAGCCCAGAAAAATAAAGTCTGACACTGTTTCCACTGCTTCCCCATCTATTTGCCATGAAGTGATGGGACCAGATGCCATGATCTTCATTTTCTGAATGTTGAACTTTAAGCCAACTTTTTCACTCTCCTCCTTTACTTTCATCAAGAAGCTCTTTAGTTCTTCTTTACTTTCTGCCATAAGGGTGGTGTCGTCTGCATATCTGAGGTTAATGATATTTCTCCTAGCAATCTTGACTCCAGCTTGTATTTCTTCCAGCCCAGCGTTTCTCATGATGTACTCTGCATAGAAGTTAAATAAGCAGGGTGACAATATACAGCCTTGACGTACTCCTTTTCCTATTTGGAACCAGTCTGTTGTTCCATGTCCAGTTCTAACTGTTGCTTGGTGATAGGTGTTAATTAAACTTATTGTGGTGATCATTTTGCTATATATACAAACATTGAATCATTATGTTATACACCCAGATCCAACATAATGTTATATGTCTACGTCTCAATATTAAAAATACATAGTAGTACAAAATACTCCAAAAGTAAAAATTAATCTAAAACCAAATTAAGTTGATAGACAATAAAAAATATGCAAATTATATATTTTATCAAGTTTAAAATGTCATCAATTGTAAGACAAACTATTACTTTATGTATAACTAAGAAAGAAACAGCATTTTGAGATGTAAAATCTGAAATACTCGTATTCTCTTGTGTTTATTTTATTAAAATAATACTTTAGATTTATTTGTACATAATTATTTATCATATGGCCTTCCCTGATGGCTCAGGTGGTAAACAATTCACTTGCAATGTATCATGCTCATCAATAATTAAGAATAAAATAACCTAAATTGGATATTTCTCTAAAAATGACATCCACATGGCCAACAGGCAGATGTAACAATGCTTGTCATCGCTAATTATTAGAAGAAAGCAAATCAAAGCTACAAAGAGGTATCACTTCACACTGGTCAGAATGGTCCTCATTAGAAAGACACACTGGAGAAAGCAGAAGCCTCCTACACTGTTGGTGGGAATGTAAATTGGTGCAGCCACTGTGAAGAACAGTACAGAGGTTCCTTAAAAAACTAAGAGTAGAGGTATCAGATAAGCCAGTGATCACACCCCGGGTATATATCCAGAGAAAACTCTAGTTAGAAAAGATCCGTGCACCCGATGTTCACAGCGGCGTTGTTTACAATAACAAGACAAGAAAGCAACCTAAGTGTCCATCGACAGCTGAATGAATAAAGAATGTAAGGTATATGTACATATATAATGGGATACTACCCAGCCATGAAAAAGAATAGGATAATGCCCTTTGCAGCAAGAGGGATGGACCTGGAGATTGTCATACTGAATGAAGTAAGTCAGAGAAAGACAGCTATCACAAGATATATCACTCATATAGTCAAATCTAAAAATGATATAAATGAACTTATTTACAAAACAAACACAGACATATAAAAACAAACTTATGGTTACCAAAGGGGAAATAAGGGGATAAATTAGATCATGGGATTAACAGACACATACTATTGTATATAAGATAGATAAGCAAGGACCTAGTGTATGCCACAGGAAGCTATATTCAATATCTTATAATAATCTAGAATAGAAAAAACATTGAAAAAGCACATATATGTACTTTATACACACGCTACTGTGTACACCTGAAAATAACCCAGCAGAATAAATCAACTATATGTCAATAAAAACAGAATGAACTAAGCCAGTTAAGACATTCCTAAAACGTCTTCATATTCAGGACTGACTCTTCTGAATCACTTTCCAAAGCAAATCACATCAATTTTTTTCCCCTGCACAACATCACCCTCGGTGCCCCAAAGCCTCAGTCTCCCTGCTGTTCCTAGGTTCTCCTTGAAGCCTCTGAACCTGTGCTGTAACTTCTGATGTGAGTGGACCCGTAACGGCCACAACCTCAGCACCTTCCCCTGACCCCAGAGCCAGTGACGACGTATCCCAGTGTTACTTAGAGATGCCAACAGGTGGGACATAATCTCTGCCCTAGAAGTGATGAATGATGGCATTTTGGAAAACAGAACATGCAGAACCAGGTCAGAAAGCTCAGGAACGCTAGAGAGCATGGTACATTTTCCAATCGCGTGGACGGCAAGGCTCCCTGGAACAGCAACCTCTGAGCAGAAACTTGGACTTGCCGGGGAGGGAGAAAGGCACACTGATATCCGGATGAAGCGTTTGCCTCCGGTGGGAACAGCGTAAGAGCATCCCAGGTTGAGGAGTGCCGGTGCGAGAACATCCCAGGGCTGACGTCCCTGGAATGAGCAGGCCAGCAGGGAGAGGTGAGAGATCAAGGCCTCGGTGGCCAGAAACGCTCTGAGGCTGCGCTTGGGTCTGGGTTACCCTGAGTGAAACCTCGTTGTCCCCTGTCCTTACAGGTTTCTGAGCGCACCTGTGAGACGACCCAACGTCTGTCTTTCCAGGACCACTCTGCCCACCCTGCTGGGCATGACAGGGGACAGGGAGGGACGCAGACTGGTCTCGAGGTCCTGCAGTGATGGGCAGGAGACGGTGGCTGAGACTATGTATGTCTGATGTATGTATGTCTGGATGCATTTTGAACGGAGAGCCAGTAGGGCTTCCTCTCCTGTTGAAATACTTCCTTCCAATTAGTTAGAAGAAACATGGGGAGCAGGGCTTCTTATTCAGTTTTAGAAGCTTTGTTGTTATTCCGTCACTCAGTCGTGTCTGACTCTTTGTGACCCGGTGGACTGCAGCACGTCAGGCTTTCCTGTCCTTCACCATCTCCCAGAACTCGCTCAGACTCATATCTATTGAGTCAGTGATGCCATCTATCCATCTTGTCCTCTGTCGTCCCCTTCTCCTTCTGCCTTCAACCTTTCCCAGCATTGGGGTCTTCTCTAATAAGTCGGTTCATAGCACCAGGTGGCCAAAGTACTGGAGCTTCAGCTTCAGCATCAGTTCTTCCAATGAATACTCAGGACTGATTTTCTTTTGGATTGAGTGGTTTAATCTCCTTGCTATCCAAGGGATTCTCGAAAATCTTCTCCAACACCACAATTCAAAAGCATCAGTTCTTTGGTGCTCAACCTTCCTTATGGTCCAACCATAAAGTTTTAAAAGTTTATAAAACTTCTTATAAATTTTCAAGCATTAAAACCTAATTTCATCTTCAGAAATAAGATTTACAATTTCCTTTTCCTACACATTTTCTGAGCAGGCAGGGAATGGCAGGTAGCACCATCAGAGAGAGAAAATTTCAGTGCATTTTAAAGCATCAATAATTGAGTCAAGGAATGTAATAACTTGTGCAGAAGGAAGGATAATCAGATGTCATGCTTTGGGCCAGCGTAGAAGCTGATTTCAGAAATCAGCCAGAAGTCACTATTTTTGTTTGTTTGTCTTTTCTTTCTTAGCGTCTGTCAAATTTCTGGAGAACAGACAGGATTCTTAAGTGGAAGCATTAACCATATCAGCACCTCAGTACCATGTTGGCATCTCAGCAATGAACCCGCTAAATAAAGCCCAGGATGACTCATTCCAAGAAGAATTCCCCACCCATGTGCACTGGAGGTTTTGACCTTGGGCCTGGAGTTCCCATGATGACTTGCACCTCACTGGACCCTCGCTGCGGCCTCTGTGCTGGGGGTTTCCCCCGGGTCCTGGGTGAGGTGCTGGTGGATCAGGTATATGCAGGCCAGTCCCTGATGGAAAAGACCCTGATTTTGGAAAGACTGAAGGCAGGAGGAGAAGGCGATGACAGAGGATGAGATGGTTGGATGGCATCACTGATGCAATGGAACGAGTTTGAGCAGACCCCAGGAGACGGTGAAGGACAGGGAAGCCTGGTGTGTTGCAGTCCACGGGGCTGCAAAGAGTTGGACACGACGGAGTGACTGAGCCACAACAGCAAGGCCAGTCCCATTTCAATCCTGTAGCCCCCGAGTTGCCTCCTGCAGATCCGAGTGTCAATGTTATGAAGCAGGTCAAAAAAAACCTGACCTTAGGCAGGTCACTTGAATTTTCCCTGAAACTGCTCCTTCTAGGGATGTGAAAATCAATACCTGACCTTTCTTCCTTCCAGAGTTTTGGAAAATAAATTGACATGCTAGATGTGTGAAAAAAAAGGATTGGGGTAAAAAATGTCTGATAACCTTCCTGGCCGGCCTAAGGTCAGAAGCTGACCCAAAGTTTCCCAGAATGCAATGCACATTTTTGTTTGTTTCTATACCTGCCTTTTATAAAAATTTATGCAACAGATAATGTTTTCAATCTTTTTGTTCAATTACTGTGCACTCTTTTGAGTGTTTCTCTCATTGTTTCATGTATATCTTATCTCCCAAGATTATAATCTGGAGGAAGAAATGGCAACCCACTCCAGTATCCTTGCCTGGAAAATTCCATGTACAGAGAAGTCTGGTGAGCTACAGTCCCTGGGGCTGCAAAGAGCTGGACACAGCTGAGCACGCACACAAGATTGTAAGCTTGAAATATCTCACCACAGAAAAAGTAAACAGTAGGCATTAAACACTGGTTGACCAGTGGTCAACTGAAGTATGTTTGTGTACACAAACTTGAGAGTGTTTATGAAGAAACACCCGCCTAATATCATTCATACTTCATTTTCCAGGTAATGTGAGAACATTGATTTGGATTACAAATCTCAAATCTGGAAGAAATAATGGATTGAATACAGTGTGACAGAATTCTACACAGTCCAGTTCTAAGAGATTTCAGGTATTTCCCAGTCTGACAACAGTAAGGGTCATTTTCCAAAAGTTGTGATAAATGAATAGATTATCATTTGATGGTCATCATAACTCTTCACTTCGAGGAGAACACAAGAATATGTGAAAATCTATTTCAAAATATTAATATAAGATCTCAAATATATTTATATACTAATATATATAGTATATACTTATATACTAATATAAGATCTCAAATGAGACCAAGCACCAATTTTGCCAAGTACATCAAATAAAGATTAGAAATACATAGATAATCATAAATACTTCTGAGCTTTTATTATGCTCTTATCACTATGAATAGATACATGCAGAGGAAAAAGTCGTTGTAGGGATATTTAAGAACGAAGGGATTTCCAGAGTCTTTGCAGAGTATTTTCCAATGATCTTGCTAATTCTAGAATTTTCTACAGGAAACTGTCACCCACAGACTTAGGTGCTGATGTCACCATATGTCTTTGCTCCCTCAAGAAGAATGAAGATGGACCTGGAGAAGACGATTATTTGCAAGTTTGTCACACATATGTGATATATATACTACATATATCACAGTATACAAAATTTCAATCTTTTGTCCACCTAATATACATTCATTGAAGATTTCGCCACATATATCTATATATATAACATATATATGTTACATAGGTATTCTCAGTGTGTGTGTATACTCAATATATACATATATATTATATATGGCTACACAATGCTGCTCAATGCTGCTTATCATTTCAACGATTTCTGTTAAACTGGCATCCATTAAACTTCATTTCTTTAGTTATTAGTTAGATGAAATTTCTGTTGTATTTGTTCTAAATGTTCTTCATACTTTGTCTTCTGTTCTCATAGATTAAAAGAATTACAACTTCAAAGCTTGTAGGTTCTTCGAGACATTTTTCTTTACTCTCAAGCCTAGGATATATCTCCCATCCACTGTTTCCATTAATTTTGTATGGCTTTTTTTTCTTAATATATCTGGACTTCAATATTATGTATATATGCGACACAGCTTTTAAATTGATTTTCTTGCAGAAAACTGTTCCAGCATCACTTGCTGAACAATGCTTGCTCTCTCTGCTTAAAGCAGATGAAACATTCGTAAATATAACAATAGTTATATTAGATAAATGTAAATGTGTATATTGTTTTATGCTTTTTTGGCCTAATTAATTCTAATTTTAAAAATTTATTTCCATTTTAAAAAGGAGCTATACCACAGTGTCTTTGGTTTGACTTTAGCAATGAATCACTTTTGTATTAGTCCTGATAAGATTAATGAAAAGTGACCTAAAAGTGAGCCTTCTAGAACCTTTCCTACATAAATCTGTTTCCCACATTTTTCATTTTCTTTCTTTCTTTTTTTTTTTTGCAGTGCCTCAAGGCATGTGGGATCTTACTTCCCTGACCAGGGATCGAACTTGTGCCCCTGCAGCGGAAGTGCTGAGTCTTAACCATTAGACCACCAGGGAAGTCCCTTCTACATGATTCTAATTTGACTATATTCTTTCTGGTCAGACTGAAGTAGATACTGATGGCATTGCGCTCATTCTGTGTGCCTCTGTGTGCTTCTGATTCCTTCTTATTATACCTAAGGAGTCACCAGCTCTGCCTGGGATCCCTCCCTCAAGGATTACCTGCTGGAATTAGCAGATACTTGGCTGTGCTGAGGTCCGGAAGAAATAAAGAGAAACTTCCCTGTGCAGTCTGGGTTGAATCAAAATGCTGAAGTTCCAAAGTCATGAAATGCTACTTTCACTGGCCAGTCCCCAGGGACACTCCTCACGGTGAGGCAGAAGGCTTCAGGCTACATCCCATCATTTTTTTGGTCCAGATTTCCCGGGAAGAATGGCACACCATTTTGGACTGATTTGAGTCTCTGACTAAAATGCAGGTCCTCGTTTATAGTGAGGTCCTAAGCCTCATGCAAAGAGTTGACTCATTGGAAAAGACTCTGATGCTGGGAGGGATTGAGGGCAGGAGAAGAAGGGGACGACCGAGGATGAGATGGCCGGATGGCGTCACTGACTCGATGGATGCGAGTCTGAGTGAACTCCGGGAGTTGGTGATGGACAGGGAGGCCTGGCGTGCTGTGATTCATGGGGTTGCAAACAGTCGGACACAACTGAGCGACTGAACTGAACTGAACTGAGCTGAAGCTTCATTACTTAATTAACTGAAGGGTCCAACCTGGATCACAATCTCCTCCCCCGCTGAAATAAGCTCAAAAAACATGCAGAAAAGCAGTCCTGCAGTCAGTACCCGTGTGGACTTGGGGATGGAATTCTACTTCCTGCTCACCTTCCACTCTTTGCTCCCCAGGTTAGTGACCACAGTGGCTCTTCACGGGGGCAACACAACCCTGAACCGGGATGTTTTGAAAATCTGCGCCGGTATCTTTAATTAGGGATCCTACTGGGTTTTAATAAGTTGGTTCAAATTATGCTTTTTTTTTTTTTTAATACACAGGCCAATCCTACAAAACAAAATTGTCCCACAATACTTGTGAATTTCAAATGCCCCAGCAGATGACATCAACTGTGGATAATACATTTTCAATACTTTATATCACTATGGGCTGAATGTTCATGTCCCCACAATACTCATACGTTGAAACCTCATCCCCAGTGTGATGGTATTGCAGGCAGGGCCTTTGGGGGTGGTTAGGTCATGAGGGTGGGGCCCTCATGAATGGGATTGGTGCCCTTATAAAAGAGACCCTGGAGAGCCCCCCTCTCCTGTCACATGGGGATAGAGTGACAAGACAGCCTCCAGTGAGATGGGACGTGGGGCCTCAGCAGACACCAAGTCTGCCACTGCCTTTATCTTGGACTTCCCAGCTTCTAGCCGTGAACAATAAATTTCTGTCGTTCAAAAGTCACCCCAGCCTATGGTATTTTTGACATAGCAGCCTGAATAGACTGAGATAGAAATGTTTAACAAAAAGTGAAATTAAAGTACAGACATTTGAGAAAATATTGTGGAGAGGGAGGATTCAATGGATTAAAGAGATGCTCTCGAGTAATGGAATGCTTTATTCACTCCATACAACTGCTTCGTGTATTGTAAAATTTTCAGTGTCATAGTAGGAAAATGTAATGAAAGTGGAAAGTTAGTCGCCCGGTTATGTCTGACTCTCTGTGACCCCATGGACTGTAGCCCGCCAGGCTCCTCTGTCCATGGGATTCTCCAGGCAAGAATATTGGAGTGGCTTGCCACTCCCTTCTCCAGGGGACCTTCCTGACTCAGGGACTGACAGGTCTCTCGTACTGTGGGCAGGTCCTTTACCATAGCGCCACCAGGGAAGCCCAGGAAAGGGTAATAGCAAGTGCCAAACAAGAGCATATGGACCCAGAGGCAATGACGTAAGAGGTGAGATTCGAGACTCCTTCTGGGAGACTTCAAATCAACTACAGTTACGTGGATGAAATCACATAAAAGGCAAGGAGCTCACTGAATTTCATTAGTAAAGGTGATTTTAAAAATATTTAATATTATTGCCAACGTATACATCTTAAAAATTACATAGCACAGTGATAAAAACTTATTTTTTGAAAACTAGCTACTGAGATATTTATTCATTATGAAATTAGCTGTTATTTTCCCCAGCCCCCTCAGATAATACCCCTAGAGGTTTACACAAAAATTCTCTATAGGCATCTGTGTAATAATTTCTTTCCAGTTGATCTTTGAAGAACATTGCATATCATCTCCCAAGATCTTTTTAAGTTCTAGAGACCTGATTCACACCTGGACTTTTAGAAGAATTTCCTAAGAGTGGATATTTGCAATGACAGTTGTCACTGACTCATCTCACATCATAACAAAGGCAAGGATGTTGACATTACACTTGTAAACAAATCCCAGCTCTTCTGTGAAAACACTTTCTCATTATTTCCATTTCAACACCTTATAACTTCCCGAGGTGTGTTATTTCCATCTCAATTAAGGTTATTTTCTTCTTTGTCTCATCAGCACAAATAATTCTCGCTTGTTATTGTTTATTGTAGCATGTCTTTCTACTCTAGCACCCACCTGTACCTGTGAATCTTATTTTCACACGCTTCCTGTAAAGCATAGCTTCTGATTCTCTCATTTCTCCGAAATTCATTGTTATTCACCATGCGTGAGTGTGGGTGCCCAGTTGCTCAGTCGTGTCTGAGCCTTTTGCAACCCCATGGACTAGCCCACCAGGCTCCTCTGTCCATGGGTATTCTCCAGGCAAGCATGCTGGAGTGGGTTCCATGCCCTCCTTCAGGGCATGGTCCCGATCCAGGAATCAAACCCACATCTCCTGCATTGCAGGTGGATTCTTGACCCGCTGAGCCACAGGTAGACACAGTATCTGACTACTCCACCATGTGTTTGGCATGTATCCCCGGTGACTCAGCAGTAAAGAACCCACTTGCAACACGGGAGCTGCAGGAGATGCAGGTTCGCTCCCTGGGTGGGGAAGATCTCTTGGAAGAGGGCATGGCAACCCACTCCATTATTCTTGCCTGGAGAATCCTACAGACAGAGGAGCCCAGAGGGCTACAGTCCATAGAGTCACAAAGAGTCAGACACGACTAAAGTGACTTAGCATGCAAGACACCACTGATTGTAAGACATATTACTTTATGTTAAGACATTTACCGTGACAGAGAGAACAGACCATTGGAGAAGGAAATGTCAACCCACTCCAGTGTTCTTGCCTGGAGAATCCCAGGGACGGGAGAGCCTGGTGGGCTGCCGTCTATGGGGTCGCACAGAGTTGGGCACGACTGAAGCGACTTAGCAGCAGCAGCAGCAGCAGAGAACAGACCTGTGGTTGCCAAGGCAATGGGGAGGGAAGGACTGGGAGTTTGGGATTAGTGGATGCAAACTATTATAAATAGAATGGATAAACAAGGTCCTACTGTACAGCACAGGGACCCATATTCAACATTCTGTGATAAACTGTAATGGAAAAGAATATGAAAAGGAATATATATGTGTATAAATGAATCATCTTACTGTACAGCAGAAATTAACACAACATTATAAATCGACTATACTTCAAAAAAATTTTAAGAGACTTTTACCAAAACAGGGCAATTACATTATGACACAATGTCTTGTTATAACTTGAAATTTTAGGCAGGGTCATTTTCTAGACCATCACATCATTAGTGATGCAGTATTTCTTGAAAGTTTCTCCACTATTGACAGCTAGATTCTCTTCTAAATACCAGTAACCTCACTGGCACTTTCTTACCCAAGGTGTGCAATGCAGATTTTCAGGTAGCAATAGGAAGGGCTATTTTAAAGCTGCGTTTACTAACATCCGTTTTGGCTGCGCTGGGCCTCCGTGGCCGTGCGGGCTTTTCTCTCGCTGTGGCGAGCAGAGGCTACTCGCCAGCTGTGGTGTGCAGGTTTCCCATTGTGGTGTCTTCCCTTGTTGCCGAGCACGGGCTCAGGGCACGCGGGCTTCAGTAGCTGTGATAGGTGGGCTCGGGAGTTGTGGTGCAAGGGTCTAGGTGGTCCGGGGCATGTGAGATCCTCCCGGATCAGGGACTGAACCCACGTCTCCTAATGCACTGGCAGGCGGATTCTCCACCGGGGAAACCCAAGAAGGAATTTTTCTGGGAAACGAACCCAACACAAGTGGCTACAATAATCCACAGAATTCAAGTTATCAGCTCCCCTGACCACGAGTGCAAGTGTGCAGGCAAGGATGCCTGTGTCCCAGGGACCGGCACTGATGGTGACATGCCATCAGCACAGCACCTGTGATCGCAGAGATACTGCAAGTCAGCGGAACAGGGTATCACATGGGGGTGCCAACTGGAAGTTTCAGAATCACTGGGCTAATGGGATTCTTCACACCCGGCTCTTTTTCCAGCTAAACTTTTGCATTTAGAAGTTGGTCACCACCATGATGCATGAAAAGTCTATACTCGCCTCATGTTGAACAGATCATTCCACCGGTAGCTACAGAATACAGCTCACTATATGCTACCAATAGGCCAAGGGATCCATGCTCCAACAGAAAAACTCCCCAAACCACACCAACAAGCTTTAATGGAGATACGCAGCATTGGGGTTTTCAGATTCAGTGTCTATAACATAGATATTGTGAAATTATTCCTTGAGTCTTAGAGAACTCAGGATTTCTGTTTCTGTCACAAAAGAAAACCAGGTAAGTAGACATGAGTTGGCTCCTTGAATCCAGGCAGCCTGAGAAAGACCAGGAGTCAGCCACAAACATGTCAAGAACATTTTCCTTTCTCTCCTGTTCTAGCTCCAACGGTGGACACTCTAGGCTCCTGGAAGGGATCCCTTGTCAATTCAGATTACCGATACAGAAAGTTAGACAAAACAGATGAGCACACGGGGAAACAAAAAGTGCAAACCACTCCTCACCTCAACATCTAAATGCAACTACACAAACAAACTTTTTCTCATGGGACTTTAGAAAATGTGTACTTATTTATTTATGGCTGTGCCACACAACTTGTGGGATCTTAGTTCTCCAACCAGAGATTGAACCTGGGCCCACGGCAGTGAGGCACCAAGTCTTCACCACTGGACCACTAGGCAAGTCCCTGTTGCGTAATTTTCTAAAAACAAAAATGGACCACTTTTCTCAATTGACTAGGTTGCATGTATAAAGGACATGATCTCTGAAGAATGACGATCTAGCTTTACACATTATATTGCTTATTTTCTGTTTTTTTCTGCTGTCGCTCAGTCGCTAAGTTGTGTCTGACTCTCTGCAACCCCATGGACTGCTGCACGCCAGGCTTTCCTGTCCCTCACTATCTCCCGGAGCTTGCTCAAACTCACGTCCATTGAGTTGGTGATGCCATCCAACCATCTCATCCTCTGTCGTCCCCTTCTCCTCCTGCCCTCAATCTTCTCCAGGATCAGGGTCTTTTCCAAGGAGTTGTCTCTTTGCATCAGGTGGCCAAGGTATTGGAGCTTCAGCAATGAACTTGTTTGTATATTTATCCAATTACTTTTTCAAGACACATTTTGAAAGAATAAATATTCTCCCTCAGAGTTTTTTAATATATATTTCTGAATTCCTTTCTAAAGTGTTTGTACACATTTTTATTTCTTTAAGCAGTGCAGAGACTTTATTCCTTTGCTAAAAATAACACTGGTATAAATTAAAAAGAAAGATCTCCCCAGCTTATAGACCAAAATAGTAGCCTCATTTTAATTTCCATATTTAATTTATTTATTCATATATCTCTATACAAATTTTGTCATCTGAAATGTTATTTTGTGGATTCAGTTCAGTGCAGTTCAGTTCAATCGCTCAGTCGTGTCCGACTCTTTGCGACCCCATGAATCGCAGCACGCCAGGCCTCCCTGTCCATCACCATCTCCCGGAGTTCACTCAGACTCACGTCCATCGAGTCCGTGATGCCATCCAGCCATCTCATCCTCTGTTGTCCCCTTCTCCTCCTGCCCCCAATCCCTCCCAGCATCAGAGTCTTTTCCAATGAGTCAACTCTTCTCATGAGGTGGCCAAAGTACTGGAGATTCAGCTTTAGCATCATTCCTTCCAAAGAAATCCCAGGGCTGATCTCCTTCAGAATGGACTGGTTGGATCTCCTTGCAGTCCAAGGGACTCTCAAGAGTCTTCTCCAACACCACAGTTCAAAAGCATCAATTCTTCGGTGCTCAGCCTTCTTCACAGTCCAACTCTCACATCCATACATGACCACAGGAAAAACCATAGCCTTGACTAGACGGACCTTAGTCGGCAAAGTAATGTCTCTGCTTTTGAATATGCTATCTAGATTGGTCATAACTTTTCTTCCAAGGAGTAAGTGTCTTTTAATTTCATGGCTGCAGTCACCATCTGCAGTGATTTTGGAGCCCCCAAAAATAAAGTTTGACACTGTTTCCACTGTTTCCCCATCTATTTCCCATGAAGTGATGGGGCCGGATGCCATGATCTTCGTTTTCTGAATGTTGAGCTTTAAGCCAACTTTTTCGCTCTCCTCTTTTGTGGATTAGCTGGCATTATTTACATATTTTCACTGTGTTCCTGTTTCCATTGATATGCGATTGTACATGTACTTTGACGGATATTTTTACTACCAATAATACAACTAAAGAGTTAATGTAACAAGATTTAAGTATGAATTTTGCAAAAGAGACGTAAAAATGAAAAATGTTTGGCAAGAATACTCAAACAAGTCAACTGAAAACCTGAGTCATGATCCAATAGATGGCCAACTACAAAGTAAATGTGCAAAAGTCAATATGGCTTAGCAAATATGTTCTGTTAGAATACAAAATGGGTACAGGTTTACATAACAAATAATAGCAGCTATCTAAATACTTCAGCCTACATCTATGTTTTTTATTCCCACAGGAATAAAACAATTAAGTTCTACTAAAGATAAAAAAACACTTTTAAAAATAAAGAGATACAGCATGTATTTCTGAATGAGAAAAGTCAATTTTAGAAAAGCGTTAGAATTAGAGATCGATTTGAAAAGCACACCCAGCACAACACTGAAAATAAAGCTTTTTCAAAATGAAAACAAATGTGTCATAATAAATTTGAGAAAATTGAAAACACAGGAAGACACATGGTAACTGATTGGAAAAGATTAATAAGTAGAAAACATGAGAAATAAAGAATGAAATTATCCCTACAAAATACCAAAATTTGTATAATTAATTCAATCAACAGATATATATTGAATACCCATATCCCAGACCCTGTTTAAGGCAAACTGTAATGGTTCAGTGAACACAGTCTTGCCCTCAGAGGGCTGTCAGTCTAGCAATTGACCAAAGAGTGTGTTAACTGTGTTAGACATACAAAGAGACCTGCAGAGAGGTACAGACTAACCCAAACCCAGCGATACTTGGGTTCATGATAACTCCTGATAAGCACCTCCTTCCTCCTTACCAAGCCTCCCTGCTACCCTCCTGGGGATCTAAAGGCTTTCCAGTTCCCAGCTGCTCATTTTCCAGATTAACAAAACGACAGCAACATGACCAGAAAGCCCTGAAGTCTATTTTAGATGATTGTGGATTTATTGTTCAGATTTCTTGATTACCTGTGGATTAGGCTTCCCTGGTGGCTCAGACAGTAAAGAACCTGCCTGCAAGGCAGGAGACCCAGGTTCGAACCCTGGGTGGGGAAGATACCCTGGAGAAAGGAACGGCTACCCACTCAGGTATTCTTGCCTGGAGAATCCCAGGGACAAAGGAGCCTGATGGACTAGAGTCCATGGGGTCTTAAAGAGTTGGACACAACTTTGCTGTTCAGTCACTCAGTCGTGCCGGACTCTTTCTGACCCCATGGACTGCAGGTCACCAGGCTTCCTTGTCCTTCACTATGACTGAGGAACACTTTTACTTTCTTTTAGAACTCCATTCTCATCCCAGTTTACCAGGTGATTGAGAATTACCTATATGACCCAAAGATTTTATCTTTCAATAAGTAAAGATGTGTATTCGGTCTTCAATGTTGGTCTGGTAACTTAGGAGCTAACTTTATTCCAATCCAGTAAGTACAAATGAAATTTAAATTAACTTTCCACCATTTTCTACCTGCTTTTTCCTGGTGAAATTCAGCATTTCAGGGAAAAGAACCCACAGCTTTTTGGGTGGCCTATTAATAATGAACCACTAGGTCTTTTCAGACTCCTAATGCCATCATTAGAAGTCCAATGTGCCATCATTTATAGTCGGTGATTTTTATGAGCTTCTCTGCAATTTAACTCTGTGGGTGTTTAAGATTTAAAATGGAAGTCATAAGGCATAGCTTCACCTGAAATTAAGCCATTCTTATCACAATATATCACCCAAAACTAATTCTCTTCAAAAACAAGAAAAGCTAAAATATTGAGGATTATCAAATATTTCCCTTACAAACAATTTGATTCTTCTCAGTGACATAAAAGATTATAGGATGAGTGCTAGCTAAATTTTAATGAACAAGGTAGAATCAATTCTAGGAACTCAAGGGTAATATTCTTTATCATTTGTACTATCATGTAATTCCAAATTCAAAACCTCCACCTTCTACAATTAAATTCATGCTAAATACAAAAGTACATATTTTTGTTTTCAGACTGATGAATTGAGATCTGCAACACAGGCTAGATTATATGATGGCAAAGTTCTTTGCAAAATGCTGATTATACGTTTATTGTATTTGTTGATAACACTTCAATTATACATGCCATACCAGAAGTACAGAGAAAACTAGGAAAACCCATTTAATTTACTCACTGAGCACTAACTATAATTTCTTATATTTAAGAGGAATGACAAAGCAACATTTGTAGAGTAATTAATGTATTCCAGGCATGGTAGTACATGTTTACACATACATCATGGATTCTTTTCCTTAAAAAATATGATCGTGTGATTCATTCAAGCTGCTGCATGTAATTTGGCTCACTCTTTTGCATTATTTTAAATGCTGGGCTGGAGGAAGCACAAGCTGGAATCAAGATTGCCGGGAGAAATATCAATAACCTCAGATATGCAGATGACACCACGCTTATGGCAGAAAGTGAAGAAGAACTAAAGAGCCTCTTGATGAAAGTGAAAAAGGAGAGTGAAAAAGTTGGCTTAAAGCTCAACATTCAGAAAATTAAGATCATGGCATCCAGTCCTATCACTTCATGGCAAATAGATTGGGAAACAGTGGCTGACTTTATTTTTCTGGGCTCCAAAATCACTGCAGATGGTGATCGCAGCCATGAAATTAAAAGACGCTTATTCCTTGGAAGGAAAGTTATGACCAACCTAGACAGAATGTTAAAAAGCAGAGGCACTACTTTGTCAACAAAGGTCTGTCTAGTCAAGGCTGTGGTTTTTCCAGTGGTCATGTATGAATGTGAGAATTGAACTATACAGAAAGCTGAGCACTGAAGAATTGATGCTTTTGAACTGTGGTGTTGGAGAAGACTCTTGAGAGTGCCTTGGACTGCAAGGAGATCCAACCAGTCCATTCTGAAGGAGATCAGCCCTGGGTGCTCATTGGTAGGAC
Organism: Budorcas taxicolor; assembly: GCF_023091745.1. Classification (NCBI taxonomy): domain Eukaryota; kingdom Metazoa; phylum Chordata; class Mammalia; order Artiodactyla; family Bovidae; genus Budorcas; species Budorcas taxicolor. The sequence goes on along the minus strand of NC_068913.1, from coordinate 117,494,171 downwards.
TGATTTTGAAAACTCCAATTCTTTGGCCACCTCGTGTGAAGAGTTGACTCATTAGAAAAGACCCTGATGCTGGGAGGGATTGGGGGCAGGAGGAGAAGGGGAGGACAGAGGATGAGATGGTTGGATGGCATCACTGACTCAGTGAACATGGGTTTGGGTGGACTCCGGGAGTTGGTGATGGACAGGGAGGCCTGGCGTGCTGTGGTTCATGGAGTCACAAAGAGTCAGATAAGACTGAGCGACTGAACTGATAGCATTTCAGTGTTCAAAAACTACCACTGTGGATTGCTGTGGTCTACGTTGATGTCCACCAAAGTTGTTTCCAATTCAGGGCTCTGATGATAATCTTGCTCTGAATATGTTTGTACACATTTTTTGGTGCATATGTGTGTGTTTAGGAATGAAATTCCTGGGTGACAGGACCAGGTCACAGCTTTAGTATATAACAGCAATTTCCCCAAGTGGCTGTACTAATTTACATTCCTATTATCAGAGTATGCAAGTTTGTACTGCCATTTTAAATTTCTAACAGTTTTTGGGGAGTGAAACTTATGGTTACCAAAGGGAAAGAGGTGGGAAGTGATAAATCAGGAGTCTGAAAGTAACATATAGACACTACTATGTAGAAAATAGATCATCCACAAGGACTTGCTTATAGGACAGGGAGCTGTACTCAGTATTTTGTAAGAACCTATAAGGGAAAAGAATCTGAAAACAGATATACATATATGTGACTGAATCACTTTGCTGTATGCCTGAAACTAACACACTGCAAATCAACTATACTTCCATAAAAATTTAATTAATTCAAAAAAGGAAAATCAAGTACAGAGACTAATAAAAGCTTTCATAAGGGAAAATAATGTACACAAGAAGACACAACTAGTTTGGACATTGTTGAGACAGGAGGGGGGCCAGGCACAATCTTTAAAAGAATGACAAAGCCTGAGGACACGACATAAAAGGATTAGAACCAACTAGTTCCAAGCTGGCAGACAAGTCAGCGTTCACTAGACCTTGAGCCTGAGTTCTTGTGGTTCAGTCGCTCAGTTGTGTCCGACTTCTTGCAACCCCATGGACCACAGCACGCCAGGCTTCCCTGTGCTTCACCATCTCCCAGAGTTTGCTCGAACTCATCTCCATTGAGTCGGTGATGCCATCCAACCATCTCATCCCCTGTTGTCCCCTTCTTCTCCTGCCTTCAGTCTCTCCCAGCATCAGAGTCTTTTCCAATGAGCTGGTGCTCTGTATCAGGTGGCCAAAGTACTGGAGTTTCAGCATTAGTCCTTCCAGTGAATATTCAGAGCTGATTTCCTTTAGGACTAACTAGCTTGCTATCCTTGCAGTCCAAGGGACTCTCAAGAGTCTTCTCCAATACCACAGTTAAAAAGCATCAATTCTTCAGCACTCAGCTTTCTTTATGGTCCAACTCTCACATCCACACATGACTACTGGAAAAACCATAGCTTTGACTACACGGACCTTTGACTATACTGAGCTTCAGTATATGTTCATTATAACAGCATCTAAATCACACACCACAGGCATCGTGACAGTTACAAAGCCAACCAAACAGGTCAAAAAGTGAAAGACAGCCCAATTTATGGAAATCTCCACCCCAACCCCCAAATAACCCAAATACACCTCCCACTCATTAGCCTATGAAATTACCTACTCTATAAAAACTGACAGCCCCATACGCTGGGACCTCTCTCACTGTCCAAGATGACCCACACTCTGTCTATTGAGTACCTTTCCTCCCGAATAAACCTTTCACTTTACTATAGCTTGCTCTTGAATTCTTTCCAGGATCCTGCAGCACTGTCATTAGCAGAGGATGGAGTCATGCTCTTAAAGTTGTAAGTAAAATAACTTTCACCTAGAACACTTCGACCAGCCACATTATTAATCATGTTGCTGTTGTTCAGTTGCTCGGTCGTGTCCGACTCTTGGCACCCCGTGGACTGCAGCTCGCCAGACTGCCCTGTCCTTCACCATCTCCCGGAGCTCGCTCAAACTCATGTCCATTGAGTCAGTGATGCCATCCAACCCTCTCATCCTCTGCCGTCCCCTTCTCCTGCCTTCAATCTTTCCCAGCAACAGGGTCTTTTCTAATGAGTCAGCTCTTCGCATCAGGTGGCCAAAGGATTGGAGCTTCAGTTTCAGCATCAGTCCTTCCAATGAATATTTGAGACTGATTTCCCTTAAGATTGACTGGTTTGATATCCCTGCAGTCCAAGGGACTCTCAAGAGTCTTCTCCAACACCACAGGTCAAAACCACCAATTCTTTGACACTCAGCCCTCTTTATGGTCCAACTCTCACATCCATGTATGACTACCACAATCACAGAAAACTAAACTGATTACATGGATCACAGCCTCGTCCAGCTCAATGAAACTATATTGTGCAGGGCCATCCAAGACAGACGGGTCATGGTGGAGAGTTCTGACAAAACATGGTCCACTGGAGAAGGGAATGGCAAACCACTTTAATATTCTTGCCTGGAGAATCCCATGAACAGTATTAATCATTAGTGAACGCAAAATTAAAGATGTTCATACCTGAAAGGACTCAGAAAGTTTATCCCCACGCACACATACTCTTCCTCAGGTTTTGAGTTTTAATAAAATGAGAGAAGACTCTCCAGATGAGGAAGCTGTGAGCTAAGGTAAACAGTGGATCAACCACACAGAGCAACAGAAGGAAGCCTTAGGCTGGCAGCTGTGCACCTAGGAACCCAGCCTGAAGCTGAGGGTGGAGGCCTGGGGTCGAAGATGTGATGTTTTTAATTATGATGGAGCAAAAAAAAAAGCTTAAACACACAAGTGTATCCATCAGAAGCACGTGACTGAACGTCCGCACCATGCCTCACTTTGTGTGGTTGGCATGTCTTGAATGTGCATTGCATACTAAGCTCTACCTGCTCCATAAAAGGTCTTGTGGGTGACCCAGCTTCATCTCAGTGAGGTTCAGTTGACCAGGTAAAGAGAGACAAGCACTTCATGAACTTGCAGGTGTCACGGAAACCCAGCAGGACCCTGTGGGGCTCCTGGGCACAAAAGCCTTTCTGGGTCCCCCATTTCTTGACTACAGGAAATGGGCTTCATTCAGCCTCCAGGACCTTCTTGAGTTCCAAAAGGCAGGTACAAACAATCAGAGAAGGGAGGGGGTGCAGAGATAAGGCAGGAACAATCAAGAAATAGTGCAGCCTTAGGCAGGGTCCCGGCTTCCCCTCAAGGGACACACAGAACAGTATCTTTGAGCTGGTTTGCAGGTACCGAAACCCCATCAGGTGGGAGAAGTTAACTGTATGCTGCCCACAAGACTCCCAATGACCTCATCACCAACCAATCAGGTCCACCAGCTGACCATGCTCTCCTCTTTGAACCATTACAAAAACTCCTCACTACCCTTTCGAGGTTGGGACATATAGTTTTGAGGGCACTACACAGTTTTGCCATGGCCTGGCAGAGGCAGTTTCTGAGGCAGATCACAGGGGTGCGGGGACTCCTGTGCCCTCAAGGCACCTCTCACCTCCAGGATTTGGGGAGCAGCTCTGCCTTCTTCCCTGAGAGATGCTCAGGGCAACTGAGGAGCTCTCAAGGGGACAAGTGAGTTGGCAAGACCTGACTCCCCCTCCCTGATGGAGGGGACTGTGCTGGGAATCGCCTCGTCCCCACAGGGTCACACACCCATCCCTCTCCACTGGGCAGCCTGCTGGCCGGCCCAAGAGCAGAACACCACAGGGACTGATCACTCCGTGCCCATACCTGCCGCTGCTCTACCTGAACAACTTTCCCTGAAGCCCTGGGGAATCTGGATCCAAGATTAATGAGGGATTCAAGCAGGCTGCTGGGCTATTTTTCATCTCGGGCCGGAACTTCAGGACTCTAAAGTGATGGGTGACCGGTCCAGAGCCTGCAGAAGGCTTGAGTCTGCACAGGCAAGATGAGAAATGGACACAGAAGTAGCCATAATGCTTCATGATCCTGGCTGGCACGGATAATTCATTCATCTGCACTAGAAACTCTCTCTTCCGAAACAATTCAGAGAGGACGCCTAAGTAGGTAAACTGGTCCAGGCCTTAGCAATGTCTCTCTCACAAATGTCTTAGGAAAGGATTGTAATAAATGTGATGAGGAATTTATCATGGCCATCACAGCTCATTATCGTCTCTTGAATTCCTACTCCAGCACCAGGAACTGTATTTATCTCCTTTCCTCTGAACCCAAGATTATGAGGCGACTTCACGTGATGACCCATCCCATGGGGAAACATCTTTATGTCAGCCCAGCCCTCTGCATCAAACTCCAAATGGAAACCCAGAGGTCCAATGTGTAGAATGAATCAACCTAAGAATCCTATTCTGTCCATGATGACACATCCCTCTGGATTGAGCCCCAATCTGGATGCTCACTTCATCTTTCTCATCTGCAGGCTTGGGAGAGAACTGGGCCTCATTCTTTATGCCCAGATTCTTGGGGTTGGTTGGCCACTCTTACTGGCCCCTCGGCCACCACCTCTGGTTATTCTCATGTCTGTTGAAGCTTCACCCAAGTGTTGGGCGAAGGTCTATGGGAATCTAAGTGGGTGTGCAATAAATACTTGTTTAATGAATAAATACCTATAATGTGCTGCAAACTGTATTTCTTTTTAAAATCTTGTTTGTTTATTTATGGCTGGCTGGGTCTTTGCTGCCACACACGGGCTTTCTCTAGCTGCAGCAAGCAGGGGCTACTCTCTCTTTTCCAGGCTCTGTCTCCTCATTACGGTGGCTTCTCTTGTTGCAGAGCAAGGGCTCAAGGTTGTGCAGGCTTAAGCGTCTGCAGCATACGGGCTCAGCAGCTGTGGCTCTTGGCCTCCAGAGCACAGGCTCAACAGCTGTTGCACACGGGCTGAGTCACCCCGAGGCATGTTGAATCCTCCCACACCAGGGACTGAACCTGCGTCCCTGCATTGGGAGGTGGATTCTTAACCACTGGACCACCAAGGACATCCACAAATGGTATTTTTTAAAACTAACTCCAACTAGACCTCATTCCTGATTTCACTGATTTCAAAAGGCTATTTGAAAATTAAAAGACACAGCTAAGGAATTTGGGGCACATAAGTTTTTTTTTCTGAGTTCTGTGGTGAAGCCTTTCTCAAACCCATTATTGTGTTCATATAAACTGTTAATTTCAAGATCGACCGCCCCACAAACTTATGTCCTCTTGGCACCATTTCTTTGTTTGGAGGTGAGCTCATGGGTGTGCTCTAGAGGGGGTGCAATCCCAGCACGACTGTTTCCTTAGTTCGTAAGACACAATTTTTTCTGGATTCACTGCTTTTCTTCTGTAAATCTTCACACTCAGTTTCCGTGAATGCTCCTTTCTCTGTTTGCACTTTAAAAAAAAAAAGCCAATAGCCAGTTTCACACTTTTCCTCACACGCTTATCTCTGTAATCCTTAAGCTCTTGTTGAAAAAGCTCTTTATTTTGAAATAGTTTTAGTCTCACAAAAAAGCTGCAAATATAGGAGAGCATTCCTGTGTCCCCTAATGTTGGCATCTGTACTGCAACAGTGCAAGCAGCAACGTCAGGAAATTAACATCGCTCCAATACGCTCAATTACCGCTTGAAATTAACGCTCAACTGAAGAATGTGCTGGGTTTCCCCAGGTTTCTCACAAAGGTCCTTTTTCTGTTCCAGGATCCAATTTGGATCCCAAGTTGTGTGAGCGACCATTAACGTTTGATAAGTTCTCCTTCAGGTGAGCATGAACCTTCCCCATCCCCCCCCCCCCCCCCGAGAAGCAGCCCCCACGGGCTTCGGGTTCCCACCTGCCAGCACTTAACTTCCACCCATTCACCAACTCTTCAGGCTGAATTCTTCCGACAGGGCATCAGAATCAAGTAAGCAATTGTTTAAACCCTGTCCTGCCAGCGGCCTCTGTCTCTCCCTAGAGTTGGGTCAGTTGACTGTCCTGAAACCTTATATCTATCAGAGATTAAAAAAAAAAAAAAAGTCATGAACTTGCATGTCCACTAACATTTTCTTCGTTGTAAGGGTGGGTGTGATACTCTTTCCAGCTTTTTTGATTTTTTTTAAAAAATTTTATTGAAGTATAGTTGATGTACAATGTGTCAATTTCATAGTTATTTCTTTTGGACATTCTTTTCCACTATGGCTTATCACAGGATATTGAATATAGTTCCCTGTGCTGTACAATAGCATCTTGTGGTTTATCCATTTTTCCAGCTGTTAACATCCCTGAGCAGAAACTGGAAATTCACCTCACATTTTAATACCCATAAGCTGATGATTCTCAAGCTGAGACCTCCTCAAGTGACCGTTTTCCAAAGCAACAGACTTTCATGTAGCTTGGGCACATCACATGGATGGCTCTATCTGCCTCCCAACCACTCCTCTCTCATTTTCCTCTGTCTCAGTAAATGGCACCAGTACACACCTTCACCATGCTAGAACAGTGATCAATGCTCACTGGAAATGCTGCTGTGTAGCAGTGCCCGAAGTCCTGACAGAGGCAAAGGAGAGAGAAATACACAGGATCGTCTGTATGGGAAGGAAGAGATATACTTGTCGTTATCTGTGGATAGAATGATCAAATACGCAGGATTAACCCAAACTTGCCATTAGAACTCATGAGAGAGTGGTGAGACTGATGGATACATGATCATTTTGTGAAAATAAATGACCTTTCGACAAATGAATCAAAGCTGCAGCTTCTACAACAGCGGGACATTGCCACTGTACAATAAGGTTCTTCTAATGCAAAAGAACTTTATTTATTCGATAGCCAAGTCAACTAATGCCCAAATTGCTACATGACAATTTCGATTAACTGACTTCCTTTCCACCACTTACTACCTAGAATGGTGTTAGCAGGGGATTCCCAGGTGGCGCTAGTGGTAAAGAACCCACCTGCCAATGCAGGAGGTATAGGAGATGCCAGTTAGGTCGCTGAGTCAGGAAGATCCCCTGGAGGAGGAAATGGCAGCCCACTCCAGTATTCTTGCCTGGAAAATTTCATGTCCATGGGGTCGCAAAGAGTTGGACACACTGAGCACACACGCAACGCAACCAGCACGGTGTAAGCATGAAGCAGTGAGGTTTCGAGTCCGGGATCTGAAGCCCAGATCTGCACCTTCATGGGCAAGTGACCACGGGCAGGTTAGTTAACAGCCCTGAGTCCCACAAGAGCACCTGGAGGCCCACCGTGAGGGCTGAGGGAAAGACATACACTCCTGGAACAGAGTTCTCCATCTTCTAATCCACAGAGAAACCATCTGCCTTTTCCTCCCTGGTCATTGCCTGTTCACAGGGAATACTTCCTCCTTTTTCAAATTGCTGCACTTTACCAAAGGAAGTTAAAAATTCCTGGGCCACCATAAATGTACATTATAGATTCCTAACTGCATTTCTGCTGCTGCCCAGAGACTGCTTTATTGATCCTGGATTAACTTTCTAGTTTACTTCCCATAACACCACACCCAGACCCAAATAAGTGTTTCTCTTCTGCAACTCTGATTCCATTACCAATTTTCTAACTTTGAATTTTCTACTTCAGAAATTGATATCCATTTAGACCAGGGGTCCCCAAGCCTCTGGGATCGAATGCCTGATGATCTGAGGTGGAGCTGATGCGATAATGATAGAAGCAAAGTGCACAATAAATGTAATGAGCTTGAATCATCCCCACACCACACCCCCCCCAACACACACACACACACACACACACTGCAGTCCGTGGAAAAACTGTCTTCCAATAAATCGGTTCCTGGAACCAAAAAGGTCAGGGGCTACTCGTTTCAATGATAAAAAGAGCTCATGTTGCTTCAGTATCCGCTCACTCATGCACTCTTGGCCACTAGGGGCTGCTTTCACACCCGCTGCAACACACCAGTCCAGTGTTCTCTACAAGAAACACAACAAAAATGGGTGTATGTGGGGCCATCAACACAACAGTGCTGTGAAGGGGACGTGGGGAGACGTGAATTTAAATTTGTATTGAAAAACCCAAGTGGAACTTCTCGGCCAGCCCAATAGTCTCTGGGAGATTTATCCAGGAGAAGACTTCAAAGTCTCCCGGAATATCCAATCCATATACACAGAGCTTTTCCCACTTTTGTGACATACACTTGACCCTTGAACGTTCTATTTTCAAAGTTGCCTTCAGGGCAGCAATTTACTCAATCTATCCCTTAAAAATGAGGCGTCCTTGGTGGCTCAGATGGTAAAGAATCTGCCTGCAAAGCAGGAGATCTTGGGTCAGGAAGATCCCCTGGAGAAGGGAATGGCAACCCACTCCAGTATTCTTGCCTGGAAAAATCCATGGACAGAGGAGCCTGGGGGGCTACAGTCCATGGGGTCGCAAAGAGCAGGACATGACTGAGCGACCAACACTTTCACTTTCAGCCCTTAAAAGCCATCATTCAGTGGGGAGATGAACAATGGTATTTTCTGCTCTCCTGAATAAAGGGAAACGCTTGACTCAGTACGGCAAGAGGAGGTACCAAGCAGGAATCTCTAAACTTCACAAGCCTATTTACAACTCCTGCTCAACCCCTCCTCACTCCTCTTTTCCAGCTACTAAATGTCATGGTGACATTTCCTTGTTTGTAATCATATGCAATTTACAGACTGTGACTGGGTCATTTTGCCTTTTCCATCAGTCATTTTCTTGACTCTCCTCAACTTACAGCTCTACAGCCCAGGAGAGTATGTGACGGGACAGCTCAGAGCTCCACGAAGCACTCTGCAAATTATCATGTGGATTCTGATGTGGCTAGAACTCAAATAGCTATTTTAAAATATATAGCAACTATTTAGAAAGATGAAGTGATTTTGAAAATGTCCTGGCGAACTATAACTTAAAGAGAACACAATTTTTTTGATGTAGAATCACCAAACATGTGAGCAAGGAAACACAGGTTTTCTTTGCCTGTATTTCTTGGCTTGTTTCTTAAAAAAAAAAGAGAAAAATTCATTGTTCTATAACGATAAAGTTTATAATTCTTCTGCTCTATTGATCTGATTGGATTTTGGAAGTGTTTCCTCTCTTAGCTCTACTCAAAGTCAGAGATGAGAAACTCAGCATATATGAATACAATGGGATTTAAAGTCAACATCATTCAACAATTAAGATTTGCTAAATACATTTTCAAAAAGCCAGTGGATCTGTCAGTATTTGGATCCACTCTCCTATCACCAAAGTTCTTCAGCATCGTCACAAATATTTCCTGACCATGAACTAAGGGCAAAATTCTAGCTCCTGGTCCACAAATAAAAATATATGCAAAAATACAGAGATGGTTCCCAAGTTTTTTAGTAATAAAATTGAATTGTTGTTGTTCTTTAGTTGCTAAGTCATGTCCAACTCTCTGCAACCCTATGAACTGTAGCCCACCAGGCTCCTCTGTCCATGGGATTTCCCAGGCAAGAATACTGGAGTGGGTTGTCATTTCCTCCTGCAGGGGAACTTCCCCACTCAGAGATTGAACCCAAGTCTCCCGCATGGCAGGTGGATTCTATACCGCTGAGCCACATGGGAAGCCCAGGATAGTCGAGTAGATAAGTATAAAACTGGGGCTTCCCTGGTGGCTCAGATGGTAAAGTGTCTGCCTGAAATGCGGGAGACCCAGGGTCGATCCCTGGGTTTGGAAGATCCCCTGGAGAAGGGCATGGCAACCCACTCCAGTACTCTTGCCTGGAAAATTCCATGGATGGAGGAGCCTGGTTGGCTATGGTCCATGGGTTTGCAAAGAGTCGGACACGACTGAGCAACCTCAATTTTTCACACTTAAAATATTACTATTTTTGAGGCTGTTGGAGCCCATCTGAATAATAAACTCTAATAAAAGTGGTTAAACTCTGGAAATGCTGATCCCTTGGTGATGGACACAAAGCTGTTGAGAGCACAGTTGACAATAAGAAGCCCATTCTCTTCTTGCCTATTTCAATCCTCCTTTCCAAATGAATGGCACCATATTTTCTAACCATGGACTGAAGAAATGAGGTACCATTAAATGCAAACTATGACCAAGACTTTCCCAAACAGAAAGGCTTCCAATAATTTGTCACAACTACATAACCAAAGGCGTCCTGTAACATGGGAGGCATCAGTGTTACTCTGACACATCTGAAAGCAGTGGAGCCTTGCTGCTCAGAGTGTGCTCTGGGAGAGAGAATACCAGCGCAAGAGGCAAAGAAGATGGCATCTGACAGCTGACCCAGGTGGACAGCCGACCCAAGATGCGGGACCAGTTATTCTTGTTGCTCAGCTGCTAAGTCCTGTCTGACTCTTCGTGACCCCATGAACTGCAGCACACCAGGCTTCCCTGTCTTTCACTATTTCCTGGAGCTTGCTCAAATCCATTCCCATTGAGTTGGTGATACTATCCAACCATCTCATCCCCTGTTGTCCCCTTCTCCTCCTGCCTTCAGTCTTTCCAGCATCAGGTCTTTTCCAGTGAATAGGCTCTCTGCATCAGGTGGCCAAAGGATTGGAGCTTCAGCTTCATCATCAGTCTTTCCAATGACTATTCAGGGTTGATTTCCCTTAGAATTCACTGGTTGATCTCCTTTTAGTCCAAGGGACTCTCAAGAGTCTTCTCCAACACCATAGCTCAAAAGCATCAGTTTCTTGGCATTTAGCTTTCTTTATGGTCCAACTCTCACATCCATACATGACTACTGGAAAAACCATAGCTTTGACTAGATGGACCTTTGTTGGCAAAGTGATGTCTTTGCTTTTTAATATGCTGTCTATGTCGGTCATAGCTTCCTTCCAAGGAGCAAACATCTTTTAATTTCTGGCTGCTGGACCAGGCCTATATACAAAACAAGTGTGCTCTAAGCATGAGTAGCAATAGTTTCATTTGAAGGCTTCCTAAGAAATGCAGATCTTGGGGCCCACCCTAGAACTACTCAGTCAGAACATGCCTTTTCAAAAAACATTGATTTATTTCTTTGACTGCAACAGGTCTTAGCTGGGCACACAGGAGTGCTGATCTTCACTGAGGCATGCAGGATCTAGTTCCCTGACCAGGGATTGAACATGGGCCCCCTGCATTGGTAGCCTGGAGTCTTAACTCCTGGACCACCAGGGGATTCCCAGAATATGTGTTCGTACAAGAACTCCTAATTGAGGAGCCTGCATAGGAAGGATTGAGAAGCACCACAGCAGAGGGATGTTCACCGGAAGGGTGAGCAAGCTAGCCAAGAACTGCTACCTTCCTTGGATACACATAAGTGCACAGGCAACCTCCAGAGTAAAGAAAATGGAAACTTTCCACTTCGGCAAGAATATGCCTGTGCTCACCCCTACATAAAGCACAGGCTCAAGCCAAGCTGCTGTGTCCCGCACTGCCTGGCAGAAACCCCATGAATCCTTTTCAAGTCCCATGAGGAAGATCTTTCCTCCCAATCAATGCACACCCTGAGCTTAGAGAGCACTCTCCATGGATGAGTAATGATGATGAATTCAGAACAGTAATGATGATCACCAGGCTCGTACAGCCTAACAGGTCTGTTAGACGAGTATCAAGAAAATGATACAAGCGGCTTGAACTCCAGGGGCACACAACAGCCATCACCCACCTGAGAGGACACTTCCAATCCGGAGCCCTGGTGGGATCCTCTGACACCTCCATCTTTCTGGTGGAGGAGGATGTGCAACCGGACGAGGAAAAGGAAAGCCGCAGGTCACCTCTGAGGACAGAGCGCCCCCTGGGGAGCTTGGAATGGAGCCCTCGGAAGTATAAGCAGTGGTACCCAGATCCCACCGGGACAAACTTTAAATCAGGAAGCAGAAACCACAGTGCCTCTCAGACAGCTGATGGGAAGAGAGGGAGCAAGCTGAGCCGGTAGCAGTGATGGGACACGTGGCGCTTCTCATGGAGAAAACGGATCACGCAGGAAGCAGAAGCCGGGGGCCACTCAGCCAGGGGCCCCACCCGACAGGGCAAAGCACCCAGCTTAGCGACTCCAGAAAGTATGAGGGTGGAGACGGTGTCACGGCCGGGAAGACGCTACAGTCACCTGTCAGTATCCTGTGTGAGCGCATCCCATGAAAACACCCGGAAAGGTCTCCGGGAAAAAAAAAAAATAAGGTCCGTTTTGTGCACATGCCACATCCAGAGCAACCTGGGCAAGATTCGCTCTGCCTTACCCCTCATTCCTTCTCTGCCTAAACTCAACCATGGCGAAATGACAAACGGGGGCTGGTGGGTGCAGGAGAAGAGGAAGAAATGCACCAGGAAGGAAGCACGGAGAAGCCCCCCGCCCTCCCTGCCACAGGCTTGCAGACCTGAAGCAGGTCAAGCTGGGAGGGAGGCGGAGCCTGTCTCTGCATGGATTCTGGACTTCACTGTCTTATAGAAGACCGGCCTGGGCATTTAAGGGCTCCCTGGTGGCTCAGACAAAAGGAATCTGCCTACAATGCAGAAGACATGGGTTCGATCCCTGGGTCGGGAAGATCCCCTGGAGGAGGGCATGGCAACCCACTCCAGTGTTCTTGCCTGGAGAATCCCATGGACAGAGGAGCCTGGTGGGCTACAGTCCATGGGGTCACAAAGAGTCAGACACGACTGAGCAACTCACACTCATCTGTAATACAAAGGGACACAGAAAAAGCTAAATAGCTTCACAAATCAGGGTACCAACCAGTCAAAACTTGTTTCAAAGACACATGGAAAAAAACAAGAAGTTTGTCTCCTGATGATTCCAAGAGTCTTCGGACGCAGTCAATAGAACACTGAACAATCATTGAAGAAAGAGATGAGGTCTCACGTTTACTGAACCCCACTCCACCACCCCACTCCATGCTTTACACATTCCACACCATTTCTGTTACAGCTCATCGGACTGAGAAAAATACAGAAACCCCTGAAAGTAGCTCAAATTAAAAAACAAAAGGAAAACAATAACAAATATATTGTGGAGGTAATCTAGATTTTCTGACCCCCACCCCGCCCCCCCCCCCGTGCACTTGAGACCTTGTCCCGCCCTCCTCTTGAACCTATATTCAAAGTTACATCAAAAGACCCAACTCCAGTTGCTGCAGAAAGCCCATGTCTAGCCAGGCAGCACATCAGTAAGCCCAGGGATTTTTCTTGCCACGTCTCTGAAAAGGGAGATACTACCCTCAACATTTCTATTCCACTCCCCAATGTACAGCTCCTGGCCTCCAGCAACATCATCTTTTTCTGTCTTGTTCCTTTTTATCTCTTGCCACAAAGCCATACAGATACCCTCTATTTTTCTGATAAATTCAGCTCTTGGCAAGCTCTGTCCAATAATAACCTGGAACGTAGCCATCACTCCCACTCCTGCTTAGAAAGCAGTTCAGTGACTTCTTTTCCCTCACTTGTGTCTCTTGAGATATACAGCAAGAATGCAAAGAAGTTTAACACAAAATTTGTTCCACCAAAATAGTTCTATTTGGTAGGAGTGGGGAGATGCAATGAACATGGGAAGTCTTGCTAGGAATTTCAGGTTTTCCTTATTTTCTGTCAATTTTACATTGTAGTACATCTCAGAAAGCAGAAGGAGCTTAAAAGGAAATATAGGGGCATAGAGACAGGCTCAAACTGTGGTGCTGGAAAAGACTCTTAAGAGTCCACTGGACTGCAAGGAGATCCAACCAGTCCATCCTAAAGGATACCAACCCTGAATATTCATTGGAAGGACTGATGCTGAAGCTGAAGCTCCAAAACCCTGGCCCCTGATGCGAAGAGCTGACTCACTGGAAAAGACTCTGATGCTGGAAAAGATTGAGGGCTGGAGGAGAAGGGGATGACAGAGGATGAGATGGTTGAATGGCATCACCGACTCAATGGATATGAATTTGAGCAAATTCTGGGAGACAGTGAAGGACAAAGAAGCCTGGCGTACTGCAGTCCATGGGGTTGCAAAGAGTCGGATACAACTTAGCAACTGAACGGCAAAGACAACAAAGACAGGCTTCCTGCGAACTGTAACTCGGCAGCCCAAAGGCGAGGCCAGGCCCTCGGGGTCTCACCACTTCTGTCGCCTCCGCTGCCCGCTGCTTCCTCCCAGCAGGCATCCTTAGCATCTCATGGCTGTACCCGGCTGCTAGAGCCTATGTGCTCTTACACAGGGGACCTCTTTCCTCCGATGGGCGTCTCTGTGTCTCTCGCTTCAAAACTGCCAAGAGGGTTTGATCGGCTCAGTTCACCCTGCAGATTTCCTCTGTGCGAGGACGTGGTCAGACCCGGTCTAAACATCTGTGTTCAGGAGAAGGCTGAGTCCTCTGTTTTAAACAGGAGAGCAGAAGCTGTGGGCAGGCATCGACTCTCACTGACCATAAACGGCCCAGGAAGCAATGAACGGCATCTCTGTTACACACGTGTCCAGCGGGCAGCTGACGAGTGAATTAAGAAAGAAGTGTTGTGGCACCCCCAAAAGCTTGATATGGCATGGGAGATTTTACCCACTGCTGTATTGTTTATTCATTTATTTATTTCATATCAGATCCCTTTTGATGATTTCTCAGGCTCCTGACTATTACACAGAGGAAATTAAGCACAATTCCTCTACTGGAAAGAACCGGAATCTATTCTCACGGGTCACATATAAAAAGCACCAGGGGCCAATACAGAGAGTGTTCCATAATAACTCTGCGGGTCCTTGAGTTGCCCATATAGTTATCTCTCTGGAAAGCGGGCAAGTCTGTTGCACGGAGCCTCGAGTCTGTGTGCTCCTTCCAAGACTGCAGGCCACGTGGAAAGGACAGTCAGCAACGTCTCTGCCTCCCCCTGTAAACTCCACTGACCACTCTCTGCTCTGACCAACTGCAATCCCACAGGGCAGCCTCACTCATTTTTAACACCCCTGGTATTGTATTCTGTTGTTTCCTGAGTCATCTCTGAAGATCTTATCTCATTAATAAATGTAGCAGCAGGTTATTTTTTTCTTCTTCTTCAAAGGATCATAGGTAAGGAATCCAATGCCCACAAAATATATAAAGAACAGGTAGGCTTAAGGGTTGAAAGAAACGTAGGTTGAAGCTACCAAGTAAACAATTCAGTACTATTTATTATTTATATGTTTGCAGTTTGAATACATTTTCTTGATTTTACCACCCCTGGGGCCACAAATGATTCGCATATAATCATGGGACTCCATTTCCTCAGTTAAAAAAAAAAAAAAGGAAGAAATAAAAGCTCATGTATCTACCTTAGTGGCTGTTATGAAGGTGAAATAAGCTAGCATTCAGGAAAAAAATAAGAAAAGTGGAAGGAGGGAGACAGGCACCTCAAACTGTTGGTTGCGTCTTCGGTTCATTTATTACCTTCCCATTCTGGCCTCAGTTTTATGTCCGATATTTACAGTATGTGTTTGCTTTTATACTAAAGTGTGAAGGACTCCTGCTGGTTTAGAGTTTCCATTGGATGTATTTTATTAAGAATTGCCTTTGACGTCTGCACCTGGCAATGCCTTAATAACGGCAAACCACCTTGCTGTGGCTCTTTCTGGGGATGGAATATTTGCAGTTAAGAGCTTAGTGGAGCTCAGAAGCCTACAGCAGGTCCTCAGTTTTTACATTAAAAAATAAAAGGCCCAGGGGGCTTCAGCCACTTCCCTGTGACTCAGTCCACGCAGAAGGCACAGCTCAGCCAACTGTGAGGTCCAGGCTTCCTCCTTTTCCCTTATTTCCACGCTTTCTCAGTACGTAATCCTTCACCAAAGGAGTTTTTCCACATCTGAGCTCTTACGTTTGAGATGACTTTAAGATAGGTCCCCTGCATCTTCATTTTCTATCACAAAATGTTATCACATTCAGACATCATTTTAATCATCTAGCGATCTCTAAATATCTAATGCCCTCTTAGTATTGCATTTGAGTATTTCATTTTAAAAAAAGAAGTTTGGGATTCACAACACACACTTTATATATCTACATATATATATACAAAGTTTAGATATATATATATGTATGTATACACACTATGGTTTTTCCAGTAGTCAGGTATTGATGTGAGAGTTGGACTATAAAGAAAGCTGAGAACAGAATAATTGATGCTTTTGAACTGTGATGTTGGAGAAAACTCTTGAGAGTCCCTTGGACTGCAAGGAGATCCAACCAGTCCATCCTAAAGGAAATCAGTCTGAGTGTTCATTGGAAGGACTGATGTTGAAGCTGAAACTCCAATACTTTGGCCACCTGATGTGAAGCGCTGACTCATTTGAAAAGATCCTGATGCTGGGAAAGATTAAGGGCAGGAGGAGAAGAGGAGGACAGAGGATGAGATGGTTGGATGGCATCACCGACTCGATGGACATGGGTTTGGGTGGACTCCGGGAGTTGGTAATGGACAGGGAGGCCTGGCGTGCTGTGATTCATGGGGTCCCAAAGAGTCGGACACGACTGAGCGACTGAACTGAACTGACATACTACAATTTATAAAGTAGATAGGCAACAAGACCTACTGAACAGCACAGGGAACTATGACCAATCTCTTGAAAAAACCTATAATGAAAGAGTATGTGTAATTAAATCACTTTACTGTGTACCTGAAATTAACACATCGTAAATCAGCTAGACTTCAATAAAAGTTGTTTTAATTAAATTTTTTAAAAATTTAAAAAGTATGATGGAGATACTGAGACGGCATTATAACTGGGTCATGAAGGTAACGCAGACTTTCTAAGGGCCTAAGAATATGGGGAGGGAATGAGCAAGGTGTTAGATAACTTTCCTCTACCTCTGTTGACTGAACACAGATTTCTAGGCCCTTAGTCAAAAATAAATTCAGGTTTGGGGTCTACAAGATACAAGATGTGAGATTATTAAAACACCTCACTCGAGGTCCAGCTTTTGACTTAAATAATTTGAACAATCCAACATGCGAGATTTAGACCAGAAAAACAATTACTTCTCATTTATGGCCCTCTATTCCTGGAAGTTTAACTTATGCATGAGCTTATATTTGTTTTATGCATTTTACTGAGAAAACGAGGACAATTAAAATTTTAAAAATCAATAAAATGTATAAGCAAAATAACATAAATAGATTTTCACTAATATCCTGGAAGTCATTATAGCAATTTATGTTTTATGCATCCCATTAAACTTTCTAAAATTCTCCAGCACGATTTAGATTCTGGGTAGTAAAAAGAATTTACATTTTTTTAAATTTATATGGGTTTTCTTTCCTATTTCTTTCAGTAATTACCAACCAAAAAAGGAAGCCACTTGTTTAGCATGCAGAACTATGGCTGGCGGGACTTCTCTGCTGGTCCTGTGGCTAAGACTTAGTGATCTCAATGCAGGGGACCCGAGTTTGAACCCTGGTCAGGGAGCTAGGTCCCACTTGCTGAAACTAAGACCCAGTGCAATCGAAGGAATAAAAATAAATATTAAAGAACTATGATTGGCAAGTCAAACTCAGAAAGAAAGACAGATACCCTAGGACATCACTTATATGTGGAATCTAAAATGTGAAGCAAAGGAACTTATCTATGAAATACACACAGATGTAGAGAGGAGACTAATAGCTGCCAAAGGGGAGGAGGATGGGGAAGGGATGGATTGGGAGTCCGGGTTTAGCAGATGCAAACTAGTTCGTACAGAATGGACAAGCAACAAGGTCCTACCGTGTAGCCCAGGGAACTCTACTAGACACCCTGTGATAAACTATAATGGAACAGACTGTGAGAAGGAATGTGTGCACGTGTGTACAATGAACCACTTTGCTGTCGTCTAAAAATTAACACTACACGTTAAATCAGCTATGCTTCAGTAGAATAAATAAATGCATAAATAAAACAAAGTTCAGAGGATTCCCTCTGATGGGAGGAACCAGGCACTCCCACAGAGGATGGTGGATATTGTCAGCCGTCAGCAGCAGGGAAGCTGGGAACTCAGTCAAAGCTGTCTGCGGAGGTCCTGGTAGGCCCCGGGATCAGAACAGGGAGAAAGCCCTGAAACTCAAGCCACAGGACCAGCTGGAGCGATCCAGGAAGCAGGAGTCGTGACGGACACCTTCTCAGCTGAATTCCAGCTCTGGGATATGCCCGGTCCCAGCACAGCGATGGTGGTCACGAGGCAGAATGTGTGAGGGAGGAGAAAAGACAGGACGTGAACCAAGTTATGACAGCGATAAATCACCATTCACAAGCTTCGCGTGTGTCTGCAGCGCCCAGAGCAGCTTGTGAGTCACGGCGGATCTAACCATTAGGGGGGCGGCCCACAGAGAGGAAGCCGGTGATTCAGCTGCGTCCTCAAATCCAGGCGGGGAACCCTCTCACCCGCAAAAAGGAGGAGGAGGTCCTTAACCCCAGGGTGTAGACTGAGGAAAAGCTTGGAGAGTGGGTGAAATGCCTCGTGAAGGGAAGCTCCCAGATCTAAACAGGAAGGGGCAGGAAAGAGGGGGAAGGATCTAGGTGTTACACCTTGGAGAGGGGAGATCATTAAATTGGGCTTTGTTTTGTGTGTGTGTGAAAGGGAAAAAAAAAAGATCAAATGAGAGCCTTTAGATGTAACAGGATATGGTTGGTCAAAATGTGAATTTTGGAGAACATACATGGGGAAAAGGGAAGCAACAAGAAGAGGAAAAAGTGACAGAAGAGGGAAAAAAAACAAAACCACACACAAAACGAGACTCAAGAAGAGAGGTTCACAAAGATTTATCCAGTCTTGGGGAGGAGGAGATTAGGGGGAACAGGAACATTGGCAGGAACGGCATTGGTTGACCCTTGTTTCCTGGATGTGGTCCCAAAATGCAGAGGAACACTGTGTACTAAAAATTTGTAAAAAATAAAGTTAGGAGTAAGTCCAGTGAGCCGTCATTATAGAAACTTGATTCCACTGATTCTAGGGCTTCCAGTAGGTGAGGTCCCCCAAAGCGCTGATTCGGAAGTCGGGGCACTGAATTTATTGATGGGAAACACATGGGGAGTCCCAGTCCCAACAATAGCTGCATTAAGGTCCTGACAAACCAGCTTCACACATACAGCTGTCAAAATGAAAAGCAAGCACAATCTGAAGGCACTCGGGAACAACCCAAAGAGAGCAGACTTTGCAGGGGGCAAGGTCTGCGGTGATGGCTTCAGGTAGAAAGTGGCGGGGTTGGAGAGAGGGCGGATTCTAGAATTAGCAAAACCAGTGGGAGAGCCTCAAATTCCGTGCTAAGTGCTGCCCCAGCCATGTGAATTATAGGGGGATTCAAGTTGAGCTAATACGGATAATAGAGCACAAACAGGTAAGTTGCTGTTCACTTAACTGCCCGCTTCAGGGAGAATCCAGCATCTCCACCCAACGTTCACAAGGTCAAGCTAAAATTGAAAGTGACTCAACATAAAAAGAAACACGAAAACGTGACCCATCCTCAACAAAGACGCACAAGAAACACCGATCGGTCCCAAGACAACCCAGATGTTCGAAAGCAAGGATTTTAAAGCTGAGATTACAATGAGGCTCATTAATTAAAGGAAAATGGGCCTCGAGCAACAAATGAAAAGACAGCCGAACAAAGTGAGGATTCTAGAATGGAGAGTCCGGGCATCTGGGGCAAACCGCTGGAAATGCAGACAGTAAACTGGAGAACGCAGCGCACAGAGAGTGAAAACGGAGACAAAGCAGCGATCGGATCTGAAGGAGAGCGAGGAAAGAGGAACATCTGTGGAATGAGATCGTGTCTAACATACGTGTAATTGCCATCCCAACAAATCAGGAACAGGACAGAAAAAAGAAAAAAACACTTGAAGAAACAAAGGCTGCGATATTCCCGAATGTGGTGAATTTAAATATTCAAGATGATCTATGGCCCCATGGCAGGACACCTAGGAGGAGACTCATGCCCAGGCACGTAACACCCAAACAGTGAAAACCCAAGAGAAAGAGAAAATCCCGACAGCAGACGTAAAGACGGCACCTTCCACCCAGACATCGATGAATCGAGTGACTAGTCACGTCTCAGCAGGAAAAAAATGAGACCAGAATTCAGCTAACGCCACCTTTAAAGTGCTGAAGAGAAACCAAAATCTTACCCACTCAGAATTCTATAACCAGCAGAAAATATTTTTAAGACTAAAGACAGAGTAAAAATGCAGGTTGGCTCTAGCTAGCATTGTTGCGCAAAATGCATTCTTATTGAGCTAAAATACTTTCAGCTGAGTCTTTTTTTTTTTTTTCAATGCCCTAAAGAGAAGGTGACAAAAACCCAAGCCGAACTGAACCCACAGGCCGCATGTTTGCCGTTCCTGTCTTTCCATGAAGTGAGCTCCAGGAGTAGAAAGTAGACGCGGGTGGGAAGTAAGAAGCTAAGCTCATCAAAAAGAAACTCTTCATGCTTGCATTACTGTTGGTTCAAATTCTCAGCAGCTTTGGGTGTAACCTGAAACCTGCTCCCGCACATGGAG
This sequence comes from Budorcas taxicolor, assembly GCF_023091745.1. NCBI lineage: Eukaryota > Metazoa > Chordata > Mammalia > Artiodactyla > Bovidae > Budorcas > Budorcas taxicolor. The sequence continues at coordinate 117,473,782 of NC_068913.1, read as the reverse complement.
GGCAGGGAGAGACCCCAGAAAGAGGCAGGTCACTTCAGATCAGCAGGGGGCAGTTTTAAGAAGCAAGGGGACTTAGAGCTTGGGTGACCGGAAGACCAGCAGTATCTCTACACCCACTTACCAGCATCTGCAGACTTACAGAGAGGCCCTACTGGGTCCAGGCATGCAGGCCAGGTGGTCTCGAAACCACCTCACTCTCTCAAGCCTGCATCTTCGGAACGGCTCCCACCATGGGAATGGGAGGGGGAGTGGGCCGGGCTGGGGCTTCCACTGCAGTGGGACCAGAAGTCACATCCTCTTGATAACCTCTGTCAACAATTATAGCAATGCCTAGCATAAAGCAATCAAGAGTAGAGCTTTAGATACAGTAGTGCATGTAGTTCATGTCAATAAAATGTTTTCAATATAAAATTTATTTTTCTTTAAATATGCATGACATTGGAAATGTAATACTCCAGAGAGAAGGTCAGAAAACAGAATGTGAGGCCACCCTGCAGGCTTGAAGATGCTCACCCAGCATCGAGCAGTCTCGTCTAGGTACCACTGCTCTTATGTTTCAAACAGCAGTGATGAAAAGGATCAGTAATTAGTGCTGTAAGAAGTTAAAACAAGGGGAAAATTTTAAAACAACAAATTGCAGAATAATTTTGGAATACAGTTGAGCGACTGCATGTTAAAGTTTAAGTTGTCCATTCTGCAATACTAAGACTTATCAGTAACCTCCCCCTTTACCACAGAAGACCTTAGTATCCTTTAGACAGTGAAAAAGAAATTCAAACATCATGTGTAAATAATAAAGCTGCAGCTCTTCCTTCCATAAAGGTTATACTGGAGTTTGATAAGTCCCTCGTACAATGGTACAGGCATCTCCAATCTCTGGGATCTAATGCCTGAAGATTTGATGTGGTGCTGATGTGATAATAATAGAGATACAGTGCGCAATAAATGCAATGCCCTAGAATCAGGCTGAAACCATCACCCACCCCCACACATGGAAAAACTGTCTTCCGAGAAACCGGTCCCTGCTGCCTGAAAGGCAGCTGCAATGGTATGTAAGTTTTCAAAACCAACATTTTACATGTTCACATCATTTAGCAATACTACTACAAAATATATTCATTAAGCACTCAAAAAAAAAAATCCACAATACATTATGAGTATTGAGTAAGAATCACTGTCTCCTGGTTTTGAGCTGATCACAGTTACCAGTTTGTAGAGTTTCTTACTGTCTTTTCTCTTCATGTGTATTTCTAGGTAATTAGTATCATAGAGTGTATACCATTTGTATCTTAAAAAAATAAAAAAGCAAAAGAGTCTGGCACTTACTGACTTTCCAAAAAGTATCCAAATAGAGCTGGTGGAAGTCACCAAGCCCCGCCCCATGGATGGAGGGCCCTGCCCCTGCAGAACCACCCCAAGTAGGCTGCTCTATGGGTCTGTGGGCTGCACCCAAATGTCAGGCCTCCCACAAATATTTAGAACAACCCTAGCTGTTGACTGGTGCTTGACGGGTGCTTGATGGAAACGCTTATGGTGCCCAGCACCAGACCAGCATGGGGTGGGTGAGACAGTGCCGTCCCATGGGGACATTTTCCTTGCCCCGTCCCAGGTGACTGGTACTCCTAGAGCTCCCTCCTCAGGACCACTGGCTCCTGCCCAGACCAGGGATGGCAGTCGGACTGGCACCCTCTGTGATCCTTAGCAGCTATTAGCACATGTCGATGACCACCTCCCCGCCGCCCCCCACCCCAGTCAGGAGCAAGGAAGCTACAAAAAGGACCTTTCTTTTCCAGTTCTGGGGGGGTCAGTATTTGAGAAGGAACCTGGAGGTAAATAACACATCTCAGTCTGGCTAAACTCAACTGCTGAGTAGCCACCCCTTAAAAGAGGAAGACAGGAACAAACTGCCAAGCAGAAATGACTGTGACAGTAATCAGTAAATGGATAACACGCAGGAGAGTCCAACAGAAGAGCCTTCCTGAGAGCTTGAGGCGCTTCCTCCCAAGAGGTCGACGAGATGAACCCCCCCCCCCCCCACCGCCGCAACAGCACAGAAAATGGAAAGAAACTTACTCCAAACCTACAACTAAACAAAACTGATGTTAATGTTTCATGTTTCATTATAACTATTGCGTCTCATGCAGTCTGTCCAGTACTTTCCAGTGTCGACTGTCAACCCCTGCTCTGTAGGTGCCCCTCATTCTCTCCAAAACAGTCACCAATACTCCATCCCAGCCCCGCCTTTCACTGCTGCGACCTTCAAGACAAGCCACCAACGATTATACCATCTAAAAATGGCAGAGGCACTACAGTTTAACTGGATTCTTCTTGGAGGAAAAGGACTGGAATTTTTTTTTTTTTTCCCAGCAGATGGATAATCATAATGTCATGTTAGGCAGTGGGGACCATCAAAGACTCTAAGGCATGAAAACTGGTTATGACTAGAGCTGTGTTCTAGACAGCGCAGATCGCTAACCTCATATTGGGTTCATGGAACTCAGCTGGAGTTTGCCACTGTCCAAATGACTGACAATAACTGTGTATTGAATTAATATGGACGAAGTGTTTGTTAGACACCTGCTAGAGGCACAGGGAGATGCCTAAGTTATGACTAAAGGTTTTCTAGTACCTCCTAAAATGTTGCTGCGTGTTTGAACACTTCCCGCAAAGTTTTATTGGTGTCAACACCCTGCAGTATTGCCAAGAAGCCACTTTACCATTGGAACCGAAGGCATTTTTTTTTTTTAAGAAATTACTGAATGATTTTCCGAATGTCTCTACTACATATTCACTGATGAGTGAAACTTTCTTATTTTTAATAAGAAGTCTTATAATACCAGCTATCCCATATTAAAAAGGCATTTCCTAAGGATATTAAATAAATTGCAAAGTGTAACTACCTGAATCATAGTTAATGAGGACAGAGATCAAGATATGACTTGCTGATTCATATGTTTCACCCAGGCCCGAATGGGGTAGAAAATCCTGGTTATCCCTTAATTGAAACAAAAGTATTCAGTCCTAAACCCTTATCTTATGTAACTCAACAGACCAGGAGTCCCCTTATCCACAGATGAATCTAATATCATTACTCCCTCCAACTTCACATAGGGCCAGACCACAACAAACAGATGTTAGCGGGAACCATCTCAATAACACGCTCATAAACACACATGCTGCTCTCTGCGTAGAACAACGTAGAACCAAAAACAGGTGGAGCAAACACAAGGCAAAAGCTCAGCGCACAGATTCCGGGAACACATCAAGTCTAAGATCTAAAGTCCTTGCCTTCTTTCCATCAAGAAAAAAAATTAGCAATACTTCAAAATATTTTTAAAGCACGATTGATACACAGACGCCGGCACAGCTTCCCTGTGGAACCCGGGTAAGGAATTTCCCTGCAAACCAACCTAACCCGAGGCGAGGACAGACATGCAAGGCAGCAAAGAGGGCCATCGACCATGGCCAGGTAAGGCTGCGCGGTACATCTGACGGCTGTGGAACCCAGCCCTGCGCGGGTATCCGCTCCTCTGCGCGCAGAAAGGGATGCTTCCCGGGGCATGTCCCTCCGGCTCTGGGTTACTCGAGAGGTTCTGGAGGCTCCTCGGGTCCGGGCCCGCCCTCTTTTCTCCGAACATCAGTCGTTTCCTGGAAATCATCCCAGGCACTCAGCGGCCCATTCAAGTTAATTAAGCACCAACCAGAGCATGCGCCCCGGCCAAGCCCTGAAGGGGAAGCTCGGGCCCAGGGGGTCACGGGCCCTGCCTCCCCGCCCCTCGCCGACCTCTCCCGCTCCCCGAAAACCCGGTAATCCCGGGAAACGGCGGCTTCTGCCAGCGACCTGGCTGGCTGAGCCCCGGGCAGCCCGGAGCAGGAGAACCTACAGAGCCTGGCGTCGGCCCGGGGTCGACTGAACACCGTCCGTCCTCCCAACACCCCGCTCCGCGTCCTCCGACTGGACTCAAGAACCCCCTCCCCGACGGAGGAGGGGTAGGCGGCTCGGAATCCGCAAACCGGCGCGCGTCCACTCGCCCGCCAACTGCAGCCGCCACCTGCTCGCCAGGGCCCGCGCCAGCCCCGCCGTCGTGGGTCGCTTACCTTGTGGCTTTTCCCCCCCGGGGGACACCTGACGTTGTTGGAGGCTCCCGCTGTCTGATTCATGTCGGGAGGAACTTGGGAACCGGTGCTCTAGAACCTCTCCAAGTTCCTCGGCGCCTGGAGGGTGGCGAGGGGCGCGTCTCCCGGAGGCGAGGTGGGTCCTGGCAGTCCAGCCGCGTCCGGGCGGCGTCCCCCAGCCGCAGGTTTCCGAGGGACCCCTCGCCCAGGGAGGGTGAACGCTGCAAGCCCCGGAGCCGAAGAAGGAGAAGCAGCTGCTGGGATCCCAGAGGGAGCCGGGCCGGCGCCGGCGGCTCCGAGGGCGCTGTGCCCGGGGCTGCCTTCTCCGGGAAGCAGTCCAGGACTGTCCGGACCTGAGCGCCAGCAGATCCTAAAGGAGCTCCTGGGAGAGGCGAGGAGGTATGTGTGTGGGCAGCGGGGGCAGGCAGGACAGGCCCTGGCCGGAGAGAGGGGCCGCGGAGAGCCGCCGAAGCTCTAAAACCACGCGCCCCCACGCGCCCCGGGAGCTGAGCCGCCACTGCGAGGCGCGTGGCTCACGGGTCCGCGCGCGGCTCCTGCGCCGACCTTAGCACACACCTCCCGGCCCTCCTGCGCCGGGGCTGGAGCCGCAATCCGTGCGCACCCGCACACGCCCGGCCGGCGCGGGGGCGACTGAGACGGGCCACTCGGGCGGGCGCTCGCTCTCGCCTGCCTCTCCTGCCCCGGGTGCAGTCGCCAAAGCTTCCCGGGGTGGTCGGGAGGTGGCACGCGAGGCTCTGCCAGGCGCCTCTGCCCAGGGCAGGCGAGGAAGCGGAGGGGGAGCTGGGACGGGACCGGGCTCCCTGGCTGGCAGAGTCCGCCCCAGCCACAGCTCCGGACACGCGCTGCGCGGGGCGGGGGTCTGCGGTGACCCGCGCGGGCTTGTGGGGAGGGCGGCAGAGTGCACCCACCTCTCAATGCAGTGCCAGTATTTGCAGCTCCCCAAGGCTTTTCTTTGTATTTTCTTCTCTTCTCTTTTTTTTTTTTTTTTGACTCCCGGGAAGTCGCGATCTAATTAGGCAGCATTCGGGTAGAGATGCAAAATCCACCCTTGAGAAATAAAAAAATAGATATATATCAGGAGAGAGCAACTGCTCTATGAAGACTGCATTGCAACATTTTAGAATCCTAAGTCTGAACGGTGGACCATTAGGATACAGCTGTATTATTTAGCCAAATGTGAAGTTTCGTCTAGGTGTATCCAGGTGGGGGTGGAATATTCTAGTGGAAAATCCAGCCACATAATTCGGTTTCCCCAATCTCCCAACCTCACAGCCTTAGCGTTCTCCAGAAAGTGAAGGAAGAAATTGGTTTCACCTGTGGGAAGCAGCCTGTACAGGGGGTTGATTCCAGAAGCCCATGGTACCCTGGGCTAGAAAGCAGATTTCCATCTCAGGCGCTGGGTGATGTTCACTGCGTGCCTGCTATGACACTTCAGTCCTATCGCACTGTTTGTGACCCAATGGACTCCACTTCACCAGATTCCTCTGACCATGCGATTCTCCAGGCACAAATACTGGAGAGGGTTGTCATTCCCTTCTCCAGGGGATCTTCTCGACCCAGGGATGGAACCCAGGTCTCCAGCATGGCAGGCGGGTTCTCTCCTGTCTGAGCCACCAGGGAAGCCCGATGATGGTCGCTGTCATTTCTTTAATAGCCCCAAGTCCAAATAGGAATCATCTCCATCTTGTAAAGTAAGTCATCACTTAACCAATAAGTGATAAGCTATCACTTATCAAAGTACTGTCGCTTTTGCCCATTGACAAAGTTCAAAAAGTGACTTGTGGCGTCATTTCTGTTCTGCAAACGTGAAGGTGCATTTGGGGCGTCTGAGTACCTCAGTGGAAGCGGTTTGGTTGTGTAGGGCGATGTTGGTTTAGAATCTTGGCATTGCTTTCCCTAGTGCGTGTCTTTGGACAAATTATTGCTCCCAGTGATTTCACAGCTCTGAGGTAGGTGGTGGTGTGCTATTTTCCAAGTAAAGAAACTGGTTCCAAAATATCAATGTGTAGAAGGAGCTTGTTATTGTTTTCCAGTCGCTCAGTCGTGTCTGACTCTGCGATCCCCTGGACTGCAGCACTCCAGGCTCCTCCGTCCTGCTCTGTCTCCCACAGCTTGCTCAAACTCATGTCCACTGAGTCGGTGATGCCATCCAACCATCTCATCCTCTGTCGTCCCCTTCTCCTCCCACCTTCAATCTTTCCCAGCATCAGGGTCTTTTCCAGTGAGTCGGCTCTTCCCATCAGGTGGCCAAAGTATCGGAGCTTCAGCTTCAGAAGAGGCTTAGCAAGGCAGTAGACGGTCATCAGGGGGCAGGTGTCATTGTCACCACTGCCTGGAGTGACCGAGAGCATGTCACACGACTTATAGACACTGATGCTCTTTTCTGGAGGTAAAATCCGCAAGTGGGCGGCGCCCTGAGGCCACTTGGAGTTTCCTGCCCCACACTGCTCCTCTCAGCCTCTAGACATTCACCCAGGTTTGCTCTGAGTCCCCTGGGTTTATGCCTCCAGGGCTTTCTCTCTGGGGATGCAGCTCTCAGCCCCACCTCCCTGGATTCCCTCATCTCTGCAGAGTCCCGGGAAGCCCTGTGCCCTGGCACTGCCGTTCTCTTCTGGGTCCAAGAAGCATCGTCACTTTTCAGTGTATTCAGGTTTCTCTTGATGTGAGGATGGGCGCAGTGACGTCTAAGCTCTTTCCACGTTGGGGCTAAAGCCAGAAGTCTGAGTATACCTTTTTAGTCTCAGGGGGCTCCTGTTTTCTTTTGGTTTACTAATTCTTGCTTCAGTTTATCTCTCCTTCTCACATATTATCCTCTGAGCAGCAAGAAAAACCCAGGTGGTAACTTTTACAGTGCTCAAAAACCCATTTGGTTAAGAACCAAGTTTATTAGGTGACATTAGAAAACCTCTTCTGTTTTTGGTGTAAATTTAGATTATGATCTGCCCTTTCCATTGGAAGCATAGACATGATGTTTCCAATGGGATCATTGGGAGGCATGTCCGAAGCAGTCTTCTTTAACCCGCATCACTTAAAAAAATTTTTTTTTAATTGACGAATAGTTAGTTGATTTACAGTGTTCTGTTCATGCGTATTGTGCAATAAAGTTGTATCCTTTTTGTATTCTTTTCCATTAGGGTTTATCACAGGCTAGGGGATGCAGCTCCCTGTCTTGTTCAGCAGGACCTTGTTGTCTGTCTGCTCTCTATATATTAGTTTGCATCTGCTGATCTCAAACTCCCAATCCTTCCCTTTCCCACCCCTGTCCCACTCTGTTCTCTATGTCTGGGAGTCTATTTCTGTTTCATCGGTAGGTCCCTATCTGTCATGTTTTAGATCCCACGTACGAGTGCACATGATTATTTTTTAATGATTAATACGAAGGCTAGAAAACTCACTGCAGTGTGACCAGCCATACTAATGAATCATACTTGTTGGATAGTAAACTTTGGAGCTTACAGATCTGGCCGTATTCTTCATCATTTTTCAGTCCTGAATAAGCAATACGACACAGCAGATCATACTATGTCAGGCTTGAAGATCCCCTGGAGAAAGGATAGGCTACCCACTCCAGTATTCTTGGGCTTCCCTTGCGGCTCAGCTGGTAAAGAATCCTCCTGCAATGTGGGAGACCTGGGTTCAATCCCTGGGTTGGGAAGATGCCCTGGAGAAGGGAAAGGTGACTCACTCCAGTATTCTGGCCTGGAGAATCCCACGGACCGTATTATAGTCCATGAGGTTGCAAAGAGTCAGACACGACTGAGCGACTTTCACTTTTCGTGTCTCACGTGGTGGCCTTGAGGAAACTGGCTGACTCCGGCTACGGGAGAGACGCAGCTGCTGTGCTCCAGAATTCATCATGGAATTTGAGCGATAGCAAGCCTCCCTCTTCCCAGCTGCGAACAGAGTGTGCTGGGGATGGTAACATCTCTTGGAAGATCGGGGAACCTCACTGATAGCCATCTGTCGTTCAAAGATGCCCTGAAAAACATCTTTGGACCCTAAAAGCTCCAAGCTTCTCACCCTCACTCTCGCATTGTGGTCTATAGCTTCCAGGCCACCCTCTGTTTTCCTTCCCAGGGAAGGGGGTGTTTTCCCTCATCAAATTGTTCATGTTTAACAGTAACGTGGGGTTTGTTTGTTGAGGATTGGGACCAATGCACCTCCATTCCCCACTCTCCTGGTGTGTTTCGGGAATCATCTTCCAACTTACCTACTTGTGCTCAATAAGCCTTGATTTAGAGTCTATCTCTAGGGGCCCCCAGACTAAGACATGGGCTTCCCAGGTGGCTCAGAGGTAGTGAATCCGCCTACCAGGAGAGGCAGAAGACATTCAGTTCCTAGGTCGAGAAGATCCCCTGGAGGAGGAAGTGGCAGCCCACTCCAGTATTCTTGCCTGAGAAAATTCCATGGACAGAGGAGCCTGGCAGGCTACAGTCCATGGGGTCGCAAAAGAGTAGGACACGGCTGAGCAACTGAACACAAGCTAAGACGTATTAGGAAGTACCACCTAATAGCTCTAGCCTTCGTTTAGTTTTTATCATCTTATAAAACCACAGGATAGTTAGAGCTAGAAGAATTCTCAGAGGGGATGTAGCTCAGCACACCCACGTTTCATAGCAGGGAGAAAAATTGGTTCACCTCTCAGGAAAGGCAGAGAGGCAGGAGTGGAAGATGACTTCAGATAGTGATTGCGAACTTAAGTGTTATAGACTGATGCTCCGTGTTATGAAAGGAACCACGGTGCCTGAACAATGCAAAATAAGTTGAATTGGCAGCCCTCTTCCACCAGCGCAGATACTGGCAGAGCAAGCTGGAAATCCCAGGGCACAGAGCTAGGGATTTGTAGATCCCATGCCATGTGAGCAACGTCTGGAGTCTGGATAAAGAGAGCAGTTTACTCACCTGTGCACAGCTGTACTCGAGGTGCACGTAGAAGCTGGCATGAAGAGCACTGAGGAATTGCTATGTGCTTCTTAGCCACCATATGCTACCTGTTCATCTGTTACCCAATAAGCTTATGTGAATGGTTTTGACGTTTGCAGAGGTTGCATCATATTAGGAAAACCATGATCTCTTCCATTTCTTTGCCCCCAATAAACCACATGGTTAGTCACGCTCAGTCGTGACTGACTCTTTACAACCCCTTGGACTGTAGCACAGCAGACTCCTCTGTCCATAGAATTCTCCTGGCAAGAAATCTAGAGTGGGTTGCCATTCCCTTCTCCAGGGGATCTTCCCAACCCAGGGACTGAACCCAGGTCTCCTGCATTGCAGGCAGATTCTTTACTATCTGAGCCACCTGGGAAGCCCAAGAACACTGGGGTAAGTAGCCTATCCCGGTGGCGCAGAGGTTAAAGCGTCTGCCTGCGATGTGGGAGACCTGGGTTCGATCCCTGGGTCAGGAAGATCCCCTGGAGAAGAAAATGGCAACCCACTCCACTATTCTTGCCTGGAGAATCCCATGGACGGAGGAGCTTGGTGGGCTACAGTGCACTGGTCGTAAAGAGTCGGACATGACTGAGCAACTTCACTTTCACTTCACTTTCTCCAGGGGAACTTCCCGACCCAGGAATTGAACCGGGGTCTCCTGCATTGCAGGTGGATTCTTTACTGTCTAAGCCACTAGGGAAGCCGCAATAAACCATGCAACTGTGACTGAGTGAATCCTTTCCCACAGCTTTTTCCTTGAAGAATGAAATCCCAAATCACCGTTCATTTGTATCAGTCTGATTGTTCGGCGCTCCTGAGAATGTACAGGTGCCTTTTGAACTGATTGTGTAAAGTCACTCAAGGTACTAGATTATTATTTCTGAAACTTTACAAAATGCTTGTATCACCGAGTCCCTTCTCTGGGTCTTATTTTATTTAGGGATTGTAATCATGCCAGGTGAACTCAGCACAGTGACAGAGCATATTGGCACCTTGTTTTTCTTTACAAAGGGCTTTTCATCTGCTGTCCTTCTGTGCCCCCTAACTGGGTCTGCCAACTTTCATTTTCTCTTTTTTTTTTTTGCCCCTGGACATGTGGGATCTTAGTTCCCTGACCAGGGATTGAACCCACAGCCCCTGCACTGGGTGAACAGAGTCTTAACCACTGACCGCCAGGGAAGGCCTTCATGTTCTTCCTGGCAGCCCCCACACCTTCCTTTCCCAAGGCTGCCCCTCGGGTGGCTGCGTCCCACATCTGGACCAGCTTCGCTCATCCCTTCCGGCCCTCACTCTGCCGCCTCTTCTTCAAAACCCTGACACGTGCTCTGTTTCTGCACACGTGGAGCAGCCCCCCTAATGTATTGACTCCAGTACATTGATTCCCCAGGAATTCTTTGTGACATTGTGGTATAATGGTGTGTGTGTGTATATAATATAGACATAGAGAGATACGTAGATGTGTGTGTATGATTTCCTATAATCTTAAAATTCAAGAATCTGCATGTCTTAAAGTCATTGTCACTGTCCCTACCAGAGAAGCTGAACTATTTCAGTGCAGAGACGTAGAAACTGCTGTCCATGATATATGCTTTTTGGGGGAAATAAATGAATTGTTCCATTTTGGGGGGAAAAAAAAAAGTCAATGAGACCCTCTCTTTTGATATTGGTGGATCTGGCTGGACTTCTAGTTCAGATAGTGATTTTTTAAATTATAGTCAAAGGCCTCATTAGATGGAATGTTACTAACTTGGCAGAAATCTGAGCTGTTTTACTTTTGTGTCTTCTGTGATGAAGAGGTTGACTAAGCAAGTCAATAGTGCAAGTGAAACCAAGTCCTTAAGAGACATAACAACTATTTCAGCTAGTGTAGCACATCAGCCACCTTTCTTATCCTGGTGAAATACACATGCCATGAAATTTACCGTCTTAACCACTTTAAGAATACGAGTCAGCATATATGCATTAATATACAATGTTTGCTTTCCTCCTTCTGACTTTCTTCACTCTGTATGACAGACTCTAGGACCGTCCACACCTCTGCCAGTGACCGTATTTCTTTCCTTTTAGTAGCTGAGTGATATTCCACTTCAGGCATGTGCCGCCTCCTCTTTATCCATCCATCCATCACAGACATTCAGGTTGTTCCTATGTCCTGGCAGGAAGCTCAGCTCAGTGCTCTGTGATGACCTGCAGGGGTGGGGTGGGAGGGAGGCTTAACATGGAGGGGGTATATGCAAGCAGATTGCTGATTCACTTCATTGTACAGCAGAAATTAACACAGTCTTGTAAAGCAAGTATATTCAATTAAAAAATGAAACTGGAAAAGAAATATACAATTCAGTAGCCTTAAGTGCATTTATTGATGCTTTGGAACTGTGGTGCTGGAGAAGACTCTTGAGAGTCCCTTGGACAGCAAGAAGATCCAACCAGTCCATCCTAAAGAAAATCAGTCCTGTATATTCATTGGAAGGACTGATGCTGAAGCTGAAACTCCAATCCTTTGGCCACCTGATGCGAAGAGCCGACTCATTTGAAAAGACCCTGATGCTGGGGAAGATTGAAGGCAGGAGGGGAAGGGGACAACAGAGGATGAGATGGTTGGATGGCATCACTGACTCAATGGACATGAATTTGAGCAAGCTCCGGGAGTTGGTGAAGGACAGGGAAGCCTGGCGTGCTGCAGTCCGTGGGGTCGTGAAGAGTCGGACACAACTGAGCAACTGAACGAAGTGAAGTGCCTTCACAGTGTTGTACAAACATGGCTACCATCTAGTTCCGGAACTTTTCCATCACGCCTCGTGGAAACCCTGTCCTGGTTGTAAAGACCCTCTCTTGGAAACCCGAGAGTATTCACCACAGCATTGTTTGTGATGGCGTGGAGCTGTGGCCTTTACTAAGGAGAGTAAATCAGGAGAACGTGTGGCCTCACTGGGTAAACCAACGCTTTGCTTGACTGTCAGACAAATTCCTTCTCCTGCAGAGATTGTAGACATCACTTGTCCACGTTCCTTCTTAATGGCTGGTGCTGGATGAGCACCCAGAGTCTTGCTATGCTTACAGATGATTGCCAAAAGAGTAGCTTAGCCCAGCCAAGAGTTTTGTTTTGATTTCCACAAAGTCTCCTGTGGGCAGCATGATGACTCAGAGACTCAGCTGTTTTCACTGTGCTGCTCTGCTCCTCCGCGTTGGGCTTGCAGGCCCGGCAGCTGGAACCAGAGGGCTGCGTGCAGGCGCCTGCCTCCTTGGAGAGGGGCGTTCCATTTCTGCTCAGAATCCACGGGCCAGAGTTAGGCCTGCGGTCCCAACTGCCTGCGCACCTGCGTGAGAGCTGGGGATTGTATTCTTTTGTGTGCTCAGAAAGGAAGCAAAGCAGACAGTGGGGGCGGGGGTAAGCAAAGGCTCCCACAACAGAAATCTTGAATCCAGGTTCTTCCTCCATAATAAGGCCACGTTTGGGTCACCTATCATCACATATGTTCACTGTCATATGCGGGGTGCAGGCCTTCAGAGCCATCCATGCAGGAATTGGGGGGGCGGGGCTGCTGTGGGTACCGGGCAGGTCAAGATTGCAGGCAGGAGGAACCTGTGCCCTTTGTCTTGAGGACTCAGGAGGATTTCAAGAGATAAGAAAAACACTTCAGTTGATTCCCAGGTGGCTCAGACGGTAAAGAACCTGCCTGCAATGCGGGAGACACAGGTTCCGTCCCTGGATCCAGAAGATTCCCTGGAGAAGGGAATGGCAACCCATTCCAGTATTCTTGCCTGGGAAATCCCATGGACAGAGGAGCCTGGTGGGCTACAATCCATGGGGTCACAAAGAGTTGAGCTCGACTGAGTGGCTAACACTTTGAGTCCTCCGCTTCTTTCACTTCAGGTTATTCCAAGCCATGGGCATCATTGAAGGGAACGTGGGAGGGGAGGAAAACCTTGGCTTGGTTAACCCAGCAGGCCTGTCTAATCCTTGCAAAATGGTTCTGTAGCAAAAGAGCTGATTGGATCTTTGAATGCTTGACCACAGAGCTTGGACTAGATCTCACAGTTGATAGGTTTGCTAGCCACTCATTCTGAGCAGGAAGGAGGAACGTGCTATTTGAATTCTCTAGAACCAATTTCACCCTCCATTTGTACTTGCAGATTCAGCTTCAATCCTGTTTTCTTACGTCTTAAAGTTCAACAGCAAGCGCTCAGGAGGTAGTGGCTGTGCCTTTGTGCCTGGGGTTTTCTAAGACTAACCACCTGGTGAATTTCCTCAATATGCTGTTCAGGGATGTTCTTATCTCTGGAAAACCAGAGACACAGTCACGGCCTCAGTGAGCCATGGTAGAGCCACAGACGCTAGAATTATTAATGGGATGGGGCTTGGCGATGCTTGTCATCTTGAGGTGCCCAGGATATTCTCTGTGTGGCTCAGAGGACTTGTAGCCCTTACTTTGGTATGTACAGGTACACTGTCCACGACAATATGTTTTAAAAAAAAGTTGAGTATTCACTGAATACAATATTTTTGAAATAACTTCATCTTTCAAAATAAAATGCATGTTCTTTTTTAATTTTGTGAAGTATTGTTGACTCACAATGGAGTGTTAATTTCTGCTGTACAGCAGAGTGACTCAGTGATACGCATATACATTATTTTTCGTATTCTTTTCCACGATGCTTTATGTGTTCAGTGTGTGTGCGCTCAGTCGTGTCCCACTCTTTGCAAATCCATGGACTGCAGCCTGCCAGGCTCCTCTCGCCCATGGACTTTTTCAGGCAGGAACACTGGACTGAGTTGCCTTTTCCTGTGCCAGTGAATCTTCCAGACCCAGGGATCAAGCCTGAATCTCTTACATCTCCTGTGTTGGCAAGCAGACTCTTTACCACCAGGCATCACCTGGGAAGCCCCATTTTAAAAAATTATTTTTTTTAATTTATTGAAGTATAGTTGCTTCACAATGTTGTGTTAATTTCTGCTTACAGCAAATGACTGTTATACACATATACATCCTTTTCATGATGGTTTATCACAGGATGCTGAGTCTTGTTCCTTGCGCTCTGCAGTAGGACCTTGCTGTTTCCAAAACTCATGCTTTTGAAAAGCAAGTAAATGAATAGAATACCAGCCCATCACTGTTGAATTATCCTGTGTTCACTTGGGATGGAAGTTGTAAGGGGTTCAATGAAAGCACTTTACTTGGATGAGAACCCCGAACGTTTTTGCCCTCTCCCATGGCATTGTTAATAACCTAATAGGGTCATCATTAGGTTCTCAAAGAGCAGGCAACTTTTTGTCATCGTCCCCCGCCCCGGCTCGTTCTAAAGAAAACAGTAAAATCATGAGCATTTAGGTGACATCCAAGCTCCTTTTTCTCTGTGAAATGTTTACGTTCTTCACGATTCTGTGTATAAATAGTCAAGGTCCAAAGCCGAGGGGCCAAATAGGCACCATCTGAGGATGACACCTGTGAGAGGAGGTGGCACACGAGGGGAGAAGTTGGGATGCAGGTGTGTCTGTATAATAGCGTCTCCTTAAAGAACCGAAGCAAGTATGACAACATGTTACCGTTGGATTAATAGCCCACAGAATGCCTGTTAGCACCCGAACACTTCCTTTTGTTTGGAATAATTTATAATTAAGTAGAGAGTTGTAAAATAAAGCCGCGGTGAAATCACAGTCTCAGAGACCATTATGAGGAGTTTTGATTCATTTAAATACAGTTGAGTGAACACGGTAATAATATGGATTCAGGTGTAGTATGTAGTCTTTATTGAGAAATTATATTTTGAAGCGATCACACAGGAAAATGTAAGCTCAACCAACATTCTGTTCACAATGGTATTACTCAAAAGTCTTTCCACTCAGTCCCAAGAAGCGTTGTTCTTAAGTGTAGGGACAGTTCAAAATTCATGTGTCGTTCTTTTAATTAACTTGGTTGCTGGAGGTAATCACACTCCAGCTTCAGACGGACCAGCGGGATGGGACCTGTGTACCGAAAACTAGGATCACCTAGTCAACTCACTGAGAGGAGATTGAATCCAGCCCCGCCTTATCTACATGTCTAGTGACTAATTCAGATCTTTGGGGAGCATGAAAGTGGTACAGGAATCTAAAGATCAGTGCACTCAAATCGGTCCCCCTTTCTGATTTCCTGGCTTCACCAGCTGCTTATCACTCTTCTCCACTATTACACACCCAAGGCAAAATCTTCTACAGTCAGTTCCTATCATTTGCAGTGGTGCGTTCTGTAAAGTCTCACACACTGAATTAGCAAACATTCAACCACCGCTCCTGGAAGAAACCCAGCTTTGGTTCCTTGCGAGCCTCTGGTCACCACCTTTTCGTTAACCATTCAACACAGGCCTTCTGTTACGTGTCCCCTGTTTAAGGACACTGTATGGAACACATGCCATTGCTTTATCAACACTGAGCACGAGGCCCAAGCTGCAGAAGTCATGTTCATCTCACACAGGGGTTACTCCGTGAGGCCCTCATATTTGGGGCCATGGATGACACCGCTGCACTGCACTTAAGGACCCTCTTTCCAGCAGCAGAATCATGAAGGAAAACCCCACAAAATGTGATAACCATAGCAGGAGATCACCATGAAAAGGGCCCTGGTTTCCAGTCTGAGCTGTTGACCACCTCCAGGAACGTACATGACAGCCGAGGATCCTCACCCCTTGGTGGAGGTTTGTGAGTGACTTCAGAGGTGGTGCAAGAATTGATCTTGGGTTTGCAGGTGGATTTCAGCCAGTCAGTGAATTTGCAGATACAAAATCTATAAACCATGAAGTACAGGGGTGACTGTCCTTGGCAAACGCAGCTCCAGCCTAGTGACCTCTGGAAGTAGCCCTTGTGTGTGTCTGTCTGTCTAGATGTAGGTGCAAATGTCAGGGTAGATGGGGATGTGGATGTAAGTGTGGATATGTCAAACTTGAAAAGCAGAAGCGCCTGGTGCACACCAGGGATAATGCATCTTGCAGCCTTTTTTTCTGTTTGGTAGCGACGATCCTTCTCTGGTCAAAAGATGAAACCAAGTCCTCTCCAAGCCCAGGGACCAGCTCTCAGTCCCTCGCCTGTCTGGACACACTGCTGCTGCGAGGACTTGGGCTCCATGGTGCTGTCCATCTGGAAAACTCCTCCTTCCCTCCTCCTACAGCTGGCCCCTTCCTCGTCTCAGCATCTCGAATTCAGCCTTGCTTCCTCAGCGCCCTTCTCTGGCCAACCTTATTAATCTGGTTGACCCTGCCCGCTAAGCCCCAGCACACCCACTTGTTGCCTCCCTGGTGGCACTTTCCACAGTCAGCTTCTCTAGGTCTGTTTTGCACCGACCCTCTGCCTCGAGCGTCCCTAATGCACAACGGGCAGGGCGTGCTTGTTGAATGAGTGGTGGGATGAAGGATGCTGAAGATGGCCAGGTTGGTCCAAAGTCGCACAGATGGGTCATCTCCTGGTTCCCAGCTTGAGAGGGAGTTCAGGCATAGCCAACTGTTGCCTTGTGGTATTAACTGGGTTTCTGGCTGAGGCGGATGCATGTAAATTACACACAGGAAGGGAAACGCCAGTGATCCGTCACTATGGTCTTCACGGGTCTGAAGAGTCTCCATTTCCACGAGGATCTCCAAACCGTGGAAGCCAAGTGAGGGGAGATGAGCAGTCCACCCACCTGGGTCATACAAAATAGCCAATCGTGTAACTGTTCTAGAGACTGAGGCCTCAAATTTTAGGTAGCTACATGGCTGCTTCCACTTTTTATCTTTTTAGATTTCTTTTTTAAATGTGAACCATTTTTCATTTGTTACAGTATCACTGCTGTTTTATGTCTTGGTCTTTGGCTGTGGACAGAGGTGCCTGGCGGGCTACAGTCCATGGGCCACAAAGAGTCAGACTCGACTGAGCTACTAAGCACAACCCAGCATGTGTGGGCTCTTAGCCCCCTGACCAGCAGCTGAACGGGCACCCCCTGCTGAAAGTCGACGTCTTAACTGCTGGACCACCTGCGAAGCCTCTCTTGTTTTGTTTTGTTTGACAAGAGGCTTTCCTGGCTTGTTCAGGTGATGTGAATTGGCCAGTAGTTCACAATAACCGAGTCTGGTTTAAGTCTTCCATGATGTGGCGCCAGTCGCGTGACCCCTTGTCCTCTGTTTCCCTGAAACACACTTCTTTCCTGGTAGGGTGACTGGCCCCGCGTCTGGAGAACACGTGGCCTGTGGTTCAGACCCTGCACCTTTGGTTATGCTGGCCCTCCTGCCTGCAGGCTTCACGCACATCTCTGATCAGTGTCCTTGCTTCCAAAAGAGGTGAATTCTCACCTCCATGAAGCCGTGGAGGACACACTAGGCCACACTCATCTCACACTCTTCCTAGATGCTACAAGTGTTCAGTTTTCTCTTCTGTTCAATTATTAGCTGCTTCTATCAGCAGAGCATCTAAAATTTTCTAGTACAAAGCATGGATTCAATAATGCATGTTGACTGTTTAGAGGTTAAATCACATGAAGTCTGAGGCCTCCTCTCTCTCTTTCTCTGCCTTATATACACACACAGGATATGTGAAGATAACATATAATTAACACCAGTTGTTTTTCAACACTTTTTTTGTCACCTGCTAATTCAATAAATAATTATTGAATGTTTATGATGTGTCAGGCCTTGGAGATGCAGCAGTGAAAAAATAGGGGAAAAAACCCTCTGTTCTCATTTAGTTTTGTCTATTAGTAGGGAGAGAGAGATTAAAAAATAAGCTTGATATTTTATATGTCATATCTCAATAAATGCCATGAGATAGTGCAGGGAAGGGCTGTGGGGTATGCAGGGGTTGGGTGGAGAGAGCCTCACTGA
The DNA here is from genome assembly GCF_023091745.1 of Budorcas taxicolor. Lineage (NCBI taxonomy): Eukaryota > Metazoa > Chordata > Mammalia > Artiodactyla > Bovidae > Budorcas > Budorcas taxicolor. The sequence continues at coordinate 117,455,893 of NC_068913.1, read as the reverse complement.
GAAAATGCTGCTTGAGTGAAGACATGAGGAGGAGAGAGAGTCTGTGGCCGTCCGTGGGCAGAGTCCTGGACGTAGCGACACCAGGTGCAAAGGCCCCAAGGCAGCGCTGTGCCCGGAGTGCCTGAGAGGTGAGGGGGCCAGTGCAGGGACTGAGGAGAGCCATGGGGTAGACAGGTGACTGGGTGAGCTCTGTACAGTCACTGGGCTCTCTGTAAAGTTGGTGTAGCTTTTCTCTGAACCAGATGCTATGTTGTTGGAGTTATTGAGCAGTGGGTGACTCAATGTTACTGTTTTAAATAGTTGACTTGGCTACTGGGTTGAGATTTAGGTGTAGAGGTTTAAGAGCAGTTGCCTTATAAGTTATTAGAAAACTGTTGTGGGCATCCAGGCAAAGCCTTTGGGGGTCACGGTGGTGGGTTGGCAGAAATCAGCAGATTCTGAGGGCACAGCACTTTTTGGGGGGGACAGGGCTGCACCATAAGATCTGTGATCTAAGAATCTTAGATCCCCAGGCAGGGGTTGAACCCAGGCTCCCAGTGGAAACACAGAGTCCTAATCACCGGATCACCAGGGAATCCCCATGAGGGCCCAGCAGTTACAGCACAGAACTTAAAGATTTTCTACCAGAAATTCTGGGGTTGGGGGTGGGGAGAGGAATCAAGGCTGACCTCCAGTGTTTCACGGGACGAGCAGGTTGAGGGTGGCCGACCAAAAGTCTGGTTGGGTTTGAGATGCCTATGAAACAACCAGGCAATGGGATATTCTAAATCCACACTTTAGGGGAGAGGGACCCGCCTGGAGACACCAAATTGGAAGCAGCTGCTATGTGGATGCTTCTTGATGTTATGAGGCTGGACCACATCACTGTGGGAGTGAGCCTCAGTCCTGCTCATGCACCCATAGACAGGGAACTCCAGGAGAAGCAGCTGGAACATTAGCCCTGATGTACCCCCAAGTCTTCACAATTCCCTCAGCACGTAGTAGCTGCTCAATAAAATTTACTGCCCAAGCGGTAATTGACAGGATTTGTCCAATACGACCTGGCCGTAGTTTAGGCATTGAAATATCCTAATTTCTAGTCCAAGGCTCTCCTGCTGTCCTTTACTCCCCGATCAAATTTAACTCTCATTATTTTTCTCACAATAAGCACATCGGTGCATTACACTTCTATTCTAGTTTCTTTATTAAATTGCAGTTTAGCCAAGTTGCTATGTTTAAATAAAATTTTCTTAATCTTATGATGCCTTTAAAACTAGTTAACTGCATTTTTTCCTTCTATTTTAAGAACAAATGAAGACATGAAATAATTTTCTCAATGAATCCAATTTTTAAAAGGGAGAGTAAGAATTTTTTAAAATTCAATAACAATGCTTTTTACCCGTTCCGTTGAATTACAACAGTATTCAACCCTTTAAAAATCTGATTGTTATAGATTTTTCTCTGTCGTTATAAATGACATGCTATATTAGACACTTAAAAGCCTGAGAAAACATAAAGTTCCATCATGATTTGTGTCAAATAAATTTTATAATAAAAAGGAATAATAGGTAGAGGGAATGGGTTCTTAATATAATGTACATTTTAAAAAATATAAGTTAAATTAGATTTAGGGTTGCATTAAATCCAACTGAATCTTGCCGTCAGCACTAACATAGAGGAGCAATTTCCTTTTGAATGTACAGGTGAGTTACTGTGCGTACAAAATGTTTGTTGTTGTTGAGTCGCTAAATCATGTCCAATTCTTTTGCCACCCCATAGACTGTAGCCCTCCAGGCTCCTCTGTCCATGGAATCTCCTAGGCAAGAACACTGGAGTGGGCTGCCCTTCCCCTCTTCGGAGAATCGCCCCAACCCACCTCCTGCATTGGCAGGCGGATCCTTTAACGCGGAGTCCAGGGAAGCCCCACGTTACTAAATTAGGAAAGCCCTAGCTCCGGCTTCTTGTCCTGACTCTGGCTCTTCTCCATCTGAGTGAAAACCACCCTTCACACGTTTTTACCCCCTGTCCCCTAGTGACTCTGGAATTGTCACTGTTTTCTGTTCTCTTTTTCTTTAGGGCAGAACCTACAAGATGGGAGATTTTTTCCTGAAAACGGCCCTGTGGTGCCACTTACACTTGCCTTGGAGAATGTAGACCCCCCCAAACGCTGCTGGTGTGGACATCAGTTCTTCTCTGACAGAAGACGCCAGGCCGGCGGGTTTTGTTGGGGAAATGTGCCCCCTGGGCCCCACCCTGGGAGGGAGGAAGTGCCCTGGGACCCAGTGGCTACTTGAGCCTTAGCAGCAGACAGTGCTAGAACTTTCTGTGAAGGGTCGGATGTGAAGGGCTGAAGCCCTCTGCCCACGAATGTCTCCCTCTCTGGTCTGATGTTTCTGCATTCGAGATGTATGGGAAGTCCCCTACACAGAACTTTCCAAGATGTGGACCCGCGTGCCCACGTCTCATCGTCTACCTCACATGTCTGGCATGCTGTACAAGTGGCTGTGCTTCTGTGTAATTTGCTGCACAGTCCCCGGTGGCGCTGGTGGTAACGCATCCGCCTGCCAATGCAGGAGACGCAAGAGACCCAGCTTCGATCCCTGGGTGGGGAAGAGTCCCTGGGGAAGGAAGTGGCAACCCACTCCCACCATCCTTGCCTGGAAAATTCCATGGAGAGAGGAGCCTGGTGGGCTACAGTCCACGGGGTTGCAAAGAATTGGACACAACTAAGCGCGTGTACACACCCACAGACACGGAGAGACTACGGGAGTGCAGGATATTTATTTCAAGTCCACGTGTCTCAGTTCAGTTCACTTCAGTCGCTCAGTCGTGTCCGACTCTTTGCGACCCCATGGACTGCAGCACGCCAGGCCTCCCTGTCCATCCCCAACTCTTGGAGCTTGATTGTACTGCATTGCTGTACTTTTCAAGGTGTTGCCCTGTAAGATCAAAAAGGTTTTATCTTTGTGTCTGATTGTTTTCATCTGTTATTTATATGAAAATTGTTATAAACCTATTGCAGTACAGTACTGCATGGCTGATGCTGTTAGTTGGGTACCTGAGCAAACTTTGTTGGGATTAACCAACAAAACTAAACTTATGTATGTGCTCTTGGAATGGAACTCAGTCATGAGTAGGGGATTACTGTCTTCCTTTGCAATCCATAAAGTGACAAACCTGAAGGGAAGGTTTCTAGGAAGGCTGTCACCTTATAGTGACGTGTCTCCGTCTCGTGACATCATTGATGCTTCTTCTCAAAAGAGAAAGCATGTAGACAAATGAAGAGTCGGGGAAAGGTGTGGGTAGCCAATTTCCTGACAGGGGATAGGGGGAGGAGCTCATAAATTTGCTTCCGGGAAACGAGATTATCCTGGAGACGTCATCCATCACACTGTGTTTATGGAAGGTGACTTCTGGGGCATTGCAGACCAGCTGCCCGAATTGGAAAGTACATGTATCAGGTATTCATGGGGAAATCCGAATGAGAGCCCCTGGCAGAGGTCCGGGTGCATCTCTCAGAGCCTGGATAATTGTGGTCCAGCCCATCGCCTGCCCTGGAAGGGGCTGGGGAGGATGAAGGGACCCACCTGCCACCAGGGAGGACTGGGCAGGGGCCCTGGGCTGGCGGCCGCCCCGGGAGCCTTTCACATCACTGACCACACAGAGCCTGGCTTCTATCATGGAGGCAGGAGGGAAATCTGAGAGGGTCCCAGGTGCCCGCTGCTCTGTGTCCTCATCTGTATTTTCAGCAGCACCAAACCTTGTCAGAGTGTGGCTCTCTCATCTTCATCACACTGTGATGTGACCCCCGATGGTGCTTCCATCCCAACTGGGGGCTTCAGGGAGTGTTTCCTGATTTCCTCCTGTGGTTATGACTGTCCTGGTCTCCAGTGGCATCCAGTGATTTGTGAGGGTCGTTCTGTGGCCGCATAGCAAGCAGCTGTTTAAGCAGACAGTGTTTGGATGTGGGAGCAAGCAGCTCAAGGACTGCAGTTTAGTGGGGCTACGGCAGAGCACTCTTAACTTTAAAGAAATGGCTAATTTGGGACTTTCCTGGTGGTCCAGTGGATAAGACTCTGTGCTTCCAATTCAAAGGATGCAGGTTTGATCCCTGGTTGGGGAGCTAGGATCCACATGCCACACAATGAGCAATAGATAGAGAGATAGAGAAATAAATAGATAGGTGTAGACGGGCTTTCGGGGAACAGTGGGAAAGGAGAAGCCCCACCCATTTCTGAGCTTTCTGTGGGTGATTTTGTGGCCCCCATATGCTCCCTCCAACAGGGAGAGTCGTAGAGAGTTGATTTTCCTTGTTGGCTGATTCCATACTCAGGAGATCACCCACTTGACTGTCAGCCTCACATCAGTGCACCCAGCGCCTTTGCAGCTGTTCACAGATGAACGTAGAACCTTGGAACCCTCAGTTGCTGGAGGTATCATTCCTCACTGAGCTCAGGCAAAGCGATGCTGACTTTGGGTGTCAGCTTGCGTGCCGTAAACAAGTGTCCTTCTCGGGGTCTTCTCAGTGACATGGTTTCTGCATTTTTGAGCTTTTGGTGGGTGATTCTGTTGTTTAAAAGAGGGCCCCAGTTGGAACACCAAGGTGCTTTCTTGTGTTCCTAAGCACAAGAGGTTGTGAACCACCTCATGGAGAAAATACCTCTGCGTGTCAGTGAGCTTTGTTCAGGGGGAGTGATGGTGCTGTTGGCCATGAGTTCAATGGTGATCGATCTGATAATACGTTAGATAAGGCTTCTTTTAGCAGAAACACACATAAAACAAGGTCGCATATTGATTGGTCAATGAGAAATGGGACCAGAGTCTCCCAGGTACCTAAGCCTATATTTTCTGTAGGAAGTGTGGTTCAGTATTTGCTAATTCAGGACTCATGGAAGTTCTACAAAATATAGCAATTAGAAATATTGAAAACTAGACTGTCCCTCTTTGAGTGCTTTAATGCTTGTGTTTCGGTTGGGTGTAAATATTTAATTCCTTTGGTGTGCGTACACACGGGTATATGAATGTTTACAATAACAAATAACTATACTCATTCTCCCAGATTATCTTGAGCTGTTTAATCAACACGTTTCTAAAGCTCTTCCTCTGCATCAGCATTTTCTTAAGTTCTTTGGAGAATATGAATATGTGAAGTATCCATCACCTTGGCTTAAAAGTGCCTTTTAATGAAGCAGGCTGCTGCTGCTGCTTAGTTGCTCAGTCGTGTCTGACTCTGTGCGACCCCACGGACTGCAGCCCACCAGGCTCCTCTGTCCATGGGATTCTCTAGGCGAGAATACTGGAGTGGGTTGCCATACACTCCTGCAGGGGATCTTCCTGACCCAGAGATCAAACCCATGTCTCCTGAATTGCAGGCAGATTCTTTACTGTCTGAGCCACCAGGGAAGCCCAAGAATACTGGAGAGGGTAGCCTATCCCTTCTCCAGGGGATCTTCCCAACCCAGGAATCAAACCCTGGTCTCCTGGATTGCAGGTGGAATTCTTCACCAGCTGAGCTACCAGTGAAGCATAAACACACACACACACACACACACACAATCTAAGGAATATGATATTTTTTAAATTGGAGTATAATTGCTTTACAGTGTTGCATTAGTTTCTATTGTACATCAAAGTGAATCAGCCATTTGTTGTTGTTTATGCTCCCTGGGTTGGGAAGATCCCCTGGAGAAGGAAATGGCACCCCACTCCAGTACTGTTGCCTGGAAAATCCCATGGACGGAGGAGCCTGGTGGGCTACAGTCACAAAGAGCTGGACACGACTGAGCGACTAAACTAAAGTGAACTAAACTATGCTCTCAGATGTGTCCGACTCTTTGTGATCCCATGGGCTGTAGCCCACCCAGCTCCTCTGTCCATGGGGTTTCCCAGGCAAGAATACTGGAGTGGGTTGCCATTTCCTTCTCCGGGGGAATCTTCCCCACCCAGGGATGGAACCCAGGCCTCCTGCACTGGCAGCTGCGCTCTTTCCCTCTGAGCCACCAGGGAAGTCCTGAGTCAGCTTTACCTATACCTGTAACCTCTCCTTTTCGGATTTCTTTCCCACTAGATCACCACAGAGCATCAGGCAGAGTTCCCTGTGCTAAGCGGAAGGGTCTCATTCAGTTGTTCCGTTCAGTGGCTCAGTCCTGTCTGATTCTTTGCGACCCCACGGACTGCTGCACGCCAGGCTTCCCTGTCTTTCACCAACTCCTGGAGCTTGCTCAAACTCATGTCCATCGAGTCAGTGATGCCATCCAACCATCTCATCCTCTGTCGTCCCCTTCTCCTCCCGCCTTCAATCTTTCCCACCATCAGGGTCTTTTCTAAGGATCAGTTCTTTGCATCAGGTGGCCAGAGTATTGGAGCTTCAGCTTCAGCATCAGTCCTTCCAATGAACATTCAGGACTGATTTCCTTTTGCATGGACTGGTGTGATCTTCAAGATTCTCATGAGTTATCTATTTTACGTACCATCAATAGACAGAACCTTGTGCTCAGTCATGTCCGACTCTTTGTGACCCCATGGACTGTAGCCCACTAGGCTCCTCTGTCCGTGGAATTTACCCAGAGAAGAATACTGGAGTGGTTGCTGTTTCCGTCTGCAGGGGATCATGACCCCCGTCTCCTGTGTTGCAGGAAGATTCTTAACCAACTGAGCCCCCGGTATCAATAGGGCATATATATCAGTGCATATATATAGACCAATCACCTGATTCATCCACCCCAGCTTTCCCCTCTTGGTAGTCAAACGTTTATTCTCCGTGTCTCTATTTCTGCTTTGCAAACAAGATCAACTGTACCAGTTTTCTAGGTTAGAAGTCCAGTGCACTGTGCATTTCCCCACAGAGCCACCTGGAATTTCATACTGAAACAGAGCTAAGAAGGGCCACAGAGATTTACTGTCCTATTCCTGCCTTGAAGACCAATGTGGGCAAACAGGGGCTGCTGGAAGGATGAACAGGCTGAAGGTGGCCGGGATGTGGGCAGATGCTTGAGAAGATGGTTTATTTCAGGAAAAACACATGAGAGCAGGTGCATCAGAAGCTCTACAGAAAGGAAGCCAAGAACTTGCACCATAAGGAGTATGTTAAGAGTGATACAGTGCCATTCAGAGCTGATGGGAAAAGACTGCTGAGTTATTGCCATTTCATAACATCTTATTGTGATTTAAAAGCTTGGCGTAAGACAATATCTGACATTTTCAGGGCTAAAGTTGAAATGCCTTTGTATTAAAACGGCTATGGACATTGAATAGTACCTTGTTTTTAAAATAAAAATGTGTTCCCCACCCCAGCACACACACACAGGAGGGGCAAAGGCAGGCCGGAGACCCTTCTCCATTTGCAAGGAGATGTATAAATACTCCACACTTGCAAGGATGGAGCAAGCTATTTTCTACTTCTCTGAACTCTAAAATTTAATTTCCTGTTACCTTCCTGAGTTTGCCAACTTTTTTAGACTCGGCAGTGAGGCTGGCCTCCCAGTCTCCTGGTTCCCGGTGGAGCATTTTCCATGCTTGACACCAGTATTTTGCTGTGGTCCAAGAGCTCTGGGCCTCCACCTTCTTTTCCTGCCTTAATATCTTTAATGCAGTTGGAGCCGAGCCTTGCTCCCACCTGAGTTCTCTCTCCTTCCCACAGTGACTTTGCATAATGCATTTTTGGGTCCTTTATAGATGGATTTTACGGTTTAACTCTCAGAGGATATTCTTTATAATAATTGTGTTTGTCAGCTCAGGCTGCCAGAACAAAATACCATACGCTGGGGTGGCTTCCGCTGGAGAAAAATAAACTTCTCACAGTCCCAGAGGCTGGACGCCCAAGACGGAGGGGCCAGCGGATTCATTTTCCTGGTGCGGGCTCTCTTCCTGGCGTTCAGATGGTTGCCTTTTTGCTCTGTCCCCACAGGGCAGGGAGGGGAAGGAGGTAGACTTTCTGGTGTCTCTTCTTATAAGGGCACTAATCCCACCATAAAGGATTGTCCCTTATTAACTCATCTAGCTTTCGTTGCAAGGAGATCAAATCAGTCCATCCTAGAGGGAATTAACCCTGAATATTCTTTGGGGGGACTGATGCTGAAGCGCCATACTTGGGCCAGCTGATGCAAAGAGCAGACTCCTTGGCAAAGACCCTGATGCTGGGAAAGATTGAGGGCAGGAGGAGAAGTGGGAAACAGAGGATGAGATGGTCGGATGGCATCACTGACTCAATGGACATGAATTTGAGCAAACTCCGGGAGATAGTGAAGGACAGGGAAGCCTGGCATGCGGCGGTCCATGGGATCGCAGAGTTGGAGATGACTTAGCGACTAAACAACAACCATCACTACATTCCTATTTTCAGATACCACTGTGCCAGGGTGTAGGGCTTCAAAAATGATGGGTGTGTGGGGAATGCTCGTCCATGGCATCAGGTAACTTGCAGGTACCAGACATCAGCTATAATATCCAGAAGTGGAAATCACTCACTTAGGGACAGTAATTACTAGTAGAAAGTCTTACTTAAAATCTGTGCTATTTTTCTAAATTACATGTTGATGCTTTCTAGAGACAGACTTCCCATTAGTGTCAGCGATTAATCATAATTGAAACAATACGCCAAGCAATTGCCTGGCACTCTCCAGGTATAATGAAGCACACGTCCGACGGATGGAAGTTACAGGGAGATGGACCTGGCCCGCCACCCCAGCCTCTCCAGGCGGAGTTTCTCTCTCAGCGTTTTCACAGGCATATTTGTCTCCAGATTCAGAGTCAGTAGGGATTATAGATGTCTGAGCTTGGGAACTTGAAAATTCATCCCAGTGCCTGCTTGCCTATTCCCCACTCATGTCCCTGCTCTCCTGTTCATACCTGATGATAACTTCCACCATCAATTATAAGGTGCTCATCATGACATTTGCCATTCTTTGAGACAAAAAAATTTGCCAGAGGACATAGATTTCTTCATTTATCTTTCTTGTCTTTTCATAACAGAGCATCAAGCTCAAAAGCACCTCTCCAGCTTTAGTGACTTGACTAAAATGATATTGGAGTCTGTGTTTTAAGCCAAATTGCCCACTGGAGTCTCTAAAGAGAAATCTCATAACCATGGAATCTGTGGGGTTTCGGTTCCTGGGTACCGCTTCGTCATCTTTCAGGAAGATTTTGAACAACTAGAAAAAATTAAAATCCTGTAGAAGTCATCGTGCAAGAATATGCCCGAATTCCCTGTGATTGTGTGTTTAAAGGAAGAGGATAGTCCTTGTTAGGGTGGAGTGGTTGCCTAGGGCAGTTGGGAATCTGTCCAGAGCTTTATGGTAATTTCTTGCTTTTGCAATTTTTTACCTGAGCTTGGAAGATAGCATAAAGGAATCCGCCTGTTGAACAAAGCAGGCAGTTGCCAACTCATATCAGATTTACACCATTTCTTGAGACTGAGTTGCATTTGGACCTGAATGCAATAAGCTCCCATAATCCTTCCTCGAACTAAGAACTCTCTACAGGGGCTGTTGTGAACACCTGGGCTCAAGACACCCACCAGGTCAGCTGAACAGAGGCTCAGCCTCAGTCACACACCTGCTTTCAGGCAGAATGGAGGACCCAAGGGGGACCCATTCCCCCCCTCAAAAATGTGGACGTGAAGAGACGCCTGCTTGGGTGGGAAACCCAAAGTGTTCTTTGCTCAGCCGTGTCCGACTCTTTGCGACCCTATGGACTGTAGCCCACCAGGCTCCTCTGTCCATGGGGTTCTCTAGGTGAGAATACTGGAGTGGGCAGCCATTCCCTTCTCCAGGGGACCTTCCTGACTCAGGGATCGAACCCCGGTCCCCTGCACTGCAGGCAGATTCTTTGCCGTCTGAGCCACCAGGGAAGCATGCATGGGAGGTTCAGAGCAAGGAAGAGGAGCTGCCTGCCGTGGTGTGAGGGCCACTTCCCAACCAGGAGAGCAGCACTCATCTCTGTGGTGTGACTCACCCAAGACCCAGCTCCCCCCGTCTTCACCCCGGGCTCGGGTAGGTGTGAGCGTGTCTGTCTGGAGTTGTGCTTGTGTGTTTGTGCTCAGTCGTGTCTGACTCTTTTGTGACCCCATGGATGGTAGCCCCGCAGGCTCCACTGTTCCTGGGATGTCCCAGGCGAGAATGCTCAAGCAGCTTGCCCTTTCTTCCTGCAGGGGATCTTCCTGACCCAGGGGTGGAACCCGCGTCTCCTGCCTCTCCTGCATCGGCAGGCGGAATCTTTACTGCTGAGCCACCTGGCAAGGCTGTTAGTCTGAAGTTACTGACCACAGTATTTGCAGGTTCTCTAACACGTGGGTTATCTCAGAGTTTTAGGAAGTTTATTTAACCAGGAAAAGAATATTGTAGAAACTCACTCCACAAAGGGATCACATACTTTGAAATAAAAACGTCAGTGGTTTCTGCCTGGACCCACAGTCGTTGCTCGTAGGCTCCGATTTCTAGAGAACAGGCAACAGGGTGGGCCTGGTCTTCCTTCTGTTGGCTGAGTCTCCCCCATGACGCCCCCGCCCCCGGCCCCTCTGGGTCCTCTCTGATGGGAGCTCTTCTCCTCTGCGTCACTCTGATGCCCCTGCCTCCTCCCACCCATCCTTCCTCCTCTTGTGAGAGACTGCTTTTGCTTCCCTGTCAGCTCACCTAGACTCCCTCTCATCACTGTTGGGAAGTGGTTCTGGAAGCCGGCGTCTGCTCTTCTTCATGTGATACTGAGGTCAAAGTTTCATTGGTCTAGTTTCTGCATCTTTGTTTCTGTTTTGGTGTGAGTGGAGGTAGGAATGAGTTAAAAAAAATTTTTTTTCTTCCCTTGAGACTCCTGTGAGAGGAAAAAAGAGAGTACATCAACATCAACCAGAGCAAATATAGTTTTGCTACACGTGGTCCTACTCCAGGTGGAAATACGGTGCAGAGGTCTGCTTCTTTGGAAGTAGGGTCATCTTTTCATACATCAGAAGTAACATGTTGAGAGCATAAATCTCATGCTAGGACTCCTACCAGAAAGCACAGAGGCACACAAGAACACAAGGAAATTTTGGAAGATAATAGAGACATTTAGTACCTTGATTATCGTGATCATACCACGGATATAGGCATATGTCCAGAGTCATCAAGTTGTGTACATTAAATGTGTGCCATTTTTGTGTATCGATTACACCTCAGTAAAGTTTGGAAAAGAAATGATCATCCTCCTGGGGCAAATGAGAACAGAAACCATATAGAGTCAGCAATGACAGAGCAGGACACAGACTCTCCTCGTTCACTCCGACGTAACAGCAAGGTGACAGGAAGGGTCACTGCTCAGGAGCAGAACTCGATTCGGAAGAACAGCCAAGGTGCAGGGCTGCAGCGGAAGTTACCCAGCACATCAGGTCTCCAGCTCAGATGCAGGGCAAGCCTGGGGCACCCTGATGCATGGGGAGGGCGGGGCTAAGGGCGAGTGAGGCAGCGGGAAAGCCCACCTTCAGGGTCTCCGGCTGAGGGCCCTGTCTTCTGGGATGCCCCCCATCGGCAAGCAGGGCAGGGAGGCTGAGACAGGCCCCTTTGTGGAGGCCTGGGAGTCCCATGGCTTGCTCCTATGTTTCGAAGTTTTGCTCAAATATTTCCTTCTTAAGGAGGCCTTCCCTGCCCCCTAGTTCCCATTGCACTCTCCCCTCGTGACATCCCTCACCTGTACCAACTAGACTTCCCAGTGTGGCACCTCTGTCCCTAAAGAGACATGTACAAGACACGTGTTCCCTCAGCTCACCGTGCAGGTCCCCTGTGAGCCCCACGCAATGGGGACTTTGTGGTCTCGTCCAGGAGAACAGATGTCAGCAAAACACAGCCCGTGGGCTCAGCACAGCCCCACACCTCTTCTGTGGATCAGCTTTGGGGGCACACAGTCACCCGTGTGCTTACATGTTATCTGTGCTTACTTCCGTGCTGCACTCAGCTGCTACAGAGACCGTCCAAGGACCTGCAAAGCCTAAATGTTTAATACTGGCCCTTTAGGGGAAAAGTTTGCTGACCTTGGGATAGAAAGTGTTAGTTGCTCAGTCATGTCTGACTCTTTGTGACCCCATGAACTGTGTAGCCTGCCAGGCTCCTCTGTCCATGCATTTCTCCAGGCAAGAATACTGGAGTGCGTAGCCAGTCCCTTCTCCAGGAAGTCTTCCTGACCTAGGGATTGAACCCAGGTCTCCCATATTGCAGGCAGATTCTTTACCATCTGAACCACCAGGGAAGCCTTGGAATAGGAAGCACCTGGCAGATAGTATGTGCTGAATAAAAAGTCACTCGTCTCTTCAACAATGTGTCTTGCACAAAATTGGCGCTCAAAATGCTAATTTTTGCAGTTCAGTTCAGTTGCTCAGTCGTATCTGACTCTTTGTGACCCCATGGACTGCAGCACACCAGGCTTCCCTGTCCATCATCAACTCCCAGAGCTTGCTCAAACTCATGTCCATTGAGTCAGTGGAGCCATCCAACCATCTCATGCTCTGTCATCCCCTTCTCCTCCTGCCTTCAATCTTTCCCAGGATCAGGGTCTTTTCCAATGAGTCAGTTCTTCGCATCAGGTGGCCAAAGTATTTCAGTTTCAACTTCAGCATCAGTCCTTCCAATGAATATTCAGGACTGATTTCCTTTAGGATTGACTGGTGTAATGTCCTTGCAGTCCAAGGGATTCTCAAGAGTCTTCCTCAACACCACAGTTCAAAAGTATCTGTTTTTCAGTGCTCAGCTTTCTTTATAGTCCAACTCTCACATCCATACATGCTGGAAAAACCATAGCTTTGACTAGATGGACCTTTGTTTGCAGAGTTTTGTTTTTTGGGGGGTGATTAATAGTGAGTGTGGCCAGATCAGAGCATCAGATCCCTGGTAATTTATAGAGTGAACCATTCTTCCATATGGACTGTGAGAGATTTGCTAAGATTGTGAGTAGAAAAGAGTACTGGTTTTCTTAACACTTTCTTGCAGAGGAAAGGGGAGTGATTGGGAAGAGGGAGGTTTCATTACCCCCTTTTGTTGCCCTTGTAATTTTTGTGTTTGTTTTCAAGCTTCAATTAATAACAGTCAAAAGCTAGGACGCAGAAGCAGCCTAGTAGTCCATCATCAGATGAATGGATAAAGAAGCTGTGGTCCATATATACATTGGAATATTACTCAGCCATAAAAAGGAATGCATTTGGGTCAGTGCTAATGAGGTGGATGAACCTAGAGGCATTTATTATACAGAGTGAAGTCAGAAAGAGAAAAACAAATATCGCATTTTAATGCATACATAAGGAATCTAGAAGGATGGTCCTGATGGACCTGTGTGCAGGCAGCGATGGAGACGCAGATATGGATAACAGACGTGTGGACACGGGGGCGGGGTGAATGGGGAGAGGGCGGGGCGAATGGGGAGAGGGCAGGGCGAATGGAGAGGGGAGCATGGACACATACACATCACCATATGTGAAACAGTCAGTGGGAATCTGCTGTGTGACTCGGGGAGCTCAAACTGGGGCTCTGTAACAACCTAGAGGTGTGGGATGGGGTGGGAGGGGGGAGGGAGACTCCGCAGGGAGAGGGCATATGTGTACCTGTGGCTGACTCATGTTGATGTACGGCAGGAACCAGCATCGTGTGGTAAAGCAATTATCCTTCCTAAAAATAAATGCATTTAAATAAAAGAAAATAATTTTCCCGTTTAGGAAATGGGGTTCTTGTAGTGCTCTATGAAAGATAAATCTCCATGCATGGGAGGTCAGGCTTCTGGCCCCCCATAAGGGGTGGGGTCTGGATGACCTTTGGTGGCAATTTAGAAGGAGTTGTGTCTGGAATTTGCTAATCATCGTTACCCTGAGATCGATTTTTACATTGTGCATTAATGTATTCATGAGGGAACATCTGCTTTTTTCTGCCAAGAGCAAAATTGTGAAGTTGGAGAACTTTATCAACAGACTACCTGGCTTTTCCTCTCTTCCCGGGCTTTAAAGGTAGGGTTCTGAGTCTTTGTTGAGACACGGACCCTTTGGCCATCTGGTGATGTCTATAGACCCTTCTCAGGATGAACTGTAAACTAGAAGAAGAAAAGAAAGCCACGGGATTACAAAGAAAATGAATGCTCTGTTGAAAATGCAGTTATCAAAACTTAAAGAAATTTTGATACAGGAACATGATTTTCAAATTAAAAAGTTGCAGGTAAGAATTCCTTGCTAAGAGTAAGTAAGACGTTGAGGTATTTGCCACAACCATAATATGATGTTAAAACATCACTGATTTCTACTGGTAATGAAGTCAGAGGTTTGGCTGGTGCAGCTTCAGATGTTGCCTGCATTCATAACAAGGAGACGCTAAATGTCTGCTAGTGAAGGAGATAAATAGGTGATTTTACCTCCATATTCTTTCATGTGCCACCCTTTCTACCCCAATGATATTTTCTGGGGACTCTTCAGTCTTGGAAAGTACCCTTCAGTTTAACCTTGGGGTGAATTTAAGCTCATGCATTGTATCACCCAAAGAGAAGTACCTTTTAGTCATTTATTTGCAAATCAGCTCTATGTATACACATGCCCCCTCCCGTTGAGCTTCCCTCCCACCCCTCTGGTTCATCACACCAAACTGAGCTCCCTGTGTGGTCCGGCAGGTGCCCACTGGCTGCCTGGTGTTCATATGGTGGTGTACACGGTAATGCTACCCTCTCAGTTCAGCCCATCCTTTGCTTCCCCCGTGTCAGCGAGTCTGCAACTCTGTCTTCGTCTCTCTTCCTGACCTGACCTTAGCACATACACATACCTGTGGCCATCCGTGTGTGCAGGTGTGTGTATGTGCTAAGTCACTTCAGTCACGCCCGATGCTCTGTGGCCCATTAGGCCAATCCATGTCACTACAAGTGACCCAGTTTTGTCCTTTAATGGCTGAGCAGTATTCCATCGTGTATGTGGACCATATCCTCTTTATCCATTCATCTGCTGACGGATGTTTAGGGCGCTTCCATGTCTTGGCTATTATAAATAGTGCTGCAATGAACGTTGGGGTAGCAGTGTCTTTTTGAATTATGGTTTTCTCAGAGTATATTCCTGGGAGAGCTACCTTTTAAGCTGCATCTCTCAATCACGAAAGAAGACTTAATTTCTTTTCAATGGCATCTCCATGGCAGCCCCTGAGGTCTTGGTGCCGGTGCCCTAGGGACTCTGTGTCTGCAATTCCCCTGCGCTTGAATGAGTCAGTTTGCCCATAGCTGGCACACAGGCTGAAAGCCGGTGAGACAGATACAGAACTGTGCAGTTTGCAATGAACCTGCCAGGCAGTGTGGGCGAGGGTTGGCCTCTGCAAAATCCTGTCGCATTATGGGAATTCGTCTTCTGCTTTGCCTCACTGTCTTCTTTTAGAGGCACTTATTCCTAAGAAGTTGCTCTAATGGAGTATTGGATTATTAGTGTTGATAAAATAATAATGATCTTTTGTGGCTACCGAGAGTCCCTGTCCCCTGACTTTGTTTGCACAGGAAAATTAAAGGAACAAATTGCCATTGAGTGCTTTTCCACCTCTGCAGGAAAAATCAGCAGGAGAGAGAGCACAAGCTCAGAATTATCAATGAGCAGATGCTAACAGGTTACGAAACAATGCAAATTGCAGGACCCTGGAATAAATGAGCTACAGTTGCTGCTCTGTCAATGTTAGACATCGTTCATGGAACTCAGTAAGGGACGTTAAGAAAAATAGAATGAAATGTCAGTAACATTCTCCTCTCCAGACTGAGCCATTTCTAGGAAAGCAGGATTACTAATAAATGTATAAACCTTGTCTTTCACTTGCCCAATGGTCCTGGTCCTCCCTTTTCTTTGCTGCCAGCAGATATCCACCTTTCTTTCCTCCCAAGAAACAAGATTGTAGGCACGTAAGCCTGTGCAGGTCCGTGATTTCAAGAGGCAGGGCCAAGAGTAACCCAACAGGTCATCAGCCCTTTAAGGGACCTCTGCATATGACACACTTATGGAACGCAGCATGGGTATCCTTCTACGCCTCATATTTATGACTCTAATACAGTCTTGCAAAGTAACAAAGTTAGAACACTGGGTCCCATGATTACCTGGTGAGAACAGGAGAAACCCTGGGAGTTACTCTGTGCCAGAGCCTCCTGATGAGGGGGAAAGAAGAGGGTGAAAAAGCTGGCTTAAAACTCAGCATTCCAAAAACAGATCATGGCATCCAGTCCCATCACTTCATGGCAAAGAGATGGGGATAAAGTGGAAACAGTGACAGATTTTATTTCCTCAGGCTCCAAAACCGCTGCTGATGGTGACTGCAACCATGAAATTAAAGGACGCTTGCTTCTTGGAAGGAAAGCAATGACAAGCCTAGCTCAGTTCAGTTCAGCCGCTCAGTCGTGTCTGACTCTGTGCAACCCCATGAATTGCAGTGTTGGAGAAGACAAACCTAGACACTATATTAAAAAGCAGGGACACCACTTTGCCGACAAAGGTCCATATAGTCAAAGCGATGATTTTTCCAGTAGTCATATACGGATGTGAGAGTTGGACCATAAAGAAGGCTGAGCACCAAAGAATTGATGCTTTCAAATACTGGTCCTAGAGAAGACTCTTGACAGTCCCTTGGACAGCAAGATCAAACCAGTCCATCCTAAAGGAAATCAAGCCTAAATATTCATTGGAAGGACTGATGCTGATGCTGAAGCTCCAGTACTTTGGCCACCTGATGCAAAGAGTTGATTCATTGGAAAAGACCCTGATGCTGGGCAAGATTGAAGGCAGGAGAAGAAGCGGATGACAGAGGATGAGATGGTTGGATGGCATCACTGACTCAGTGGACCTGAGTTTGAGCAAGCTCCGGGAGTTGGTGATGTACAGGGAAGCCTAGCGTGCTGCAGTCCATGGGGTCGCAAGGAGTCTGACATGACTGAGCAACTGAACTGAACTGATTGACCCGCAAGCCAGATCTACAGAAAGTACTCTATTGCTCTGTTGAGGACTGTATCAAAATATGTCTGAACAAGAGTTGAAAAGGATTAATTAAGAAAGTCTAAACTCCATCCCATCAAAGCATCAGAAAGGCAATGAGGAATATGGAAAAGAGATAGTATTTGGAGAGATCATGGAAGGGAGTGGAATTCTTTGTGACTGTTGAAGGCCAATCTTCAGGAACAGGAAGCCAAACTCTTGAGCAGGAGGAATAAGAAGGAATGGACACCTGGACATGCCATGGTGAGCATGCAGAGCAAGGAAGACTGAAAGTCCACCACTGAAAGACAGAAAGGACAGACTACCTACGATGGGAAGGTGAGCAGGCAGGGAGCTGGTCTCTCAGCAGCATAATCAGCAGATAGAGAAAGTTTCTCAACTGATAACTTTTTATGCAGTGAATTGTTTTTCCAGAATGAGGACAAAATAAAATCACCTAGTACCAACCACAAAAAAAAAGTTTACAGAAACTAAGAAAGAAATCCAGAAAGCACAGGTTTGTCCAGGACAAGATAAGGAAATTTGCTCCAGGATGTAAATCAAC
This sequence comes from Budorcas taxicolor, assembly GCF_023091745.1. Lineage (NCBI taxonomy): Eukaryota > Metazoa > Chordata > Mammalia > Artiodactyla > Bovidae > Budorcas > Budorcas taxicolor. The sequence goes on along the minus strand of NC_068913.1, from coordinate 117,438,434 downwards.
AGAGTGCCTCTTTTATCGAGAGCCTTGCTGGAAACACACGCTGGCTGCGGTACATGGGGTCCTTAATGATGCGGCTGTTTTACATTCTGGGTGAAGCTCCTCATCAGGTTATGAACAAGCTAAGAGCTCGCAGGCCAGGGCTGACGTGTGTGCCACACACTGCATGATGGTGTTCAAAGGATGTACTCTGGGAGAAAAGAAAACCATCCAAGGAAAGGTTCAACATGTGAAAATAATGACAAGGAAAGGAAATGACAGCAACCAGATCAAAAAGGAGTAGTAAGTTGAAAACAAATGATCTTTGAAGTGAGGAACTTAACTAGTACAATAGTCAGGAATGGGCAGTCAGACGTAAAACATTATAATTGGCTTAATTTGTAAATACGTCGATTGCCTTTTAAAGTTTTTCAAAGCCAAAATGCATGTTAAAATTAGAACTTCCAAAGATGTAGAAAGAATAACAGTCAAAGTAGCAGAGGAGAAAATGAAGACAAACAACGAAAACGGACCTCAACTGCTCCCAGTGAAGGAAGGCAGGAGACAATGAGGAAAGGCAGAAAAAGTAAGACACACAGAAAAGAAAAACACTGGGAAGAAAGAAATGAATTCAGACATTTCAGTGATCTCAATATGGATCCAACCTATCTAGCTAAAAGTCGTAAAATACAAGAATGCAGAAAATCTGTGAAGTCAAAGTATGGAAAAAGGATAAACAACATTCATTTATTTTTATTTAGGAAAAGCTAATAAAATAATAATATATACAAGTGGCAAAATTCCATTAATATCAGAAAAACAGACTCTAGGGGAAAAACATTTTAAAAATAAAGATATTAATTATATGTTGATGGTTGGCTTTCTAAGAAGATTAAGCAGTTTTATTCATTTTTTTTTAGATTTTTGGATCAGAGGATAATTGCTCTACAATGTGCTGGTTTCTGCCATACAACAATAGGAACGAGTCATAATTATAGATAGATATAGATATAGACATGTCCCCTTGCTTGTGAACCTCCCTCCCCCTCCCATCCCATCCCACCAGGTCTTCACAAGACAGCACCTGGACTCCCGAGGTTCAGCTCTGTGTGTTTTACAGATTAGGTAGAGTATATATGTCAACTGAGAAGGTAGATTAAGCTATTTTAAATGTGTATCCACCCAATTCTATAACTTCAAAATATATAAAACATAAATATATACAGATATAAAACTTCAAAAATTAATGACATAAATAAACGAGATACATTAGGAGTTTGGGATTAATATACACATGGTGTGCTCAGTTACTCAGTCATGTCTGACACTTTGTGACCCCATAGACTTTAGCCCGCCAGTCTCCTTCATGGAATTTTCCAGGCAAGAATACTGGAGTGGTTGTCATTTTCTTCTCCAGGGACTCTTTCTGACCCAGGGATTGAACCCGAATCTCTTATATCTCCTGCACTGGCAAGAGGATTCTTTACCACTGGGTCACCCAGGAAGCCCCCAAACACACACTGCTGCTGCTGCTAAGTCGCTTCAGTCATGTCCGACTCTATGCGACCCCATAGACTGGACTATGCAGCCCACCAGGCTCCACTGTCCCTGGGATTCTCCAGGCAAGAACACTGGAGTGGGTTGCCATTTCCTTCTCCAATGCATAAAAGTGAAAAGTGAAAGTGAAGTCGCTCAGTCGTGTCCAACTCTTAGCGACCCCATGGACTGCAACGCACCAGGCTCCTCTGTCCATGAGATTTTCCAGGCTACCGTATATAAAATAGATAACCAACAAGGGCCAATTGTATAGCACAGGAAACTATACTCGATACCTTGTAATAACCTGTAATGGAAAAGAATCTGAATGACTTTGCTGTACAGTTGAAACTAGCAACATTGTATATCAACTATACCTCAATTAAAAACACAGAGTTATTTTACAAATTAATGACAAACCTCTTCATAAGACCAGGGTAGCCTAACGACTGCTAATGAACCGAGGACACCAGCCTCATGTGTTTGGGTGTCAGCCATGTATCCAGAGTCGTCTTGGAAAAGGACACATAAGGAAGATGACAGAAACAGTGGAGAAAAATGAGGTAGCGTCTCTTTCTCCTTCAGATTAAAAAAAGATACAGAGTTTCAGGTGCAGAAGGGAAGGCTTATTCCTGTCACCCTAGGGCTTTGTTTCTGAGAGTAGTCGTCTCAGGCACATGCATGGGAGACCCTGCAGGGAGACTTCAAGCCTTTAAACTTCCCAACCTGCACCGCTGTGCTCCTATCTGAATTTCTGCGTGCTATTCCAGACCGAATTTCAGCAGCTACCGGGAATGGCTATGTGTCAAGAAATTACTAGCCATCAGCAGATTGGCATGAATGCGTGAACGTGTTGAGGGAGGCACCCCAGGGTATGCAGCCGTCAGGATGGAAGGACGGAACAGCAAGCATCTCGAGTAGAGTCAGTTCCTAAAGCAGGAGGCTACTCGTGGCTACTGGGGGGGGTCCTTCATGTTTCATCAGTAATTTATGGAGGCATTTCTCCCTCTCTTAGATTCTGTCTTAATCAACCACTTTGCCAACACTTGACTATTTAGTAGTATTTATTATCATCATGTGGGGTTCCCATGTGGCCCCGTGGTAAAGAATCTCAGCCTGCCAATGCAGGAGACTCAGGTTTGATCCCTGGGTCAGGAAGATCCCCTGGAGAAGGAAATGGCAACCCTTTCCAGTATTCTTGCCTAGGAAATCTCATGGACAGAGGAGCCTGGCGGGCTGCAGTCCATGGGGTCACAAAGAGTCAGATACAGCTGAGTGACTAAAACAGCAAGAGCATTCTAACTACGCACCAGATGTCTGAAGTCGAGTGAGCACCGTCGTCCCTGTGGCCAACATGCGTTGACCCCTGGCTATGAACTACACCGACTCTGCCTCTCTGGCTCGCTCAGGCAGAGCCCAGTGTCTTAAATCCTCACCCACGTTCTTTCTGTTTCTTCAAATGTTATGCAGTTTTGCAAGTCAAAGTCAAATTCTACCTCTTCCAAGCAGTCCCCGGGATCAAACGGGTTTCGCCCTTTGCTGAACTGCCAAGCCATCCCCGGTCCTCAGCATGTGTGTGCACGCAGCATGGTCGCCCCTCCTCCTTTCTGAAGCTTTAGTCGTGGGTCCAAGTTCCAGGAAAGGTTCATGTTTCACATTTCCTTGACATCAGACGCAGGGAGAGATGCTGAGGGATGGATTCACTGTTATATGGATGGAGACACCAGAATGAAGGAGATCATTTCTCTTGGGCTCTTGTAGCTTGGAAATGCAATGATTTTATGACAAAAGGTCTGAATTTCAAAAAGGTGAATTTTGAAAGTGATTTGGTTATAATTTCATTTTCTAGCTCTTTCTTAAACTCCAATATATCTGCTGAGTTATCCAGTGTTTCAGCCTTTGTGAAAGTGGTGCAGTAATTCACCTCTGCCAGGTAAGATCCATTACTAACTTCATGAGAATAGATTTGTTCCAGTTCCGCCAGCTTCTTATTTGGTTTTGTAAATCATCATTACAATCAACCCTGAAGTCCCTTCTGTCAAGCGATCCAGGCAATAGTGAACTAAAGGCAGATTTGGAAACACTCGGGCAACTTTTTCTCCTCTCATAAAAGGATCATTATCTTTGTCTTTGGCTCAGAAGAAACACCTTGGGGTAAGCTGAATGAGAAATGTGGACATTTTGCCATAAAGCGCTAAAAGATAATGCAGGAAAAATACAATGTGTCAGTTAGATGAACGGAGGAGACAAACAGTAAGAACGGTGTCTCTCAGCTGCAGCCTAAGGGAATGAACTGCAGGGAGATGTAAATGAACTCGTTGACATGATCTGAGCTCACGCTCTGACCTGGGATCTGTTGACATGAGGAGTAGCAGCTCCAGCCCTGCCACCTTGAAGTCTCGCTTGAGAGGAAAGTGCCCGGAGCAAAAGGGCCCTTGGAACTGTTTAGCCTCTCTAAGGGCACAGGGGAGGCTGTCTACACAGCGATGAATCTGTTCCAGTGTCTGCTTACCTTCTCTCAGCTGCTCCCAGGTTGCCCTCGGCTCAGATGACCAATGCCTTGTTCGTCAGTTATGCAAACCTCTGCTGTGATCTTTGGGTTAGCTGCACACAGCTGGCCCTGGATGCAGCCTGCCACTGCCCCGCTGAATGCCCACCAACATCTTCCTTGATATCATCTATGTATCCATCCATCCATCGATCTTCCTATCTTTTTTCTTTCTACCTGTCCATGTAATTTTCCATCTCCCACCCATCCACTCACCCACCTTTCTTTCTTTATATATTCTATCTTTCTATCTACATATGTGTCCGTTTCTCTGTCCATCATCCATCCATCAATCCGTCTTCTACCTTTGTGTCATCTATATTTCTACACCATGTATCTCTTCCCTGTATTTGTCACCCATCTATCTAAATGTCTCTCATCTATCTATCTTTATCTGTCTATTGACCTATCGAATCCTCTACGTGATGAAAGCAACCGGGTGTGTATACTCATCCACAGGGGCATGCATACCACGTTATTGTCACTGATTATGTCTTTCACTTGGGAACGGAAGAAGATAGAAGAGCGTTTTGTGCTTCTGTTCTCTCCTGTCTCAGATCTAGAAAGCGGTGACTGGTGATGCGTGGCCTGGGGAGTGTGCCTGACCACCACACCTGCTGGTCCTCTTCAGACTTGATATGACACTCCTTACTTGATGGAGGTGTCACTGGGTGGGTGATGGCATCTCCCCTCTGCCTCTGCCCCATTATATCCCAGAGGTGACCCTTGAGCCTTCCTGTGACTAAGCCTCACGTCCTTGTGCGCAGGACAGCCCTGCTGGGGGGCTGGGGAGAGTCCCAGGCCAGGTGCCCCAGTCTCAGCGCTCGAGTCTTGACTGCAAACCTCAAATAAAGGCTTCACCCTTACCCTCCCCGACTCTTAGTTTTCTCGTCTGTCAGATGGGCTGGCAACCACTACTCTAACTCACAGGACCACAGTGTCACCTTAAGCCCCACAAGAGACAAAGCCTTGCGCCTGCCAAGTACGATACCAGCGTGGACGCGGGGCAGAGCCTTCGGAGGGCGGGGTGGACGTGGGGCGGAGCCTTCAGAGGGCGGGGTGGACGTGGGGCGGAGCCTTCGGAGGGCGGGGCGGAGCCTTCAGAGGGCGGGGCAGAGCCACGCAGGCTGGTTTCCGGGACAAAGGACGCCAGCTTCCGGTAACGCACGCCAGCTTCCGGTAACGCACGCACGCATTCTCTCTCTCTCTCTCTCTCTCTCTCTCTCTCTCTCTCTCTCTCTCTCTCTCTCTCTCTCTCTCTCTCTCTCTCTCTCTCTCGACACACACAGACACACACACACAGACACACACAGATACACACACAGACACATACACACACAGACACACACACAGACACAGACACACAGACACACACACAGACACAGATACACACACAGACACATACACACAGACACACACAGACACAGACACACACACAGACACACACACAGAGACACACACAGACACAGACACACAGACACAGATACACACACAGACACATACACACACACAGACACACACACACACAGACACACAGACACACACACAGAGACACACACAGACACAGACACACATAGACACACAGACACAGACACACACACATACACACACACAGACACACACACAGACACAGACACACAGACACACACACAGACACAGATACACACACAGACACATACACACACACAGACACACACACAGACACAGACACACAGACACACACACAGACACAGATACACACACAGACACATACACACACACAGACACACACACAGACACAGACACACACACAGACACACACACAGAGACACACACAGACACAGACACACATAGACACACAGACACAGACACACACACAGACACACTCTCTCTCTCTCTCTCTCTCTCTCTCTCTCTCTCGACACACACAGACACACACACACAGACACACACAGACACAGATACACACACAGACACATACACACACACAGACACACACACAGACACAGACACACAGACACACACACAGACACAGATACACACACAGACACATACACACACACAGACACACACACAGACACAGACACACACACAGACACACACACAGAGACACACACAGACACAGACACACATAGACACACAGACACAGACACACACACAGACACACGCACTCTCTCTCTCTCTCTCTCTCTCTCGCTCGCTCGCTCGCTCGCTCGCTCGCTCGCTCTCTCTCTCCTGCATCTGGTTATTCCTTGACAGCATGACTCCAGATCCTGTATGCACCTCATTCGACTTGTCTCTCTGTTGGCACGGCGTCTCCTCTCCTGCCCCTGGTGTTTGCCTCAGCAGTCCGCCCCCTCCAGAGAGCCCCCTGCCCTCCTGAACTGCTCGCTGACCGCTGCTCTTCACACGCTGACCACCTACCCGTGGTTTAGGCACCAGCATTACCTACCCTGCAGGCTAGGACCCTGTCACCACCGGGACAGTAATGGAGATGCTGTTCATGTCACTCACCGGAAACAATCTGAGTTGCTTACTGACCATGCCCGAAGCAAACATCTAGCAGTCTCAAAACTGCTCCTGCCAATTGGGATGTATTTGGTGATTAGAATGCAGTCTGGACCACTGGCAGTTCTCCAGTGATGCAGGCGTACCAAACAGAATCAGCTCAGACATAAAAGCCAGATCGTTACCACTGAGCTCATTGGAAGAAAAAAAGAAAATGAGCTTTTAAATTTGTTTCTATTGCAGATCATTTCGTAGGATTAAAAAAAATAACATTTGCTTACTGTAGCCACCACGATGATTAAAAATGGATACTGTTGAAATGCTAATGAAATAGATAATCACGTGCTAGGAAAACAGTTTCTGATGGAAGAGTTAAATAGCAATTTGGTCAGGCAATTATAACCAGGCTTTATCCCTGGATCTTTGAGGGTCTCTTCATTTAAAGATAATCCGGAAATAATGAATTTAGAGCTTACATACACTTCATGAACATTCCCATGACTATTTGACAAAGCTTTTTAATGCTAATTACATGTAATTTATTTGTAAGTTTACTTACTGGAGGATTTGTACTTCAGTATTATGTTGATTTTTAGTATAATCAGGATTTACTATTCCAATATGTGTCTCAGATGATTAAGCACCTGAATTCTCTTTCCTTCCTTCCTTTCTCGACGTGACTTCTTCATGTACTCAGTTAAGTGTTACTGAGTGCCGCTAGGTAGTAGCTGTTCGGTCGCTAAGTGGTGTCCAACTCTTTGTGACTCCATGGACTGCAGCCTGCCAGGCTTCCCTGTCTTCACTGTTTCCCACAGTTTGCTCAAATTCATGTCCACTGAGTAAGTGATGCTAGCTAACCATCTTATCCTCTGCCACGCCCAAGTCCTTTTGCCTTCGATCTTGCCCAGCATCAGGATCTTTTCCAGTGAGTCGGCTATTCACATCGGGTGGCCAAAGTATTGGAGCTGCAACTTCAGCATCAGTCTTTCCAATGAATATTCAGGGTTGATTTCCTTTAGGAGGGACTGGTTGGATCTCCTTGCAGTCCAAGGGACTCTCAAGAGTCTTCTCCAGCAGCACAGTTCAGAAGCATCCATTCTTCAGCACTCGGTCTTCTCTATGACTCTCACATCCATACATGAATACTGGAAAAAGCATAGCTTTGAATTTGCAGATCTCTGTTGGAAAAGTGATGTCGCTGCTTTTTAATACCCTGTCTGGGTTTATCATAGCTTTCCTTCCAAGGAGCAATCGTCTTTTAATTTCATGCTATGTACCTACCATAAGCTATAGGCATGTAGGAAGGTGTTCTTACAGGTGTGAGGAGAATTATAAAGCTTTGTGAACACTTAGAGGTGGAAAAGGAGGCTTGGGACCCACCTCTGAGAGATCAGAGCCATAGGAGAGACCTGATTCATCTGTGGGATTTTTTCCAAAGAACAATGGATTCTTTTTCCATTGTTTCCAAAGAACAATGGACAAGGGGTTACACCTGTGTTTTCAATACAAAAGTGCATGATTGGATCTGTTGACATAGTGGGGGGTAACTGTAGGAAAAACCTCAGGAAGAACCCTGGGAAGAACGAAAATAAGCAAGTCTAAGTATCCAGGATGATGAAGGGCAGCAGAGTTAAAAATTATTTAGAGAAACATGAAGTTGGCAGACTCATCCAGACTTAGCGATGGGAAGTGGAGAGTGAAGGAGAAAGGGAATCTACGATGATGCAGGGTTTGTACAAACCTCAGGGCCAGTCCAGTAAGGGCCTCGCCAGCAGTAAGGCGAGGAGGGTAAGTGTGGGTGCGGCAGCTTTGAGCTGCCTTTAGGATCTCCAAGGGGAAATGGCCGTGAGGGCATTCGGGAGTCCCGACAGCGACCACTGATGCTGTGTGAGTGGGTTTGTTGCTGAGGGAGAGAGAGAGAGAACACAGAAGTGTCATCTTTCAGGTACTGGGCCGTGATGAAGAACCTCCAAGCGTGGCCGGAGCGGAGGGAGGGGACCCACGAGCGTCTGGGGCCTTCAAGGCCGAGAGCAGAGAGCAGTTCAGGAGGGAGGGGAGGTCCGCAGAGCACTGAGGTCCAGGTACACAAGGACTCTAAGGGATGCTGGTGGGGCTGCTGCTCCTGGACACCTGGGCTCTGCTCTTCCTCCTGGTCTCCAGGCACTGCTCCCCAGCCCGATGGGTTTAGGTGGGAGCCATGTGACTATGTGGGTGAAGTGCAGCATGCTGAGGGGGTCCACTCCTCAGACACCTGACCCCATGTCATTTGCCCAGATGTCACCCTCCACTCTCTGTGTCCCAAGCAGGGAAGATGCAACGGCATGAGATGTAGTCACCTGGGTCCCTGAGGACATGAAGCAGAGCCCTTCCCCCAATTTGGACCATGCTCTGAAAATATCCAAAGGGTCTAAAGGATCTTCGGTTGCCTGAAGCCACTAAACTCTGAGGATTGTCTGTGTGGAAGTGGACACATCCTAATACAGCACATGCTGTCCTGGGCCATAAGCAATACTAACCCTGGTGATATTTGCTGGTGGTGATTTCATGATGAGGACAGGACTGGGTGTCCATAAACTGGAAAACTAACTCAAGAAGTGTAACTCTAGAAGTAGGGCAGTATTTATTATTTATAGACTTTTTGATGATGGCCGTTCTGACTGGCTGGAGGGGATGGCCTGTGTTAAGGTGACTGTGGAGAATAGAAAAAGGCTCCTTAAAAAGCTAAGACTAGAGCCACCATATGACCTGTTGTCCTACTCCTGAGCATATATCCAGAGAAAAACGTCATTTAAAAAGATACATGCTCTTTTGTGTTCATAGCAGCACTAGTCACAATAGCCAAAACATGGAGGCAAACCACCTAAAATGTCCATTGAAAGGTAAATGCATAAAAAGATGTGGCGTGTATATATGCAAAAACATATGGTGGAATACCATTAGCCATGAAAAAGAGTGAAATAATGCTGCTTGCAGTAACATGGATGGACCTATAGATTATGCTATTAATACTAGGTGAAGTAAGTAAGACAGAGAATGATAAATATATATCATCTATGTGTGGAATGTAAAAAAGTGATACACATGTACTTATTTACAAAACTGAAATAGACTCACAGACATAGAAAACCAGCTTACTGTTACCAAAGGGGAAAGGCGGGCATGAATTTGGAGCTGGGGATTAACATGCTAAGTTGCTTCCGTTGTGTCCGACTCTTTGCAACCTTATGGACTGTAGCCTGCCAGGCTCCTCCGCCCATGGAATTTTCCAGGCGAGAATACTGGAGTTGGGTGCCATTTCCTACTCCAATAGATCTTCCTGATCCAGGGATTGAACCTGAGTCTCTTGCATCTCCTGAGTTGGCAGATTCTTGCATTTCCTTGTTTGTAAACCTTCTCTGTTGGGGCAGAGCAATCCATTTGCCTCACAGAAATCTAGGATTATTCCACCTATGATGAGAAGGAAAAATAGTGTTCAGCTTTTGACATTCAGAATGGGATCTTTTAGGGTCTCCAAGCTGACTTGTTTTGTACATAGTGAGAAAATAGTTTGGAAAGCCAGATTCTGTGGAGAGAGAAAAGATAATTCGAAGTTACCAAGCACCAGTTTTTCATATTGAGAGGCCCTGTCTGACACCCTAAACCAGAGGCAGCCTTGGCCTCCTGGAGAACATGCCCCAGAGAGGTGATTCCTAACTAAGACACTTCAAGTACCCAGGAACCTCTTCTAGGTGTCGATCAAAACTAACATTCTAGTGTGTGAGTATGTACCCACAGGTAGTCACACTGATATTGAAATATTTTAAAATAAATTACAACACAGAAATGTAAAATGGGAAGCTTCCCTGGTGGCTCAGATGATAAAGAATATACCTGCAATGTAGGAGACCTGGATTTGATCCCTGGGTTGAGAAGATCCCCTGGAGAAAGGCATGACAACCCACTCTAGTATTTTTGCCTGGGAAATCCCATGGAGAGAGGAGCTTTCAGTTCAGTTCAGTTGAGTTCAGTTCAGTTGTTCAGTCGTGTCCCACTGTTTGTGACCCCATGGACTGCAGCACGCCAGGCCTCCCTGTCCATCACCAACTCCCAGAGCTTACTCAAACTCATGTCCATTGAATCAGTGATGCCATCCAACCATCTCATCCTCTGTTGCCCCCTTCTCCTCCTGCCTTCAATCTTTCCCAGCACCAGGGTCTTTTCCAATGAGTCAGTTCTTCGAATGAGGTGGCCAAAGTATTGGAGTTTCAGCTTCAACATCAGTCCTCCCAATGAACACTCAGGACTGATCTTTAAGATGGACTGGTTGGATCTCCTTGCAGTCCAAGGGACTCTCAAGAGTCTTCTCCAACACCACAATTCAGAAGTATCAATTCTTCAGCACTCAGCTTTCTTTATAGGCCAACTCTCACATCCGTACGATTCATGGACCTAACATTCCAGGTTCCTATGCAGTATTGCTCTTTATAGCATCAGACCTTGCTTCCATCACCAGTCACATCCAAAACTGGGTGTTATTTTTGCTTTGGCTCTGTCTCTTCATTCTTTCTGGAGTTATTTCTCCACTGATCTCCAGTAGCATGTTGGGCACCTACCGACCTGGGGAGCTTGGCAGGCTATAGTCCATGGGTCGCAAAGAGTCGGACATGACTGAGTGACTAACACTTAATGTAAAACCACATATTTACTCTCTAGGGATCATATCACACACCTATCCATAAACGACCAGACAGAAGAAAAGCAGGCTGCATCAGAGACCTACTTCCTCTATTGGAAGACAAGGCATGACCAGGGAATGGGGGAGTCTCGTGCTGAACTGAGAATTATTTCTGCAAACGCCAATACTTAAGCCCTCTATCTTTTTCCTTCTCTTTGATGCCCTCTGTGTTGACTCTCTGTAGTTATTCAAACACCTTGTGATTCTATGCTCTCCACCCAGACATCACTGGGTGGTTCTCCTCCCACGCAGGACTCCACAGGACTCTGAGGTGGACATTTTCCCGAACTGTCACTCGTCTTTGGAGATGAGCCGGTAATATTGCTGCACGCAGACGCGCCTCTTGTGTGCATCTGGTCATCAGTAAGGATGAGAATGTAGAGCCTGATGCTCCTTGCTCGGGTCCCAGAGATTCTGAAATTTCGTATTTCTTTACCTTGAGTTCCATATTACCCTCTTTGGGCATTCTTAACGGTTTTAAGTTGGGGGCAGATTTAAGAGGAGACCCTTCATCAGCAGGCACTGGCCCAGACTGGAACTGGTCCAGCCCCCCAGGTGGGGCTGTGAGGACCACCTGTCCCGAGGGCAGGGATCTCCAGCCATTGGACCTTGGTCCCAGTTCCTCCCAGGGCTGCTGCTGCTGCTGCTGCTGCTAAGTCGCTTCAGTCGTGTCCGACTCTGTGCGACCCCATAGGCAGCAGCCCACCAGGCTCCCCTGTCCTTGGGATTCTCCAGGCAAGAACACTGGAGTGGGTTGCCATTTCCTTCTCCAAAGCATGAAAGTGAAAAGTGAAAGTGAAGTCGCTCAGTCGTGTCCGGCTCTTCGCGACCCCATGGACTGCAGCCTACCAGGCTCCTCTGCCCATGGGATTTTCCAGGCAAGAGTACTGGAGTGGGGTGCCATTGCCTTCTCCGTCTGGGGGTCTAAGTCCTCCCTTAATTGGTTCTCAGACTAGAACAAGCATCAGAACCACCTGGAGAGCCTGCTAACAACACAGTGGCCAGTCCCACCTCCAGAGCGTCCAGTTAAGCAAGTCTTGCTTAATGCCCAAACATTTGCCTTTCTAACAAGTTCCCAGGTCACAATGATGCTAAGGGTTTGGGGACCACACTTTGAAAACCAATGGGCCTTGGAAAAAGCTTCCTTGACTGAAGAAACATACTAATGAAGGTGTTTCAGACTTTGCCTCTTCAAAATTCATTTTCCTGCAGTCTTTTAAAAACCCATCCATTTTGAACTCTGTGACATTACTTCCTAAAGTGAGTGGGCAGGATGGAAGTTCACATCACAGTCTGCTCCTGGAAGCAGTTTCCCTGACCCCTAAAGGCTACAAGGGCTGACTACGGAGGCCCGAGTCCCGGGGAGGGGACCCGCTTTGCCTACAGGCCTTGCTGTGCTAAGACGGCGACAGCTCTAGGCTCAGCCCCACGGTCGGCTTTTAAAATCAGTATGCAGAAGCATGCAGGCTGTATTTTGGAACTTCCAATTACTCATCCTTCTCCTGTCTTGCCACAAAACATCCAAGGGCCATTTTTTGAAAACTAGCTCACTAGTCTGAAAGCTGCTCACTATCCGCTTATATCCCTTGCTGGAAAGGAAACATCTCCAAGAAAAACGCACATCTGAAAGGTGTGTGGTCAAATCTTACAAAATAGATTTCATAGATTCCCTTCCGTCCTTCGTCACATTCACCGCGAACCCAATGTCTATTGAGGTAGGCACAGATCCCATTCAGCATTTTGCTTGGAAACCGGTAGTCTTCCCATTGCTGAGTGTAGAACTTCAGTACTCTCATCCATCAAATCTTCCTGTCTATTGTTCCCCATGCTCTTTCTGGAAAGACCCTCTGGACAGTTCTTTCTCTTCCTTTATCCATCTGGGCCACACCTAAAGTCTTGGGGGAGGAGTACAGGCTGCTGCTAAGTCGCTTCAGTCATATTTGACTCTGTGAGACCGCATAGACGGCAGCCCACCAGGGTCCCCCATCCCTGGGATTCTCCAGGAAAGAACACTGGAGTGGGTTGCCATTTCCTTCTCCAATGCATGAAAGTGAAAAGTGAAAGTGGTGTCACTCAGTTGTGTCCAACTCTTAGTGACCCCATGGACTGCAGCCCACCAGGCTCCTCCATCCATGGGATTTTCTAGACAAGAGCACTGGCGTAGGGTGCCAGGCTGGCGGGTTGCTAATTTGCTCACTCACCCAGGCTCCTGTTCCTGCAAAGTTGGGGAAGCAGCTGTGTGCTCTGTGGCTTCACTGTCAAAATCCTCCTCTGGCCTGTCTCTTTGACACTATGGTTCAATCACACGAGTTAGATTCCAGATTGATTTGCTCTAGTCAGTTCTTTGAACCAGCAACTCTACCAGAAATTATTTTTATTGTTTATATTTCCAGTGGTCACGTATGGGTGTGAGAGTTGGACCATAAAGAAGGCTGAGCGCCAAAGAATTGATGCTTTCAAATTGTGTTGCTGAAGAAGACTCTTGGGAGTCCCTTGGACTGCAAGGAGATCCCACCAGTCAATCCTGAAGAAAATCTACCCTGAATATTCACTAGAAGGACTGGTGCTGAAACTGAAGCTCTGATACTTTGACCACCTGAGGCAAAGAGCTGACTCATTAGAGAAGGCCCTGATGCTGGGAAAGATTGAAGGCGGGAGGAGAAGGGAATAACAGAGGATGAGATGGTTGGATGGCGTCACTGACTCAATGGACATGAGTTTGAGCAAACTCCAGGAGATAGTGAAGGACAGGGGAACCTCAGGTGCTGCCATCCAAGGGCTTACAAAGAGTCGGACACGACTTAGCAACTGAGCTACAACAAAACAACACGCCACGTGGAAGCCTAGTTCCCTCACCAAGGATGGAACCTGTGCCCCTACGGCAGAAGTACAGAATCTCAACCACTGGACCTCCAGGGAAGTCCCTGCACCAGAAACTGTTGCCTAGACCTCGTTCTCAAGTCTTCTGTCCTCTTTCCACCACTCTCATTCCTTGGCCCTCGTAGCGTGGCTGCTGCTACCTGCAGGTCTGGGGAGAGCGCCGGGTCTTGTCTGCTCTTGGCTGGGAGCCTGGGGCCTGTCTGCCGGTGCCACTCTAAGATCTTCTCGACCCCATTCCCCACTGGGTTTAGAAGCAGCACAGCCCTCCCAAGCCTCTGTGTACTGGACTCTTATTTTCTCTTGAACAGATCATCCTGACAACACCTTGACAAATGTACCCAGTATACGCCCTACACATCAGGCTCTGTTCCTCCCCGCCACTTACCCCACTGTGATAACGTCCCCTGATACCGCAGGCAACAGTTTTCATCAAATGCTTGTTCAGTGAAATATCTCCTACAGCAGCTTTTTTTCCCCCTACATACAGCCCATCATGAAGTTATTGTCTCATATTTTAGATGTTCACATGGTCCCTTCTTCCCTTCCTTTCTTTCTGGAAAACTCCGCTCCTGGTTCAAACTTGTGCATCAGTCAGGTCAGGGAAGGATAATTGCTATAACAGCCATCCTAAAGGCTCAATAGCTCGGGACTGTGAAATGTGTCTGATTCTTGCAAATTCCAGTGCAGACCTTCCTTCTTAGGACGGCTCAACATGGGAAGTCCAAGGTGCTCCTTCACCCTTGTGCTGCTCTGACTCCGAGTCCCCAAGGTCTCGTATTGAATGCAATGCTGTCAACTGTCCAACAAGCAAAAGGAGACCACCCTGCGTGAGCCCTGTGCACTTGTTCTGAGCAATGAGCCCGGTATTTGTGCACTGATAAGTTCTTCTGAAATGCAGGAGATTATTGAGAGAGGTAGCATATTTTTAATCCACGAGAAAAAGGATGGAGCCAAATGGCTTCTGGGAGCCTTGGAAGAGCGTATGTGTGGGGGCAGGGAGGGGAATGAAAATAAATTTAAGAGGTTAAAAAAAGTGGACTTGAAGTTAAAGATAAAAGTGACTTATTTAAATTTTCTTTCAGAAGAGCAGGTAATGACTGCAGAAGTACAGAGAAGGATAGAGAGGAGTTGATATAAACAGTATGGAAAAGTAAATTCTTCTTGAGTTTACTGTTAGCGTTGAATTAGCTTTCTAGAAACTGAACGCATGTATAGGAATACTGCACAACTACAGACATGCTTAAGAAGTAGTGTAAGTGTAATATAATAATTACATATTTAGTATTGAAAATTTCCATTGTCAGCTGAGCTCATTAAAAATCAGTTTAGATTTTCTCCAGTAACTAAACTGAGAATGGCCTATCTATTCAAAAACACATCACATAGTCACTGCAATAATGGTTATGCAAACTTCAGCATAGGCAATTTCACAATAATATTGGTCATCATTACAGAGTACATTCAATTTAATCTCCTCCTTTCTCTATTTTATGTGAAAATCGCATTTGCAGCTCTCCGAGGAGAAGTGTATCTACACACAGCAAGGGTATCTTAGGTTCTCTTACAGGTGGGCTCACATGGAATTGCCTGGGGAATGACCCCAGTGGAAACAGGAAGACTAACAGATGTCTAGTCAAGGCTATGGCTTTTCCAGTGGTCATGTATGGATGTGAGAGTTCTATAAAGAAAGCTGAGTGCAGAAAAATTGATGCTTTTGAACTGTGGTGTTGAAGAAGACTCTTGAGAGTCCCTTGGACTGCAAGGAGATCCAACCAGTCCATCCTAAAGGAGAGCAGTCCTGGGTGTTCATTGGAAGGACTGATGTTGAAGCTGAAACTCCAATACTTTGGCCACCTCATGCGAAGAGCTGACTCATTTAAAAAGACCCTGATGCTGGGAAAGATTGAAGGCGGGAGGAGAAGGGGATGACAGAGGATGAGATGGTTAGATGGCATCACCGACTCAATGGACATGGGTTTGGGTGGACTCCAGGAGTTGGTGGTGGACAGGGAGGTCTGGCATGCTGCGGTTCATGGGGTCACAAAGGTCGGACACGACCGAGCGACTGAACTGAACTGAACTGAACAGATGTGAAGTGGGGTTCCTTCCTTAAAGTTATTCATTTCTTGTATGATCTGGAGAGAACACTTTTCCCTTCGCTGTTACCACTCTCCTCGTTATTTTGCAACTCAAATGTGGTGTAGACTTCCCAAAGATGATGTGTTTATGAGGTTCTCCCACCAATGGCATGTAGACATCTTGTGTCCTACTGATTAATTGGGTTCAAGGACATGAAGCTGGGAAAATGGAGTTCAGGGATCAGACAGGACATGATCTCAAGGGCTCCTAAGTCTTTCTGTTTGATGACTCTTCTCAGCAATGGC
The DNA here is from genome assembly GCF_023091745.1 of Budorcas taxicolor. Classification (NCBI taxonomy): domain Eukaryota; kingdom Metazoa; phylum Chordata; class Mammalia; order Artiodactyla; family Bovidae; genus Budorcas; species Budorcas taxicolor. The sequence goes on along the minus strand of NC_068913.1, from coordinate 117,421,909 downwards.
TTCAGAGTAACCCTAAGACATCCCAGGTTTAGAGGTATCAGGGCAGTTGGAACTTTACTTAAGATTGAGGACAAGTACAAATTAAACGTTGATACATAACACTGTACGCTGGTTTGGCCTTCAGTAATCCCTGAGGATAACTGCTTTTATAGGTCCCAAACAAACACATCTTCTCCTTCAAAGGTAGTTAGGAAATAAAAAGTGAAATCGACTCCAGAAGATAAATTATTCTTATATTTCCGTAGAAGTGGCAGGATTATGAATATTTTGAATGTTTTCTCCAGGTTTGATGTTTTAGTGTCTAATGCTTATGAGAAGTATTATCATAATAATATCTTAGATCATTTTGTAATCTTTGTAAATGTCCCAGAAAGTACAAATAAATAAATTTATGCAGCCTGGAATCCATTATGTAATTGCTTACCAGACTAAGGTCTCTTGAGTTCTAAGTGAATATTTACTTATTGTTTACATAAACCCAACATACTTTCTGACAAATCCATTTCTTCTCATTACCCTAGCTGCACAATTTTTTATTGATCAGATAATTACAAGGAAAACTCTCAGCCAAGAGTTATATCTAAGTACATTCCCCCTCTTCCATAACAACAAACTCTCCTTCTTCTGTATATTTAGATAATACCCAGCTCCACAGGGTCACGAGGAGTCAGACGGGACTGAGCACAGCACAGCAGCGTCTGCATAAGCGCTGCTCTGGCGGCTCGGTGTCGAGGAGTCGCCTGCCATGCCAGGAGACGTGCGTGCAATCCCCGGGTCAGAAAGGACCCCTGGCAGAGTAGCTAGTAAGCTGTTCCTGTATTCTCACCTGGGGAACTTCATGGACAGAGGAGCCTGCTGGGGCTGTAGTTCATGGGGTCACAAAAGAGGCAGAACAGCTGAGCAACTAAACAGCAGCATCTCCATAAATCAGTAAGAAAATACTCATCTCCCTTGCTTATCTCAGCAACAGATTTGATCAATAAGAAAGTACAGGACACCCAGAGAGATGTTATGGGGAGGGAGGTGGGAGGGGGTTCATGTTTGGGAACACATGTACACCCGTGGTGGATTCATGTCAATGTATGGCAAAACCAATACAGTATTGTAAAGTAAAATAAAGTAAAAGTAAAAATTAAAAAGAAAAGAAAGTGCAGGACAAAAACTAACAGTGCAAAAATATTCTTTCCTAGCTTTCTTTTTGATCTTCTACAGCTAGGATTTCCTCAAACATACACCAAAATATCAGTTTGAAAGTTATTTTCTCTTCCACTTTAAAGTTGTTGTTGCTGTTGTTGTTAATGTCTTTCCAGGACTTCCCTGGTGGCCCAGTAGTTAAAACTCCACATGCGGGCTGCAGCGGGCATGGGTTCCACCCCTGGTCGTGCAACCAAGATCCTGCATGATCTGCGGCATGGCTAACGAAAAATGTAATAAGTGCAGAACCCCATCATGGTCAGCATTTCCTAGTTCCACTCAAGTTTTATCTACTTCTGTGTAAGGAATTCCTCTTCAGGCATGTATTACAGGAGGTATGCCGGTGTAACGCCATCCCCATGGAGTTAACTGTGTTAATGGGGAGGGGATATAGCCGTAGCATACAGCATCTCCTTTGGTGGGGAGCAAAACAAGGGATGGTACAAGTTCTCACCCATCTCAACCCACCCTGTGCTCCAAACCATACTTCCTGCACCCATTTCCAGCCAGTTATGGAGCGCAGTGGGGATACAAAGGCAGGCCCATCTTGGCAAAAGATGGGATTCTTCTTGGCTTGAGGATTCCGCATCAGCCTGGCCCAGCTGTCCTTGGAGCTATGCTGCAGGCTCGTAGCGTCCAAACCCCCCTGTCCCCTTTCACAGATGTCAGACCAGCTCTCTCCCTCCTCAAGTACACTCCCCGACTAACCTCTTACAAGGCTGACACCATTTCAGAATCTGCTTCTCAGCTCACTGGAACTAATGCAGGACGTGCAACCCCCCCCCCCCCCCCCCCCCTTTCACAACCATCAAGTAAACAGACAAGCGTGATGGCTAATATGGTGTGGCAACTTGGCTGGCTATGGTGCCCAGTTGGTCCAAGACCAGTCCAGATATTCCTGTGAAGGGTATTTTCGAGATGTGATGAACATTTCAATTGGTAAACTTGGAGGAAAGAAAGACATTTACATCAGTAGACTCTGAGTAAGCAGATTATATTCCATCATGTGGGTGGGCCTCCTCCAACATCTTAAGAGTAAAGACAGGTTTCTGAAGAAGGAATTCTCAAGACCTCAACAGAGAAAAGAGGCAGGCATTAAGGAATTAAATACCCTAACATGGGATGTGAGAATTGGACTGTAAAGAAGGCTGAGCACTGAAGAACAGATGCTTTCAAACTGTGGTGCTGGAGAAGACTCTTGAGAGACCCTTGGACTGCAAGGAGATCAAACCAGTCAATCCTAAAGGAAATCAACCCTGAATATTCATAAGAAGGGTGGAGGCTGAAACTGAAGCTCCAGTACTCTGGTCACCTTATGTGAAGAGTCAGCTCATTGGAAAAGACCCTGATGCTGGGAAAGATTGAGGGCAGGAGGAGAAGGGACCAACAAAGGATGAGATAGATGGATGGCATAATCAACTCAATGGACATGAATCTGAGCAAACTCTGGGGAATAGTGAAGGACAGGGAAGCCTGGCGTGCTGCAGTCCGTGAGGTCACAAAGAACTGGGCACAACTAAGCAACTGAACAACAACAACAGCGTGGGCTCAGGGGACATGACAGCATGTGGTCAAAGGAGCCTTGAGGAATATTATAAGGAAAGGGTTACGGAGGGAGGAGGGGTCTCCATTTTTGAAAGGAATGTTACCAAAATCTTTGCAAGAATAATTTGTCAGAAGCTTCAGGAACTCTTCTACAAGGTAGTTGAATGTCTGATACTGTATTTTTGTTATTGGTAAGAATTCATTATGGAGCTGAAAGTGGTCTTAAATTTCAGAGTTAAGGAACCATAATTTCTTTCTCTGAATTAATCATAGTATTTGTGATTCAATAAACATTGAATTCATGCCCTGCCTTTTTGGGGTAAAGTGATCTCAAACATAAAAATGAAACAGAAGCAGCGACTGACTTTGCAGAGGATAAGAACCAGAGGGAAGAAAATGTATTGTTAATAACAATTATTTTTTTTGTTATTATAGAATTCATAGGTGCTTCCAGTCTTCACTCTTTTCCTGAATTTCCAGGGATCTCTACAGTCAGCAAGTATTGATTTTAGCATATAAAACTCTTTACTAAAGATACTATGGTGTGTGTGAATTCTCCCTGCAGAAGTCCTGGGCTCCTATAGGTCAGGATCCCCCAGCTTTTTGGTTTTCATGCCACAGCTCTGTTTTCTGAATCATCTCTGTGAAGTAGAAATTCCTGGCTTAAAACTTAGAGCCACAAAATTGCCACAATCTGCAGAGGGACCTTTCAGTCGAGTGAAGAGAAGGTTCCATCCAGGTGGAGACACAGGGCACGCCCTCCGGCTTCCTCCAGAAGCTGCATTGTGCTGTTAAGGTTCCTCTCCATCACCTGTGCCCACGCGGCTGAGCATCTTCCCCTTCTGCTCTTCCTACCAAGCACCCTCCTCTTTCACGGCTGCTTTCCATCCCTTCCCAGGAGTCTCTTCTATACTTGGCATGAAAATTTCCTTCATCCCTCCGTGTAGCCCTAACCACAGTCTGGCATTTCCCTGGCACATTAACATGGAGGGATGAGTGGTAGAGAGACCATGGACCGCTACCTCCCCTGTGGGAAGTCAGCCAGGAAACTTTACGACTCATCACACTCTGCCACTGTGTAAGGTTGCCCTAAGCCGGTGGTGCCCAGGCAGCCCATGAGTGAGGGCGGGTCCTGGCACCCGCTGTGACTTGCGAGACTTAAAGTGTCACTGTTTATCTGACCCATCCTAGAGATGACTTGGTATCTTCCTAACTGAACCACTATGTCAGTGAGAGAGGGAATGGACGACCTGGAACCAGAGATCCCTGAAACCTCCGCAAAGGAGGCGATCGCATCTCAGGAGGGCTGGATGCCCCGAGGGACATCGGGAGGTCTAGTCACACCAGGTCAACTTGAGAGTCTCAGCTGGATGCAAATGTCCTCATTGGAAGAGGCCTCGGATGATACGTCCCAAATGTGTAGTGGTGGTATGTGTGTCTGTGGTGTGTGATGTGTGCATCTGTGTCTAACTGGCGTGTGTGTGTGTGTGTGTGTGTGTGTGTGTGTGTGTGTGTGTTCAGTCACTCAGTCATGTCCAATTCTTTGTGACCCCATGGACTGTAGCCCACCAGGCTCCTCTGTCCATGGGAGTTTTACCAGCAAGAATACTAGAGTGGGTTGCCATTTCCTCCTCCAGGGGATCTTCCTGATCCAGGGATCTAACTTGTGTCTCCTGCATTTCCTGAATTAACAGGCAGGATCTTTACCACTGTGCCACCTAAGAAGCCCATATATGTGTGTACATGGTATGTATGCTGTGGTGTGTGTGAGATGGGCTAATTGGTGTCATTAGGTCAGCGATTTATTAATTCCTACAGGCTTGGCCATTAGAAACCACAGATTGTCTTTTGCGTGGGTAAGGTGGCGACTCACAGTGGAAGCTAGTGTTAATGCCTGATCTCAGTGCTGATGAGGATTCTAGGATTCAGATAGACACGGCCTCTCCCCCAGGGGTGGGGATGATGCTCATCATTGCTCCATCGTATCCTGCAGAGTGGCCTGAACGTCCACACATGGGGAGACCTGTACTGACACACATTTTCCCTGCCCAGTAACCCCAGGACCCCCTTCCCCCTGAGTCCCTCTGTGTAGGGCACAGCTCTCCCCTCCACTGAGCTGTGCCTGTCTTTCCCACCCCATCGTGTTCTGAACTCTGATGCTGGTTTAAGCTCTTCTTTTCCTGAAAGACAAGTCAGATATTCCAGAGAAGAGTAGTTCTCATCACAGCATCACCTCTACTGATACTCCAGCCATGCAACCTCTTCTGACAATTCATGGAGCCAACTGCCCCACCTCTAATGAATGAGTGTGATCTGGAGATGAGTGTGATCTGGAGATGAGTGTGACCTGGAGATGAGTGTGACCTGGAGATGAGTGTGATCTGGAGATGAGTGTGATCTGGAGATGTGTTTGACCTGGAGATGAGTTTGATCCCTCCCTCACACCAGGGCTCAGCCTGATTCTTCACTATAATCAACACCTTACCTGAATCACAGTGACTTTGCCTTCAAGAATGGACACATTGTCTAATTTAAAACAGTGACAGTTAGGTCCAGAATATACATATATATGTGTATATGTATATGTGTGTGTGTGTATACATGTTTAAGACTGTCTATGTATTCTGGCTGTGCTGGGTCTGGGTTGCTGTGTGGGCTTTTATGTGTATAAGTGTGTGTGTGTGTATACATGTTTAAGACTGTCTATGTATTCTGGCTGTGCTGGGTCTGGGTTGCTGTGTGGGCTTTTATGTGTATAAGTGTGTGTGTGTGTGTATACATGTTTAAGACTGTCTATGTATTCTGGCTGTGCTGGGTCTGGGTTGCTGTGTGGGCTTTTATGTGTATAAGTGTGTGTGTGTGTATACATGTTTAAGACTGTCTATGTATTCTGGCTATGCTGGGTCTGGGTTGCTGTGTGGCTTTTCTGTAGTTGCGGTGAACGGTTACTCTCTAGTTTCCATGTGTGGGCTTCTCATCTCAGTGACTTCTCTTGTTATTGAGGATGGGCTCTGGAGTACTTGGACTCAGTAGCTGTGGTGCATGGACTCAGTAGCTGTGGTGAGTGGACTCAGTAGCTGTGGTACTTGGACTCAGTAGCTGTGGTGCGTGGACTCAGTAGCTGTGCCTCCTGGGCTCTAGGGCACAGAATCAGGAGTTGTGGCACACGGGCTTAGTTGCTCCGCAGCACGTGGGATCCTCCTGGACCAAGGATCACACCTGTGTCCCCTGCATTGGCAGGCAGATTCTTAACCACTGGACCAGGGATGTCCCTACATATATTCTTAATATTGAGGGAGAAACGTGTGCTTTTTCCCTGGTGGATGTGAAGCCAAGTGAGGGAGCAGAGCTGAAGCTGTGTTAGCACCTTGGCGAGGGCTAGTATGAATCAGGGAGGGGAAGTCTGGCCAAGAACGAGACCAGTGCCTGGAGAAGAACAACATGGAATTGATGGATGTGATGAAGTAGTCATGCTGACATTGTTTGAGGTCATGCCGTATTGTGGCATGGCTGATTCTAACCCTAGACTTGGAATTTTCAGTGACCTCGGTCAAAACTTTTTAAAACTTGAGTTGGTTGTTATTTCAGTTTATGGTTCCCTTTGCTGTGCAAAAGCTTTAAACTTTAATTAGGTCCCATTTGTGTATTTTTGTCTTTATTTCCATTACTCTAAGAAATGGATCCAAAAGACATTGCTGCAATTTATGTCAAGTGTTCTCTCCTAGAAGTTTTATGGTTTCAGGTCTTACATTTATATCTTTAATCCACTTTGAGTTCACTTTTACGTGTGGTGTTAGAGAACGTTCTGATCTCATTCTTTTCCATGTAGCCATCCTGTTTCTCCAGCATTGCTATTGAAGAGACGCTTTTTTTCCCATTGTATATTCTTGCCTCCTTTGTGGTACATTAACTGACTATAAATTCTTGGGTTTCTTTCTGGTCTTTCTATCCTATTCCATTGAACTATATTTCTGTTTTTGTGCCAGTACCATATTGTTTTGATTACTATAGGTTTGTAGTATAGTCTAAAGCCAGACAGACTGATTCTTCCAGCTCTGTTCCTCTTTCTCAAGATTGCTTTGTCTATTCTGGGTCTTTGTGTTTCCACACAGATTTTCTTTTTAAATTTGTTTTAGTTCTGTGAAAAATGCCATGGGTAAATTTAACAGGGATTACTTTGAATCTGTAGATTGCCACAGGTAGTATGGTCATTTTAACAATATTGTTGATTCTTCCAATCCAAGAACATGGTTTATCTTTCCATCTGTTTATGTCTGCTTCAATTTCATTCATCAGCATCCTATAGTTTTCGGAGTACAGGTCTTTTACCTCCCTAGGTAGGTTTATTCCTAGGTATTTTATTCTTTGTGATACAATGGTAAATGAGATTATTTCCTTAACTTCTTTCTGATATTTTGCTGTTAGTGTGTAGAAATGCAGCAGATTTCTGTATATAAATTTTGTATCCTGCAACTTTACCAAATTAATTGACAAGCTCTAGTATTTTTCTGGTGGCATCTTTAGAATTTTCTATGCATAGCATCATGTCATCTGAAAATAGTGACAGCGTTAATTCTTCTTTCCCAATTTAGATTATTTTCTTTATCTTTCTTCTTTGATTGTTGTGGCTAGGACTTCCAAAATTATATTGAATAGAAGTGGCAAAGTGGGTGTAAAATATTTGCAAATGATGCTACCAACAAGGGATTAATTTCCAAAATTTACAAATAGCTCATCAGCTTAATATCCAAAAAGCAAACAACCCAATTTTAAAAACTGAGCAGAAGACTTAAATAGACATTTCTCCAAGAAGATATCCAGATGGCCAAAAGGCACATGAAAATATCCTCAACATCACATTTGCATTAGAGAAATGCAAATCAAAAGTACAATGATGTACCACCTCACACAGTCAGAATGACCATCATTAAAAAGCCTACAAATAATAAGTACTGGAGAGGGTATGGAAAAAAAAGGAACCCTCCTCCACTGTTGGTACAACAACTATGGAATACAGTACGGAGATTCCTTAAAAGGCTAAAAATCCACTTTTAGATTTACCATACGATCGTGCAATGCCACTCCTGGGCATATATCTGGAGAAACTATAATTTGAAAAGATACACTCACCTCTATGTTCATAGCAGTGCTATTTGAAATGGCCAACACATGGAAGCAACCTAAGTGTGCATTAACAGATGAATCAATTCACTTCAGATCAATTCAGTTGCTCAGTCATGTCCTACTTTTGGCGACCCCAAGAATCGCAGCATGCCAGGCCTCCCTGTCCATCACCAACACCCAGAGTTCACTCAGACTCACGTCCATTGAGTCAGTGATGCCATCCAGCCATCTCATCCTCGGTCGTCCCCTTTTCCTCTTGCCCCCAATCCCTCCCAGCATCAGAGTCTTTTCCAATGAGTCAACTCTTCGCATGAGGTGGCCAAAGTACTGGAGCTTCAGCTTTAGCATCATTCCTTCCAAAGAAATCCCAGGGCTGCTCTCCTTCAGAATGGACTGGTTGGATCTCCTTGCAGTCCAAGGGACCCTCAAGAGTCTTCTGCAACACCACAGTTCAAACGCATCAATTCTTCGGTGCTCAGCCTTCTTCACAGTCCAACTCTCACATCCATACATGACTACTGGAAAAACCATATCCTTGACTAGATGGACCTTAGTCGGCAAAGTAATGTCTCTGCTTTTGATTATGCTGTCTAGGTTGGTCATAACTTTTCTTCCAAGGAGTAAGCATCTTTTAATTTCCTGGCTGCAGTCACCGTCTGCAGTGATTTTGGAGCCCCCCAAAACAAAGTCTGCCACTGTTTCCACTGTTTCCCCTTCTATTTCCCATGAAGTGATGGGACCAGATGCCATCATCTTCGTTTTCTGAATGTTGAGCTTTAAGCCAACATTTTCACTCTCCTCTTTTACTTTTACCAAGAAGCTTTTTAGCTCCTCTTCACTTTCTGCCATAATGGTGGTGTCATCTGCATATCTGAGGTTATTGATATTTCTCCTGGGAATCTTGATTCCAGCTTGTGTTTCTTCCAGTCCAGCGTTTCTCATGATGTACTCTGCATATAAGTTAAATAAGCAGGGTGACAATATACAGCCTTGACACACTCCTTTTCCTATTTGGAACCAGTCTGTTGTTCCATGTCCAGTTCTAACTGTTGCTTCCTGACCTGCATACAGATTTCTCAAGAGGCAGGTCAGGCGGTCTGGTATTCCCATCTCTTTCAGAATTTTCCACAGTTTATTGTGATCCACACAGTTAAAGGCCTTGGCATAGTCAATAAAGCAGAAATAGATGTTTTTCTGGAACTCTCTTGCTTTTTCCATGATCCAGCGGATGTTGGCAATTTGATCTCTGGTTCCTCTGCCTTTTCTAAAACCAGCTTGAACATTAAGAAATTCACGGTTTGCATATTGCTGAGGCCTGCCTTGGAGAATTTTGAGCATTACTTTACTAAGCGTGTGAGATGAGTGCAATTGTGCGGTAGTTTGAGCATTCTTTTTCATTGCCTTTCTTTGGGATTGGAATGAAAACTGACCTTTTCCAGTCCTGTGGCCACTGCTGCGTCTTCCAAATTTGCTGGCATATTGAGTGCAGCACTTTCACAGCATCATCTTTCAGGATTTGAAACAGCTCAACTGAAATTCCATCACCTCCACTAATTTTGTTCGTAGTGATGCTTTCTAAGGCCCACTTGACTTCACATTTCAGGATGTCTGGCTCTAGATTAGTGATCACATCATCACGATTGTTTGGGTCATGAAGATCTTTTTTGTACAGTTCTTCCATGTATTCTTGCCACCTCTTCTTAATATCTTCTGCTTCTGTTAGGTCCATACCATTTCTGTCCTTTATTGAACCCATCTTTGCATGAAATGTTCCCTTGGTATCTGTAATTTTCTTGAAGAGATCTCTAGTCTTTCCCATTCTGTTCTTTTCCTCTATTTCTTTGCATTGATTGCTGAGGAAGGATTTCTTATGTCTTCTTGCTATTCTTTGGAACTCTGCATTCAGATGCTTATATCTTTCCTTTTCTCCTTTGCTTTTCACCTCTCTTCTTTTCACAGCTATTTGTAAGGCCTCCCCAGACAGCCATTTTGCTTTTTTGCATTTCTTTTCTATGGAGATGGTCTTGATCCCTGTCTCCTGTACAATGTCACGAACCTCAGTCCGTAGTTCATCAGGCACTCTATCTATGAGATCTAGGCCCTTAAATCTATTTCTCACTTCCACTGTATAATCATAAGGGATTTGATTTAGGTCATACCTGAATGGTCTAGCAGTTTTCCCTACTTTCTTCAATTTGAGTCTGAATTTGGTAATAAGGAGTTCATGATCTGAGCCACAGTCAGCTCCCGGTCTTGTTTTTGTTGACTATATATAGCTTCTCCATCTTTGGCTGCAAAGAATATAATCAGTCTGATTTCGGTGTTGACCATCTGGTGATGTCCATGTGTAGAGTCTTCTTTTGTGTTGTTGGAAGAGGGTGTTTGCTATGACCAGTGCATTTTCTTGGCAAAACTCCATTAGTCTTTGCCCTGCTTCGTTCTGCATTCCAAGGCCAAATTTGCCTGTTACTCCAGGTATCTCTTGACTTCCTACTTTTGCATTCCAGTCCCCTATAATGAAAAGAACATCTTTTTTGGGTGTTAGTTCTAAAAGGTCTTGTAGGTCTTCATAGAACCGTTCAACTTCAGCTTCTTCAACATTACTGGTTGGGGCATAGACTTGGATAACTGTGATATTGAATGGTTTGCCTTGGAGATGAACAGAGATCATTCTGTTGTTTTTGAGTTTGCATCCAAGTACTGCATTTCAGACCCTTTTGTTGACCATGATGGCTACTCCATTTCTTCTGAGGGATTCCTGCCCGCAGTAGTAGATATAATGGTCATCTGAGTTAAATTCACCCATTCCAGTCCATTTTAGTTCGCTGATTCCTAGAATGTCGATGTTCACTCTTGCCATCTCTTGTTTGACCACTTCCAATTTGCCTTGATTCATGGACCTGACATTCCAGGTTCCTATGCAATATTTCTCTTTACAGCGTCAAATCTTGCTTCTATCACCAGTCACATCCACAGCTGGGTATTGTTTTTGCTTTGGCTCCATCCCTTCATTCTTTCTGGAGTTATTTCTCCACTGATCTCCAGTAGTATATTGGGCACCTAATGACCTGGGGAGTTCCTCTTTTGGTGTCCTATCATTTTGCCTTTTCATACTGTTCATGGGGTTCTCAAGGCAAGAATACTGAAGTGGCTTGCCATTCCCTTCTCCAGTGGACCATCCCCATGGAAAAGAAAGGCAAAAAAGCCAAATGGCTGTGTGGGGAGGCCTTACAAATAGCTGTGAAGAGAAGAGAGGCGAAAAGCAAAGGAGAAAAGGAAAGATATAAGCATCTGAATGCAGAGTTCCAAAGAATAGCAAGAAGACATAAGAAAGCCTTCCTCAGCGATCAATGCAAAGAAATAGAGGAAAAGAACAGAATGGGAAAGACTAGAGATCTCTTCAAGAAAATTACAGATACCAAGGGAACATTTCATGCCAAGATGGGCTCGATAAAGGACAGAAATGGTATGGACCTAACAGAAGCAGAAGATATTAAGAAGAGGTGGCAAGAATACACAGAAGAACTGTACAAAAAAGACATTCACGATCAATAATCATGATGGTGTGATCACTCACCTAGAGCCAGACATCCTGGAATGTGTAGTCAAGTGGGCCTTAGAAAGCATCACTATGAACAAAGCTAGTGGAGGTGATGGAATTCCAGTTGAGCTGTTTCAAATCCTGAAAGATGATGCTGTGAAAGTGCTGCACTCAATATGCCAGCAAATTTGGAAGACGCAGCAGTGGCCACAGGACTGGAAAAGGTCAGTTTTCATTCCAGTCCCAAAGAAAGGCAATGCCAAAGAATGCTCAAACTACCGCACAATTGCACTCATCTCACATACTAGTAAAGCAATGCTCAAAATTCTCCAAGGCAGGCTTCAGCAATATGTGAACTGTGAACTTCCAGATGTCCCAGCTGGATTTAGAAAAGGCAGAGGAACCAGAGATCAAATTGCCAACATCCGCTGGATCATGGAAAAAGCAAGAGAGTTCCAGAAAAACATCTATTTCTGCTTTATTGACTATGCCAAAGCCTTTGTGTGGATCACAATAAACTGTGGAAAATTCTGAAAGAGATGGGAATACCAGAGCACCTGACCTGCCTCTTGAGAAACCTACATGCAGGTCAGGAAGCAACAGTTAGAACTGGACATGGAACAACAGACTGGTTCCAAATAGGAAAAGGAGTGTGTCAAGGCTGCAAGTCTGTGGTTTTTACAGTGGTCCTGTATGGATGTGAGAGTTGGACTGTGAAGAAAGCTGAGCGCCGAAGAATTGATTCTTTTGAACTGTGGTGTTGGAGAAGACTCTTAAGAGTCCCTTGGACTGCAATGAGATCCAACCAATCCATCCTAAAGGGGATCAGCCCTGGGATTTCTTTGGAGGGAATGATGCTGAAGCTGAAACTCCAGTACTTTGGCCACCTCATGCAATGAGTTGACTCATTGGAGAAGACTCTGATGCTGGGAGGGGTTGGGGGCAGGAGGAGAAGGGGACGACCGAGGATGAGATGGCTGGATGGCATCACAGACTCAATGGACGTGAGTCTGAGTGAACTCTGTGTGTTGGTGATGGACAGGGAGGCCTGGCGTGCTGAGATTCATGGGGTCGCAAAGAGTTGGACACGACTGAGCGACTGAACTGAACTGATATATCAATTTGTTAGTCATTCAGTTGTGTCTGACTCTTTGTGGCCCCCATGAACTGCAGCCCGCCAGATTCCTCTGTCCATGGAATTCTCCAGGCAAAAATACTGGAGTGAGTTGTCATTTCCTTTTCCAGGGGATCTTCCTGACCCAGGGATCAAACGTAGGTCTCCCGCATTGCAGGCAGATTCTTTAACATCTGAGTCAACAGGGAAGCCTGTATATCAATTTGGGTAGAATTAATCTCTTAACAAAATTATGCCCTTTAATCCATACAGGTGGCATATCTTATTTGTTTAGGTGGTCTATAATTTCAGCAATGTCTTCTAATGCATACTAAATATATAGAATATGTACATATTTTGATCATTTTAATTTTGAGTACTATTATTGTTATATTTCAATTTCCAGCTTCTCATTGCAAATATGTGGAGATAAAATTGATCTCTGTACATTGCTGTTGTATCCTACAACTTTGCTGAACTCACGTATTATTGCCAGTTGCCAATTTGTGGATTTCCTGGAGTTCTTTCTCTTTCTCTTCTCTCTCCCTCATTCTTTCTGTCACTTTGCTGACAAAGTATTTAATTCATCCTCACCTTGTCCCCAGTCTTGGAAAGCATTCCATCTTTCATCATTAAAAATGATATGAGCTGGATCTTCCCATGAGAAAGAGATCTTAACTTTTGTGAACTTCACACCAAAGGATCTTAACATGTGAGCCCTTGGGCCAGTAGCAATAGTATCATCTGGGAACTTGTTAGGAATCCAAACTTGACCTCATTCCAGACTGAATCAGGAGCTCTGAGGATAAGGCTTAGCAGTATTTATTGCACAAGCCCTCCAAGAGCTTTTGATACATTCTGATGTGTGAAGACATTACTTCCAAATCTTCTTTCCTTTCTCTTCTTTTCTTCCTTTCTTTTGCTCAGAAATTTTTGTTGTCCTTGTTCAGTTGCTGAGTCATGTCCAGCTCTTTGTGACCCCATGGACTGCAGCACGCCAGGCTTCCCTGTCTTTCACTATCTCCCAGAGCTTGCTCAAATTCATGTCCATTGAGTCAGTGATGCCATCCAACCATCTCATCCTCTGTCATCCCCTTCTCCTCCTGCCTTCAATCTTTCCCAGCATCAGGGTCTTTTCTAATGAGTCAGCTTTTCACATCAGGTAGCCAAAGGATTGGAGCTTCAGCTTCAGCATCTGTCCTTCCAAAGAATACTAAGGGTTGATTTCCTTTAGGATTGATTGGTTATATCTCAGCTATTTGCACAGTATTTAATAGTTGCTTTCTCTGTGTTCTCAGTCGTGTCCAACTCTTTGCAACCCTAAGGACTGTAGCCTGCCAGGCTTCTCTGTCCATGGAATTTCCAGGAAAGAATGCTGGAGCAGGTTGCCATTTCCTACTCCAGGGATCCTCCCAACCCAGGGATTGAACCCACATCTCCTAGATATCCTGCATTTGCAGGAGGATTTGCTTTACCGCTGAGCCACCTGGGAAGCCCATTTAATAATGATTTGGCCATTCATCTGATGTGACTTCCCAAAAGGATACCCTGCTGCTTTGAGTAATGGTTTGCCAACCCAACGGTGGGCAGACACTACAATGTGAGTTTCTATCTATGTGCTTTCACTAACCTTTAAATAAAGCTCACTGCTTTCAATATGGCAATTCACTCTCAAACTTTTATGAAACAACATCATCACAGGTAATTTGCTGATAGTTTCATACTTTTTCCTCACAAAACTCCACACTCTTAGGAAAACAGAGTAGCTTGAGGAAAGTTACAAAGAGAAATTAGTGGTCAGTTTTTGGCTGATTGAGATTTGACCCCACATAGAGGACCTCTTCTGCAGAACTGGTGCGAGTGAGGAGTGAGGTATAATAATGCAGAAGAGTGCATGCAAATATCCCCCAATTGCTCTTCATTTCTGTTCTTTTTTCCTACATTGAGTTAGCCTAAATTTGCACCAAAGACAAGCAAATCAAATAAAAAATCACTTACTGTGTTTTGACACATGAAACAAAGTACAACGTGCACTCACATATCAGGCTCTTCAAGAGAAAATGCAGAGAGAAGATGTGAAAGACAAACCATTTATTTGAGTTTAATCTCAGAAAGCTGGAAATCAGAAAACTTCACTGTGCCACTGGAAGCAAAGCTTTTGGAAAATAGGGTTAGAATTAGGGTTAGTTCTGAAATAGTTCTGAAAGGGCGATTTTTAAAAATTCTTTTCATTCCCTGTTCACCTAATTGTGGTGAGTCCACTTGATAGGCTAAATCCCAGGCTCTCCTCTTACAAGCTAGAAGAACTATTTTTGCCTCCATGATACTGTGGCTTGGAAACATCTACATAAGGATATGTGAGTGCTGTAGTATATAGCTTCTAAAAGTCTTCAAATATCGCCCTAAACCCGCTTTCTAGTTTCATCTCCTTTTTATTTGTTTATAAAGATAAAAAAAAATTTTGGCCACACCATTCAACATGTAGGATCTTGGTTCCACAACCAGGGATCAAACCCACACCCGCTACAGTGGCAGTGCAGAGTCTCAACCACGGTGCTGCCAGGGAAGGCCCATTGCATCTCCTCTTCATCCCATAAACATTATTGACCTGCAGTGGTCAATAAGAAGGGTATGTGGGATTGTTTTATCAAGAAGTCGCCTTTTCTATATCCCAGGGTGGAAACTACAAACATCTAAGGGAAGATGCTCTTCTGGTGGACAGACCTTTGGACATCACTGTGTAGGACCTCAAACCAGCACCTCCATGCTCCATTCATTAGACTGGCCCTGGGAAAAAAAATCTATCCCTGGGCATCCATTGTGGCCAAATTAGAGCCAAGAATATTCTCCAAAGCAAATTATTCACAGGACACACACAGTATAATAATTTCTAGAAGCTGGGCAAATACAGATGAACAGAAGGATTGTATGAGCAAAATAATTGTTTTTTTTCCTTATGTTACTCTAATATAGAAGCCCACAAATCTATTCATTTCAAAAGAAACTGAGAATTCTTTGCCTCTGTTAAAAATAAGAAACTGCATAAATATTTAAGCAGGTTTCTTAATGATGTTCTTAGGCCTAAAACTCTCTTGGCAGTGGACTTTGTGTACCTACTTGCAACTTTTATCCCCATTAGTATCTAAATCCTTTCCAAGGAATTGGAAGAGAATAGAATTGTCTTTATTGTTATAGCATGGAGATAAAGTTGGCATTATAAGAATTTAGGCTAAAAATAATACCAAGTACAGCCAAAGAGTAATACGTTATATCATTATCCAGAGTTTTCTGGAAATGAGAGCAGCCCTACTTTCCGCCAGTTTTCAGCAACTGAATTTCTGTGTTTTGGGTAAACCATAGTGTTCAGCTTGGATACAGTAGATATTTCCTGCCACCCTGGGACATCGTATAGCAATTATTTTAAAATAGAGGCATATTATCTGCAAGTCTTCCTATAGCCAGTGTTTTAAAATGTATTTATTTATTCAACAAATATTTCATAAAGAGAACTCTAGGCTTTCCCATTGTGTTGTTTTCCTCTATTTCTTTGCATTGATCACTGAGGCTCTTGACAATCTCTTTTAAAAATTAGAGATAGCAAAGGAACATTTCATGCAAAGATGGGCACAATAAAGGACAGAAGTGGTATGGACCTAACAGAAGCAGAAGATATAAAGAATAGATGGCAAGAATACACAGAAGAACTCTACAAAAATTATCTTCATGACCTGGATAACCACAATGGTGTGATCACTCACCTAGAGCCAGAAATCCTGGAATGTGAAGTCAAGTGGGCCTTAGAAAGCATCACTATGAACAAAACTAGTGGAGGTGATGGAATTCCAGCTGAGCTGTTTCAAGTCCTAATGGATGATGCTGTGAAAGTGCTGCACTCAATATGCCAGCAAATTTGGAAGACGCAGCAGTGGCCACAGGACTGGAAAAGGTCAGTTTTCATTCCAATCCCAAAGAAAGGCAATGCCAATGAATGTTCAAAGTACTGCACAATTGCACTCATCTCACATGCTAGTAAAGTAAAGCTCAATATTCTCCAAGCCAGGTTTCAACAGTACATGAATCGAGAACTTCCAGATGTTCAATCTGGATTTAGAAAAGTCAGAGGAACCAGAGATCAAATTGCCAAAATCTGTTGGATCATTGAAAAAGCGAGAGAGTCCCAGAAAAACATCTATTTCTGCTTTATTGACTATGCCAAAGCCTTTGATTATGTAGATCACAGCAAACTGTGGAAAATTCATAAAGAGATGGGAATACCAGACCACCTGATCTGCCTCCTGAGAAATCTGTATGCAGATCAGGAAGCAACAGTTAGAACTGGACATGGAACAACAGACTGGGTCCAAATCGGGAAAGGGGTATGTCAAGACTGTATATTGTCACCCTGCTCATTTAACTTATATTCAAAGTACAAATTGTGTAATGCCGGGCTGGATGAAGCACAAGCTGGAATCAAAATTGCCATGTAAAATATCAATAACCTCAGATATGCAGATGATACTTCCCTTATGGCAGAAAGCAAAGAAGAACTAAAGAGCCTGTTGATGAAAGTGAAAGGAAAATGAAAAAGCTGGCTTAAAACTCAGCATTCAGAAAGCTAAGATCATGGCATCCAGTCCCATCACTGCATGGCCAATAGATGGGCCATGGGGAAACAATGGAAACAGTGACAGACTTTATTTTCTTGTGCTCCAAAATCACTGAAGATGGTGACTGCAGCCATGAAATTAAAAGACACTTGCTCCTTGAAAGAAAGTTAGAATCAACCTAGACAGCCCATTAAAAACCAGAGACATTACTTTGCCAACAAACGTCCATCTAGTAAAGCTTTGGTTTTCCAGTAGTCATGTATGGATGTGAGAGTTGGACTATAAAGAAAGCTGAGTACCAAAGAATTGACGCCTTTGAACTGTGGTGTTGGAGAAGTCTCTTGAGAGTCCCTTGGACTACAGGGAGATCCAACCTGTCCATCCTAAAGGAAATCAGTCCTGAATATTCATTGGAAGGACTGATGCTGAAGCTGAAGCTCCAATACTCTGGCCATCTGATGCAAAGAACTGACTCACTGGGAAAGACCCTGATGCTGGGAAAGGCTGAAGGTAGGAGGAGAAGGGGATGACAAAGAATGAGTTGGTTGGATGGCATCACCAGTCCATGGGGTCGCAAAGAGTTGGGCATGAGTGAGTGACTGAACTAAATGACAACAAATACTTGCTGAGTACCCAACATGCTGAAGGTGCTAAAGATGAACAGACAGCATTATAATAACAGTGCCTAAAGCTAGAGAGAAGGCAAGAGTGGAAGGAGACAGTTGGCTAAGATGTAGGAACTTAAGGTTATTACATGCTGTGTGCATGTGGGTGATGGGCATCCCTGGTGGCTCAGATGGTAATGAATCTGCCTGCAGTGGAGGAGACCTGGGTTTGATCCCTGGCTTGGGAAGATCTCCTGAAGAAGAGAATTGCTACCCACTCCAGTACTCTTGTTTGGAGAATTCCATGGATGGAGGAACCTGGAAGGCTACAGTCCAAGAGGTCGCAAAGAGTTGCTCACAAGTGAGTGGCTAATACTTTCACACTTTCATCTGGGAGGTGGGATGAGGGTGAGTGAGTGAAGGAGATGAGTGATGGAGGGGATGACATTGAAGATGGACCTAAAGGCTGAGGAGGAATCATCCTTGTAAACCTGGAGATTATGAGATAAGAATTATTTTCCTTCCATGTATGCATGCCCCTCAACACATGTGGTGGCCAGGAATTTTGAAACCCATAATTCTTATTCGGAAACCAGGAAACAGCATAGAATGTACAATAACATGACCTATTTTCAGTTTACACAGAGAAAAATAACGGATGAATTTTGACATAAACCACAGCCTTGCTCAGCCCTCTAGAAATCCATTCTTTCTGTTCTCTGGTATAATCTCATACCCACCAAAAATTGGAAGATCCCATAATCTTGTTCTCCAAACTCATATGCATCACCATTGTTTTTTTTTTAATTATTATTATTATTAGTTTTTGGCTGTGCCACACGGCACATGAGGTATTAGTTCTCTCACCAGGGACTGAACCCAGACCTCCTGCAATGGAAGCTCAGAGTTGTAACAGCCGAATGAATGGCCAGGGAAGTCTCCTGGATCACCACTGTAAGAAAATTGCATCTCTCCTTTCTACTTGCATTCTAGCCTCAAATAGTAGCGTCTGTGTCTCGGCTGGTGAGAATCTATGTGTCCAGGATAATCTTCTGCTATTTACAGTCTGTTTCAGAGGGAAAGCACATTTCTTCCTGGAACACTTCCCCTGCTTGCCTCTTCCTGAGATGCAGAGACCCTGCCGGCTGCTGCGGGTCTCCATGCGGGGCTCCCTCTGCTCAGATGGGCTCAAGGGGCTCCTCCTTCCCGGGAGAAGGTGCTGCTAAGGCAATGGAGGGAGATACCCGAGAGGGGGCTGCCTCTGCCTTCTCCTTCTCATTCAGTCACTCAGGCGTGTCTGACTCTTTGTGACCCCATGGACTGCAGCACGCCAGGCTTCCCTGTCCATCACCATCTCCTGGAGTTTGTACAAACCCATGTGCATCGAGTCAGTGATGACATCCATCCCACCATCTCATACTCCGTCGTCCCCTTCTCCTCCTGCCCTCAAGCTTTCCCAGCATCAGGGTCTTTTCCAGTGAGTTATCTCTGCGCATCAGGTGGCCAATGGCATCACCTCAATAACCCCCAATTTAAACGCCTCTGAAGCGCGAGTACTGCCTGTCGTTGCAGACGGGCGGGCCTTTTAACTTGTGTCTGCAATGCTCTGTGCTGTGCATTCCCAATAGCCTTTCGTGTGGTTTCCCACACGAACAGTGAGACTTAGGAGACTTCTTCTTGGCAGAAGAGGGAAAAATTGAGTTTCTCTCTTGAGCAGTGAGATTCTTGGTTATTACCCTAGGAAGACTCCTTTGTTGTCCAGGAGAACATGAGCTGTGATGGCAACATCAATACATACACACACACAAACCCCTAAAATGGAAACTTTCAGATGTCCATCACAATGAAATAGATAGCATGTAGGAAGGAGGCTCAAGAGGAAGGTGATATGTGTATAATTATGGCTGATCTGTGTTGTTGTGTGGCAGAAGCCAACATTCTTAAGCTATTTCCCCTCAATTAAAAAAAAAAAGTTGAGAGTAATGAGGAAAAAAAGGATAATACAAAGTGGTGAAGACAAATACATTTGAGTAATGTATTTCAATACATATGATTCCCTTACATAAAAATTCTTTTGTAGAATAAAGTCAAGTAACACCATTTCACCATATAGTATGAAATCATTTTGAAAGCTCCAAACCAAAGATAATTGATGTACAAAGATAATTGATGTATTTGGGAGATACATATATATTTAGTAAAGCTGAAAAGAAAAACGAGGAAAAGATAACCATAAAATTTATTATGAACAATAATAGTTCATTTTGAAGGAGGAAGAGAAGCAGCTGAGGATGGGGCTCAATTAGTTGCTCAGTGGTTTGGGTAATCATAGTCCGTTTCTTGGGCTCTGTGATCTATGCATGCACTTTTTATCTTTTGTGTCTCATATTCTTTACATTATAAAAGTTCAAAAGTGATTCATAAAAGTAAATGGTTCTCTGCCTTATTAGCAATTTGTTCATTCCAATTAATCAAGCATGTGCAATTACATCCACCCTGGAGTTTGGAGTTCATAGAGAAAGTAATGTCCAAAACCCCATTCCTGTGAAAACTGGAAAATCCAGGTGTTTCCCCAGGAGAGTGGCTCTTCTCTCATTCAGCTCAGTACTGGAAGAGAGAAGCGTGGCAGACAGAGCTGGGGCTTAGGCTCTGGCCCAGGAACTCTTATGAATTTCTGCTGCGTTCTTAGATTAGCCATGACGTGCGTGCTCGCTTCATCCAGAATCATTTTCTTCCCAAGGGAATCTGTGGTCCATGGTCCGTGGAGACCCTGAGTGTGCCAGAAGTAACTGTTCATAAACACCTGCCTGGGAAGCGCTGTGATGGGCAGAGAGAGAACCAGGAGTGATGTTATGTGCTGTCTAAAGGGGAGACTGGCTGTGATCACAGACCTTCTAGAATGTTCTTTCCAGCCTCCAGAACCATCCCCACCTCCAGTCCTTATCTGCAAGGCTCTCCATCACCCACAGTCCATGCCTGGTGGGCTCATCTTCCCACCGTCTGCAGATACCTCCCATTTCCACCAAAGACTTTGCTCAAGTGGGCATGCTTTCTCTCCACTGAACACATCTAACTTCTGGCAGGGTCCAGTCCAAGCCAGTCAACCAATCATCTCTCCAGCAACCAAACAGCTTGTTTGTAAATGCACTGCTAAGTCTCTTCAGTGGTGTCCGACACTGTGGAGCCCACCAGGCTTCTCTGTCCATGGGATCCTCCAGACAAGAACACTGGAGTGGGTGGCCATGCCATCCTTTGCCAGGGTCCAGCCCCGGTGGATCCAGGGTAATTCAAAGTGGGGATGGAGTCAGCGTCCTAGGAATTAATTGCTTAATTAAAGATATAGAGGGAGATTAGAAAGAAATAGTGTAGTAGGAAAATTAGTGGAGAAAAATATGCTGAATAACTTGGTTTACATGGGATACCAATAAAGCTTCGAGACGAGAATCTTGCACCACCTACGTAGGCCACCGGCGCCCACTTGAATATCAGAGGGTGCCCCGCCTTGGGCTCCCTCTCGCGTGGAACTTAAATGCCAGGGCAAAATTAGCAGGCATGGCGAGCACCCACGCTCCAGATGGGAATTCAGCCAGAAGGGGAAAGAAAGAATGACACGGGGGAATCAGTCTTTCCAGAAACTGATCCGATTTCTTTATTTTTTAGGTTTGCTTATATACCTTTTGTTACACATAGAGACAAATGGAAATTTTAAAGTCACGTGGGGGTCAGCAGTCGTGACCTTTATCAAAATCAGGTGCTTCACATAAATGTATAAAAAAAGGTCTTAGGGGTTTTACATCATCTTCTGGCTATGAGGCGTGCTGACATTTTACGACCCTTTCTTTCTGATAACGGTCAGTTAACCAGAAAACTAATTTTTTCCAAGGGTGTTTTTCCTTAAACCAGGCGCCACCCTCTGAAGGTACCAGATAAAGTTGCATTCCTATAGGGCGAGGGTGTAGTGGGTTACAACTAGGAAAGGAATTTATTTAACCTAAGGTTAACAGGATTAATCTTAAAGGTGAATACTTATTTCTCCTATATGCTAGTTATATTCATTATAAGGGCAGGGAATATGGAGATTTAGCAGCAAACATCAGCCCAACAAATGAAAACCCTTCACCAATGTTCCCCTTAAGATCTATTTAGTCTCAAGATAGTGATAAAGTTACATTTTTACATAGCAAGGACACAGTGATTTATAACAAAGTACAGTGATCTATAACAAAAGAGAAAATTCATTAACTCAAAAAGTCTAGTATTGCTAACATCAAAAACTACTCTATTTCCTTTTCTATATTCCAAATACATTAATATATTCCCAGGTGCCTAAGGATATGGAGGCCTGGCAGCAATCATTGACTCAACAATGAGAAAAGCCCTATGCTAATTAAGATTTTCAAAATACTCCAAACTCTCTGTGCTGTGTATGGTTGAGAGGTAGTAAACAATCATGTGCCTAGTGGCAGGAGTGTGGATAATCCTGTCACACAAGCTAGTCTGCCAGCAGAGAGGTTTGACCTGAGACACCCTTGTCACGCCCAGGAATTTTTATTGACTGGAGCTGCAAGTTTACTCCTTCTCCGAGAGAACCGGTGGTGGGCGGTCAGCCCCCCGTAAAGTCAGAGGTGGAGGTGAGAGCATGACACAGTAAAGCAGGCAGACTCTGGTTTTGGGGGTAGATGCTCGGGAACAGGGGCTTTCCTGAGGCTCAATCCCGCCTTTGCGTATGCTGAAGCCTCCTTCCTCATGACCTTTGCCATGGGCAGAGCTCCTCACGCTGGCTCCCGGCCCTCCTCCAGGGGGTCTTCCTGACCCAGGGATCGAACCCACATCTCCTTTGTGTCCTGCATTGGCAGGCACGTTCTTTACTACCAGCATGCCCCCTGGGAAGCCCCATAAATGCAAAGTAAAATTCAGATTTGACTGCATCAGTGAAACTGTCTCAGCCAGTTCAGTCACTCAGTCGTGTCTGACTCTTCGTGACGCCATGGACTGCAGCAGGCCAAATTTCCCTCTCCGTCACCAACCCTTGGAGCTTGCTCAAACGCATGTCCATCGAGTCAGTGATGCCATCCAGCCATCTCATCCTCTGTCATCCCCTTCTCCTCTTGCCTTCAATCTTCCCCAGCACCAGGAAACTATCTCAGATGAATCTAATCTCCATTGGTCTCACCACCATGCAGACATTTAGTTTAACATGTAATAGGCATAGGGCTTTCCTGGTGGCTCAGGCAGTAAAGAAAGCACCTGCAGTGCTGGAGACCCGGGTTCAATCCCTGGGTTGGGAAGATCGCCTGGAGAAGGAAATGGCACCCCACTCCAAGACTCTTGCCTGGAGAATCCCATGGACAGAAGAGCCTGGTGGGCTACAGTCCACGGGGGTCACAAAGAGTCAGACCTGACTGAGCAACTAATAGTTTGACTTCGACTTTGTAATAGACACGTATGCATTATCTTATGTTTTTGAGTGCAACAGTTATCAAATACTTTTTACTTAATGTCCAGTTACAGTACAATAAGTCAAGGATGAATTTACAGTCGACCAACCAGTCCAGATCCAAGTTTATGTGGGAAGAATATGAAGATAATGGCCAGCCACTGTACCTGAATATTTCGGTGGGTTGATTATTTGTGGGACATGGGCATGGTGCTTAATGCCTAATGCAGACCTGGTGAAGGTCTATTCATGCCATAGCCCCGGCCACAAAGATTGCTGATGCACATATATCCATTTCTACCCATTTTGTGTTAATCCAACAGTACTAAAAAACTGAACTAATCATAAATATAAGCTGAAAAACAGACACACAGATGTACAGAACAAACATATGGACATCAAGGAGGGAGGTGGGGTTGAGATGAATTGTCTAAGTTTTCAGTCATTACGTAAGAATGAAAGTGTGTGGAGTTGCGTATGTCTTACAGGGAATTCAGGGTAACATCCTGTTCTGAAAACTCTTTGGGTGTATCCAGAAGTCAGAGGTCACAATCCGTAAATCACTGCTGTATCTGTTCTGGAGCCCACGTGCTGTATTTGGTTTTACTGTGTTGGTCTGGCTCGTGTGAACAGTTCTTGACTCTCTAAGAGCTGCAGAGCACACTTGCAGGTTGGTTAGAAGGAGGACCGCCACGGGAGGGCAGCTTCACAATTTACCAGTTAGGTGACCTTGGACAAGTCACTTAAGCTTCTCGGGCCACAGTTTATTGACCTGTAAAAGAGGGATGATACCACATGGGATTCTTCTAAGAACGACCAGCGTTCAGGGCACAGAATCAAACTGTGGCTTTAAGGACTTGGAAACACAGCTTCTGCCCTCAGTGAATTTGAGGGTAAGTAGGAAAGACAGTAGAAAGGGAAGTGAGACACTGTGGTCCAAATAGCCCAGCTCTGATAGCCTGAGACCATCTGCCATGACACCATGTCACCTGGACAACAAAAACCAATCTGGGGCTGACCGTAGGTTGCATGGTTCCCAACCCAAGGATTGAACCCAGGTCTCCCACATTGCGGGCAGATGCTTTACCAGCCGAGCCACGAGGGAAGCCCAAGAATACTGGGATGGGTAGCCTACCCCTTCTCCAGAGGATCGTCCCAAGCCAGGGATTGAACCCAGGTCTCCCACATTGCAGGCAGAGGCTTTACCGGCTGAGCCACGAGGGAAGCCCAAGAATACTGGAGTGGGTAGCCTACCCCTTCTCCAAAGGATCTTCCCAACCCAGGAATCGCAGATTCTTTACCAACTGAGCTATCGGGGAAGCCCAACCGTAGGCTGGGGTCGCAAAGAGTCGGACCCAACTGAGCGACTGAACTGACTGACTGACTGACTGGTTGCATCCCCTTTCCTATTATCTATTCTTCCTCAAAGGCCTTTTTCTCCCACAAAAGTGACTCTTCCTCTGCAAGAATTCAAGCAATATCTGACTTGCTAATCTCTGATAAAGTCTGATGCATATTACTCATTGCAGGGGTGACATTGTAAAAGCGTGTTCCTAGAAACAGCAAAAGCTTCATCCAAGGGAAAATAACCCCATCACAAGGAGATGGAGCACCACGTAGGGTGCAGGCTCCTGGAATTGTACGCAGAGCCCTGTGCCGGTCTGACTTTAGCATTGTATGGGTGTATAGTCTGTAACTTTCGCTAGATTGCTAAGGGGATCCATCACCCAGAAAGTGTTAAAAGCCAACTCTTTCCATGATTACACTGCAGAGAGTGCAGCAGGCAGACACTTGCATGGGGCACAAACACTGTCCCCCACTGTCAATTGTATATTTCATTCCCTGCAGCATGAACACTGGAGCTGCCTTAGGAGGTTCAGCCTAAATCTTTTCCCAGTTACTTTGCAGCCTACAAGGATAAGCACAGACGCTTGCACAATTTTCTACAAGGAGAGCTCCAGAATCCTTTAGGCAGTGGTACAGGGCCTTATAAACCATCCTCAAAGAAGCATGAACTTTTATTTCCCAGGAAATTGGTCATCCTTCTTTGAGACATCTTTATGGACTAGTCTCTCTAGTAAGCCCTTACTGCTAGGTTCTGTGGGAGGCTGGTGTTATTACTTCATCTATGTCTCAGACGCTTTGTAAAGTGTTCCTGGGGTCTCCTGCCAGGGAGAGGATGTCTAGAAGTGACTCAGTCCTCAGTGGCTAACTAAAGAAAGACAAAAGGCCAAAAGAAAAGAGAGAAAATGCCTGCACGCTAAAAAATCTGCTCTGTAATAAAATCGGAATCAATTCTGGATTAGTCTCTTTTAATATGGAAACCACATACAAGGTCTGGGAATATGTGATAGCAACTATAAATACCTCCTATGAAGCTGGAAACCGCTCCAGGGAGCCAAACTAGAAAATCAATTTACCATCAATTAGAAAAATGCAATGTTACCTTAAAAGGCTTCTAGGCCCAGATTTGAACTGCAGTCTGATTGATACAATGTGAGGGTGAGAAAAGGCTGGAGATGGAGCTCCTGAGCAGCCACCCTGGCTCCTGTGTGCACATGGGGAAGGATATTTCTCAGCTCATCTGTTTTCTCAAGCAGTCATGACGAAAATCCCAGAAGTTAATATTTATGTAAAGCACTCAGAGCAATATCAGACATCCTAAGTGTTACAAACACCATCTCTTATTTACTACTATTATTATTTCAGCTGACACATTTTTTAGGTTAATAACTGTATCCATGTAGGAATCATCCACACACATATGAAATGTCCTGGGAGAACCACTCAAGGGGTCTGTCTAAATGCTGCCCAAGGTGGACGGTGCCCCAGCTCATACACACAGGTCAGAGGGGCAGGTGCCTTCTCCTCTGGGACCTTCAGGAGATGACATTTCTCTCTACTCCCCCGGGTGTGTTACATGGTGGTCCTCCATGTAAGTCTGCCAATAGGATGCAACACCCTGATCTGCGCAGGAGGAAATCCAAGCCTGCTGGACACGCCATAATCTAACAAGTTATTATGCTGAGTTTCTGACATCTAACATTTGTGAGTTTGCTTAATGTTGGCCGGTCACCTGCCATTCCACCGTCTGAGTATTTCATCAGACTTAACTTGGTGCCATAAAGTCCTCTGTGTTCCCATCACCGTCCTATAATCTGCCCCCTGGGGCCCTGAAGTCACCACTTTGTGTCTCTGCCTGCTGTGGTGGAGGCCGCCCACACAATGTGCCTGCCATTCTTCATGAAGTCTGAAATGAAGCCATTAGGACAGTCATTATGCTTTGGTTTAGTTCCCCTGACATTGTCTTTCAAGGGGCAAAACCTTGTTGGGAGTAAACAATTTGTGTGTCGTGAAAGCTTTAGTTGCTCAATCATGTCTGGCTCTTTGCCACCCCAGGGACTGTAGCCCACCAGGCTCCTCTGGCCATGGAATTATCCAGGCAAGAATACTGGGAGTGGGTTGCCACTCCCTTCTCCAGGGGATCTTCCCAACCCAGGGATCAAACCCAGGTCTCCCCCATTGCAGGCGGATTCTTTACCATCTGAGCCACCAGAAAGGCCCAGATAATTAGTAGATAACCAGTTACCATGGGCTAGTTGACAGTGGTGGAGGAAACTTAGGTCTTGTCGGGAGGGAGCTGAAGAGTGGAACCTTAACACAAGGTGAGAGATGGAGAGGAGGGCATCTCGAAGACGACCCCTCGCTGCCCTGTGTCCCCTTCTTCACTCTGGTCACCGTCAGCTGTGTCAAGACACACGACTGCTGTCTGAGAAGTGTCTGTGGAGTGATCAGAGACAGTCTGTGTAGCGGGGAAGTGGAGGCCCACTCAGCCTAGAAGTGCCATGTGATAGAAAGAGGTTGGGGTGAGGAGAGAGGAAGCATCGTCAAACAACTGCTAGGCGATAATGTGGCCTCATTCTAAAATCCATTTAGTAAGTGGTGTATAGGAAAATAATAGGCCTATAGCAACTTCTTTTTGCATTTTTAATGTTTGGCCAGGAGGGACCAACAGAGCAGGAATGAACATTTGTTTTCTTTTTTCCTGCTGGGACTAATCAGCAATAGAAGACTGGACATCTCGGTGTCTACATTCAGTGTGTTCACAGAGACTGATCTCTTAGGGTGGTCAAGAAGTTAACTACATTTGGATAATCAATTGTAGAATTTAAGAAAGAGCCTTGTGTTGTAAGGAATCTCCATAGTGACTGTATCAATTTGCATTCCCACTAGGAATAAAGCTACCATATGACTCAACAATCCCAATATTGGGCATATACCCTGAGGAAACCATAATTGAAAAAGACACATGCACCGCAGTGTTCATCACAGCACTATTTGCAATAGCTAGGACATGGAAGCCACCTAGATGTCCATCAACAGATGAACATATAAAGAAGTTGTGGTATATATGCACAATAGAATATTACTCAGCCATAAAAAAGGAACCCATTTGACTCAGTTCTAACAAGGGGGGTGACTCTAGAGCTTATTATACAGAGTGAGGTAAGTCAGAAAGAGAAAAATAAATACTGTATATTAACACATATAGATGAAGTCTAGAAAGACGGTCCTGATGAACCTATTTGCAGGGCAGCAGTAGAGTCGCAGACATAGAGCAGACTTGTGGACACAGCGGGGAAGGAGAAGGTGGGATGAATTGAGAGAGCGGTGTTAGAACATATACAGGACCGTGTGTAAGAGCTGATAGCCCGTGGAAATCTACTGTATGACCCAGGGAGCTCAGACCAGCGCTCTGTAACACCCAAGCCGGGTGAGATGGGGCGGGGTGTGGGAGGAAGGTTCAGGAGGGGACACGTGTATACCTATGGCTGATTCATGCTGAGGTATGGCAGAAACCAACCCAGCACTGTAAAACACTTACGCTCCAATGAAAAATGATTTAACTGCTTTGAAAAAAAGAAAGAGCCTTGACCCTTATTGGTCGTGATTAAGATGGTTTACAGAAATTCTGGTTTTGATCTTTCTGGACGTTGCGGAAGGACTGTGCTTCACAACTCTCCTTGAGGTTGATCAGACCGTTTTCCTTGTTTTGTTTGGCCAATACTGTCTTGGTGGAGGTGATATGCCACTCCCAGGTGTAAACTCTTGGTTCAGGGCTCAGAGGACCGTGCTCTTTCCTCTGATTGCAGAAGCATATGTCAAGATGCAGCCTCCTCTGTGATCAGAACCATCCTCCCGGTCCATCCTCATTAAACATGCAGCGTGAGCGATAAATATTTGATGTATAAGGCCATTTAGATTTTTAGACATTTTTTTTTCCAGAGTAAACCTACCCTATCGTGATTGAGGCAAAAACTGCTGAGACAAGTATATTATGCTGGAAGTTGAGATGTTTGTATTGTAGACTGATCATTTTCTCTGCAACCCTGAGAAAATAATTCCTTCAGGCCACTAAGAGCACTTCTCTCCCAAGTTGGAATGATCCCTGTGGTAATGGATCAGAGTTGGAAACATCAAGATGATTTCATGTTTAGCTTAGTATAAAACAGATGCTACTTATAGCAATATTTATAGACATGTGCATATCCCCAGCTTATAGATACACACGTATCTCCTTGTTCTGTAAGCTGGGAGGACCTAGAAGCAGTAAACACCCCATCCCCACACCCCTAGTAGCAACAAAAACAGCCAGATTTTGGTTTCTAATATCGTTCTCCAATATTGGAAAGCAAACCCCTTGGAGAAATGGGATAAGTAAAGAGATAAGATGAAACCGAAGCTTTTCTTTTTGTGCCAGAAAGTGAGAAAAAGAAGACAATAGTTCCACAATGCTGGCAGTTTGCCAAAGGATGCAGGCACAAACATAAATAATTCCCAGTGGCCAAAACTGGAGCATTTTGAGTGGAAAGGGCGTAAAATAATATTGGGTTAGGTTTTGCTTCCCCGATGGCACAGCAGGAAAAGGATCTGCCTGCACTGCAGGAGACACAGGCGATGTGGGAGACATGGGCTCAATTCCCGGGTCAGGAAGACCCCCTGGAGGAGGAAACGGCGACCTGCTCCAGTATTCCTGCCTGGAGATTCCATGGAGAGAAGACCATGGCCGGCTACAGTCCAAACAATCACAGTAAGTCAGACACGACTGAGTGACTTAACACACAATATTGAATTATAATCCAAAGTAAAAAATAAATGGACTAATCAGTGGTTGCCTACAAATGGAGCAAAATAGGGCAGGGGGATTACAAAGGACTCCAAGGAGTATTTGAGGGAATGGGCATGTTCATTGTTTCGATTGTGGTGATGATGGTTTCTTTTGTTCCAAATCGATCTAATTATATACCGTAAACACTGCATTTTATTATATGTCCATTGTTTTTCAGTAAAGCTATTAAAAGTGTATGTCCTCACATATCATTTGTTTAAAAATGCATATAATGCTATTTGGTTTTAGTCAAAAGAGCCCAAAACAAATAACTCAAATCTCTTAATAGGAAAATGAGTTAAGCAGTGTTGAATGTTTGTGCAATAAAGTTTATCACAGCAGGTAAGAGGAGTGGACTCGATATAGGCAACACTGGGGATGAATCTCAAAACCATTATACCGAGTCAAGAGGGTATCAAAAGGGCATGATTCGATTTATATTGAATCTAAAAAACAAGTAAAGTATTTATAATGACAGAAATCAGAAAGTGATTTTACCCCTAGGAGTCAAGGAAAAAGTAATGGAGAAACTCCCTGGGGATTGGAAATGTTTTACATGTTGTATGGCTTCCAAATCGGGAAAGGAGTACGTCAAGGCTGTATATTGTCACCCTGCTTGTTTAATTTACATGCAGAGTACATCATGAGAAATCCCAGGCTGGATGAAGCACAAGCTGGAATCAAGACTACTGGGGGAAATATAAATAACCTCAGATACACAGATGACACCACCGTTATGGCAGAAAGCAAAGAGGAACTGAAGAGCCTCTTGATGAAAGTGAAAGAGAAGAGTGAAAAAGCTGGCTTAAAGCTCAGCATTCAGAAAATGAAGACCATGGCATCTGGTCCCATCACTTCATGGCAAATAGATGAGGAAACAGTTGAAACAGTGACAGACTTTATTTTCTTAGGCTCCAAAATCACTGCAGATGGTGACTGTAGTCATGAAATTGCTCCTTGGAAGAAAAGCTATGACCAACCTAGACAGCATATTAAAAAGCAGAGACATTACTTTGCCAACAAAACTCCATCTTTCAAAGCTATGGCTTTTCTAGTACTCATGTATGGATGTGAGAGTTGGACTGTAAAGAAAGCTGAGCACTGAAGAACTGATGCTGTTGTGGTGTTGGAGAAGACTCTTGAGAGTCCCTTGGACTGCAAGGAAATCCAACCAGTCAATCCTAAAGGAAATCAGTCCTGAATATTCATTGGTAGGACTGATGCTGAAGCTGAAACTGTGATTCTTTGGGCACCTGCTGTGAAGAACTGACTCATTGGAAAAGACCTGGATGGTGGGAAAGATTGAAGGTGGGAGGAGAAGGAGACGACAGAGGATGAGATGGTTGGATGGCATCACCTACTCAATGGACATGAGTTTGAGCAAGCTTTGGAAGTTGGTGTTGGCCAGGGAGGCCTGGCGTGCTGCAGTCCGTGGGATCACAAAGAGTCAGACACGAATGAGTGACTGAACTGAACTGATGGCTTCTCTGGTTGCTCAGCAGCAGAGAATCTGCCTGCAGTGCAGGAGACAGAGGTTCAGTCCCTGAGCAGGAAGATACACATGGCCACCCACTCCAGTACCCTTGCCTGGAAAATCCCATGGACAGAGGATCCTGGTGGGCTACAATCCATGGGACCGCCAGAGCTGGACACAACTTAGTGACGAACCCACCGCCACTTGATGCTTAAAGGCTGGATCCAAAGCACGTGGAACTCTAGAGCTTATAGTCATACCATAATAAAAATAATAAGAAACAGCTGTTCTTAGACATGATGAGAGGAGATAGGTGGATAGATAGATGGATAGACAGAGGGCGAACAGCTTCCTTTTTAGAGCAGTGGGATGGAGGATCACATAACAGAGAAGGCTGCTATGCACAGTCATGCTCCGGACACCACAGAAGTGCTGTTAAAAGCAAATGTGTGTGTCCCCGTCTCCCAGGTACAATTAAAATCCAAGAATATGTATTTACGTAGCTGTGCAAGTCAACAGTGTGCATCGCAGAACGTCTGGCCTTCCTGGGCTCTGTAGCTGTGGCGGACACACCCTCTACTTCCACCTCTGGGAGTACCTGACTCCTTCCCAACTGTTGAGAAAATGCCCAAGATAACATGTCATCCCTGGTCGTCAGTGGTGTGGGGGAAGGCTGTGGGCATAGTGATGGAGATGAAGCTTGTCTTCACCCACTCCATTTCTTTTAAAAATTTTTTTATTGAAATATAGTTGGTTTACAATGTTGTGTTAGCTTCGGGTATATTCCAAAGTGGTCCAGATATGTGTAATATAAAATCTAACTAAACTTTTACGTGCATGTTTACTCTTTTTTAGATTCTCTTCCACTATGGTTTATTATAAGATCTTGAGTATAGTTTCCTGTGCTATACAATAGGTTGCCGTTGGTCATCTACTTTGTATATAGTAGTGTGTATATTTTAACCCCCACTTCTTAATCTCTCCCTCCTCCCCTTTCCCCTGTGGCAACCATAAGTTTGTTTCCTATGTTTCTGAATCTCTTTCTGTTTTGTAAATAAGTTCATTTTTGCATGTTTTAGATTCTGCATGCGAATGATATTTGCCTTTCCCTGTCTGACTTGACTTCCCTTAGTATGACCTCTAGATCCATTCATGTTGCTCAAAGGGTATTGCTTCATTCTTTTTGTGGCTGAGTATTAGCCCATTGTATACAGGTACCACATCTTCTTTAGCCATTGATCTGTTGATGGACGCAGGTTGCTTCCATGTCGGATAAAAGCACTGCTATGAACATGGCCAGTGCATGGGTCTTTTGAGTCAGAATTTTCCCTGAATATATACCCAGAAGTGGGATCGCTGGGTCACATGAATACCTCACAAAGCCTTCATGTTTGAAAGTTCAGAGACTGTGCAAGAGACAGACCTGGATATTCACAGCACACTTCTGCCACCCACTTGGTCCTTGACCTTTGTAAATTAGTTCACGTTTTCATGACTGTGATGGGTAAATAGTAAAAATGTCTGCCTAGGATTTGTAATTAACAATAACAGACTAAAAACAGCTGCTATAGTGCTTTGCACTTGATGTACACTCCAATGGATACATTTCATTGTTATCATCTCAGAAAGTATTCTTTCCCTTTCCTGACAGGACACATACAACTAGGGCATAAATATGCCTCATACATAGGTATTACTCATCAGATTCTCTTTTATGACATGAGGAACCAGGAAACTAATGGGAAAAAACAATAAACTCTATGACTAAACAATTGAATGAGGAGAAAGAGATTTCCTAAAACAATTCAGCATTCTTAAAACCTGGTGAGTATGTATGTAACTCTCAGTGACCCCATGGACTGCAGCCTTCCAGGCTCCTCTGTCCATGGGATTTTCCAGGCAAGAGTACTGGAGTGGGGTGCCATTGCCTTCTATAAATGGATAGAAACAATTATATGCATACACAGCCATCTTGCATTGAATTTCCATGTTGTCTCCAATCTGTGAATAAGGAGTTCTTACAGTGGTCTGGGAGAATCCCTATTTGAGACACAAAAAAGAAATCAGAGTTTAAAAGAAATTAAGTAACAAACTCTATTCAGTGGAACAAAACACTGTGGACTGCACTTTCCCATCAGCTGAAATCAGGTGCATGTGAGGTGTGTGTGTGTGTGTGTGTGTGTGTGTGTGTGTGTGTGTGTTAATTTGCATACACACTTAGCTGTAGCCACACACTGATTTCTGAGAATTTTTCAGAAATACCAGGTACATGATACCCCCTTCTTGAAGCGGGGTGGGAGAGGGGAGTTTTACACCTACTTCTCTCTTCTTGAAATGCAGTTTCCTTGTTGCTTTCATGTCCTGCCCAAATGTTGCTTTTTTAGAGATGCCTCCTATGAACACCTTTGATAAACAGAGCCCGGGGTCATTCTCTATTTCCTGAACTCGTTTTATTTTTATTCACAGTCTTTATCATGATCTCATGATACAGTGATATTTATTTACTCATCTATTATCCCCTCCTCTCCATACACGTATGCACACTGGAATGTTAGTTCCATTAGGTCTGTGATCTCTGTAACCCTAGAGTCTAGGACCATGCCGGCACAGAGGTGAGACTTGATAAACATCCATTGTATAAACCATGACACCATGAGAGGATACATTTTTACTGCACTCATTAAAAAAAAAAAACAAACAGGATTTTTGGAGGTAAGTTGTTAAAGAAGTGAAATAATCAATGGATAGACTTTCACTCTAAAAGCATCTGTATATTGAGCTTTGTACATGTGAATGCCTGCTAGGCACAATCCAATCCCTGTTAAAATAATTAACTTTGTGTTTGCTGCGTACTTCCCATCTTAAGAGTTCATAGCCTTTAGGACAAACTGCAGAGTTGAGAGGGGGGCTGAGTGGATGTGGTAAGACTGGGGCAGCGCTGTCAGGACCCTGGACAGGGGCAGCAGGAGCAGGTCTACCTAGAGCGTCAAAGGGAGGAAAATCAGGGCACCCAGCCTGCTTGCCTCGCGCTGTGAGGAAGCGGAACCATGCTCCAGCTGCCATCACTCCTCTAATCTCGCTAAGTCAAGTGGGTGCAGATTACACAAACAGCCCAGGCAGCTTTCTTGCTATAGAAAAAGTCACACTCACTGACCCTGGTGGAAAGCTGGACGAGTTAGACACACAATACATTTGCCCTCCTTGTTTCTTTTTCTATTAATATATTTCGAGTCAAATGGCACTTTCTTGGAAACACAAGATTTGGACTGTTGAAAGGAGCCTCTTTATTTTCCAAATGGCTTGGCAGCCTGTAACTTTAGATGTGGCAATTTGTTTCAACCTAAGGAATGACGCTAAAGCTGAAACTCCAGTACTTTGGCCACCTCGTGCGAAGAGTTGACTCATTGGAAAAGACTCTGATGCTGGGAGGGATTGGGGGCAGGAGGAGAAGGGGATGACCGAGGATGAGATGGCTGGATGGCAACACGGACTTGATGGACATGAGTCTGAGTGAACTCCGGGAGATGGTGATGGACAGGGAGGCCTGGCGTGCTGCGATTCATGGGATTGCAGAGTCGGACACGACTGAGACTGAAGTGAACTGAACTGAAGAATGGGGAAGAAGAAGATTCCAGTCTAAGGGAAAATAGTTGTGATTTTTGAGAGTTTCTTTTGAGCCAATCAGATAATTAGATAAAAGCTCTAAAGGTGTTTTTCAACCTTTTTAGAAAATTAATCCCCTTCAGGGAGCCTTTGTAGGCACTCCCCCACCCCACCCCACCCCACCCCACCCCAATTGCCCTCTCCAACTTCATGGTGCTGCTAAGGAATAACATTCTATTAGGTGGGATTAAGTTTCAGAGGAACAAAAACCATTGTAATATCTGAGATTTTTGTTGTCCTTACGGGAACTGATTTTCTTGAAGACAAAGTCATCTCCATTGAGAACATGCACTCTAAATACATATTGTTATTTAACCCACCCAGCAGCTTCGCGGAGATCTTGCAGGACTTTAAATCTCACAATGAGGGGAAGAAAGAAACATGACAGTGAGATAAGTTGCCAGAGTTACTGAGTTGGTAACAGCAGAACTAGAATTTGAACCAAGTCTTGTTTGACTTAAAAAAAAAAAAATCGTGTCCTTAAGCTCCATGCAACGTGGCCTTGAGCATGAGAAGCAAATTGGAAATGACAAACCACAAGGCAAGTGCTAAGTGAGCCTTGTCGGTTGTTTTGCGAGAATCTGTCCAGGGTATTCGGTCAGTTCTGCAAGTTCTCTCAGAGGTTTTCTATTTTTAAATATTAGCTTTATGTAGATACAATTAACATAAGACAAAACTTATTCTTTTAACAAGTAGAATTCAGTGTTTTTTGGTGCATTCACTGAGTGGTACAGCCGTTACCCCTCCCCAGTTTCTCGGGACATTTTCATCAGCCCCCAGAGAAATTCCATGCTCATTAACCCCTGTGCTGCCTTCTCAATACCTGGCAACCACTGCCGTACTTTGTCTTTCAGAGGCTTTGTCTGCTTCGAACAATTCATGTGAATGGGATTATATCATAGGGGACCTTCTGTGACTGACTCCTCTCATTTAGGATAATGTTTCTGAGATATAGTCATCCTGTAGAACATGAAGCGCACAGTTCCTTTGTATCTGGATCACGTCCACATTTTGTTCATCTGTCCATTTGTTGACGGACGTTTGGGGTGCTTCCAGTTTCTGGCAGTCACGATTAATTCCACCATGAACGTTCTTGTGCAGATCTTGGTGTGACTCTCTGGGTACTGTGGAAGGAGAGTAATGCACCCCACATCCATGGGGTGCACCCATGTTCCAGTCTCTGGAACCTAGGAATATGTTTTACTATATGGTGAAGGGGAATTAAGGTTACCAGTCTGCTCATCCTAAGACAGCGGAGCTCTCCTGGGTTATCTGTGCAGGTGCAGCGGAATCACGAGAGCCTCTGAAAGCGGAAGAGGGTGGGAGAACAGGAGGTCAGAGTGACATGAGGTGAGGACGCCCACGCGGTGTCTGGCTTTGGAAAAGGCAAGGACTCTCCACTTGAGCCTCCGGAGGAGCAGAGCTCCGGGTGAGCCCTGGACTTCAGCCCACTGAGATCTGAGTTGGGCTGCTAACTTACAGTACTGGTGGATAACACTTCTGTATTATTTTATGTCGTTAAGTGTGCTGTAACTTAGAGCAGGCAAAACAAGTGTATACCCAGTACTGAAGTTGCTGAGTCATATGATGACAGCGTGTTTAACATTTTGAGGAGCTGCTAGACTGCTTTCAAAAGTAACTGCAGTATTTTCTGTTGCTGCCAGCGGTGTATCCTGTTAAGCCCCTGGAGTGACTTTCTCATCGTGGTTATTGTGCTGGAATTTCTATTTGGAAATATATCGCTGTGTATCTACCCGTGCTTGTTTGATGAGCTGTTATTGTCATACTTTTCTTTAGTTCTTTAGATTTGTGCTTTCCTTTAGTTCTTCAAGCATATTTAAGATAAGTCATCAAGATTTTTTTGTTCAGGAAGCCCAGGGTCTGGGCTTCCTCCTGGGCAGTTTCCATTGCCTGTTTCTTTTCTCGTGTATGGACTGCACTTCCTTGTGTTTCCCCTTTTTCTCTTAAGTTCTTGTGGGCTGACAGCCAATTTAAGTATTGTAATGGGGTCACTCTGGAAATCATGTTTCCTTCATCCCAGAATGTGTGGTCCTTGCTTACTGTTGTTGCTGCTGCCGCCATTTGTTTCTTTAGTGACTTTTCTGAACCAATTCTATCAAGTCTACGTCCTTGTCCTACATGGCTTCTGAAGCCTCTGCTGTTAATTTGTGTATGTGTCCTTAGTCACAGGCTCCTTTGACCATGGGATTCTCCAGGCAAGAATGCTGGAGTGGGTTGCCATGCCCTCCAGGGTGT
Organism: Budorcas taxicolor; assembly: GCF_023091745.1. Classification (NCBI taxonomy): domain Eukaryota; kingdom Metazoa; phylum Chordata; class Mammalia; order Artiodactyla; family Bovidae; genus Budorcas; species Budorcas taxicolor. Next base: position 117,385,180 of record NC_068913.1, on the reverse strand, counting down.
CTTCCCAACCCAAGGATTGAACCCAAGTGACTCAGACAGGTGTTCATTGTCTGAGCCAACAGGTTGAGCTAATAACTGGCAGAGGTTTCCTAAAATACCAAATGTCCTTAAACTCCTTGAACCCACATGTCTTCCCCACTTTGCCTCAAGACCCTCAACACCCAGGGCTGTGTGATTCTCCCTTAGCTTTCCCTTCCTGCTTGCACATACCCTCCAGGTCAGTCAGTAGTGAGAGATCAGAGTCTCTCAGACCTTTCCTGGGCATGTATATGGCCTTCAGGATCCTCAGAGCATGTTGGAAAGTCTCCACTGGGTCCAGGTCCCACTGACATCATTGCAAGGAGCCAACGTCTCCCTGTATCTGCAGAGTTTTACACTGTGGGTTTTTGTCGTATCTATACATCTGTATGTCTATCTCTATCTTCAAGTTAACAGTCACCCTTCGATGTCTGGGGATTATCCATTTCATGGATCTTGGATGAGGAAGAAGACCACCTCTCCTGTGGAGGAAGAAGGGTTTATACCCGCCTTCCAGCCCTCTCTTGAAGCTGGAGCCCAGGCGTACTCTTGGAGCTCCACCAGTCACTGGCAGCACACGGCAGGATAAAGGATGAGCAGTTAATAACAGCACAGCAGAAAGATGCAAAGATTCGGAGACACCAGTACCACTGTTGAACCACTTCACTCAACACCCTAGACTATTGAACAGTGTGCGTGCGTGCTCAGTCATGTCCGACTCTTTGTGACCCCATGGACTGTAGCCTACCAGGCTCCTCAGTCTATGGAATTTTCCAGGTGAGAGTACTGGATTGGGTTGCCATTTCCTCCTCTGAGGGGTCTTCAGGACTCAGGGACTGAACCCATCTCTTGTGTCTCCTGCATTGGTAGGCGGGTTCTTTACCACTGCATCACCTGGAAAGCCCGTATTGAACAGTAGACGTTTTTGATGTGAAAAATACCAAGCCTGATTATTTGAGGCCACACTGTAGCTGGTGCTCTGTTTTCTGATGCATTCTCTCTCCACCTCCTAAATGTCTCTCCAGGGTGCTTCATGTCCAGCTTGATATTAGAAAGCAAGCTTTCTTCCATCTTTTTTCTTCTTTTATTCCCTTAGATCCTTTTCCTTAGGTCACAGAACATGGTCACTGAAAGGACCATTCTACTACATATTTTAATTTGCCATCTGATTATTGGAGAGGTTTCAGAAATCACACTGAGGAGGCCTGATTGTATGAATCAAAAGCTCGGATACACACTCATCAGAGGAGAGAGGCTCATGTGTATACACTGTGCCCATGTGCGTGCAGGCATACACAGGGTTCCAACATCCTAATATCTTTCAAATCATAACAAAGGCTTGGCAAGACCCATAGAAAGTAAGGGCAAAAGAAACATTTATCCATCATGTGTGACGTGCCAGAGATTGCTCGAAGGGTTTTCATTCATTATCCCAACTGGCCCCACTATTTCCATTTTCAGACCACAAGGTGAGACTCTGTGAAGCTACGAATGTCTGAAAATCATACAGGTCACCGTCGGTACAGCCAGAAGGGAAAGCCAATTCTGCCTGTCTCCAGAGTGCTTGTTTGCCACTTGGAATAGGTGCCTGTGCAGAAAGTTTGCATCTGGTGCCTCGTGATGGGGAAGACCATCTGGGTGCCGCTCCATGGGGTCCCTCTTACTTCTGTATCCTTTTCACAAGCCTCTTGGAAGAGAAAAAATTGTCTAGCTATTCTGCCTAATGCCCGGACTCTGGCAAGAGAACCAGGAGAGCTGCAACTGTCTACAATAACTGGTTAGCCCAGTAGAGAATCACTTAGCCCTGGCTTTCCTGGAGCGAATCAATGGGAAGAAGGACCCCTCTTCTGCACCATCATCCTTACCACTGTGTGTGAAAGGAAAAGTCATCGCTTGCCCAGCTTAATGCAAACGAATGGTTGGGTCATTGAAAGCTGGACCCGTTTATTTCTGTATCTCTACACAGGAGCTCCCCTGGTCCCATAACATGGGACCTGTGAAGTAAGATATACCGGGGTTCAGGTGTTAAAAGTACAGGAACCCTTGTGAGCCAATTTGGGGCTTTCCATTTTCAATAATATCCTTTTAATGAAGATGTTGTTTCGCTAAAGTGTTTGAAACCAGTTTTGCTCCTATGTGAGGAAATAAAGCCAACTCTTGAGAAATCCGGTGGAACCAATTTTCAGGGCAGAGCTGGGATGAAATAATTTTGCATTTATCATTTAAGTTAATTGCAATGAGCCTTCATCTAATGAGCCTTACCTCGAAACCCCATTGAAAACAATAGTTAATTGCTTCATTTTAATAAACGTTGTCAGGATAGTGAATATAACAGTGACTGAGCACTCAATTAAGACTGGTGTTGGAAATGAAGATGTACAGAGCTTAATGAGATGCAGCATTGGAAAAGAAAATTAGCATCCAGAGGTGGAATAGGACATCCTTCTAAAAGCAACATAAAGCGAAGGAGTTTGTTTGAAGTAAACACAGAGATTCAGACTGTTGTCACAGCTGAGGGTCTGCTGTGTGGCTGTGAGTGTGTTGGGCAGTCAGTGTGTTCCCACACTCATTTCGTTTGGTTCTTATTTTTTCTGATGAGGAACTTGAGGCTCAGAAGATTTTGCAAGTCAGTTCAGTTCAGTTCATTTCAGTCACTCAGTCATATCCAGCTGTTTGTGACCCGATGGACTGCAGCACACTAGGCTTCCCTGTCCATCACCAACTCCCAGAGCTTACTCAAACTCATGTCTGTCGAGTCAGTGATGCCATCCAACCATTTCATCCTCTGTTGTCTCCTTCTCCTCCCGCCTTCAATCTTTCCCTGCATCAGAGTTTTTTCTAATGAGTCAGTTCTTCACATCAGGTGGCCAAAGTATTGGAGTTTCAGCTTCAGCATCAGTCCTTCCAATGAATATTTAGGACTGATTTCCTTTAGGATGGACTGGTTGGATCTCCTTGCAGTCCAATGGACTCTCAAGAGTATACTCCACACCACAGTTCAAAAGCATCAACTCTTCGGTGCTCAGCTTTCTTTACAGTCCAACTGTCACATCCATACATGACCACTGGAAAAACCATAGCTTTGACTAGATGGATCTTTGTCAGCAAAATAATGTCTCTGCTTTTTAACATGCTGTCTAGATTGGTCATAGCTTTTCTTTCAAACAGCAAGCATCCTTTAATTTCATGGCTGCAGTCACCATCTGCAGTGATTTTTCAGCTCCCAAAAATAAAGTCTGTCACTGTTTCCACTGTTTCCCCATCTATTTGCCATGTAGTGATGGGGCCAGATGCCAAGATCTTACTTTTTTGAATGTTGGGTTTTAAGCCAGCTTTTTCACTCTTCTGAATTCATCAAGAAACTTTTCAATTCCTCTTCACTTTCTGCCATAAGGGTGGTGTCATCTGCTTATCTGAGGTTAGTGCTATTTCTCCTGGCAATCTGGATTCCAGCTGGTGCTTCATCCAGCCTGGCATTTTTCATGATGTACCCTGTAGAGAAGTTAAATAAGGAGGGTGACAATATACAGCCTTGATGTACTTCTTTCCCAATTTGGAACCAGTCCATTGTTCCATGTCAGGTTCTAACTGTTGCTTCTTGATCTGCATACAGATTTCTCAGGAGGCAGGTAAGGTGGTCTGGTATTCCTATCAAAGAATTTTCCACAGTTTGTTGTGATCCATACAGTCAAAGGCTTTAGCGTAATCAATAAAGGAGAAGTAGATGTTTTTCTGGAAATCTCTTGCTTTTTTGATGATCCAGTGGATGTTGACAATTTGATCTCTGGTTCCTCTGCCGTTTTTAAATCCAACTTGTGAATGGATAAGAAAGCTGTGGTACATATACACAATGGAGTATTACTCAGCCGTTAAAAAGAATTCATTTGAATCAGTTCTGATGAGATGGATGAAACTGGAGCCGATTATACAGAGTGAAGTAAGCCAGAAAGAAAAACACCAATACAGTATACTAAAACATATATATGGAATTCAGAAAGATGGCAATGACGACCCTATATGCAAGACAGGAAAAAAGACACAGCTGTGTATAACGGACTTTTGGACTCAGAGGGAGAGGAAGAGGGTGGGATGATTTGGGAGAATGGCATTCTATCATGTATACTATCATATAAGAATTGAATCGCCAGTCTATGTCTGACGCAGGATACAGCATGCTTGGGGCTGGTGCATGGGGATGACCCACAGAGATGTTATGGGGAGGGGGGTGGGAGGGGGGTTCATGTTTGGGAACACATGTAAGAATTAAAGATTTTAAAATTAATTAAATAAATAAATAAAAAATTAATCCAACTTGTATATCTGGAAGTTCTCGGTTCAGGTACTGTTGAAGCCTTGCTTGGAGAATTTTGAACTTTACTTTGCTAGTGTGTGAGATAAGTGCAATTTTGCAGGAGTTTGAACATTCTTTGGCGTTACCTTTCTTTGGGATTGGAATGAAAACTGACCTTTTCCAGTCCTGTGGCCACTGCTGAGTTTTCCAGATTTGCTGACATATTGGGTGCAGCACTTTCACAGCATCATCTTTTAGGCTTTGAAACAGCTCAGCTGGAATTCCATCACCTCCACTAACTTCGTTTGTAGTGATGCTTTCTAAGGCCCACTTGACTTCACATTCCAGGATGTCTGGCTCTAGGTGAGTGATCACACCATCGTGATTATCTGGGTCGTGAAGATCTTTTTTGTATAGTGCTTCCATGTATTCTCGCCACCTCTTCTTAATATCTTCTGCTTCTGTTAGGTCCAGACCATTTCTGTCCTTTATTGTGCCCATCTTTGATGAAATGTTCCCTTGGTATCTCTAATTCATGAAGAGATCTCTAGTCTTTCCCACTGTATTGTTTTCCTCTATTTCTTTGCATTGGTTGCTGAGGAAGGCTTTCTTATCTCTTGCTATTCTTTGAAACTCAGCATTCAGATCAGTGTATCTTTCTTTTTCTCCTTTGTTTTTGCTTCTCTTCTCAGCTATTTGTAAGGCCTTATGAGACAGCCATTTTGCCTTTTTGCATTCGTTTTTCTTGGGGATGGTCTTGATCCCTGCCTCCTGTACAGTGTTGTGAACCTTTTTCCCTAGTTCTTCAGGCACTCTGTCTATCAGATCTAATCCCTTGAATCTATTTGTCACTTCCACTGTATAATCATAAGGGATTTGATTTAGGTCATATCTGAATGGTCTAATGGTTTTCCCTACTTTCTTCAATTTAAGTCTGAATTTACCAATAAGGAGTTCATGATCTGAGCCACAATCAGCTCCCAGTAGCTACTCAAAGACAACTTCATGATTCAGAGCCTTTCTGTTTTTTTTTTTAATTGTAGTTGATTTACAATATCATGTTAGTTTCAGATATGAAAGTAAAAGTGTTAGTTGCTCAGTCATGTCCAACTCTTTGCAACACCATGAACTGTACCCGCCCAGGCTCCTCTGTCCATGGGAATCTCCAGGCAAGAATACTGGAGTGAATCACCATGCCCTCCTCCAGTTATACACAGTAGTATGTGTATATTAATCCCAAACTTAATTTATCTCCCTCCCCATTTTCCCTTTGGTAACCACAAGTTTGTTTTCTCTGCCTACGAGTCTCTTTCTATTTTGTAAATAAGCTCATTTGTATCATCTTTTTTAGATTCCACATATCAGTGATATCATATGGTATTTGTCTTTCTTTGACTTCCTTCACTTAGTATAACCTCTAGGTCCAACCACGTTGCTGCAAACAGCATCAGAGCCTTTCTCCTGGAGCCATTCGTTAATTTATTGTCTTGTCACTTTTTGCTAACTTTTCCATGAATGAAGTAGAAATCCAGAAAGTCTGTGCATCAGCAAAGGCTCTAAGTAAGAGAAACAAATTCTACCCTCTGATGGCATACAGTGCTTGAATTTTTACACACTGGTACGTTCCTGAAGCTTAAAATTTTAAGTGTGGGGATGGGGAAGGCGGTGAGAGGGAGGTTTAAGAGGGAGGGGACGTATGCATACCTACGGCTGATTCATGCTGAGGTTTGGCAGAAACCAACACAATACTATAAAACAATTATCCTTTAATTAAAAATAAATAAATTGTTAAAAGTGTAGGTGTGTATAAATGGAACGGTTTCCTTATGCTCCCAGGGAAGGAAGGAGCTCTCTCTACATAAATGGGTCGAGACAACTCTTGGCAAGTAAATTGTGCCTCACTGATTTGGTCAGACACTTGCCACCTGCATCAGGAGCAATGCAATCGTTTGGACTCCCTTCCCTCCTGTTGGATGGTGCAGGTTGTCTTAACCCTGCTTCCTCAGAAGTCAGAGCTGTAGGAAAGAAAAAGAGCTGAAACAGGTTTATTAGGAAGGAGCAAGGGAAGAGAGAGAAAGTGGGAAGGGAAAGGTGGGTGGCTGGGGGCTGGATTGGAACACAGAGAAAGAGCCCATGACCACGTGATGTATGCCGAATACAAAGGGGCCTTTGGAAGGAGTCATCTGACATCTGACCCCACTCTCCAGACACAGGAGGGTGAACGGCTTTCATTAGCGAGCACCCAGCCCTGACCCAGCTCAACACCTCATTAGCTGGAAGCAAGCAGTGGCTTCGGTAGGAGGGAATATTCTCCACTTCAGTTTCTACAGTTCCCTTTTGCACAATATCCAACGTGCAGTAAAAAATAATTATGTGACAAGGAGCAGGAAAATGTGACCATAATCAAAAGAATAAATTTGACAATAGAAGCAGAGTCAAAAGTGACCCAGATTTTGGAATTAGCTGGGAAGGCTCGTGGTGGTGGTTTAGCCTCTGCGTTGTGTCTGACTCTTGTGACATCATGGACTGTAGCCCACCGGACTCCTCTGTTCATGAGATTTCCCAGGCAAGAATTCCGGAGTGGCTTGCCATTTCCTTCTCTAATAATTGAATTGAAAATTATCTGAAATGATGAATTATTGCATCAGTTTACTAGCAAGAGAAAAGATCAACAAATCAAAGGCATGTCAATAAAAAAAACGTATAAGCTCTCAAATCTCCGTCAGTTTCTAGTAACTCAGGTTTTTATTATAAGTCGCTTTTTTTATTATCATATCCATTCAGTTTTTTCCTGTCAGCTGGAGATTTTGGATGGTATGTTTTAGTCTCGTATGAAGTTATCTTCCTCCAAAGAGTGTTGAAGTTGACTTTGACAGGCTGTTAAATTACTGAAAAGTAGCTCACTTTTCTCTTGTGAAGCCTGGGTCTGGGGCTCAGTTCAGGTGTGCTTAATTCAGTTTTTCCCTTTTGACTTGGGAGTGGCCTTTTGAGGGTCACTCTGCCTAGTTCACCAAGGTCTGTCCTCTCTGTCAGTTCTGGGTGAGTGTGTGCTTAGTCATGTCCAACTCTTTGCAGCCTTTCGGACCCACCAGGCTCCTCTGTCCATGGGATTTTTCAGGCGAGAATACTGGACTGGGTTGCCATTTTCCTCCTCCAGGGAATCTTCCCAACCCAGGGATCCAACCAGCATCCCCTGTGTCTTCTGCACCGCACGTGGGTTCTTGACCGGCTGAACCACAAATGCCAGCGTAGCCCTGCATCGTGTGATATTAGTTTCTGCTCAGCCCTTAGGCTCCAGGTAAGTGTTCTGTTCTGTGCTGTTCTTTCTGCGGATTACCCTGTGCATAGCTGGGGAGCCACCTAGACTCTCAGGGCATACGCTTGCAGTTGTCTGAGGTCACCGTCCTGGAATATCCCCCCTCGCCAGTGCCCTGCCTGCCTAGACCACCCCTCTCAGCAGCCGCAAGCACTGATGCCTCCTCTGGCCAGTGAAAGCCCTGCCTCCCTCTCAGGAAGCTGCGGTGAATATGGGCTCAGTGTTGCACTCCCCTTCTCTCCAGGCTTGTGGCTCTGTGTTGGGCTGGGCCTGGGTCCTGTTTCACCCACTCAGAGGCTGGCTTCCGGGTCGTGGCCCACACCCCGGCGCTCTCCTGCCGCCTTCTTCCCTGCAGATCAGGTGAAGCGGCGCCTCTCCACTCTTCTTTCTTCTCCCCGAATGCAGTAGGGGTGCTCTGAGCGTCTGGGTTGCACTGTATGTCATTGCCCACTGTGTATCTGTGCCCCTGGAAATCTGTCACGGTGCATACAGCTCTCCAGGTGCTCTTACGGACTGTGAGCTCCCTGAGGGTAGTAGTCAGGTCACACTGCTCTTTTTTTGATTTAGTTTTTATTGAAGTATAGTTGATATACAATGTCGTGTTGATTTCTGCTATACAACAAAGTGATTCAATTATACATTTGTGTGCGTATATATATATATATATACACACACATGCATGCATGCTTAGTTGTGTCTGACTCTTTTCAACCTCATGGACTGTAGCCCGCCAAGCTCCTCTGTCCGCAGAAATTTCCAGGCAGTGATACTGCAGTGGTGGCCATTTCCTTCTCTAGAAGATCTTCCCAACTCAGAGATCAAACCCTGTCTCCTGTGTGTCCTGCACTGGCAGGTGGATTCTTTACCACTGAGCCATCTGGGAAGCCGTATATATATATATATATATGCCTTATTGAAAATATTCTTTTCCATTTTGTTTTTTAAACTTATTTATTTTTTAATTGGAGGATAATTGCTTTCCAATATTGTGTTGGTTCCTGCCATACATCCACATGAGTTGACCATAGGTATACACTTGTCCTCTCTCTCTGAGCCTCCCTCCCACCTCACACCCCATCCCACCCCTCTACGTTGTCACAGGGCACTGAATTTGAGCTCCCTACATCATAACAACAAATATTTATTTATTTTTTAAAGATAGTAATTTAAAAAATATATTTATGTATTTGGCTGTGCAGGGTCTTAGTTGCAGCATGTGGGATCTTAGTTCCCTGATCAGGGATGGAACCTGGGCCCCCTGTACTGGGAGCCCAGAGTCTTAGACATAGGACCACCTGGGAAGCCCCCACTGCTCTTCTGATTTCCACACTCAGCTCAGTCCTACCGCCATGGATGTAAGCTGAGTGGTCCTCAGCTGAAATGGAACAGAGTAATTGGGCAGGTGCCTGGCACTGTGGGAAGAATCAGACTGTGCAGGAAAACTTCTAGCTGGAAAAGACATGTGGCTGTATCACCTCTCTGATGTCACTCTGGCAGACTTGAACACATTTCTTTTTTTTTTTTAATTGAAATATAGTTGATTCGGGCTTCCCTGGTAGCTTGGATGGTAAAGAATACACGTGCAATGAGGGAGACCTGGGTTCAGTCCCTGGGTTGGGAAGATGTGCTGGAGGAGGACATGGCAGCCCACTCCAGTATTCTTGCTTAGAGAGTCCCCATGGACAGAGAAGCCTGGCGGGCTACAGTCCACAGGGTTGCAGAGTCAGACACGCCTGAGCAGCTAAGCAAGCACAGCACATAGTTGATTTACAACCTTGTGTTAGTTTCTGCTGTACAGAAAAATGATTCAGTTACTCACATACATGCATTCTTTTTCATAATCTTTTCCATTATGGTTTATCACAGGATACTGAATATCATTCCCTGAGCTATACCGTAGGACCTTGTTGTTTATTCATACTGTACGTAATAGATTGCATCTGCTAATGCCAAACCCCCAATCCCATCCTCCCGCGACCTCCCACCCCTTTGGCAACCCCAAGACTGTTGAACACATTTCTTAAAAGATCAACTGTTCGACGTGCTGCAGACTTGCATAAGGCTGCCTTTAACAGACTGCCTGGACCCTTCTCTGTGCTGCCCTCTTGAGGTGGTACTTCCAGAACAGATCAAATTTTCAAGGCACAGGGCTTCTAAGGAATAACAGAAAGCTGGTAGACCAGCTGGTAAACAGAATAGCTTCAAACAAGGATACATGGAGACCAAGCAATTCTGCACAGCTGGGACCAGCCATGGGTGATGCAATCAGCCACCAGAGGGGCGTGGCAGTGCTACAGGTTGAGCTGTATTTCTTCCCAAAATGTGTTGAGGCGCTGACCTCCAAGACCTCAGCGTGTGACTTTATTTGGAAATAGGCACTGCAGCCATGAAATTAAAAGATGCTTACTCCTTGGAAGGAAAGTTATCACCAACCTAGACATCATATTAAAAAGTACATACATTACTTTGCCAACAAAGGCTATCTAGTCAAGGTTATGGTTTTTCCAGCGGTCATGTATGGATATGAGAATTGGACCATAAAGAAAGCTGAGCACTGAAGAATTGATGCTTTTGAACTGTGGTGTTGGAGAAGACTCCTGAGAGTCCCTTGGACTGCAAGGAGATCCAACCAGTCCATCCTAAAGGAGATCAGTCCTGAGTGTTCATGGAAGGACTGATGTTGAAGCTGAAACTCCAATACTTTGGCCACCTGATACAAAGAGCTGACTCATTTTGGACACAAGTTTGAGCAAGCTCCGGGAGTTGGTGATGAACAGGGAGGCCTGGCGTGCTGTGATCCATGGGGTTGCGAAGAGTCAGACATGACTGAGTGACTGAACTGAACTGAACTGAACTGAACTAAGCTGAGAGTCTTAAAGTTGTAATTGACTGGGTTAAGACTGGATCACATTGGAGTAGTGAAGTCACTCAGTCATGTCCGACTCTTTGTGACCCCATGGACTATAGCCTACCAGGCTCCTCCATGCATGGAATTTTCCAGGCAACAGTACTGGAGTAGGTTACCATTTCCTTCTCCAGGGCCTCCTTCCCAACCCAGGGATCAAACCCAGATCTCCCGCATTGCAGGCAGACGCTTTACCGTCTGAGCCACCAGGTAAGCCCACATATTGGAGTGGAGAGGATTCTTAATCCAGTGTAACTCCTGTGCTTGTCAGACAGAGAAGAGACACGTGCCAGGGGAGGATGGAGGTGGAGATGAGAATGAAGCAGCTGCAAACCAGGGGGCCCTGGGGTGCTGGCAACCCCAGAGGTAGAAGAGGCGCAAAAGCTCCAGGGGAGTGCGGTCCTGACAACGCCTCGGCTTCAGAGCCGTGAGACCACGCATTCCTTCCGGTTGAAACCACCCAGTGTGTGACCGGCTGTCATGACAGGCCTGGGGAAAGAAGACAGGCATTAGGAGGTCTTGGGTATAAGGGAACATGTCTTGGCGGGAAGAGCACTGGGCTGGGTTTCAGAGGAAATAATGTCCCTCGACAGGAATGGGTAAAGAAGAGGTGGCACGTATGTGCAATGGGATATTACTCAGCTGTAAAACGGATGAAGCGGTGTCATTTGCAGAAACTTTTGCAGGACCTAGACCCTGTCACGCAGAATGAAGTGAGTCAGAAAGAGAGAAGAGAATGTTGTATATGCATGCTTATGTATAGAATCTAGAAAAATGCTACGGACGAACCCATTTGTAAAGCAGAACTGGGGAGGAGTGGGGAGTGAGATGAATTGGGAGATTGGGATGGACACATATACACTATTGATACTGTGTATAAACTGGATAACTAGTAAGAGCCTACTGTATAGTTCAGGGAACTCTACTCAGTGACCTAAATAGGAAGGAAATCCAAAAAAGAGAGGCTATTTGTATACGTATATTTGATTCGCTTTTTGGTACAGCAGAAAAAATAATGCAACATTGTAAAGCAACTATGCTCCAATAAATGTTTCTTTTAAAAAGAAATACTATCTCACCCCTATTTCTAGGGGAGGGTCTGGTTTGGCATGACAGCAAGAGTGACTCTGGTGATACTCATTGTTTAAACAATCCTCAGGCCCTTGCTGAGGGATTGAGGCTGAATAAGGACTGGTCAGCTGGAGGGTGAAATGATCACTCCCAGGAGACGACAGTTGGAATGTGAGCTCGTGACAGAAGCCTGCCCCAGAGAAGCAAGTGGTCTTTAGGAATGTCGATCCCTATTTATCCATGTTCTTGCCAAATCTCAGTTTGTCACCTCTCAGCCACACCTGGTAATATCCATGAGACCCTGAGTGAGTCACCGTCTGCTGAGGCGTCTGGTGTCATCTGTAAAGCAATGGACTTTAAGCACCTAGTCTTTACCATGATTTGCAATTGAAAGATAATATGGTTGAAAATTTGAGGTAGAAAGGATTTGAAATGACCTCTCAGTGGAGGCTTGGCTAACAGAAGAGAAGCCTCAGTGAAAATAACATTCATTACTTTGTTGACGTGTGTGTGTATACATGTATATGGAATATATGAATCCTATAAAGTGCCAGAATAATCCATTTTCAACGGCTCCATGCTGCAGTAAGAACAAATCAGGTTTCAAAAACAAAATTATGGTTATCAAAAGGGAAAGGTGGAGAGGGGAGAGACAAATTAGGCGTTTGAACTGAACATACACTGCTGCTGCTGCTGCTGCTAAATGGCTTCAGTCATGTCTGACTCTGTGCGACCCCATAGATGGCAGCCCACCAGGCTCCCCCATCCCTGGGATTCTCCAGGCAAGAACACTGGAGTGGGCTGCCGTTTCCTTCTCCAATGCATGAAAGTGAAACGTGAAAGTGAAGTCGCTCAGTCGTGTCCGACTCTTCGCGACCCCATAGATGGCAGCCCACCAGGCTCCCCCATCCCTGGGATTCTCCAGGCAAGAACACTGGAGTGGGCTGCCGTTTCCTTCTCCAATGCATGAAAGTGAAACGTGAAAGTGAAGTCGCTCAGTCGTGTCCGACTCTTCGCGACCCCATAGATGGCAGCCCACCAGGCTCCCCCATCCCTGGGATTCTCCAGGCAAGAACACTGGAGTGGGCTGCCGTTTCCTTCTCCAATGCATGAAAGTGAAACGTGAAAGTGAAGTCGCTCAGTCGTGTCCGACTCTTCGCGACCCCATGGACGGCAGCCCCCCAGGCTCCCCCATCCCCGGGATTCTCCAGGCAAGAGTCCTGGAGTGGGGTGCCATATACACACTGCTATCTATAAAATAGATCGTCAACAGAGGCCTGCTGTATGCTGCAGGGAGCTCTACTCAGCACTCCGTAATAGCCTATGTGGGAGAAGCACCCGAAAAGAGCAGAAACGGGTGTCTGTATATCTGCATCTCTTAGTGTCCGTTTGTGTCGCTATGTGTATGTTTCACTTTGCTGTACACCTGAAACTAACGCAACGTTGCTAATCAACTACGCTCCAAAATAAGCAGGAAAGAACAGATTATGAACATGATAGCTCTCACGTCCATGTTTTTCCCTGGATATTCTGCAAGTCAATTCGTGTTTTAAATTTTACTTTTGTCCTTTATTCGGTAGCAGACTGTTCATTTCATCATTGTACGTCACCGCTCCTGCCATCTTGAAGTTACTGGAGGTCCATTCACTCTTGTTATTTGCTGAGGTCACGCTACTGAGCATGCCAACCTGAACGGTCTTGCGGAATCATCATTCAGCTTATTAACACAAACAATGGGCTGTGTCATCCTGTCCCAAGACTCTGACAGAGCCTGTGGGGAAACGGTTCTTGTTTTCAACGAGGACAGCACGCCCATGTCAGTAGCAAAGTCCTTGGAGTTCAGTGTTTTGCTTCTAGTCCTGGCTGTGTGTCCTAAGAATAAGAATCAACATTTATGGATTTTGTGTATGTGTGTGTGTGTGTGTGTGTGTGTGTGTATTTTACTGTAAAGTACGTTCCCTGTGGATACAATTCTCAAGATCTTTTCCAGGTTTGGGAAGCTCTTCTAGTTTCTAAGATTCCATGCTGTTTGCAGCAGCATTCAGATTTCTCGCTCTTGGCAAATATTGCCTACTTCTGTCCTTTGACTGAAGTCTAATTTGACACAGGGAAACTTAGGTACAAAGCAGCCCGGATGTCCCACTTCTGTGTTATATGCACTTTCATTATCGTTGCTTTCATTAACTGACAGTAAAATTCAAAAAATTCTTCACAAGTTGGTGAAGCGTAACTCTTTCTTCATGAAATCACACTGGTTATCGAAATGAGGCTTCTAGAATTCATCGTCTTTTCTCCAAAGACTGCTAAGTGAACGGTACCAAAACCTCTCTATTGTAATGTTGGGCTTCCCTGGCTGGCTCCATCAGTCAGGGATCCGCCTGCAATGCAAGAGGCCCAGTTTCTGTTCTGGGGTCAGGAAGATCCCCTGGGGGAAGGAATGGCAACCCACTTCAGTACTCTTGCCTGGGAATCCCATGAAGACAGGAGCTTGGCGGGCTGCAGTCCATGGGGTGGCAAAGAGTCGGATGCGACTTAGTGACTAAACCACCACTATTTTAATGTAAAGGCTGAGAAAATGGCTAGCCCGACACCACCCCCCTCATGTCTATACCATCTCCAAGTCAATGGGTTTTCAAAAATAAAAAAATGGTCTGAATAAAGGGCAAATTATTCTGTCCCCTAACTGACTTAATGTCTGTTAGAAGATATGGACAAAATGAGCTTTACTAATTTGTTGGAATCATTGTGGAGGAAGAAGCAGGACAGAAGTAATATGTTTTCATATTGATACTTTCTTTCCTCTCCCAGTTAGAGTGAGATTGTACCCAGGAGGTATGAGTTTGGGTAATATTTTTATGTAGTTGCCCCTGTAACTGTCCGTGTGACATCCTTGTCATGAGATCCTGCTGGTGTGCTTTGTGTATGTGGGCTGGTCCCCAGGTTAATGAGGATCTGTTTCTGGTGCAGCCGATTATAAACGGTGACAGGAAGGCTTCTCTGACCAAGAGTGCGCCTTCACAGACTGGCCACACTGTCTGAGGTTTCTACCAGGAGAGGGGTGCAGACTTTATAGTTCCTGGAAGGGATAGCAAAGGAACTGGCCGATGGTTTTTTCTGGAATCTAAATCCAAGTTGAGTTGCAGTATTACCATATTCAATTTTATTTTAGCATGGAGAGGGGATCAGGGAGAAGGATGTGAAGAGCGTCATCGTTGTGCCAAAGGAAAGATAGGCAGTGTTATTTGATATACACTGTGCTGCTGCTGCTAGTGGCTTCAGTCATGCCCGACTCTGTGCGACCCCATAGACGGCAGCCCACCAGGCTCCCCCGTCCCTGGGATTCTCCAGGCAAGAACACTGGAGTGGGTTGCCATTTCCTTCTCCAATGCATGAAAGTGAAAAGTGAAAGTGAAGTCACTCAGTTGTGTCTAACTCTTAGCGACCCCATGGACTGCAGCCTACCAGGCTCCTCCGTCCATGAGATTTTCCAGGTGAGTACTGGAGTGGGGTGCCATTGCCTTCTCCAATAAACTGTGGAGAAGTTTATTGGAGGTAAACTTACGCTACTGAGCATGACAACCTGAACGGTCTTGCTTGCGGAATCATCATTCAGCTTATTAACACAAACAACGGGCTGTGTCATCCTGTATGACTGGATGAAATTCAGGATATTAGTGTTCGAGTTAAGCTTCCTAAAAGTTAGTTGCCTACATTTGGGTGAGTCAATCTTGTTTTACTGATCTATAAATATAGAGAACTTGATAAAACCATCTAAAATCTCTCCCAGTTTTGAAAATCCATAATTACCTGCTGTGTGTTCCTATCTTTCTTACCAGGCTGGGAGGAAGATAGCAACCAGTAGACGCCATGGGTCACAATCACTACCAGACATGGCCAGTAATAACTGTTCTCTGGGAAATGAATAAAAATGAACCTGTAGGTATGACCATGTTGATCTGGGGTCATGGATTTTAATACTAGAAAAGGTGGTTGAAGCCCAGGAGGGTCAGCCCCGGGGGGGGCGGCAGAGCACAGCTGGTTGGGAGATCACTTCCTGGGAAGCTCCGAGGGGCTGCAGACCGGCAGCAAAGGCACTCTACAGATGCAGGAGGTGAAAGAGACAGGGAAGGACCACACCTGCAGATGTGGAGTGCAACACCAGTTAGGTGGATGTGGGAAACCCAGCCTAGTGGGTGGGACAGAAGAAATAGGCAAACAAGTCAGAAGACAAAGGTCAAAGGCAGGGGAGCAGAGACCACAGGAAAAGGAAGCAAAGTCACTGGACACCCAACACATCTCTCGTATACAGTCTGAACAGGGGGTCTCTCATGACGGTACCAGCCCATGTCATCACGATTCCAGTCATCCTCAATGGGTTGAGCCCTACTTAAACAGATATGCAAATCTTCCAATGGCTGTTTGGATAAGATGAGCTATACAGGTTCAAGACTCGAGGGATTAGAGCAGAATTTCTCTTTAAAAAAAAAAATGTGGACCATTCTGTAAAGTCTTTATTGAATTTATTACAATACTGCCTCCCCCCATCCACCCCCGGCATCAGAAGGCAAAGTCTCAACCACTGGACCACTGGGGAAGTCCCCTAGAGCTGAATTTCTGAAGGCTCAGTGCACAGAAACTGTAGGAACCTGTAAAAGCAAAGAGAAAAAGGGTTGGGGGGAGGGAAGTACTGAAAATAACTTGATATTTCAAGAAAATGAATGACAGGTCAGAACTTTATTGGTCTCGCTATATTTTGGTAGCTTTTTTCTTTTTAATTAATATGGGTGGGAGCTGGTATATCATAATCATTTCAGAGGCTAGGGTCTCTAAACTCAGATAAAGTCCTCTAAAGAATTATTACAACTGAAGCTCTTAAAACCCATTGAGCTCACCTAGGATTCAGTTTCTAATCGTGGCTCTGTGATTTAGAAGTATTGTGAGTTTGAAACAATGACTTAATCTCTTTAAAAGCCCATTTCCTAATTGGTAAAGTTGGAACTGTAATTATCAGATTTAAATCAGAGAGTAGGTTCTGTAAGTCATCATTTTCTTGCCATAGTCGGGCGTTGAGCTCCGTGCTTGACGTAAAGGGTAAGGTGAGGAAAGGAGATCATCTCGCACATTTCACCACCATGCCTTTACTCCCACACCGCAGACAATGGCTTTCCTCTGCCTGCCTACCTTCTGCCTTCTTGTTCTGCTTTTTCCTCCTGTCTCTGAATTGAAGATTTAATAAGACAGCTTTTAGGCATAATGGTGAAAATTGCCGCTCTGCCCTTTACCAACCATGTAACCTTGGAGAAATCACTTAATCTCCTAAACCTCAATTTCCTCATCAGGATATCAAGGACGGAAACACTGTCTTTTAAATATTTTCAGGCAGGCAGAAAATAATGACAGACACTTGGCAATTAATGAATTGCAAATAGAGTTTTCCATGGGAAGTGAAATGGAATTTTGGTAGTTAATATTTGTCAAAGGACATCTGTGTTGTCTTTATACTTTGCCTCGAGAATATAAGAGTGTATTATTGGAAGGGGAACAATTTGCCTACTTAATGTTCATAGCACATGCATTAACCAGAAACTACAAAGTAAATAAACTTGGTGTTTCTCCTTAGGTGTGTTTGAGATGGAGGTTTAGGGAGAGGAGATGTCATGACTTGAAAGGTACCCAGAGCCTATGGTTCAAAAACCATCACTCTGTGGTGAAGAACATTATCATCTAAGATGTCCTCAGACCAAACTGGACAACTCCTAGGTAGCCAGGCACAGAGAACTAGAGGCATTGTCATAAGGGTATGGAACGATAAAGCCCACAGCTTTATTTGCCATGGTTGGTTACATCTTTGGAAATGACATTGCTTCTGGCCCCGAGGGTGGAATGGTGAGGGAAAAGGGGAAAGCGAGAGGGCAAGCGTGGGCACCGTGGACAGCATGCCTGAGCCTGTCTCGACGGCACAGCAGGAGGAAGAGCTGTTTTCTGAAGCCAGGTGAAATGCATCCTTGTTTATGGCTACCATATTTGAATATGTGCACACCTCAGGCATCTCACTGTTGATCATGCCCCTCGCTGTGCAGAGGCATTTTTGCTTGATGTAGTCCCACCTGTTTAATTTGTTTTTCTGGCCTGAGCTTTAGGGAGTCATTTAAAAAAAAAAAAAAAATCATTGCCAATGTCAAGGAGCATTTCCCCTTTGTTTTCTTCCAAGAGTTTTACAGTTTCAGGTCTTACCTTTAAGTCTTTATTTGAGTTGATTTTTGCATATGATATATTACAGATAAAGGTCCAATTATATTCCCCTGTACATACATATCCAGTCTGCCCAACAGCATTTATTGGAGACACCATCTTCTCCTCCATTGTGTATTCTCAGTACCTTTGTTGAAAATGATCTGACCATATATACTTTGATTTATTTGGGGGCTGTCTGTTCTGCCCCACTGGTTTATGAAGAAGCAACCATTATTTAGAATAAATGTAGTTAATCTTAGGTTTGGAAAGGTCTGTGAAAGTCTCTATGTCAAACTTCAGGTATATAATAGAATTCCTCCAAAGTCAGGAGATCAACCCTGGGATTTCTTTGGAAGGAATGATGCTGAAGCTGAAACTCCAGTACTTTGGCCACCTCATGCGAAGAGTTGACTCATTGGAAAAGACTCTGATGCTGGGAGGGATTGGGGGCAGGAGAAGGGGACGACCGAGAATGAGATGGCATCACGGACTCGATGGGCGTGAGTCTGACTGAACTCCGGGAGATGGTGATGGACAGGGAGGCCTGGCGTGCTGCGATTCATGGGGTCACAAAGAGTCGGATATGACTGAGCAACTGAACTGAAAGTCATCCATGGAGACAGTACCCTGTCCTCTGTTTAAATAATTTCAGTGCCTGGAAGTTCCTTAAGAGAGCTGCCATTGCTGGAACAGTCTTGTTCTGGATGACCACATCCTAATTATTTCCTCCAGATAGAAATGGGAAAACCATGATCCTTGGGCCAAACCAGGCTCAGAAACTGTTTATAAATAAGATTTTACTGCCACATGCATAAGCCCATTCATTTACCAATTGCATATGGCTGTTTTGATGCCACAAAGGCAGATTTAAGTATCTGCTGCAGAGACTGTAAGGCCTATGAAATCTAGAATACTACCATCTGGCCCTTTCTAGAAAACTTTTGCTGGTGCCTGATTTAGAGAAATGGTCTCCAGACCAGATTGGACACTTGCTAATGAGCATACAAGTTGTTGGTCAGGGGCTAGAAGAAAACAACAAAAATTGTATTTCTATTTAGGTTTAATTCATCCTTTAAAAATCTCTTCTTTCATGTGTACTTGAATATATATACAAATAAATATATTAAAATATCTAAATATTTATTTAAATATTATATTTAAAATATACAAATATTATATATATATTTCTTTAGCAGTACCTAGCACAGAATTTTAACAATTATTATAACTGTATTGCTACATGGTATATTAATATATTATCATTCATTATACATACTGCAATTATTGGAACTATATTATAAACACACTCAAGTGCAACTGTATATCAAATATAATATTGTATTGATCAAATGTAATAAGGTGACAGTAATTGCTCAAATGCTATAGAACTCCTCCTGAGCCAGGCACTGCTCAAAGTCATTCACATCTATCTGCTAATTTAATTCTCGGATTAACTGTTAGTGTCATTATTCTTACAATTCTCATTTTCTAGATGGTGAAGCTAAAGCAGTTAGGTTAATAAGGTACCAAGGTTTACAACGAATAAGCGGCAGGACCGGATTCAAACCTAGACGGTCTGGCTCTGTCTGTGTCGTAAACTTTTTTACGTACAGGAACACGTGTATACAGTCTCCTTCAGTAAATGCACAGATATGAGACTGCAGACTCAAACGTTTCTTCCTGAGGGGGTGCACTGTTAATAACGTTTATAGCCTTTTGTGCTATACAAAACAGTGCTTATAGCCTTTTGCTGTATAGAAACGGGAACAAAGTGGTCATGTTCAGTACCTGCCATAGATTTGCAAACAAGTATTGAATTCCTACTACTACATAGATCTGATGGCAACTGCAGAACCCCACTGACGTTTATTACTTTCTTGTCATCTCATTTAATCATGTTTAAGTTAGACAAATTACGTGATTGATATTATCTGAAGGAGCTGACTAGTCCTCAGACTGCCCTCTCTGGAGCCAGAGTCTCCTTCCAAGACCTCCTTCAGGTTATATTGTTATTTCGAAACCAAAATTATGCCTCTGCATCAGACAGGCTGCGTCCCTTTGCAGTCTGGGCTTCCTTTTCTCAATTCTAATGAAAGGAGAGAGGTATATCATTCCAGCAGGAATTTCTCAAAAGCTCCCTTCCACTGGCTGAGTGGGTGGGTGAGAGAGGGAGTGAGATTCAAGTGTCGGGTTTTGAAAGGAACCTCAGTTGTGTGTTTCAACCCGCTCTGAGTTTTGTGGCTTTCAAAACTGTTGTGTGTGGGCAGGAAGTTTGGGGTTTGGTTCCAAAAGGTATGCTAAGTCACTTCAGTCATGTCTGACTCTGTACGACCCCATAGACGGCAGCCCACCAGGCTCCGCTGTCCCTGGGATTCTCCAGGCAAGAACACTGGAGTGGGTTGCCATTTCCTTCTCCAATTCCAAAAGGTATGGAAATCCTTAAAAACAAGGTCTGTCCAAGGCCTGAAATTCACACCCAGAGTTAACCATTGAACTAGTAATTTGTGGTTTCTATCTTAAAGCTTATTTCCCCAGATAACCACTGCACTTGAATTTTACATGATCTGTTACAATCTTGTGACTTGCTTCAACAAGCCAGTGTCAGCCCTCTATCTGGGGACTCCTGGTTGGGGCAAGAAGGAGGATTTCCCTTCTAGGACGAGGCATCACTTTCATCAGTCAATTTCATTTAACCCTCAACTTCAGGTCTGTTTAATGAGGAGCTATTATCCTGGCGAGATGTGTTTGAAGTGCATAATTGAGAATGTTCACTTCAGTGTTTAATTATGTCTCAGTTGCCTCATGTGTGACACCAATAAAAATGGTACCCACATTCTTAAATGTTAAATTATGGGATATGTGAAAAGTGGTTAGTAAATGGTTTATAATAAGCCAGCTATTGCTGTTGTATTTCAGTGTTCTAATTCCCAAAGATTATAGTAACATACTTTGTGCCATCAAGACTTAATCTGATGGAATTCTTTATTTTGGCATCTAGACAATAGTGTTCTTTGGGCTTCTCAGCAATGTAATGTATCAGGGGGCTGGAAGAAGGGGAGATATCTAAAAAATGGAATCTTGCTGAAGACAGATGAATTGGGGTACCAACATGCAAAGGGGCCCAAGGAGCCTGGAAAGCAGAGCCATGGTGGGATGGAGCCAAGAGTCTCCCAAAGCCTGACAACTTGGCGCTGAAAGTTCTCTTCCTAAATGTCTAGACACGGGGAATATGGTTGCCTCTTTCTTCATGAATGCCTAATCCTCTGGTCCAAGACAATACCAGGGGTCTGGCCTTGGGGGGTGGGCTCACTATGGCACTTTATCATCTTCTATGATATTCTTTATTTTTTTTTCATAAAACCTTAGACCACATTTTATTTTATTTATTTTATTTTTTTATTTATTTCTTTTCCCCTTGGCTCAAAGCTGTTGTCTTTTTTTTTTTTTTTTTTTGCTTTATTTTACTTTACAATACTGTATTGGTTTTGCCATACATGGACATGAATCCACCACGGGTGTACATGCGTTCCCAAACATGAACCCCCCTCCCACCTCCCTCCCCATAACATCTCTCTGGGTCATCACCGTGCACCAGCCCCAAGCATGCTGTATCCTGCGTCGGACATAGACTGGCGATTCGATTCTTACATGATAGTATACATGTTACAATGCCATTCTCCCAAATCATCCCACCCTCTCCCTCTCCCTCTGAGTCCAAAAGTCCGTTATACACCTCTGTGTCTTTTTTGCTGTCTTGCATACAGGGTCGTCATTGCCATCTTTCTAAATTCCATATATATGTGTTAGTATACTATATTGGTGTTTTTCTTCCTGGCTTACTTCACTCTGTATAATCGGCTCCAGTTTCATCCATCTCATCAGAACTGATTCAAATGAATTCTTTTTAACGGCTGAGTAATACTCCATTGTGTATATGTACCACAGCTTGCTTATCCATTCATCTGCTGATGGACATCTAGGTTGTTTCCATGTCCTGGCTATTATAAACAGTGCTGCGATGAACATTGGGGTACATGTGTCTCTTTCAATTCTGGTTTCCTTGGTGTGTATGCCCAGCAGTGGGATTGCTGGGTCCTAAGGTAGTTCTATTTGCAACTTTTTAAGGAATCTCCACACTGTTCTCCAAAGTGGCTGTACTAGTTTGCATTCCCACCAACAGTGTAGGAGGGTTCCCTTTTCTCCACACCCTCTCCAGCATTTATTGCTTGCAGATTTTTGGATCGCAGCCATTCTGACTGGTGTGAAGTGGTACCTCATTGTGGTTTTGATTTGCATTTCTCTAATAATGAGTGATGTTGAGCATCTTTTCATGTGTCTGTTAGCCATCCGTATGTCTTCTTTAGAGAAATGTCTATTTAGTTCTTTGGCCCATTTTTTGATTGGGTCGTTTATTTTTCTGGAATTGAGCTGCATAAGTTGCTTGTATATTTTTGAGATTAGTTGTTTGTCAGTTGCTTCATTTGCTATTATTTTCTCCCATTCAGAAGGCAGTCTTTTCACCTAGCTTATATTTTCCTTTGTTGTGCAGAAGCTTTTAATTTTAATTAGATCCCATTTGTTTATTTTTGCTTTTATTTCCAGTATTCTGGGAGGTGGATCTTAGAGGACCCTGCTGTGATTTATGTCGGAGAGTGTTTTGCCTATGTTCTCCTCTAGGAGTTTTATAGTTTCTGGTCTTACATTTAGATCTTTAATCCATTTTGAGTTTATTTTTGTGTGCGGTGTTAGAAAGTGATCTAGTTTCATTCTTTTACAAGTGGTTGACCAGTTTTCCCAGCACCACTTGTTAAAGAGATTGTCTTTACTCCATTGTATATTCTTGCCTCCTTTGTCAAAGATAAGGTGTCCATATGTGTGTGGATTTATCTCTGGGCTTTCTATTTTGTTCCATTGATCTATATGGCTGTCCTTGTGCCAGTACCATACTGTCTTGATGACTGTGGCTTTGTAGTAGAGCCTGAAGTCAGGCAAGTTGATTCCTCCAGTTCCATTCTTCTTTCTCAAGATTGCTTTGGCTATTCGAGGTTTTTTGTATTTCCATACAAATCTTGAAATTATTTGTTCTAGTTCTGTGAAAAATATGGCTGGTAGCTTGATAGGGATTGCATTGAATTTGTAGATTGCTTTGGGTAGTATACTCATTTTCACATTTTGTAGCTTTAAAAAAAATAACAGCTTTATTGAGATATAATTCACATGCTATACAATTCACCCATTTAAAGTGTACAGTCTGATAGCTTCTGGTATATTCAAAGAGCTGTTCATCCACCACTGCAATTAATTTTAGAAAAAAATCATTGCTTCAAAATAAACCCTGTGTCTGTTAACCATTACTCCCTAATCCCCCACCTGTCTTCCCCAACCATAGGAAACCGCTGATCTACCCTCTGTCTCCAGACTTGCTTGTTCTGGACGTTTCCTATAAAACCAGTCATGCATGTGTGGTCCTCCAGGACTGGCTTCTTTCACCTAGCATGTCTTCAAGGCTCATCCTCATGGTACGTAACTGAACTTCACTGTCTTTTTTTTCTTTTTTGGCTGTGCCGGGTCTTCACCACAGCCCACAGCCTTCTTTAGTTGTGGCATTCATTCTTAGTGGGACCTCAATCCTCTGGCCAGGATTGAACCCATGTTCGCTGCGTTGGAAGGTGGATTCTGAGCCACTGGACCGCCAGGGAAGTCCCACCCTCAGTGCTGCTTATGGCTGAATAACACTCCGTTGTGTGGAAATGCCACACTTTGCTTCTCCATCCATCAGTTGATAAACATTGGACTTTCCCCCACTTTTTGGCTCTTACGAATAATGCTGCTGTGGACGTTCACGTACAAGTTTCTGTGTAGACATTTATTTTCCTTTCTCTTGGGTTGGTGTACTTTTATTAAAAATGTATTTGCTTATTAATTTTTGGCTAATTTTCTTTGCTGCGGTGCCTGAGCTGCTCGTGGCTGTGCGTGGCCCTTTCTCTGCCTGCAGGTGAGGGGCTATTCCCTGTGGCGGCGCGTGGCCTCCTCGCTGCGGCGGCTTCTGCAGGTGCGGGACTGCTCCCTATGGCGCCGCGTGGCCTTCTCGCTGCGGCGGCTTCTCCTGTTGTGGAGTGCGGGAAGCGCCCTGGCGCAGGCGTCGCGGTGCACAGCCTCAGTTGCCCAGCAGCATGCAGGATCTTCCCAGACTAGGGATCGAACCCATGTCTCCTGCACTGGCAGGCGATTCTTAACCACTGGGCCACCAGGAAAGTCCCTGTTGTAGTTTCACGAGGAGACTCCTCTCCCCTCTTTATTCTGCTTCTCCCACCTCCCTCTTCTGTTTCACCAGGGTAATCCCCTCTCCACTTTCCTTGTAACCACAAAATCCAACCATCCTGTTCAGGCTGTGACCAGGACGTAATGAACTGGTTTCCGTTTCTTTCCTGAAGGACTCTCACCTTAAAGCCACCAGTAGGTAATAACTTCTCTCTTGCTGCTAACAATGTGCTATCAAGATCCCCATTCCCCAGAGGAGGATAAATGAAGGTGTCAAGACCAGCCAGTAAGTCCGCAGCTGGGAACCAGTTCCTCTCTGGGACACTGCGTATCAGTGCTGCCCAGTAAAACGCTCCCTACAGAAAACCATTTTGACTGAAATCACATCCCAGAAAATCCCCTCTCGTCATCCAGACAGCTGTTTCTCTTTTAAGGGTCACGCGGCTACAGCCCAGGTCTTCTGAAACCCCTAAAGAATTTACCCGAATGATTTATTAGATGAACTGTTAGAAGGAATGTCTGTATATCTCTGTGTGTCTGTGTATTTGTGTCTGTGTGCATGTCTGTGCACCCATGTATGTGTGCGTGCCTGTGTGTCTTTCTGCATGTCTGTATCTCTGTCTCTGTGTGTGAGCCTCTGTATATGTCTATGTGTTTGTGTCTCTGTGTCTATACACATCTGTTTGCATGTGTGTTTATGTGTATCTCTGTGAATGTCTGTGTGTGTCTATTTCCATGTGTATCTTTGTGTGTCTGTGTTTGTGAGGGTCCTGCTGAACTAGATTTTAAATTTTCCTGATCAAGAATTTTATGCATTCTTATTATGTCCTCAGTAGTACCCAGAATAGTGGAAAGTACATAGCAGATTTCAAATGCATAGCTATTGATCATCCAATTGGTGATCATTAGCAATATATCTCCATCTAGCACTCTTGCCTGGAAAATCCCATGGACGGAGGAGCCTGGTAGGCTGCAGTCCATGGGGTCACTGAGAGTTGGACATGACTCAGTGACTTCACTTTCACTTTTCACTTTTATGCATTGGAGAAGGAAATGGCAACCCACTCTAGTGTTCTTGCCTGGAGAATCCCAGGGACAGGGAAGCCTGGTGGGCTGCCGTCTATGGGGTCACACAGAGTTGGACACGACTGAACCGACTTAGCAGCAGTAGCTGATATTGATGAAACCTGCCCATATCTTAATTTAAATACATTATGTTTACATGTGAAGTGAAGTTGCTCAGTCATGTCTGACTCTTTCCGACCCCATGGACTGTAGCCTACCAGGCTCCTCCGTCCGTAGGATTTTCCAGGCAAGAGTACTGGAGTGGGTTGCCATTTCACATGTATTTAAATTAAGAGATTTATTCTAGCGTGTAGTATAATTCATTCAGTCATGTCTGACTCTTTGCAACACCATAGACTATAGCCCGCCAGGCTCCCCTGCCCATGGGATTCTCCAGGCAAGAATACCGGAGTGGGTTGCCATTCTCTTCTCCAGGGGATCTTCCCTACCCAGGGATCAAACCTGGGTCTCCTGCATTGCAGGCAGATTCTTTACCATCTCAGCCACCAGGGAAGGCCCAAAAGATTTATTTATTCTTGTTAAAAAATATAGGAAAGGACATTAATTCCCTCCACCCTGAATTTACATCTTAAACTTATAAAATAAGAACACTAGCTTGTGACACTAGTTTCGTAACTTTTTAACACAGTTCATTCTGTCAGAGTCAGAAATTATCTGAATTTTCCAGGGAGCTCTCAGCCGTAGGCCCAGTCAAGGGTTCAATTAATAGCTAATGACATTTGAACTTACACAGAGCGAGCATATGGTGGAATTCCCTTTAAATAGCCACTGAGTACTGTTTTTGAAAATTGAATTTACCATTGAGGAAAATAATGCTTCCCGTTTCCAGCTTTAACTGCAGTCACTGGAGGATGGAAGACTTACGACCTGGTTGCCTTTGGAATCCTCGCGCTGTGCTGCTTTAGTTCCTCCTAATGGCCAGTCCTCGTGCCAAGGCCCCAGCATGTCAGCAGGCGCTGAGCGCCCAGGCAGGGAGCTGGCAGACTCTCGGATCCCTGAGCCGGTTTCCGTGCTGTCCTTGGAAAATCTGCTTCAGCTCTGCCTCAGCCTGGTTTCCCTGCCTTGGTTATGGCGCCACCCTGCTACTTACACTCCAGGGATGGAAAAATTCTCAGGGGAGGCAGCTCAGCTCCAGACACGGGACAAGTGGATGAAATGCTAAGACGTGTGCCGGCCTTCTTGAAACACTGGCTAATCTTGTTACAAACACTTAATATTTTAGTTGGTGTTTGAGATTTAATAGCTGATGTTTGTGATTTAATAACTGAAGCCCACAAAGTTTTTGTAGGCATGGAGGATGGAAGCGATGGAAGCAACGGTGATGGCCGCCATTTATAACCTTGAAGTTGATGGCGCAGAAACTGGGAGAGTGTGGACAAGGAATCCGCCAGCATCAGGGGATGTCCTGAAAGAGGCCTGTCCTGTCCGTCACCTTGAGTCTCCTTAAGTGGCCTTTTCACAAGGAGCTGCTCCTTAATCCAAGACCTAGAACAATTTCTCTACTCCAGAGACGCTGGGCAGCTCCTTTCTCTGTGGCTCACAGAAGCTGGCCTAGAGAATACAACCCTCTTCTTTTTCTTGATTCTCATGAATCACAAAACCCCGGCAGGCCATGAAGGTGTGAAATATTGAGTCTATTCTGTCTTGACATAATAACAATATATTGTAAAGTTTTAAAAAATTAATTTCTCTCATATATTAAAAAAATTAATTTGGTTAGTGTTTACTAAAACCCAATGACAAACCAGGTGGCTCAGACGGTAAAGAATCTGGCTGCAGTGCAGGAGACCCGAGTTCAATCCCTGGGTCGGGAAGATCCCCTGGAGAAGGGAATGGCAACCCACTCCAGCATTCTTGCCTGGAGAATCCCACAGACAGAGGAGCCTGGTGGGCCCCAGTCCTTGGAGTTGAAAAGAGTCAGATACAAGTGAGTGACTAACACTTCCCCTTTCAGTGGCAAACAAGTCAGCTTCTGTTATAGGCAGGATTATGCCTTCTCACACACAAATTCAGAGGATGGGATGGTTGGATGGCATCACTGACTCAATGGACATGCGTCTGAGCAAACTCTGGGAGATAGTGAAAGACAGGGAAGCCTGGTGTGCGGCAGTGCATGAGGTCACAAAGAGTCCAACACAATTTAGCAACTGAAACAACACACACAAGTTTGTGTGTTGGAGTCCTGATCCCCTTGGACCCCAGAATGTGACTCCTTGGAGCTGGGGTCTTTAGCATGGGCCCTGGTCCAGCCTGACGGTTGTCCTTAGAAGAGGGACAGCTGTGTGAGGACAGGGGAGAGGCTGACCGTCAGCAGGGCAAGGAGTGAGGTCTCAGAAGGAACCGCGTGCTGATTTACACCTATTAAAATTTGCATGGCGTAACTATATAGTCTTTCTCTTTCATCAGACACAGAACTGAGTTCCCCTGAGACTTAACCTGGTTGTTACTCTGAAGCCTAGTGAAGAGGAGGGTGGGATTCCTCTTGAGGTGTGTGCTCGTGTCTGGCCCAGGACATATTTACAGTGCTCCCAGATGCTCAAAATGCGTTCACATCCAAAGCATAAAACGTTAAACTCATGCTTCCACGTGTTTTTTTTTAATTTTATTAGAGTATGGTTGCTTTACAATGCTGTTAATTTCTGAACAATTAGCACTCCCTGCCCTGCACAACATAGTGACTCAGCCATATGTTTACAAAGCCACAAACAGCTTCCCTTCTGGCTCAGAGTGAAAACCCAAGCCTGCAGGACCGGTCTGTAAGACACCGCATCCTCTGCCGAGACTCTGTTCTCCCTTCACCGTTAACCGGTTTCATTTCCTACCATCCTCCTGGTCAACACTGCGCTCCGGTCACACTGGGCCTCTGTTTCTCAGACTGACCCATCACTTTCCCATCTGAGGGCCCCACTCTGCTGTCCCCTCTGCCTACAGCACCGTGTCCTCAGTTCTCATTACTCACTCCCTTACTTCCTTTGAAGTGTTAGTTACTCAGGCGTGTCCAACTCTTTGCGAGCCCATGGACTGTAGCCTGCCAGGCTCCTCTGTCTTTGGGATTCTCCAGGCAAGAATACTGGAGTGGGTTGCCATTTCCTTCTCCAGAGGCTCTTCCCCACCCAGGGATGAAACCCAGGTCTCCCACATTGCGGCAGATTCTTTACTGCCTGAACCACAGGGAAGACCTTGCATGCATGCGTGCTAAGTTGCTTCAATTGTGTCTGACTCTGTGCGACCCTATGGACTAGCCCGCCAGGCTCCTCTGTCCATGGGATTCTCCAGGCAAGAATACTGCAGTGGGTTGCTGTGCCTCCCTCCCGGAGGTCTTCCTGACCCAGGGTGGAGCCCACATCTCTTAAACTCCTGCATTGGCAGGTGGGTGCTTTACCTAGCACCACCTGTGAAGCCCCAGGAAGCTCTTGGGTCACTTAAATATTCTCTTATTGAGATCTTCCCCTAATCACTATACCTAAACATCAACTCCAAGAACACTCCCGCATAACCCAGCACTTTACCCAACTTTGTTGATTTTAAAGAGTTTTTTTGTAGACCATTTTCGTCTTTATTAAATTTGTGAAAATATTGCTTCTGTTTTACCTTTTGGTTTTTTGGCCGCGAGGCATGTGTGATCCTTGCTCCTTGACCAGGGATTGAACGCTCACCCTCTGCCTTGGAAGGCAAAGTCTGAACCACTGGACCACCAGGGAAGGCCCCAACTTTGTTTTTCTCGACAGTATTCACCCTGCCTGACCTATTCCTCTCTGTAGTCTGTCTCTCCCCACTAGAATGTTGTGTCCACTCAGAGATAGCTTTACCTGTTAGGTTGATGCTGGTATTAGCACACCCACTGAATCACACTGAATGAATGAATGAGTTAAAAGACAGGCTAATTCCAAGCGGTGTGGAAATGTTGCAAAAAATTAAAGAGAGACAGATGGACAAGCAAGAGTATGAACCGTATACTTAAAGGAAGAAAAGCTAAATATATGAGACACATTACCCCTCAAATTCCACGAGGATAAAAGAATTGCACAATGTTTCCATCTGTGACATACTTACAAAGAATGCTTTTACATGATCTCTTAAAATTCAACTCTTTTTTTTTTTTTTGTATTTTTGCATTGAGTAATAGAAGGGATACTTTGTCCATGGAATTCTCCAGCCAAGTATACTGGAATGGGGAGCCATTCCCTTCTTCAGGGAATCTTTCCAACCCAGGGATCAAATCTGGGTCTCCTGCATTGCAGGCAGTTTCCTTATTGTCTGAGCTACCTGGGAAGCCCTTGAAAATCAATGAATACAGCAAAACCAGCTCATTGAGCTATGAAATACGGATTCTCACAAAGGCAGGATTGTCAGATTTAGCAAATAGACGTACACGATGCCCAGTTAAAACTGAGCTTCAGAAAAACAGCAGAGCATGTCTTTGTATGAGTATGGCTCATGCAATATTAAACCACGCAACAAACAAGACGTTTGCTGTTTTTTGAAATTCAGATTTATCTGGGGTACTGTCTTTGTTCAGGACCGCCCCCCCCCCCCCCAAATCGCCAATGCCATCATGAGACCTAAAGGCTGAGATGCCCCATCTGTGCTGAGCTTCCTGCCCTCAGTCCCCCCAGCAATGACTGGGGAGACACCATTTTGACACCTCTCCATCTTGCTATGGGCAGGTGGCACTAGTGGTAAGCAGCTCCCCTGCCAATGCAGGAGACACAAGAGATGCAGGTTTGATCCCCGGGTCGGGAAGATCCCCCGGAGGAGGGCATGGCCACCCACTCCAGTGTTCTTGCCTGGTGAATCCTATGGACAGAGGAGCCTGGCAGGCTACAGTCCATGGGCTCACAAAGAGTCAGACATGACTGAGTCACTTAGCACACATGCACACACCTTGCTATAAAGAACAGCTAGAGGGTAGTTCTCATTTAAGAATGAGTTTTCCAAACTGAGGTGAAAAAAAGCAAAAAAAAAAAAAGAAGGACGATGATTTAAGTGTGGATTTTAGCAAGTCATTCTAATCTCAATGAGGCCCCCAGTGACCCAGGATTGTTGGTTCAAAGCAACAGGTCCATGTGAAAGATAAATAGGCGGGAACTCTCCCCAAGTGCCCCAAACCCTATAACACACTGGGTAGCTCCTATTCTCATCAAAGCCCAGATGCTTAAACCACAGGCGAGCGCAGGGTGAAGAGGCACCACCCTGCTCCCTGACAGCCCGCATTTAGTCTTGCCCTTTGGTCCTGCGTGTCACGGTCTCTGTTGTAATTTGCACAGGCACCCCCTATCGGGGGACTTTCTCCCAGGACGATGAGAGCAATGACAGTGTTTACATCAGCCTCCTAACTTGCTTTGATCCTTAGCTGTCACCGCTGTCTAAAGGGGAAAGTCGCCACTGGTTCTGAGTATGAGCCCTGACCCTTGGGGGGAGGCGAGCGTTGGGGTGCTGCCCGCAGAAGCCAGGCCCACAGCGGGCAGGGGCAACCCCCTGCAAAGTTTGCTCTCGGCCAATAGAGAGCGGGGCAATGGCTGAGCAGGGACCTCTGCTTTCTGTTTGGACGTTCTTTATGAGAGAGCGAGACGTTGCTTCTGGTCCACTGCCCAGCACGCGGTATGGAAACTGCAGTTAAGCCCCAGCAGGGAGCGAGCGCTGTGCTGTTTTACTGCCTGGTCGCATCCACTCTCAACTCTGCCTGTCTCCCCTTCACACAACCACACTCTGTGATCTTCCAGCATGTATGACTCTGAAGACTTAAACCAGTGTTTTTAAAAAGTGTGGCACCCAGACCCACAGCACGAGCATAAATTCCTTGCGAATTTTTGCACTTGTTAGAAACAGGCACATTTTTGGACTTCATTCCAGAATCAGAAATTCTGGAGGTGGAACCAGGAAATCCAAGGGAAAGGAGCCTTCCAGGTGATTGTGATACAGCCAGTGTTTGACAGCCACTGACCTAACCACTGAAACCACTGGATTAAGATTAAAAATAAGAAAAGGAGAGCAGGCTGGCAGGAAAGATAAACACATCAGGCCACAATCCCTCAGGAACTGTCACTTGAGTTCAGCTCAGTCACGCAGTAGCATCTGACTCTGTGACTCCACCCGACTGCAGCACGCCAGGCCTCCCTGTCCATCACCAACTCCCAGAGCTTACTCAAACTCATGTCCATTGAGTCGATGATGCCATCCAACCATCTCATCTTCTGTCGTCCCCTTCTCCTCCCGCCTTTAATCTTTCCCAGCATCAGGGTCTTTTCCAATGAGTCAGTTCTTCCCATCAGGTGGCCAAAATATTGGAATTTCAGCTCCAGCATCAGTCTTTCCAATAAATGTTTAGGACTGATTTCCTTTAGGATGGACTGGTTGGATCTCCTTGCAGTCCAAGGGACTCCCAAGAGTCTTCTCCAGCACCACAGTTCAAAAGCATCAATTCTTCAGGGCTCAGCTTTCTTTATGGTCCAACTCTCACATCCATACATGACTCCTGGAAAAACCATAGCTTTGACTAGGTGGACCTTTGTTGGCAAGCTAATGTCTCTGCTTTTTAATATGCTGTCTAGGTTGGTCATAGTTTTTCTTCCAAGGAGCAAGGGTCTTTTTATTTCATGGCTGCAGTCACCATCTGCAGTGATTTTGGAGCCCCTCAGAATCTATTTGCCATGAACGGTACCGGGGTCTTATTGGTTCTCCAGGTGAGTCTAGAACTCATGGGGTTCCTGATGGGAAACCAGGCCAGTGAGTCCTGCCGGGGGGGCGGGGCGATGGGTGGGGCTTTCTGAGGAAGGAGCGGGTGAATTTCCTCATTGTCCAGGGAGCTCTCAGTCACAATTCCTCTTTCTCTTTCTGTTTACTAAGGGGGCTTTGAACACCGCAAACATGATGGTTTTTTGTCTTCTGTTTTTCCGACTTGCTTTCCAACAGCAGCTGGTACTGAGCCCCTGTGCGCCATCTGCATATCAAGGGACATTTTCCCGCCTAGACAGCAGGTTCGGGGCATCCGGGGCAGGGTCGGTCCAAACCACCCCTGGGGGACATGATCCCAGCAGTAGGCGGTAGGGGCACCACCAGCCAGGATTCCAGCTGCTGTGGGATGGGATGGTCCTCTCTGGGTCTCCCTTTTGTTCACCTGTGAAACCTTCAGACTTGCTCTCAGAACTGTCCTCAGATGTTCTTAGAAATCTTCCCCTGCACTGACCAACCACCTTGTAGATGCCTGGCTTGCTGAGAAGATATTGGAAGTGCAACAGTGTCACCAGTACGTGAAACGCAGGCCGCCCAACAAACTATCAATGAGGCTGAATTTAAGGGAGCCCAACCCGGCTGGTCACCCTCCCTGTCAGTGGATCGGGCCCACAGCTCTCCCTTGGGTCTCTTCTGCTATCACGACTTTCCGCTCTTGGGAGTGGAAAATGAAGGGTAGGGCTCTGTCTGTGACTAAAATGGACATTAGCCCCTCCCTGGATGAGAGGCACAAAAGTCACAAGGAAATGCAGCAGTTTTCCAGGAAGAGCAGTGTACCAGTAACCACCCATTAGCACCTTCCTTTCAGTGAATTCCATCTTCAGTTCAGTCATTCAGTCGTGTCCCACTCTTTGCAACCCCATGAATCACAGAATGCCACACCTCCCTGTCCATCACCAACTCCTGGAGTTCACTCAAACTCATGTCCATCAAGTCGGTGATGCCATCCAGCCATCTCATCCTCTGTTGTCCCCTTCTCCTCTTGCCCCCAATCCCTCCCAGCATCAGGGTCTTTTCCAATGAGTCAGCTTTTTGCATCAGGGGGCCAAAGTATTGGAGTTTCAGCCTCAGCATCAGTCCTTCCAATGAACAGCCAGGACTGATCTCCTTTAGGATGGACTGGTTGGATCTCCTTGAAGTCCAAGGGACTCTCAAGAGTCTTCTCCAACACCACAGTTCAAAAGCATCAATTCTTCAGCGCTCAGCCTTCTTCACAGTCCAACTCTCACATCCATACATGACCACTGGAAAAACTATAGCCTTGAGAAGACGGACCTTAGTCAGCAAAGTAATGTCTCTGCTTTTGAATATGCTATCTAGGTTGGTCATAACTTTCCTTCCAAGGAGTAAGCGTCTTTTAACTTCATGGCTGCAATCACGTGATTTTGGAGCCCAAAAAAATAAAGTCTGACACTGAATTCCATCTTAGTTACCAGTGAACCCCAGCTTGGACAGACAGAGACCGAAGAAAGTGTGGACGGAGGGAGAAGGAAGGAGGGAGAAAAACAGGCTTGATACTCGGGCTGCAAGCGAGAGTGTGAGACAGAAAGCTACTGGTGAGTAACCACTCGTCTTCACTTTATTCTCCACCGCCCCCCCCCCCCCCGCCCCTTTTACTTTCCCTTCTATTCCCTATGTTAGTAGGATTTGGGATTAACAAAGCTCTTGGGATTTCCGACCCAGTTTCCCCCTCAGTCAGTCTCTCCCATCAGGAAGCGTCCATAAAGCCTCTTATCCTTCTCCATCAGAGGACAGAGAATGAAAACCACAACCACAGAAAACTAGCCAATCTGATCACACTGACCACAGCGTTGTCTAATTCGGTGAAACTGTGAGCCATGCCGTGTAGGGCCACCCAAGATGGGCGGGTCATGGTGGAGAGTTCTGACAAAACGTGGTCCACTGGAGAAGGGAATGGCAAACCACTTCAATATTCTTGCCTTGAGGACTCCATGAACAGTATGAAAATGCAAAAAGGATGAAAGATGAACTCCCCAGGTTGATAAGTGCTCAATATACTGGTTGGATGGCATCACTAACTCAATGGACATGAGTTTGAGTGAGCTCCAGGAGTTAGTTAGACAGGGAAGTCTAGCATGCTGCAGTCCATGGAGGTGCAAAGAGTCAGACACGACTGAGATGAACTGAACTGGAGTTTCTGATCCCCAGGACAGTTTTTAGACTTGAGCTACCCTGGTGGCTCAGATAGTAAAGAATCTGCCTGCAATGCAGGAGACCTGGGTTCAATCCCTGGGTGGGGAAGGTCCCCTGGAAAAGGGAATGGCAACCCACTCCAGTATTCTGGCCTGGAGAGTCCCATGGACAGAGGAGCGTGGTGGGCTACAGTCCATGGGGTTGCAAAGAGTTGGATTTAGTTCTTTAAGTACTGATTTCTAATCGTTGCATGGACAGCTCTCCATGAGCATTAATTAAGCAACTACTGTATTCTAGGCCCAGGTAGATCAGTCTTTAGCCATCTGCATGTTTACCAGAGCCCCAGTGTGACAAGTAGAGAAAACTGGAGTGGAGTGGGAGCTGTGGCCAGGGGGGTGGGAGGAGGCAAGGCTCACAGACTCACAAGTAACCTCCGACCCCCTAAAGCACCCTCCCCCCTCACCCACCGGCCCACCCTCCACTGCCTTGAAAGGTTTGCTGTCACTCAGAGTGAGACCCAGCAAGATGGGGGTGCGAAGTGAGGGGCTCTTCCAGGATGCACCTGGGGGCTCACTGGAGGGGTCATTTTCAGATCAAGGCCTGTGAATGTGGAACTGTGGGAGAGGTGGGAATTGGGGAGCCTCCTTGCAGTGTAAATGCAAGAGTGGACAGAGAGATGGGGGGGGGGTCTCCCTGCATGAGGACCAGGGGGCCACTGTGGCCTCTGGCTTTGAGTCCTAGTCTCTGGGAGCTGGAAACACTGCCTGAGGACCCAGGTCAGTACCCCTGGGAGAGGGACAGGCAGGAGTTGAGAGGGTGTCGGAGTCCTGGGTCTACGTCCTGGATTCTGCTCTCAGTGGGGGGGGGGGGGGGATGAGTGGGTGCAGGGGCTCCCCTAGTATCTGGAGACAACCCATCACGTAGCTTATGGAGACGAGTGGCTTCCAGGGATGTGCAGGGCTCATCAGAGCCTCCAAAAGCAGCAACATCAACTTGATGTTTTATTTTCTAGTGGGACTGAAGCTCTGGAAGTCCTCCCTGCTTTTCTTGGTTGCCAGGGCTGATCTAGAGTTTGAGCCGAGCTGGACCTTCCAGTGATAAGACTGTATGGGCCTAATGGGTAAAGAATAGAGCCACAAACCCTGCTTGGACACCTGGGGAAGCCCAAGCGTCCTGAGCCTGTGTCAGAGGCCGGTGAGTTGCAAAGTCATTGGTAGATGGCCCTTGTAGAAACTCACCTGCATGAATTGCTGTGCAGGGAGGCTGGGCTTTGTGTCTGCTTGTTTATTTAGCTCGGATAGAGGCAGAGGCTTCGCACAGAGGGCCTTGGGGATGCCAGAGACACACGGCCCATTGAAAGGGGTGGAGGGCAAGGGCCTTCACCAGGGAGAAGGTAGCAGGAGCTGTCGGAGGCACCCTGGAACCTGAGTCCTGGAGGACATTGCTTATGCCCGGGTATGGGCCAGGCTGGGAGGAGGCCTGGTTTGAATGGGGAGCCAGATAGACAAACTGAAGGTCAGACGAAGTCTTTTGCTGAAGACTGCGTTTTTAGTCACGTGGCACACCTGGGATTGTTAGTGAAGCTCATGTTCTCTCAAAATGCTGTTAAAATTCAAATACATTGTGGCTGAAGGGGAAAGTTCCTAATGTTATATGTGAGTAAAATGTACAGAAGTGGATTTTATCTAGCAGTGTTGATAGAAAAATGGAGAATCTTGATTCAATAAATCAACTTCAATTTGAATGAAGCTCAACCATGACATGTTTCTAAACTTGGCGCGGGGCTCAGTTCTGCCTCAGTATTTTACAGAAGTGGTTTGAAAGCAAATGTCTATATAACATCCCTTTAATCACATGTGGTTTGGTGTTTGTCTAGCTTTATTGAAGTAACAATTGATGACACGTACACACTGCTGTATTTAAAATAGATAGCCAACAAGATCCTACTGCACAGCGCCAGGAACTCTGCTCAGTGTTCTGTGGCAGCCTGGATGGAAGGGGACTTTGGGGGAGAATGGATACATGTATATGTATAGCTAAGTGCCTTTGCTGTCCTCCTGAAACTACCATAGCATTGTTAATCGGCTATACTCCAATATTAAATGAGAAGTTTAAAAAAATTGATATACAGAAAAATGCACACTTTTAACATATGCATATCCATGATTGTGGACATAGGCACACCCTCAGGCCAGGGGCCACACGCATCCATCACCTCCAAGCATTTCCACGTGTCCTATGTTGTTTTTTCCCTCCTTTAAGACCATTCAATATGAACTCTGTTCTCTTAACATAAACATGCTCTACGTTTCATTGTTAACTATAGGTACTGCATTGTAAAACACATCTCTAGAAAGTAATTGTGTTGCACAGTAGAATCTTCCTACCCGTTGAAAAGCAAACCCACATTTCCACCTCTCTCCAGCCCCTGGAAACCACCCTTCTGCTCTCAGCTCCTCTGTTTGACTGTTCTAGACTTCTCACACAAGTGGAATTGGGTAGCACCCGTCTTCTGTGACCGGCTTGTTTCACTGAGTATAACGCGCTCTGAGTTCATCTGTGTTGTTGTAATGGCAAGCTTTCTTTCTCTTTGAAGGCTGAATAATATTCCACTGGGTGTACACATCACATTTTCTTTGTCTCTTCACCTGTTCATGGAAATTTGGGTTGTTTTCATCTCTCGGCTATTGGGAATAAAGCTGCAATGACCATGGGGTGCATGGTATGATAGATTTAGCATTTTTTAAGAGCTTTTTTAGTGAAATAGTAGATTAAACCAATAGTGATTTTTTTAAAATAAGGATTAATAAAGTTTTTGCACTGAAGGCAAAAATATCAATCATATAAATAAAGAATCAGATCCTGGTTCATACGACAAACACCTAGCTGATATGGCTAATTTTAAGTTCACTGTGACTCACCCATCGGAGAAGGCAATGGCACCCCACTCCAGTACTCTTGCCTGGAAAATCCCATGGACGGAGGAGCCTGGTAGGCTGCAGTCCGTGGGGTTGCTAAGAGTCGGACACGACTGAGCAACTTCACTTTCACTTTTCACTTTCATGCATTGGAGAAGGAAATGCCAACCCACTCCAGTGTTCTTGCCTGGAAAATCCCAGGATGGGGGAGCCTGGTGGTCTGCTCTCTCTGGGGTTGCACAGAGTTGGACACGACTGAAGTGACTTAGCAGCAGTAGCAGCAGCAGCAGCAGCAGCATGACTCCCCCATGTCACATGGATCTTAAAAAAACAGAACCCTGATCTTAGGCAGAGCTTTGAAATTAAAAAAAAAAAAAAAAACTTTTAGTTTTGAAATAATTGTAAATTTACAGGAAAATTTCAAATATAGTGCTGAGTTCCTGAGCACTTCCCTGATCAATGGCTCCCATGGTCTTGGTGTAACTGTCAGGACTAAAAGACTAACTTTGATGTGTTACTAACTTAGCTGGGGACTTTGTTCCCTTTGAGCAGCTTTTCCACTGATGTTTTTATTGTTATCCAGGGTTTTCCAGTGCATTTAGTGGTTCTGTTTCCATAGTCTTCTCCAATCTGTGACAGTTCTCAAACTCTGCCTTGTTTTTCTTTCATGAACTTGGCACTTTTAAAGAATAATGGTCAAGTGTGTGTGTGTAGAATGCTGCTGAATTTGAGTCTGTCGGATTTTTTTCATGATTAGATTGAGGTTGTAGTTTTGGGGGCAATGTGTCACATAGGTGACGTGCCACGATTGTGATCTGCTTACTATTATCATATTATGACTGCATGATATTGGCAAGTCTTATTATTAAGTCAGTAACCATGGCGACCACGAGGTGATGTGTTAATTCCGTGTTACTCTACTGGAAAGGTGATATTTTTCCCTTTGTAATTAAAAATTATTGGAGGAGAGATAACGTTAGCACTGTGCCAAAGCCCTGCTCACTCATTTTGTTATTCATCAGGGAATCTTGCTTGCAGTGAATATTATTCTAGAACTCTAGTGGCGGTTTTCTATCTCCCTCATTTCGTCCTTGTTTGTTGGAATTCTTCTGTTAGGAAACAGTTTTCCGTTCTTCTTCATTTATTTATTCAGCCCTTTATCCTTATTCACTTCACTATGTCAGGATGGAATCATGAATTCGTTTTTATACTTTGAGTGATAATCATAGGCTACCAGTATCTACTTTCTTGCTCAATCGTTTCTAGTTTGATCTCTGGGAGATCTTTCCAGTTGGTTCCTGTGACCTTCTAACACACACTGATCCTCTTTTTCCCCACTCTCTTACTTTCTGACTTGACAAGATAGTCCAGGTCTCTCTTGTAATTCTTAGGTAGACATTTTAATGTTGAGATCGCACGAGGATATTGGTGTTCAAGTTCTCAAGTTCACATTTTAGGAAGGATATGGCATTCATTTCAGATTTTCAGGTGGTAACAAAGAGAATGGCATCAGGGTATGAAAATGCCCCACCCTTGAGCTGACAGAGGATGAGAGGGCTGGATGGCGTCACTGACTCGATGGACGTGAGTCTGAGTGAACTCCGGGAGTTGCTGATGGACAGGGAGGCCTGGCGTGCTGCGATTCCTGGGGTCGCAAAGAGTCAGACATGACTGAGCAACTGAACTGAACTGAACTGAGCTGTCTTGGAATCTTCGAGGTCAAATCTTTGAGGTTTGACTTCTGGATGAAAGGTTGTACCTATCGAGGTGGAGTGGGAGAAAGAGAAATGACCAGGGGTGACCTTCTGGTCACTTCCATGGTAGAATTCCATGTGACGTAGAGATGACAAAGCCTCACAGAAGAGAAGGGAAGAGTGTTCGGAGAAAGACAACAAACCCTTCTGCCCTGGTAAGGTTACTGCAGTTTCGACTGGGGGCCCCAACCTTTTTTCACTATGAACTAGTTTCATGGAAGATAATTTTTCCATGGACCAGTGTGAGACGGTGGTTCAGGGATGATTCAAGCGCATTACATTTACTGTGCATTTTATTTCTGTTGGTATTACATCAGCTCCACGTCAGACCATCAACCATTAGATCCCGGAGGTGGGGACCTCTGCATTTTGAGGTCAGCCAACGTGCGAGGGCAGGAGTGCCGGCTGGGGGCGGGGGCGGGGCGAGGAAACTTGCAGGGGAGAAAACCACTGCCCCAAAGCAACGGGCAATCTTCCTTCTGCAGAGACAGCTCAGAAAACGCGTCCATTCACAATACCAGGCTGGCTTCTCAAAAGACAAAAACCAAAGACACAAGCTGCCCCTGCCGGTAGATTCTCCTAGGGAGAAGAACTTGATGGATTGAGCAACTCTCTCTTAAATATGCAGGAAATCATATCTGCTCATATATTTTTCAGAATGTTTTCCATTCTTGCATTAAAGAAGGGAAAGCATTGTGGCAGCGGTGGGGGCAGGCCTATCTAAGATTACCTCAGGCTTTCTCAGAAACATAAAAAAGATATTTAAATTCTCCAACATAAAACTTATTTGTAGTGATTTTATTCATGTTTTCCAAATACAGTAAACTCCAGTTTATGGGGCATTCTATCAAACAGAAGCCTATTTACTGGTACTTCAGTGCTTCTGTAGAACCCAAGTGAACAAAAACAAAACAAAAATCAAACATGATTTCATAGCTTGTCTTGTTATGAACCTTGATGTTGATAGCTAGAACGGACTGAGGAAAAACTTTCCCTATAATCTCAGTGTTCATTGTTTTCTCTTGGACGCTGATGTATTTAAAATTGATCGTCTATGCGCCACCAGAATGTTTATTCAAATGAAACATCCAGTTACTCTACCCTGCAAGTCTGAAAGGTAATGAAACAAATATCTCTTCTTCAAGGGAGGGTTTGGATCTGTACAACTTCAGGACTGCAGCTTCAACTCATCTATATTTCTTGGAAGAAATGGTTCTCTATCCATGAACTGTCACACATACATTGAAATGATATCTTACACCTGAGATACAACCAACCCACTCCTTTGAAATTCATGAAGGTCACGTTTACATGGCAACTGTTTTTGCTTTTAAACAATCTTCTCTGTACAGTGCAGCAAACTCGACTCAATATTCTATAATAACTTACATGGGGAAAGAATCTAAAAAAGAGTGGATATATGCATGTGTATAATTGAATCACTTTGCTGTACACTTGAAACTAATACAACCTTGGTAATCAACTATACTTTGATTAAAAAAAATTTTTAAAGGGAAAAAAAACACGTTAAAAACCCCCCTTCTTTCCCATATATAAGAATTTCCTTATTTGGTTATCAAAGACGGAGGTCATCTATTTGCCCTAATGAATAACTGGCAACCTTCAAGGTTAAGGTCATTTACACATGGTCTTTCCCAGCATTTATCAGTGTATGTCCTCCTGAAAAGAAATGTTCCTTGTCTGTGTGTCCTTAGCGATATGGTCATTCTCAACCCTCCATCTCTTAGCACTTGTCCCAGGCAATGGCAACCCACTCCAGTGTTCTTGCCTGGAGAATCCCAGGGATGGTGGAGCCTGGTGGGCTGCCATCTATGGGGTCGCACAGAGTCGGACACGACTGAAGCGACTTAGCAGCAGCAGCAGCAGCAAATCTTCCTACGTTCTAGCCACATTCATTTCTCAGTGGTTTTTTTTTTTTTTTTTTTTTTTTAGTTAACTGGATTTGTGCCTCCTCTGGAGTGACTTTTTCTTCCTAATCACCTCCTGCCCACTTCCCCATCCAGTTTAATTGTTCTCTGTTCTTCTAACCTCACCTCAAAGCACAAGTCATTTGTTTGGTGATGGCGCCTTCTCTGTTGCCATAGTGTCCTGGCCACACCTGCTTCCTTATTTCCATGACCTGCCTTCCATGAAGCCACTCCTGGCTGGGCCTCCTGGCCCATTGCTGCTATAATTTTATGTTCTCTCCAGACTGAAGCCCCAGCACCTGGAAGGCACTCAGAGGATGCTTGGCGGTTTTCATACCTGGATTATCAATGAACGGTGCTGGGGCAACATTTTACCTTGAAACAGTCATAGAGTTGCATGTCAGGTGCGCAAGACATTGGCGTCTTCACTCCTCTTCTACGTCATTCTCTTTCTCTTTAAAAATATACTCATTTACAATGTGTTTGTGTTTGTTAGTTTCAGGTGTACGGCAAAGTGATTCTAATATGTACGTATGTATATGTATATGTGTGTATACACACATATATATATATGCTTTTGGATTGTGATGTTGGAGAAGACCCTTGAGAGTCCCTTGGACTGCAAGGAGATCCAACCAGTCCATCCTAAAGGAGATCAGTCCTGAATATTCATCGGAAGGACTGATGCTGAAGCTGAAACTCCAATGCTTTGGCCACCTGATGCAAAGAGCTGACTCAGTGGAGAAGACCCTGATG
Organism: Budorcas taxicolor; assembly: GCF_023091745.1. Lineage (NCBI taxonomy): Eukaryota > Metazoa > Chordata > Mammalia > Artiodactyla > Bovidae > Budorcas > Budorcas taxicolor. Next base: position 117,343,756 of record NC_068913.1, on the reverse strand, counting down.
CTGGAAAAGATTGAAGGTGGGAGGAGAAGGGGAGGACAGAGGATGAGATGGTTGGATGGCATCACTGACTCGATGGACATGAGTTTGAGTAAACTCCTGGAGTTGGCGATGGACAGGGAGGCCTGGCGTGCTGCAGTCCATGGGATCGCAGGGTCAGACACGACTGAGCGACTGAACTGAACTAATATATATGCTTTTTCAGATTCTTTTCCCTTATAGATTATTATAAGATATTGCCTATAATTCCCTGTGCTATAACAGTAGGCCATTGTTGTTTATTTTATATACAGTAGTGTGTATCTGTTAATCCCAAACTCCTAATTTATGCTGCCTGCTGACTTTCCCCTGTGGTAACCATTTCTGTGTCTGTGAGACTACTTCTGTTTTGTAAATAGGTTCATTTGTATCATTTATAAATTCCATATATAAGCGATATCATACGAGACTCATCTTTCTCTGATTTACTTCACTTAGTATGATCATCTCTGGGCTCATCCGTGTTGATTCAAATGACAATATTTTCTTACTAAAGTATCAAGTTTAGAATAAGATTAAAGGAATTATACATTAATATCCATTTACCAATAACCTCGAGTCTACCACTAATGTTATGCTGCTGCTGCTGCTAAGTCGCTTCAGCCGTGTCCGACTCTGTACGACCCCAGAGACGGCAGCCCACCAGGCTCCCCGATCCCTGGGATTCTCCAGGCAAGAACACTGGAGTGGGTTGCCATTACCTTCTCCAATGCATGAAAGTGAAAATTGAAAGTGAAGTCATTCAGTTGTGTCTGACTCCTAGCGACCCCATGGACTGCAGCCCACCAGGCTCCTCTGTCCATGGGATTTTCCAGGCGAGAGTACTGGAGTGGGTTGCCATCGCCTTCTCCAAATGTTATGCACATCTTACCAAATATTTCTCTAATCACTTCTGTATCTGTTAATTCATCTTATTTTATTGATGCATTTAAAAATAAACTGCAGACATCAGTAACTCCCCCCTAAATACTTCATCATGCCTATTACTAAGTAGAAGTCCATATCTTTTTTCCCTATTGAGGCAAAATGTACATACACTAACATGTATAAGCAGTAATGGTACTTTCTTCATTTTAAAAAAATACACAAAACGCTGAAAAAGAGTGGATATATGTGTGTGCGTGCATAACTGAATCACTTTGCTGTACACCTGGAAACAGCGCCACATTGTAAATCAACTCTTCCCAAACAGAAAATAGAAATTGAAGAAGAAAAAATATAGACACTTACGACACTGAACATGAGCAACCAAATGGAGAACATCCCTGCCACCCCGGAAAGTTCCTTCACATCCTCCCAGTCATGTCTACCCCTTCCATCCAAGGCAACCACCATTCTGATCGTTTTTGTCACCATGGATTAGCCTTCTGTGTTGTAGGACTTCTCATAAATAATACCATACAGCACTGTTATTTGTGTGGCCTTTGTCACTCAGCCCAGTATTTCTGAGGCTCTGCCGTTGTGCTGGTGTGCTGGTCTCCCCCACCTCTTTACTAATGAGCAGTGTTCCATCGCGTGACTGTCACTCAGACTCTTGCCTGTTCTCCTCCTGGTGGTCCCCTGGGCCATCTCCAGGCTTTGGATAATGTTACAAATAAAGATGCTGTGACTTTTTTTTTGTTGCAATTTTTATTAAATAAATGGAGAAGGCAATGGCACCCCACTCCAGTACTCTTGCCTGGAGAATCCCAGGGACGGGGGAGCCTGGTGGGCTGCCGTCTGTGGGGTCGCACAGAGTCAGACACGACTGAAGCGACTGAGCACTAGCAGCAGCATTAAATAAAAAGTCTTATTTCTTTTGGTGAATTACCAAGAATATCTATTTTGGGGTAGGTATATATTTAAATGTATGGGAAGTTGTCAGACTTTCAAAGTGATTGTACCATTTTCTACTCTCGTCAACAGTGGGTAGGAATTTCAGTTGCTCTGTAGTCTCATCAGCTCTTGGTATTGTCAGATTATTTATTTTAACCATTCTAATGGGTGCACCCTTCACCTTTTAAATGCCTGGAATCCATCACCAGACTGAATCAGTGTCTAGAAAGCCCACATTTCCACCTGTACGTGAAATTTTAAATTTTTGTTTCCATTTTAAGTAATTTTATTACCCAATTCTTTTTTTCAGGAGAACAGTTTTTATCATGACAAGCTCATTATTAACTAGACATTTTGAAAATGTCATACAAATTGCGGTGAATAACTAAGTATAAAACCTAGAAATGGTGCATGGCATCCAAGAGAAGCAGAATTCATAGCAAGATCTGGGAGAATTGCTGCAAAATTGTCATACACGTAATGGCTTTACTGCATCACTGTATACAGATGACCGATGGGAGAAGTCGCATTCTTTGTCTCAGGACTGACAAAACGTAGGCTTTGGAGCCCAAGTACCTGACTGGTTCTTATTCATCCGGCTTCTAGGAATGCTTCGTCTTCACCTTGTGTAACGATATTTACTACTATTCCGCTCTTGTTCTTCAGTCACTCAGTCACGCCCAGCTCTCTGAGACCCCTGGACGGCAGCACGCCAGGCTCCTCTGCCCTCCACCATCTCCGAAGTTTGCTCACATTCATGTCCATTGAGTTGGCGATGCTCTCCAGCCGTCTCATTCTCTATACTACTATATGGACTACTTCTTATCATACTACTTCTAGAACGCTGGGAAAGTTACTGAGAAGCTGTTGCTTCCGGTTCTCCGTCTGTAAAACAAGAATAGCAGTAGTACCTCCTCGCAGGACTGTCGTGAGGACTGAATGAATTACCGCAAGTGAAACAAGACCTCGCTTGTCCTTTGGTTTTGGTGGATGCTGTGCTGTGCCCCACAGATCCTGGTGGGACCCTCTTCCTTCAGCTGCCAGGAGCATTGCTTCCAGAAATGAAGTCGCTCAAATCACTCAAGCAATTGCCCCTGATTAAAGGATACTGCCCCCACTTGACCTCCATGAGGGCGGCCCACATCCAATGGCTGGTCCATGTAGGGGTACGAACACCTGGCTAGCTTGCCTCTGTTTGGAGCATCTCTTAAGTGCCACCCAGCTCCAGAGCTCACCTACTAGATATATTCCTTTTATTCCATCCTTACTTCTGTTGCTTTAGTTCATCCCCCAATCAGCTGTTGCCAAGATCAATCTAAAAGCTTCATAGCTCATTTCCTTGTGTCCAGGTCCAGCCCCTTCTAATCCATATTCATCTCTTTTGCTGAAATAATCTTTTCTGAAATGCCAGTCTAATCATGTCACCTTCCTGCTTGAAATCATTTAATGGATTCTTATTGCCTGAAGAACAGAATCCAAAATTTCTCAGCACAGAATAGGAAACTGTCAAAATCTAGTCCATGTCTATCTGTGTAGGTTTAAATCTTCCCTCACCCTTACCAATTCTTCAGCACCACAACTGAAAACATCAAAAGCATCTTCAGAGTCCCTTGGACAGCAAGGAGATCGATCCAGTCAACCCTAAAGGAAATCAACAATGAATATTCATTGCAAGGACTGATGCTGAAGCTGAAGATTCAATACTTTGGCCACCTGATATGAAGAGCCAACTCATTGGAAAAGACCCTGATTCTGGGAAAGATCAAAGGCAGGAGGAAGAGAGGGTGGCAGAGGATGAAATGGTTGGAAAGCATGACTGACTCAATGGACATGAGTTTGAACAAAATCCCAGAGATAGTGAAGGACAGGGAATCCTGGTGTTCTGCAGCCCATGGGATCACAAAGAGTGGGACATGATTTACTGAACAGCAACAGTAAAACTATTGTTTATTTCTGAACCATTCTTGAAGCTAAAGGTTTCAGTGTGACTTAACATCAGTTGCTTTGCTATGATGGTGACATTAAAGTCTTAAATTCAGTGCTATATTTTTCCTGAAGTTGCATTCACCATTAAAACTCTTTTTCCAATAGGGATCTGATAACCTGTAGTATATTTACATTGAGTTAGAGGAGAGGAATGGAGAAGGCGATGGCACCCCACTCCAGTACTCTTGCCTGGAAAATCCCATGGACGGAGGAGCCTGGTGGGCTGCAGTCCATGGGGTCGCTAAGAGTCGGACACGACTGAGCAACTTCAATTTCACTTTTCACCTTCATGCACTGGAGAAGGAAATGGAAACCCACTCTACTGTTCTTGCCTGGAGAATCCCAGGGATGGGGAAGCCTGGTGGGCTGCCGTCTATGGGGTCACACAGAGTCGGACACAATTGAAGCAACTCAGCAGCAGCAGCAGCAGCAGCAGAGGAGAGGAAAAGGGTTATAGGAATGATGTTCAGGCTTTTCCCCAAGTACCTTTTCTGTCTTTTTTTATGGGAAATAGTGTGAAGGAGAGAAATGTGACTAATGAATTTCTACCTGTGTGCTCATAAAGATTTATATGCTGGGCCGAATCCTATTACTGGCCAATCAAATTGCTCAGCTACTCCTGCCCAGTTCATGAAAGTTAATAAGACCCTCACTGCAGCACTGGAGCAAAAATAAAGCCTGATTTATGAAGAAGGTTGATTTTTTTCTACCAGTCGCTCAGCTCTATTTTCCTGATATATGTGGGGAGGATGGGTGAAGACTATTAATACATTGTAACCCTAAGAGTATCTCAACCACCTGTCTGCTGTGAGGTCACAATGCAGTTGCGTTGCTATCCTGTTCTTAATCAAAAATAAATGTGATCTCAGATAAGGCCAGGGACATGGTCACTAGTAGTTTAATCTTGAGCAATTCAACTAATGTTTCTAAGTTTAAGCTTTGAATGTGAGTCTTTTATTTACACAGAGTTTTGTTTTTTTTTTAAGGGCAGCCAAAGAAATAAAAATCATACAGATGAAAAATCAAGCAGATGGAAACAGGTAAACTTATTCTTTGCAGGTGATATGATTATTTCTGTACAAATAGTCAAGAATTTTGAAGTGAATCCATTTAGTAAGATCATAAAGTGTAGTGTTGATATTCAAAAATCAATTGTATTTCTGTAATAACAGCAAACAGTTGGATGACAAAAATGCTACTTGCAATAGCATTAAAAAGATGAAAAAACTAGAGAAAAATGTAACCTAGTACCTGCAAAATCTGTGCCATCTAAATTATAAAACATTGCTGAGAAATAATAAAAAGACCTAAGTTAATGAAGGGAAAGGCATTACTGATGAAAGATTCAGTGTTAAGATTCAGTGTTCATCTTCATTGTTAAGCTGTCAGTCTTCCCCAAGCTGATCTTAAGATACAAGTCCATTCCAAACCCCAACAGGCTTCTTTGTAGAAATTGGCAAAGCTCTTTCTAAAATTTATTCAGAAAGGAAAGGACCTAGAATGCCAAAATTATTTTCAAGAAGAAAAAGAAAGTTGGAGAACACTATCTGATTTACAAGCTCACTAAGAAGCTGCACCATCAAAAACAAAAGGATTGGTGCTAAGGACAGATGTAGACGGGGTTCCCTGGCAGTTCAGTGGTCAGGCCTTGGTGCTTACATGACTGGGGCCCTGGTTCAATCCCTGGTTGGGGAATTGCAGTCTTGCAAGCTGTGAGGTTCAGCAAAAGAAGAAAGAAAGAAAGAAAGACAGCCATATAGATCAATGAAACAGAACAGAGACCAGAAACAGATCCATGTCTATATATGGCCAAATGAATTTCAACAAAGATGTCAAGGTCATCAGCGCATAAAAAATAGAGACAGACGTGAATTCCAAACGGGACCTTCAGCTCTGAGAAGGTAGTAGCAAGAAAGAACATGGCATCTTCAAGGAAGAGGGAGTGAAACAGCACGACACAGGCTTCAGTTCAGTGCAGCTCAGCCGCTCAGTCGTGTCCGACTCTCTGCGACCCCGTGAATCGCAGCACGCCAGGCCTCCCTGTCCATCACCAACTCCCGGAGTCCACCCAAACCCATGTCTATCGAGTCGGTGATGCCATCCAACCATCTCATCCTCTGTCGTCCCCCCCTCCTCCTGCCCCCAATCCCTCCCAGCATCAGAGTCTTTTCCAATGAGTCAACTCTTCGCATGAGTATTGGAGTTTCAGCTTCAGCATCAGTCCTTCCAATGAACACCCAGGACTGATCTCCTTTAGGATGGACTGGTTGGATCTCCTTGCAGTCCAAGGGACTCTCAAGAGTCTTCTCCAACACACAAGCATAAATGAACCCAAAGCTGGGTATAGGGAGTAAGAGGCTAAACAAACAGGCGTGTGAATGTCTCTGGATGCTTCCGGTCCCAGCAAGGCACTGGATCTAAACAGTAATCCTTCATAAACGTGATGCTTCAGTAGCTGTGCAGCAGCCATGAAGATGGATCCCTCCTTTTCTCTCACATTTACGTCCCTTAATAGAATCGTTGCTTCTCAGAGTACACAAACTACACCAGCCCCAAAAAGCTCCTTCTAGGGGAACAATTAAAAAAGCAAAGAAGTAAGAGAGTGGTTAAAATAGAGGAGCCACAACTCCCACTCCCTATGCTGAGCCATAGGTGGCAAGGGGTGTTAACTTAGAAGAAGACGACGACGAAGACAGAGTATTGTATTGCTCAGGGCTTTCCAGAGAAGCAGAGTCAATAATACGGAGGGAGCTATGTATCTCCAGACGGATATAGACACATGCCAACAGACTTCTTGTAAAGGAATGAGTTACAGGACTGTGGAGGCTGACAGATCTCAAGACCTTCATGCTGAGTGTACAAGCTGGAGACCCAGGACGGGGTCGAAACCAGTAAAGAGCTAAAACAGTCGCTCTTTGATTCCCTCTGCCTAAGGTTTCCCCTTTTCTGATCCCCTCATTTTGTTATTCTGATAGGTCCTGTCTAAAGGCAGGAGAGAGCTGAAGTCCTTGTTCAATGGCAGGCAGGCAGGAGAAATTCTCTCTTACTTGACAGTGTACGGAGGACAAAAAGGGTCATCGTTCATGCCCCCAGCTGATTGAGTGAGGCCCACCCACACTGGGAGAGCAATCTGCTTTTCTCAGTCCCGCCATTCTAATAATAATCACACCCTGAACACTCTCACAGACACACTCAGAATAATGTTTGACCAAATGTCTGGGCAGCCATGATCCAGTCACACTGACCCATGAAAGTAACCATCGCAGGTGTTTTTGGGTTATGGGTTGTTGTTGTTATGTTGTTAGTTGCTAAGTCATGTCCAACACTTTGCACCCTAAAGACTGTAGCCCACCAGGATCCTCTGTCCATGGAATTCTCCAGGCAAGAATACTGGAGTGGGTTGCCATTTCCTTCTCCAGGGGACCTTCCTGACCCAGGAATCAAATCCACGTCTCCTGCACAGAAGGCAGATTCTTTATTGGGTTATGGGTACTGGCCTTATATTCTAAAATAGAGTTCAGTGAGTGGACCATTTAGCATGTGAGTTATTTTCACATTCTCCGGCTCTGTGTACAGATTTTACACAGGGAGCAAAAAGGAAAACTAAATATTCTTATCGTTTGATGCTTAAGTGAAAACATACCTCCAGAAAGGACTTCAGTCCCCACCCCAAACCCCAGGGAGGAGGGAGATGCTGGACCCAGACTGGGGCCCGGTGATCCCAGGTACACCTGGTGAGTGAGACAAAGACGAGCTCATCCGTGAAGGGGAAAGAGGAAGTGATCATTTTATGAGATTTTGTACACTTACAGCTTCATTAAGCTCCTGTTTCACCCGCCTCCAAAGTTTAATCACCCTTTCCGGGAAAGAAGTTATGTTTGTTTTCATGAGAATTTCTTCTGTGTCTGCTGATTTCCTGGGACTAGATGGTGACGGTAGTCCTATAAAATATTGAATTCTGTGGGCTTTACTTTCCTAGGATTATCTAAATACGTCTCTCCTTCAAGGCCAGGTTTGAGTCTAACATCTAGGAAACCTTACAGCCATAGACCTGTCTGCCTGGTAAGGAAGGTCAAGTCTTCTAGAACTTGTGGTCTGCGCACTTCACCTTGACACTTGACTGTAAAAGTCTTCAGTTTCTCCACCTTTTCTTATGGTTAAGTAGTTCCAAACAGACAGAAAAGGTCTTGAAATAGTTTCATTTTTGAGACCTCACTGCTTGTGCCTGTACTTCACCCATATCTCATTTGTCCTTCTTCATATCCTCCACATGGAATTACATTTCTGATCATAAGGATGAAAGAACACATGGGACCACCCTGTGGATGGCACAAGAATCAGCTTCAAAGTGGGTTCTCTTTCTTATTTTTCTGTTACCACCACTCCAGTCCAAACCAGCAGGAGGGTCCTGCCATGGTCTCCTAAGCGGTTCCACCCACCTCTCCTGCATTCCCTGCTTACCCTATTACAGCCAGTCAGGTCAGTCGCTCAGGCATGTCCGACTCTTTGCAGCCCCATGAACTGCAGCACACCAGGCCCCCCTGTCCATCACCAACTCCCAGAGTTTACCCCAATTCATGTCCATTGAGTCTGTGATGCCATCCAACCATCTCATCCTCTGTCCTCCCCTTCTCCTCCCACCTTCAATCTTTCCCAGCATCAGGGTCTTTTTAAATGAGTCAGCTCTTCACATCAGGTGGACAAGGTATTGGAGTTTCAGCTGCAACATCAGTCCTTCCAGTGAACACCCAGGACTGATCTCCTTTAGGATGGACTGGTTTGATCTCCTTGAAGTCCAATGGACTCTCAAGAGTCTTCTCCAACACCACACTTCAAAAGCATCAATTCTTCATTGGACCTTGCTTCTATCACCAGTCACATCCACAACTGTGTTGTTTTTGCTTTGGTTCCATCCCTTCATTCTTTCTGGAGTTATTTCTCCACTGATCTCCAATAGCATATTGGGCACCTACCGACCTGGGGAGTTCATCTTTCGGTGTCCTATTTTTTTGCCTTTTCATACTGTTCATGGGGTTCTCAAGGCAAGAATGCTCTTGATTAAAACTTTAGAAGGTTTATCCCATCAATTTTAGGACAAAATCCAAGCTTTCTAGTCTGGCCTATAGGGGTCTGCATAATCTTACCTCTTATCATCACCGGTGAACTTAACCCTCCTACCATAGAAAAAAAAAAAGGATCTCTCAGTCATGTCTGACTCTTTTGCAACCCCAAGAACTGTAGACCACTAGGCTCCTCTGTCCATTGGGTTCTCCAGGCAAGAGTACAGGAACGAGTAGCCATGCCCTCCTCCAGGGGATCTTTCCAACCCAGGGATCAAACCCAGGTCTCCTGCATTGCAGGTGGACTTTTTACCATCTAAGACACTGAAGTTCAGTTCAGTTCAATTACTCAGTCATGTCTGACTCTTTGAAACCCCATGGACTGCACCATACCAGGCCTCCCTGTCCATCACCAACTCCCAGAGTTTACTCAAACTCATGTCCATTGAGTCGGTGATGCCATCCAACCATCTCATCCTCTGTCATCCACTTCTCCTCCTGCCTTCAATCTTTCCCACCATCGGGGTCTTTTCTAAGGATCAGTTCTTCACATCAGGTGGGCAAAGTATTGGAGTTTCACCAATGAATGTTCAGGACTGATTTCCTTTAGGATGGATGGGTTGGATTTCCTTGCAGTCCAAGGGACTCTCAAGAGCCATCTCTTAGATATAGATTATTGATAATCTATAATCCGCATGCAAGCCATATGTACAATGGTCTCCCTGATCTCTTAGCTCCATCTCCTCAACTTGGAAAGCTTCCTGGTTTATGCCCGTTACTGTCCTTCACATCACCGAATCTCCAGGGCAAGAGAGTTGCTCTATGACTCTTCTTTTCTAGGGCAAGAATCCAGGATGATGATGGGAATCTTGTTTATTTCCTGTGTCTCAGGGATCACTGTCCAGCTCTGCTTGATGCCCCAAACCTCCAAGCCATTGTCTCTTGGACCTGTTTCTGTTTTTACCAGTCAGGATGGTAAATCCAGTCTCTGTGAAACCATCTTGGTCATCAGCAGATAGCTCATTGACTGAGTCCATACAGCCTTTAAAAAAGTTGTGATATCATTGACAGAGTATCAAATTCACCCTCTAACAGTGTACAATTCAGTGGTTTTCAGCACATTCGCAAGAATATTTATTATATTCAGTATTACCATTAAGTCCAGAACATTTTAATCACCATAAAAAGAATTTTCATTCCCTGTATTTTTTCCTTTTCTTCTTTTATTAAAAAAAAAAGATTAAAATACGTACACCTATGGCTGATTCATGTTGAGGTTTGACAGAAAACAACAAAATTCTGTAAAGCAATTATCCTTCAATTAAAAAATAAATAAATTAAAAGCGAAAACAAAAAAATTGGAGTAATGTTGATTTACGATTGCAGTCAACCCCATTCCATTCTCCTCCCAGTGCCCCACACCTGACATCTACTTTCCGTCTCTGGGGCTCGCCTGTCATGGACAGGGCGTGTAAACTGCTTCATGGGACATATGGGCTTTGCTCCTGGCTTCTTTCAGCAGAGTCGACAGAGTTGTCAGCTGCCTGCTGAGTGTTGACGGTGACCCAGCCCACACTGAGACCTTCAGTAGAGTCCAGAGATTTACTGTCTCCAACAGCACCTCTGCGCAGAAAAGAATACAAACTTTACACAAAAGGCACTCATGAAACAAACATCAAAACAACTGCCAACGGCAACACCGCGAGCCCAGGGGATGGGATATCTGATTCCCAGAGTCGCCACATGGTATCACTTAGAATCCATTTTCGGTAAGGGGCTACCCAGGTGGCGCTTAAAGAATCTGCCTGCTAATGCCAGAGACTTAAAAGATGTAGGTTTGATCCTTGGGTTGGGAAGATACCCTGGTGGAGGAAATGACAACCCATTCCAGTGTTCTTGCTGGGAGAATCCCATGGACAGAGGAGCCTGGTGGGCTACAGTCCATGAGGTCACAGAGACTCAGACATGGCCGAGCATCTCACGGCATTTTCATTAAGGCCCAGGAGGCCTGTAAAAAGGCAGGAAGAAAGGGCAGAGCCTCAAGATCAGCCAGAAGCAGGAGCCCAGTGCCTCCGTGTCTCTCCTGTGTACTCAGGCGTGTTCACTCCCACACGCGGACATCCAGATCCCCAGGAATATACCAGAACCTCCTCAAGCCGCTCTGGACACCACCTATTCCCAGATTCCCTTTTTGAGGGTTTTTTTTTTTTTTTTTTTTTTTTTTTTGCCTGCCATTTGGCCACTGATTATTTATTTGCATATTCCCTAAATGTTTTTGATACATGCCCCTTTGAAAGGCTTTAGGTGCCGGGCAGGCTCTAATAAAAGCAGCCACCCAGGGGGTATCTTCCAGAAAACCACCCAGTGTGTCAAGTAATGAGATTCTCTGGGCGAGAAGCTGCGAAGGGACTTTAAGCCCATGGTGCCCACAGCACAACTCCGAGGCTCCCGGTCCTCACTGTGATGAGTTCTCGGTTTCCCAGGCTATGGCAGAGCCACAGACAGGAAGCTGGAAGAGAACATAGGACAATGCCACAAAGGCGTGCTGATTTTACTGAGACTGGGCTGTTTTTCTTAAGTAAAGTCTCCCGGAATTGCTGCAAGCCTTTCGTTGATTTTTCAAAGCTGATTTTGACACTTTTTTTTGCCAGTTTCCTTGATGCTTTTATGCAGGAGATAATTCTAAACCACGAAAGGAAAGGTTGAATTATGCACTTTGTTGCTTAATATCTGTCTCCCCTGCTAGAATGTGGTCTCCATGAAACGGGACATCTCTCTTGTTTAAGATAGCACTTCCAGGGCAAACTAATATGACTTGGACAAAATGGTTCAGTTCAATTCAGTCTCTCAGTCATGTCCGACTCTTTCCGACCCCATGAATCACAGCACGCCAGGTCTCCCTGTCCATCACCATCTCCCGGAGTTCACTCAGACTCATGTCCACTGAGTCCATGATGCCATCCAGCCATCTCATCCTCTGTCGTCCCCTTCTCCTCCTGCCCCCAATCCCTCCCAGCATCAGAGTCTTTTCCAATGAGTCAACTCTTCGCATGAGGTGGCCAAAGTACTGGAGTTTCAGCTTCAGCATCATTCCTTCCAAAGAAATCCCAGGGTTGATCTCCTTCAGAATGGACTGGTTGGATCTCCTTGCAGTCCAAGGGACTCTCAAGAGTCTTCTCCAACACCACAGTTCAAACACATCAATTCTTCAGCGCTCAGCCTTCTTCACAGTCCAACTCTCACATCCATACATAACCACAGGAAAAACCATAGCCTTGACTAGATGGACCTTAGTCAGCAAAGTAATGTCTCTGCTTTTGAATATACTATCTAGGTTGGTCATAACTTTTCTTCCAAGGAGGAAGCGTCTTTTAATTTCATGGCTGCAGTCACCATCTGCAGTGATTTTGGAGCCCAAAAAGATAAAGTCTGACACTGTTTCCACTGTTTCCCCATCTATTTCCCATGAAGTGATGGGACCAGATGCCATGATCTTCGTTTTCTGAATGTTGAGCTTTAAGCCAACTTTTTGGCTCTCCTCTTTCACTTTCATCAAGAGGCTTTTTAGCTCCTCTTCACTTTCTGCCATAAGGGTGGTGTCATCTGCATATCTGAGGTTATTGATATTTCTCCCGGCAATCTTAATTGCAGCTTGTGTTTCTTCCAGTCCAGCGTTTCTCATGATGTACTCTGCATAGAAGTTAAATAAGCAGAGTGACAATATAGAGCCTTTACGTACTCCTTTCCCAATTTGGAACCAGTCTGTTGTTCCATGTCCAGTTCTAACTGTGGCTTCCTAGCCTGCATACAGATTTCTCAAGAGGCAGTTTAGGTGGTCTGGTATTCCCATCTGTTTCAGAATTTTCCACAGTTTATTGTGATCCACACAGTCAAAGGCTTTGGCATAGTCCATAAAGCAGAAATAGATGTTTTTTGGAACTCTCTTGCTTTTTCCATGATCCAGCAGATGTTGGCAATGTGATCTCTGGTTCCTCTGCCTTTTCTAAAACCAGCTTGAACATCAGGGAGTTCACGGTTCATGTATTGCTGAAGCCTGGCTTGGAGAATTTTGAGCATTACTTTACTAGCATGTGAGATGAGTGCAATTGTGTGGTAGTTTGAGCATTCTTTGGCATTGCCTTTCTTTGGGATTGGAATGAAAACTGACCTTTTCCAGTCCTGTGGCCACTGCTGAGTTTTCCAAATTTGCTGGCATATTGAGTGCAGCACTTTCACAGCATCATCTTTCAGGATTTGAAAGAGCTCAACTGGAATTCCATCACCTCCACTAGCTTTGTTCATAATGATGCTTTCTAAGGCCCACTTGACTTCACATTCCAAGATGTCTGGCTGTAGATTAGTGATCACATCATCGTGATTATCCGGGTCTTGAAGATCTTTTTTGTACAGTTCTTCCGTGTATTCTTGCCACCTTTTCTTAATCTCTTCTGCTTCTGTTAGGTCCATACCATTTCTGTCCTTTATTGAGCCCATCTTTGCATGAAATGTTCCCTTGGTATCTCTAATTTTCTTGAAGAGATCTCTAGTCTTTCCCATTCTGTTCTTTTCCTCTATTTCTTTGCATTGGTCGCTGAAGAAGTCTTTCTTATCTCTTCTTGCTATTCTTTGGAACTCTGCATTCAGATGCTTATATCTTTCCTTTTCTCCTTGGCTTTTCACTTCTCTTCTTTTCACAGCTATTTGTAAGGCCTCCCCAGACAGCCATTTTGCTTTTTTGCATTTCTTTTCCATGGGGATGGTCTTGATCCCTGTCTCCTGTACAATGTCACGAACCTCATTCCATAGTTCATCAGGCACTCTATCTATCAGATCTAGGCCCTTAAATCTATTTCTCACTTCCACTGTATAATCATAAAGGATTTGATTTAGGTCATACCTGAATGGTCTTGTGGTTTTCCCTACTTTCTTCAATTTGAGTCTGAATTTGGCAATAAGGAGTTCATGATCTGAGCCACAGTCAGCTCCTGGTCTTGTTTTTATTGACTGTATAGAGCTTCTCCATCTTTGGCTGCAGAGAATATAATCAATCTTATTTCAGACAAAACAGGGGAGCCATAAATACTTTTCAGTGGATAAATGGGTGGATGAATGGAAGGGCTGCTGCTGCTGCTGCTGCTAAGTCGCTTCAGTCGTGTCTGACTCTTAGCGACCCCATGGGCTGCAGCCTACCAGGCTCCTCTGCCCATGGGATTTTCCAGGCAAGAGCACTAGGTGGGTTGCCATTGCCTTCTTCAAATGGAAGGGCAATCTCCCTATAATGAAGCACACGGAATGTGACCTCAGTCCCTAGTTGCCTTTCCATTTGCTTTTTCTCTCCAGCCAATAACATCCACTCCCTAAGGCTCACACCCTCACTGAAGGGTCTTCATTTTGCCCCAGCCCTCAATGCAGAAGGACCACCAGCAGCTGCATCAAAGCCACACCCAACACATTCCAACATCTAATCATGAGCAGCCTGTAACTGCACTTCACAGAGCAACAGAAAGCACATCTTTAGGACGGAGTGTTTGCGCCAGTCCTTCGTTCGGGTGCCCTGGAGCCTCTTAAATCTCCGCATGCATGCTCAGTCACTCAGTCATATCTGACTCTTTGCAACCCTTTGGACTGTAGCCCACCAGGCTCCTCTGTCCATGGAACTCTCCAGGCAAGAATACTGGAGTGGGCTGCCATTCCCTTCTCCAGGGGATCGTCCCGATCCAGGGGTCAGACTGATAGCTAACGGTGAATGATGCTGGATTCATGATCTCCAAAGAAGATTTAACTTCGGGACCAAGGACCAGGCTTGATTACTCAAGAGTTTTGCATGGCTGATTTTCATTAAAATATGAAAAAGGACAAAGATAGCTTCTGACAGAGACCTCAGAAGGGGGATGGAGAGTGCCCTGCTTGCTAGTGTTAGCAAGGGAGTTATATACTGTTTTAATTGGTTATTACAATAAATCGAAAGAATGTCTCAAGGTTGTAAAGATCTTACTAGACCCACTCCCACAATGTACATTTTAAGACAACAGGATTAGAACTTAACAACAGAAAGATCTTACCAGAACCACTCCCAGAATATACATTCTAAGATAACAGGATTAGTCAGAAGCTTTTCAGGAAGGAGAGACTGTCCTCCACCAGGAGCAGGCAGATTCTTTACCGTCTGAGCCACCAGGGTACCCCCTAAATCGCAGCAATCCATCTTTAATACATCTTTAAAAGTTAGTTTTCAGCTTTGCTGAGATTACGCAATGCATCTGTTAATGAACCATTCCCATCTCGCTCCCAGTTGCCACTGAATATTTTTGAGAAAAGCCTCTGCACACGAGAAGGGTTTTCTGCTGCTCCTATTGGGGGTGGTGGGGTGGGGGTTGGCTCCAGCTGTAGCCTCACATGCCCTAGTTCCTGGAGTGGAATCTCCCTCGCTTTCCCCTAAAGGCTTCCACTGAGTTGGAAGATCATTTACTTGACACGAAGGATGCTCCTCTCTCTCTCCCAGTCCTCATTCCCCTGATGGTGCCCTTGACCTGATTTTCCAGGCCCTATTCATTCTCCACAGTGGAAAAAAAAAAAAAAACGAAGAGACAGACTCTTCTTCCTTTGTTTGCTAGAAACCAGAAATAGGCAGGGGGAGAGGGTAACACAGGATTCTGATGTTGAAATCACGCTATTCATATGGAACCTGATCCTCAGGGGAAATCAAGCCTGCCCATGCATGAACACACAGAATGTGTCCCAAACTGGCTTAAGCTTGTCTTATTTGACTTGCACTAGCCCTGGAGAGAAACGAATGCCCTCTTCAGATCACCATATGGACGCCAGTGCCTGAAAAATGCTGGTTGCTTCCTCCAGCAGCTCCCCCCATGACAAGCCCTGACATTCTCATTGGAAAAAATAACTGCCTGTGCAGCTCTGAGTTGCAGTGTCTTTGCTTTAGCGCTGGCTGTTGCTTTGAGTGGATTCATTCTCAATCCGCTGCTGGGAATGCTTTCAAGGGTGAAAATGAGCCTCTATCAGATGCCCTTGAGGCCTGGGGCCTGAGGGTGGTCATTCGGTGGGTCTTTGAATCTCCTGGATGGATTTGCAAAAGTTTGTGAATATTGTGTTTGCTAATTTCAAGATGGGGTCTGTAACTTTACTCCTCAAAGAGGCCCAGCATTCAAAGGAGATTAAGAACCAGTAGTTTACATCATTGGAAATGGGTCAATTATTTATTTAACTTTTCCAGCCTGCTTCTGGCATTCAGCTTCCCTGGTGGCTCAGACGGTAAAGCCTCTGCCCGCCATGTGGGAGACCCGGGTTCGATCCCTGGGTCGGGAAGATCCCCTGGAGAAGGAAATGGCAACCCACTCCAGTGCTCTTGCCTGGAAAATTCCATGGACTGAGGAGCGTGATGGGCTACAGTCTATGGGGTCTCAAAGAGTGGGACACGACTGAGCAGCTTCACTTTCACTCTGGCGTTGACCCAGCTCACGGCACTTCTCCCCGCCCTCCCTAGACATCTAAGCTCAGCCTGAGAAAGCTGCTCTTTTGCCTCCTGCTTCCGAGAACCTCCCCCCTTCTGAATGTTCCTTCTGTAGCTGGTCGTAAAGCATTCTCGTTTCTCTCCTGAGTAACCCTCAGCAGCCAACCGAAGAAGGAAAACTCCAGTCTCCATGTTCTGAGACCCTCACACGAGGGCAGAGTGCACGTCTCCTCCTAGAAAAGCAGCCTGGCACTTAGCCGATGCTGCCTCCAACAGTGGCCCCCAAACTTTCTGGCACAGTGATCAGTCTTGTAGAGGATGCTGATCTTGGTAGCTGGAATGGACAGACCTAAGCGGAGTCGTGATGGGGAAAAGCCAAAGGGATGATGGGGCTGTTGGCGGGAGAGGCAGAGAGAAGGACTGAGCCTGCGTGTGACCTGCAAGGACGACTCAGCAGTCACATTAACGTCTCGGGGGATCAGGGCAGGATGGGGCAGGAGCCCGTACGTGGGCCCGTAGAAACAAGTAGAAGTTGGGATGAACTCTTGGCTTTAAGCTTTACTCCCCCGAAGATCTAGACCCCGCGTTTAAATGGGAGGTGGCGTTTCTGGCTCCGCTTTCCACGGCCCCTAGAATCTTTTACGGCTGAACTTCTGTAGCAGCACCTGAGTGAAGGTGCTGGAGGACACGCAGATGGATCAAACAGGTTTTTGCAGAATTTCCCCACCAGCTTCTGCTGAATGTGATATGTTCAGCTTACAGAGTTTACCACAAAAAAGAAGCCGCTGTGTGTGGTGCTTTCCATGTAAATAAAAAATGTGTTTCTCACCCTCCGGGGAGATGCCCAGCATCACAGGCAACCAAGAGACTGGTCAGAAGTGACAGAAATGTTTCCACATTCCTCATCCTAAACGGACTCCATCTGAGAAGAGAATTCTCTTGCCCAGGAGCCCTCCTTGGCATGTCGGTGTTCCCATCTGTTTTTACTTCCTTCTGGCTATGACAGAAACAGGGAAAGGAAATCATGTCTCCTAAGAACCGGGGCTTGTATCATCTCTTCAGTATAACTATTGGTTTCTTACCCCCAGACGAGTTTTCAAGAAACCCTTAGAGTGCCCTGCTGCTAAGTCACTTCAGTCGTGTCCAACTCTGTGTGACCCCATAGATGGCAGCCCACCAGGCTCCCCCGTCCCTGGGATTCTCCAGGCAAGAACAGTGGAGTGGGTTGCCATTTCCTTCTCCAATGCATGAAAGTGAAAAGTGAAAGTGAAGTCACTCAGTCATGCCTGACTCTTAGTGACCCCATGGACTGCAGTCTACCAGGCTCCTCCGTCCATAGGATTTTCCAGGCAAGAGCACTGGAGCGGGGTGCCATTGCCTTCTCCGTAGAGTGCCCTAGCCTACAGGAAGTAAAACTCTGAAATATTAATAATTTAAGCAAGAAGGAATGGCATTTAATCTTTCTGCTTCTGTATCTGGGAGAGGTTTAAATTGACAAGAGTGAACTTCATTGATAAACTTGGTCACATGGTTGGAATTCCACAACACTTAAGAAGTCAGGAAGTTTTAGTGCTTTCAGATCCATTCCAACATTAAATAAAGAACCTCCAGCCAAATTTTGCCAGTGAGCAAAATTTAATGAGCTGGGAAAGAATGATTTCTAATTAGTACATTAATTAATTTTTATGTAAAGAGATTTTCTGTAGTAACTGGGAACAGTTTATTCTCTGGAGCAGGGATAAATCGCCTTATTTATGATGTTCATTTATTTTGGGAATCTTTTTTTTTTCATCATTAAAAAATTGAAGTAATCTTTGGTCCAAACTCTTTCCAAATTATCACACAGTTTCACTAATAGAATTGAACTGAAGGAGGTTTTATTATGCTAAGAATTAAATTTATTCAGGAAGATAAATTACAAAAGAACACATGCACAAACATGGACACACACACACATGAAAATCTACCAAATAAAAGAATTCTTTAAAAGAGCAAATCTCTTCTCTCTCTCTCTCTTTTTTTTTTTTTCATTATGACTCATCCTAAAATTTAGAACTTGTAGGGGTTAGTGAAAGAGTCGATGTTCTGAAACTTTGGAATGGCAGGATACCTGAAACATAAGTAGAATCATTAAATAACAGAGCAGAAGAACACTTAAAACCACTTAATCATGATGCCAAATCCCTCTCCCACCTCTCACGGTTCAATCCAGTTCAGTCACCCAGTTGCGTCCGACTCTTTCCGACCCCATGGACTACAGCATGCCAGGCCTCCCTGTCCATCACCAACTCCTGGAGTTTACACAAACTCAAGTCCATTGAGTCGGTGATGCCATCCAGCCATCTCATCCTCTGTCGTCCTTTTCTCCTCCTGCCCTCAATCTTTCCCAGCATCAGGGTCTTTTCCAATGAGTCAGTTCTTCGCATCAGGTGGCCAAAGTATTGGAGTTTCAGCTTCAGCATCAGTCCCTCCAGTGAACACCCAGGACTGATCTCCTTTGGGATGGACTGGTCCAGCTCTCACAGGAGCCTGTTTTATAGATATGAAAACTTAGGGATAGACGTGGATTTACAACAAGTTCACATAGTTTGTTGGTTAGGATTTGGCTGCATGTAAGACAGTGAAGGTCACTCAGTCATGTCTGACTCTTTGTGACCCCATGGACTGTAGCCCGCCAGGCTCCTCTGTCCATGGGATTCTCCAGGCAAGAGTACTGCAGTGGGTTGCCATTCCCTTCTCCCGGGGATCTTCCCCACCCAGGGATCGAACCCTGGTCTCCTGCATTGCAGGCGGATTCTTTATCGTCTGAGCCACCAGGTATGCTTATTAACACTGGCTTAAACGTATAAGGACATATTCTTTCCTGCATAAAATAAATTTAAAAATAAAAGAAAGTAAAGCCAAAATAAATCTAGGCTGCTATGATGCTCCCATGTCCCTTAAAAGTCCAGTTTGGGGACTTCCTTGTTGGTCCAGCGGTGAAGAATCCACCTGCCAAGGGAGGGACACTGGTCTGGTCCCTGATAGGTGAACTGAGATCCCACAAATCATGGGGCAGCTGAGCCCGCACACCGCAAGAAGAAAGCCTGCATGTTGCAACTAAGACCCAACACAGGTAAATGAATAAATAGTTTTTCAAAGTCCAGGCTATTGGCAGCTTCCATTTCCACGGTTCCCCTCATGAGCTCAGGCGGGGGCTGCAGCCTTCCATCCCCCTGCCAGGCAGCAAAAGGCTGGAAGACGGAAGAGCAGAAAGGGGTACACTCAACTCTGTCCCAGCCGAAGGAGCCCGTCTCACATTCCCAGCCAAGAGGACAGCGACAGTCACAACAGTCATATGCCTGTTCAACCTGGGCTGAGAAACGTCACCGCTTACCTGAATGCACTGGTGCCCTAAACACACACATGCACACACATACCTACCCACGCACACACAATAACAGCAGCAACAGAAACTCCAAAACTGCCACTGAAAGAGGAATTTTGCTAACAAGGAGGGAAATTTAATATTGTGCTGTGCTGTGCTTAGTTGCTCATTAGTAACAGACTCTTTGAGACCCCAAGGACTGCAGCGCGCCAGGCTCCTCTGTCCACAGGGATTCTCCAGGCCAGAACACTGCAGTGGGTTGCCCTGCCCTCTGCCAGGGGATCTTCCCAACCCTGGGATCGAACCCAGGTCTCCCGCACTGCAGGCAGATTCTTTTACTGACTGGGCCAGCAGGGACGCCCCCGGTGGAGCTAAATTTAATATCAGGCAGATAATTAATTTTTTGCCACATAACCAATTCATGTCAAAACTAAAATTCAGAGTTCTTAAATAGCAATTCTTTCTATGACAGAAAACCTGAGAATTCTTGGATTTGAAACTCCTTGCCTATAGTTAGAATCAAAGAGCCAGACCTCAGAGATGAGGACTCTTCTCTCTGCCGTCTCAGGGGCTGTCCCAGGGGCATTCAGATGTCATTTCCTGGGGAGCAGCCTGACTTTTACAGCGGAAGATCACCTGGAAGCCCCAGGGCCAGAAGCCAGTGGCGGGATCTTAGTCATGTCATATGGCTTTTGTGACTCTCTTAGTTTGTACCTGTGGAATGGAGACACCAAGGCACAGACTGAAGGGGCAAGTCAGCTTCAGGACAAAATCTTATTCCCCTTTGCAACCAGACTTACTCACCTCTTAGGCTGCTTTTACGTGAATCTAATGACGTTGCTGCTAAAAGCCCACTTAGATGTGATTTGTGATGCTCTTGGAAGCTTATTGTATAAAGTACACACACACACACATCAATTCCTCCTAAGAAACAAGGATAGTTGAGACTGGAGAGCAGAAGGATGAGAAAGAAAGAAGCTGCTCTGAAGAGTTTGTAGCAGCAAGAAATAAGACAAGTTAAATGCATCGTGTGTGCTCAGTAATGTCTGATTCTTATTGACCTTATGAACTGTAATCCACCAGGCTCCTCTGTCCATGGGATTTCCCAGGCAAGAATACTGGAGCGGGTTGCCATTCCCTCCTCCAGGAGATTTTCCCGACCCAGGCATCAAACCCATGTCTCCTGTGTCTCCTGCATAGGCAGGTGGATTCTTTACCACCGTGCCACCTGGGAAGCCAAATAATTAATTAATTATCTGCAATTATTGCATAACTGAGTTTTGAGAGTTTGTCCTTTAGCTAGTCGGGTGAAGGTCTCCCAGAGAGGAAAGAAGGGAAATTATTCTTTTCCTGTTTGCCAGAGAGGAAAGGGAAACAGGGGAAGGAGAAGTGACCATCAAGAGATGACAATAGACAAATGGCTAAAAGGCTGAAAAAAAACCTGAAAAACTAGAAAATGCAAACATTGGACGGACCCAGCAATTTCAAATGGCTAGGGCTTTGTTTGGATGGATGTTTTCATCAATTTCAGTTCAGTTCAGTCACTCAGTCATGTCTGATTCTTTTCGGCCCCATGGACTGCAGCATGCCAGGCTTCCCTGTCCATCACCAACTCCCAGAGTTTACTCAAACTCCTGTCCATCGAGTCCATGACGCCATCCAACCATCTCATCCTCTGTCATCTTCTCCTCCCACCTTCAATTTTTCCCTGCATCAGGGTCTTTTCCAAGAAGTCAGTTCTTTGCATCAGATAGCCAAAGTATTGGAGTTTCAGCTTCAGCATCAGTCCTTCCAATGAATACTCAGGACTGATTTCCTTTAGGATTGACTGATTGGATCTCCTTGCAGTCCAAGGAACTCTCAAGAGTCTGCTCCAATACCACAGTTGAAAAGCATCAGTTCTTCAGTACTCAGCTTTTTTTTATAATCCAACTCTCACATCCATACATGATGACTGGAAAAACCATAGCTTTGACTAGAGGGACTTTTGTTGGCAAAGTAATGTCTCTGCTTTTAAATGTGCTATCTAGGTTGTCATGGAGAAGGCAACTCCGGTATTCTTGCCTGGAAAATCCCATGGATGGAGGAGCCTGGTAGGCTGCAGTCCATGGGGTCGCTAAGAGTTGGGCACAACTGAGAGACTTCACTTTCACTTTTCACTTTCATGCATTGGAAAAGGAAATGGCAACCCACTCCAGTGTTCTTGCCTGGAGAATCCCAGGGACAGAGGAATGTAGTGGGCTGCCATCTATTGGGTCACACAGAGTCAGACAAGACTGAAGCAACTTAGCAGCAGCAGCAGCAGGTTGGTCATAGCTTTTCATCCAAGGAGCAGCTTTTAAATTTCATGGCTGCAATCACAATCTGCAGTGATTTTGGAGCCCTCTCAAAAATAAATTCGTCTGTTTATTCACTCATTATTTCATACATTCAGCAAGCATTTCTGAGGAAGTTGACAACCCTACAGAAAGTTCTGTCCTGAGGACACTGTAATACAGTGGTGATGGTGGTGGTGATGATGATGGTGATGATGGTGGTGACGATAGTGGTGATGGCGATGATGGTGGTGATGACGGAGGTGATGGCGATGAGGTGATGTGGTGACGATGGTAAAGACGATGAAGATAACTATAAATGCTGACATGGTACTAGCTATGTGCCAGACATTCTTCTAAGGATTTTGTTGAATTTTTTCATTTAATCTGCACATCCATTCCATGAGTGGATGATTATTTTTATCCCTATTTTGCATATTTAGGAATCTGAGACATAGAGGTATGAGTCATCAATTAAAGGTCAATTCCGTTTTTATATAAACCTCCATGAAAGCAGAGTAGTATATTGCGGTAGGTAACTTCTATGATGGCCCCGATGACCTCCACCTCTGATAGTCATGGCCTTGAGCAGACACTTCCCCCAGAATAACTTTCTTGCAGCCAGTAGGATAACTGAATGTTGATTAGTCTCACTTCAGTCTTGCCAGTAGACTCTGCCCCTTGTGAATTTTGATGAAGCAAGTTGCCACGTGCAGAAGGCCCACCTGGTAAGACCTGGGGGTGGTCTCTGGTTCACAGTCAGCTAGATACTGAGACCCTTAGTCCAATCACCTGAAAGGTACTGGATCCTGTCAAAAACCACATAAATGGACTGCAAGCTGATTGTTTCCTGGCTGAGACTATGGCCCTGGCTAACACCTTTACTGCAGCCTTTGAGAGCCTCTGACACGGAAGACTCAGCTAAGCCAGACCATATCAATGACATTCAGAAACTATGAGATTAAAAAAAAAAAAAAACCACATGTAGTTTTAAACCACTAATCTTGTGGTAGTTTGTCATGCATAAATAGGCATATAAATAATATGTGTACAATAAGGGGGCTTCCCTGGTGGCTCAGCAGTAAAGAATCTGCCTGCAATGCAGGAGACGTGACCTTGATCCCTGGGTCGGGAAGATCCCCTGGAGAAGGAAATGGCAGCCCACTCCAGTATTATTGCCTGGGAAATTCTATAGAAAGAGGGGTCTGGTGGGCTATAGTCCATGGGGTTGCAAAAGAGTCGGACACTCCTTAGAGACTAAACCACAACCGTGTGTATGACACTTTTCAGGAGAGTTCCCTCCAAACAAGTCTAAAAGCAAAGGGAATACACATTAGAAGTGCAATTAATATCACTAGGGACAAAAAGTAGAAATTAAGCTAGTATTAAGATACAGAAACATTTTATAAATTGCCAGGAAAAGCATAGTGATTACATAACTTGCTTTGGAGAGGGCTTGAGGAAGTGGTACTGGAGTATAGTCTTTAGGGAAGAAATTTTGCACCGTGTATTAAAACTTAAACTGGACTTTCTCTTTAAAGTTTTAAAATTTTTAAGGTTTTTTTTAAAAATTTACACAGCAATTCTGCTTGTAAAATTTTTTATCTAAATAAACAATTAGATTTTTGTATAAAAATAGACCAAGGTACAGCTCACTGAATAGTTTTGCTTATATAATTAAAAACAATCTAAAGTTGAAAACAATCCGAATATTTAGCAACTTGTTACTGAATAAATGTTAGGACAACTCCAGACATAGAATTGTATGCCTTCGTTTGCATGTTTAAGGTAGGAAAAAACTGAATAACATCGAAAAATGATGATGACTTATTAAATCACAAAGTATCTTATAAAGCAGACCTCACAGTAAATCTTTACTGTGTGAATTACATGTATATGTATGTAATATGCTCAGGGGTGTGTATATGTAGCCTGAAAGTGAAAGTGTTAGTTGCTCAGTTGTGCCCAACTTTTTGCGACCCCATGGACTGTAGCCCTCCACGCTCCTCTGTCCATGGAATTCTCCAGGCAAAAATACTGGAATGAGTAGCCAATCTCTTCTCTAAAGGATCTTTCCAACCAGGGATCAAATCCTGGTCTCCTGGATTACAGGTGGATTCTTTACCATCTGAGTCACCAGGGAAGTCCACTCCAGGAACAAAGGACTGGAACAATTTATATTAGGATGGTTAAAGACACTTACCTCACTACCTCATTGCAGTGAGGCAAACACTGTATTATTGTACAATATTATGGATGATTCTTATTTTCATATTTGTTCTTTTCTGCATTTTCCACACTTAAAATGATTCTAGGTTGTTCTTGTAATTAGGAAAAAAGTAATGTATTATTGCTAATAATATAACTCACTTCAGGATGCCAGACACATGTTACTGAATGTTCATTTCTTTTTAATTTGTAGGCAGAAGACCCTGAAAAATACATTAAAGCAAGAAAACGCTGATAATATATTGTCTCTGGTAAGTAATGAAGTTAACCTTTCATTTTACTCTTGATAGTTAATTTACTTCAGCTTGTACATTGCCTTGCCAATGAGTCAGTGCCTCACCAAGGCTGTTGGAAGCAAAATGATATTTTAATTATGTTGGCTGTTGATAAGAACTGCTGACCTGTTAATTATAAAGGGTACAGAGTAATCAGAACCCATCCTATTCTAGAATATCAAGCACACAAATGTTCTTGCAAACTTCCCAGAGAAGAAACAATCTACAAAACTATGCAGCCAATTTACTGTCCAAGAGAGTTTCCCAGAATAAATCATTTATTGGTCACTGAAGCTTCAAAGTGATTCCTGGATGAAATGAGCAACTGAATACAGATCAACCTTGAATGTATGTCTCAGGCGCCCGCAGACTCTTGCACGATTAGACGATTCATAGTATTCATTCTTCAGCAGGAAACTCTTTCAATCAATCAATCAATTAAGGCTCTAGCAGATCAAAAACATGATTAATTAATGGTTGCCTATAACACCAATGACTCAGGGAAAACTTGATTTTCTCAGGTTGTCTACCCATATGGCATGAATAGATCATGGTAGGGAGTTAGGTTGGTGACTATGGTGAGGGGCATGGCAATGCTTTCTTTATCACTGCTAAATTGGAGAAAATGCTATACTCTGCACAAAAATAACCAACCACTCTGTGTGAGCTCTGTATAAAACAGGATGGCTCAAATGAGGGCCAAGCTGAGGAACAATACCTTATCTAGTGAGAACCAATGCTGTCATGGGCTCGTCTATAAAATATACAGCGAGGGAAGAGGGAAAATATTAAAGAAGGGCTTGAACTGACTCTCGGAGATCAAGTCCGTAGTGAAATCCATGGGCCAAACAACACAGCTGATGTCCTTTAATGGGCCTTCAGTTCTGTATTATCATTTTTTATTTGTGTTACTTTGGTTGATTGCATATTTTTGTAAGACTGATCTCACATCCATTGTGCGGCTGAGACAGGGATGTGTTTCTCTGCTGTAACTTGAGTTATGGGCACAGAATTCTAGGATTTAGGGATTCAGCCCCAGCAGACACCCTCAGTCCTCATCAGTGAGCCCTGGGGACACTGGGATTTCCCACATTTTTCTCTTTGAATGACACCACTTCTCAGAATAACTGAGCAGTCCCCAGGGACATAAGCTCAAGTGGCAGATTGCAATACGAGGCAAGGCAAGGCGTGAGCTGGGGTTCACCATCCCAGTCGTCACGAAGGCTTACAGCATCACCTGATGATCTGATAAGGAGTACCTCGCTCCCGAGACGAGCAGAGTGAATGAGCAGAGGTGACAGGCCTCTCTCCAGGCTGGGGCTTCTGCGCTTCCTTCCTGCAATGCCACCATGATTAAGGGCACCACCAGGGCCAAGCTCTGCTGTGCAACTTCATGGCTGAGTCACCTGGAACATACTACATTCTCTCTGAGCTGACGCAGCTAAACACAAACTGTGGTACCTGGGGCATACGGAAAGAGAACACAGATCGTGTAAAGTCTATCATTATTGTCACTAATGTACATTTTCTGACATTCTGGAAACATCCGTGGGCCTTCGGCACACTCTGTAGGACACTGGAATAAATCCTGGCTTGCTATTGGGCTGTGGATGGTGAAGAATGGAACCTGGGAGCTCGTAGCTTCTGTGCCACAGGCTCTGTGGGTGGAGTCCTGCTCTGAGTTAGCCCATAGGATTCTGCCAAAGTGAGTTTAGTAGACACTTCTTGAGGTGGTGGACATACTTCCCTGCATCTATTTGACATGCCCTGTCTGTCGTTCTCTGCCCACCTCCTACAGTCTCGGGACTAGACTGGGTACCTCGTCAGGAGTTGAAAAGGGAAGAAGAGTAAGGTATTTTCGTGATTCCTTTACTTCTACCCTGCACTTGATGAACAAAATCCAGGCTCGTCACATTTTAAGAAACTTGGGAATCAGAAGAGAGTTCAGTAGAACAAGGTGTCCTTTTGGAAGTGAACTGACTTAGAATCATTGAAAACTATTTTAAGAAGCTTGAATGACCACCAGTGGTCAGTTAGGAGAGCGTGTGTGAGCTATATCCCAGAGCAACAGACTCCCGGCCACTCAGCACACACACACCCGTCAGCACGCTTGCCTGCCCAGGTTTGCACTCCCCCGTGCTCTCTGTGTCTGGAGAGGCAGAGTGGTTAGTGGGCTTCCAGACACACTTGGCTTCAGACTGCGGACTTCCTGGCCACTTCCTGTGTGCTGCCGTGACCCGTGTTTGCCTATGTGAGCTCATGACCCTTGTCTAGCTTGCTATTATTGTGTGGCTTACGGTGATCATGCATCGGGGGCAGCGGATGAGAGTTCAGGCCCTGGAGCTAGGCTGCCCAGGTTCAGATCCGGCTCGGCTGTGACACCTTAAGCAGGTTACTTAACCTCTCTGATCTGCAGCCTCCTCACTTATAAATTAGACATCACTGCTGTTGCTGTTCAGCTGCTCAGTCATGTCCAGCTCTTCGGGACCCCATGGACTGCAGCACGCCAGGCTCCCCTGTCCTTCACCATCTCCTGGAGTTTGTCCAAACTCATGTCCATTGAGTCCGTGATGCCGTCCTTCCATCTCATCCTCTGTTGCCCCCTCCTCCTTCCTCCTTCAGTCTTTCCCAGCATCAGGGTCTTTTCCAGTGAGTCAGCTCTTCGAATCCAGTGGCCAAAGTATTGGAGTTTCAGCTTCAGCATCAGTCCTTCCAGTGAATATTCAGGTGATTTCCTTCAGGATTAGAGATCATAATTGCTCCCATTTCATAGAGTGATTATTGGAAATAAGTTAATATACGTAGTTTGACACAGTACCGTGCACATGATAAATTATCACTAAATATGAGCTTTTATTACTAGACCACGAGGTCAGAGAGAGAGTGAATAATGAAATACCCCAATAGCATCATATGTCAGGATTTGGTGTTTCAGCTAGCCATCAGTCACCTAATGTCCTATCCATCTCCTTCCAAATAAAACTACCCCTGGGTTCCGTCTCACCAGCCAAAGTATCAGCATGGTTCTGGAAAAGGATTAGCATGTCAAAAGGGAAGACCCAGGCTTATAAGGACCTTCATTCACCTGCCCACTGAGAAAATAGTTCTCACGTGCTTCCCCGACTCAGGTCCTCAGTAAAAGCAGATGACGCAATGGAGATCACGATTGGCAAGCCCTCCACTGCCGTGACGTGTCCGCTGTGAGCCACCTTGACTCCTCCTGGAAGAAGCTAGACAGCAAATTAATTAAGTCCTTTCTGCAAGGAAATTCATAAAAATGTAAATCCTGCTTACTTCAGGGTGGAGCATCAAAACTGACTTATATTCCCTCCTTTTCACCTGTCTGCATTTTATGTGTCTCTGTAAGAAGGTATCCCTCTGACCCAGAGCGTATTATACAAAGCAAAGTAAGTCAGAAAGAGAAAAGCAAATATCATACATCAATACATATGTATGGAATCCAGAAAGATGATACTGAGGAACCTATTTGCAGGGTAGCAGAGACGCAGACAAAGAGAGCAGAATGTGGATGTGGCGGGGTAGAGAGGGGAGTGGAGGGCGGAGCCAATTCAGACAGTACCATGGAAACATAAGCATCATCGTATGTAAAATAGAGAGCCAGTGGGAACTTGCTGTATAACACAGGGAGCTCAAACCCGGGGCTCCGTGACAACCTAGAGGGGTGGGGAGGGGGAGGAGGGAGGCTTTAGAGGGAGGGGACATATGGCTGATTCATGTTGATTCATGGCAGAGACTAGCACAATGTTGTAAAGCAATTATCCTCCAATTAAAGATAAATACATAAAAAGAATGTATTCCTTTGGAGGAAACTTGCCTGCCTATATGGGCTTCCCTGGTGGCTCAGATGGTAAAAAAAAAATCTGCCTGCAATGCAGCAGAGGAGATCCCCTGGAGAAAGGAATGGCTACCCACTCCAGTATTCTTTCCTGGAGACTTCCATGGACAGAGGAGCCTGGCAGACTACAGGCCACGGGTTCCCAAAGAGTCAGACACGACTGAGAGACTAACCCTTTTCATACCACTAGCTGCGTACCTATAGTGGCAGCTTCCTGAAAATGAAGTTTCAGACTCAGAAGTGCCCAGTCGATAATCTAAGAGCCCTATTTTGTGAAGATTTCAGGAAAGGGAGGCAAGACATAGGAGAAGGCCTAAAAGCAGGTTGGAGGCAGCAGGCCCATGACCCAGGAGGCTGACGTCCAGGTGTGAGCGCAGCTGGCGGGCAGGCCACCGCACTGCAGCCCCTCCCTAACAGAGCCATGAGGATTTGCCTGTCCTCTCCCACTGCTGTGGGGGGAACAGAGTGCCCACAGGCTGGACACAGGAGAGGAGCATGCCACAGGGTTCCTGCAGCAATGCTGGGCTTCCCAGCTGGCTCATTGGTAAAGAATCGGCTGCCAGTGCAGGAGCCGCAGGAAACATGAGTTCCATCCCTGGGTGGGGAAGATCCCCTAGAGCAGGACATGGCAACGCACTCCAGTACTTTTGCCTGGAGAATCCCAGGGACAGAGGAGCCCGGTGGGCTACAGTCCTTGGGGTCACAGGGTCAGACACGACTGAACAGCCGACACACACAGCAATGCTGTCAGCCCCAACTGGTCCCTGCAGGCAAATCTGGCCTCTAAGCCAGTTGCCCCTCCACCCCGGCAGCCAGAGGTCTTGGTACCTCTGGAGCTTTAACTCCGTCCCCAGGGCTCAGACACGAGGAGAAGCTGGCTCTCATCACTGCACCACTACCAAGGTCAGGCTGGCGTCGATGCTGCCCCTCAACCCGAAGCTCAGTCCTCCTGCCATCACGTCAGGCGCTTTGTTCCTGGGTCCTATTTTCTGCACGTGTGACCCTCTGGGACAAGTGAAAGTCACTCAGTTGTGTCCGACTCTTTGAAACCCCATGGACTAAACAGTCCATGGAATTCTCCAGGCCAGAATACTGGAGTGGGTAGCCGTTCCCTTCTCCCGGGGATCTTCCCGACCCAAGGATTGAACCCAGGTCTCCCGCATGGCAGGTGGATTCTTTACCAGCTAAGGCACAAGGGAAGGAGCCCTTGTGGCTAGCATTCTCCCTTTTGTCAGCATTGGGGACCTGCTCCCGCATCTCAGGTCTGGGGGGCTACCTTGGCGCGAGTGAACGGACGTCTCTGCTGGTCTCCACGTACTATGCTGAGTCTCTAACAACATTCCTAGCACAAGCAAGCCTGAATTTTTCAAAGTAGTTTCATTGTCCTTTTGAGTTTTGAGATGCTTTAGAATAATTGATTGGACTTCCAGAAATTTTCAATATTTATCACCCTTATGCAACCAAATTATAAGGATGAGAGTCAATGGTATGCTTGAAGCTTATCTCAAGAGTGATTATTGCAATCAATTTTATTGAGGTTCACTTCCATACCAATAAAACACACTCATTTTATGTGTACAGCTCAATGCGTTTTGACAAATGTATGCACAACTTCCAAGATACGGAATATTTTTTTAATCACCGCACAATTCCCCTCTTACACCTTTGCAGCCAATTCTTCCTACTTCTAAGAGGGGGCAACAGCTGCTATGCTTCCTGTGACTATAGATTAGTTTGGAATTCTTTTCAGAATTCCACAGAAACTGGACCATACACCACGTCCTTTTCAGTGCTTGCCCTTTTTTATTCATCAGAGGGTTTTTGAGGATCATCATTTTGTTACCTAAGTACAGCCGTAGTTCCTTGCTTTTCGTTGATGAGCAGGAGTTCCATATTCCAGTGCACAGATGTAGCCCCATCTGTCCGTCCCTTCCCCTGGCCACTTTCACTTCTTGCTAATTTTCAATTAAAATAAAGCAACTGCTCGAGTCTTTCTGTGGACATATGTTTTCATTTCTCTTGGGTAAGTACTGGGGGTGGAATTCCTGGATGATACAGTAAATATGCTTTAGTGTAGGAGAAACTGCTGAAATGTTTTCCAAAAATGGATACGCCGCTTCTCTCTTTCTCTGGCTGCCACACGTCTTGTTTTCGTTTGTTTCACGGCTTGTCACCACGTGGGGTTGTCAGTCTTTTATATTTTGGCTACCTAGTGGTTTTAGTTTTCGTTATTCTGATGTCTAGTAATGTTGAGTATCTCTTTCCATGGATGTGCTCAGTGACCACATACATATATTATATAATGCATAACACATGATACAGAATATGGACTATTTCTTCCTTTGTGAAGTGTCTGTATAAATCTTGTGACCTTTAAAAAAGTCTCTTTATTGAAGGATGACTGGCCTATAAGTACCTGCAGGTATTTAATGTATACAACTTGAAGAGGTTGGAGACACACCTGTGAAGCCGTCACTGCACAGCCAATGCCATAAATATGTCTGTCACCTGCAAAAGTTGCCTCCTGCCTTGTGAAAGTTTTTTCTTTTTTGCAGCAAATATTTGAGTATACAATATAGTATTGTTGTTGTTCAGCGGCTCAGTCGTGTCCGATTCTTTGAGACCCCATGGACTGCAGCACACCAGGCTGCCCTGGCCACTATCTCCTGGAGTTTGCTCAGACTCATGGCCATTGAGTCAATGATTCCATCCAACCTCTAAAAATAAAACTGGTGCCATTTGAACCAGAAATCTCACTTCTGGGCGTGGATCCAAAGGAACTGAAATGGGGATCTCAGAGACAGACCTGCACTGGCCTGTTCACTGTAGCATTGTTCGTGATAGGCAAGACGTGGGAGCAACCTAAATGTTTACTGACAGGTGAATGGTCATAAAATGTGGCGTTTATATACAACGGAGCTTCCCTGGCGGCTCAGTGGGTAAAGAGTCTGCCTGCCAGTAGAGAGTCTACCCTGGGTTGGGAAGATGCCCTGGAGAAGGGAAACGCTGCCCATTCCAGTATTCTGGCCTGGAGAATTCCGTGGATTGTATAGTCCATGGGGTCGCGAAGAGTCGGGCACGACTGAGCGGCTTTCCCTCTCATTTTCAGAGTTGATTTACACTGTTTGTTGATTTCTGCTGTGCAGCAAAGCGGCTGTTATGCATCTGTATATTCTTTTCATGTTCGGTTCTATCGTGGTTCATCACCCACCACTCTTGACTATAACAGTTTCTGCTGTGGTGTTTACCTACTGGTGGCTTCCTTTTCCATCATCCATTCTACAGTATGAATCAGAATTCCAGTATGAGAATAAGCTGGCCCTGGGACTTTCTTATTGGTCCAGTGATTGGAACGCTGAGCTCTCAATGCAAGGGGCACAGGTTCGATCCCTGGTCGGGGAACTAAGATCCCACATGCTGCTCGGGACAGTGGGGAAAAAGGAAGAATGCTACTGACCCTTTTCCTCCCTTTATTTATATTAACACAGATATTTATTTTACCCTATAGCTTTATATTCTTTACCCTCATCATTTACTTTCTTCCTCAAATTGTTTCCATTTTGGTCGCTGTGATATAGGAACTCATTCTTCAATAAATTATTCAAAAGGGCTTCAGGAAGGTGCAGAATTCCCTTACCTCTTATATGCTGACAACTGTTTTCCAATGGTCTTCATGCTTTTTTAAAATGCTGCTTTATCTTTACCTTCCTTTATGGTCCCTTTTGAAGAATCAGATGACAGTCTAATTCTTTTATCTTTGTAAATTATTTGATCTTCGCTTGAAGCCTTGAGAAATTTTTTTTCCATCTTTGAAATCAAGAAGTTTTGCTCAGATGTGCCTTTGAGTTGATCATTCAGAGTTCCTGCTCCGAGATGCCTAATACGTCCTTCCGCGGTATAGAGTAATCTTTTTTCTCAAAGATTTTCTTGGGTTATAGTTTTGAAAATTATCCTATTGCCCTGTTTTCTTCCTTGTAAGAAAGTGAAAGTGTTGGTCCCTCAGTCGTGTCTGAGTCTGTGTGGCCCCATGGACTGTAGGCCGCCAGGCCCCTCTGCCCGTGGAATTCTCCAGGCAAGAATGCTGGCGTGGGCTGCCAGGCCCTTCTCCAGGGGATCTCCCCAACCGAGGGATTGAACCCAGGGCTCCCGCATTGCGAGTGTGTTCTTTACCATCTGGGCCACCAGGGAAGCTCCTTGGGAAGGCCCCCCAAATAAAAATGTCTTTCCTACTCTGCCTGTTTTGCATTCCCGCTACTTTTTTCTGATGATTATTTTTTACCTCATTTTAAAACTGTTTTGATTGTCTTCTTGTCTCCCTTCAACAACTCACATTAAATTTTTATTTGAGTTGCATCTTGTGACTTATTATTAAAATCCGAGAGAATTTTGTCTCTTCTTTCATTTCTTTCCTAAAAAGTTCAATGAACTCCTTTTGTTTCTTCCTGGCATTTTTAGTTTGTTCGTTTCTGTTGGTAATTTTGGGATTTCTCCTCAAGGTTCTTTTCCATATCCTCAAATGCTTGTTGGAATACCTGCCATTTCGCCTGGAGCGCTATCTTATAGTTTTTGGCTTTATGACTATTTGCCAGGGTGGGATAGTTTTCTTCAGCTGATATATGTTGAATTCAGTTTGGGTGGGACTTTTGGCCATAACTTGTGGTGATGTGTTAAACTTTCATTGTTCACTTTTGTAGGATTGAAGTAATTTATGTAATTCCTAGTTTAACAATACCTAGTCTTTCCGTAAAGCAAAGTTCAGGTACCCTAAGGGATTTTTTGGGGGGGTGTGAATACGTGTGGTGGGGTAGAAAGGCTGTGTTTCTTCTGACTTTGTGGGGGTTTGTTGAGCTGGAACTTAGACTTCCCCCTTTGCTTTTCCCCTTCCACTATACCGCCAATGTCCTGTCTCACCCCCTGCCGGCATTTTCATCCCTCCCCTGGAAGTTACTCATTTTGAAGATTCCCCTTTCAGTGTGCGCATTGAGTCCCTTCTGGTAACCAGGACACTTTTCAGTAGATTCAGGTGGGCTAAGTCTTTTCGGGCAGTGGTTGTGGGTCATTGGTCCAGGGTCAGCTCCCTCTCGTCTCGCCCCTGCCCCTTGTAATTGGGCTGTTTGCTTCTCACAAAGCCTGAAGCAGAGTGTGCATGGGGAAGGAACATAGAGGCTGATCCCCAGAATTTAGCATCCTCTCCCTTCCTGGTGTAGCTGTCTTGAGGTTTAGGCATTTTCTGTCATGCTGAGTGTAGGTTTTGTGTACTGTTTTCTTTTCTTGATGTTCTTCCTTGGATCTGGAGAGAAACTGGACGGATGGAGACTTAGGCTGTTGCCATTGTCTTCAGCTGTTCAGGCACCATTTACTTTTACTATTTCACTGTTTACTTCTATTACTTTTACTATTATTATTATGGCCACATTCCATGTGGGATCTTAGGTTCCCAACCAGAGATTAAACCTGTGCCCCTTGCACTGGAAGCATGGAGTCTTAACCACTGAACCATTAGGAAATTCCCTTTATTATTTTCTCAACTGTGCTTATTTTTGCTTACATTTCTCCTCTCTTTTTTTTTTTTTTTACCTTTTATAACTTGAAATATTCAATTTTTATTTTTAGGTCTTTCTATTTAGCTAAAATTTCTTATAAACACTTTATGTTGTTTTCATTTTCATTTATTCAAATGATTTCTTTGTGTTTTCCTTTAAGGAAAAAAACACATATATAGGCATTTTAAAGTATCTTGTTCAATTTCCAAACACTGGAGGGATTTGTCAAATATATTCCTATTCTAATTCCATATGATCCAGACATTATACTTTTGTTTGATTTAATTTGTCTAAAGATTATTGAGAAGTGTTTTACACCCTGGATCATGATCTATTTTGGTGAATATTTCATGTACAGTTGATGTTCTGTGTATCTGGCCTCTGTGAGATGGATGTACCATAAATTTCAGTTAGATCAGCTTGCTGACAGTGCCATTCAAATGTTCTAGATTCTTCAGAGTTTTCTGTGTATTTTTCTATCCATTACTGAGAGATAGGAAGTGATGGAGTTTCCACTGCAATGGTAGATTTATGTATCTCTGTTTTCAGTGCTCTCAGAGTTTGCTTTGTATAATTTGAAATTCTCTTACGTTCATATACATTTAGGATAGTTGTGTCCTCTTAATGGATGTTCGAATGTCTCACTACGTAATGTCTTTCTTTACCCATGGATATCCCTTTGTTCTAAAGTCCGCTTTGCGTGATGTAATTATTACCACTCCAACTGTCTTATAATGAGTGTTTGCCCAGCATCTTCTCCATCTTTTTTCACTTGTAACTTAACTGTAACTTTATATTTAAAGCATGTTTTGTAGAAACCTGTAATTGATTGTGCTTTTTTATTAATCTAACTTCTCTGCCTTTTGGTTTTTAAATGGAGCATTTGGATCCACGTGCAAAGCAAATAATGTTAAATTTAAAACTACCATCTGTGTGTTCTTTGTCCTTATTTTCCCCTTTGTCTTGTCTAATCTTGGATCAAGTCTGTTTTACAAGTCTATTTTATTGCCACTATTGGCATATTAGCTATGCTTCTTTTTTTTTTTTCAGTGATTGATTGTTCTATAGTTTGGGCTTCCCTGTGGCTCAGCTGATAAAGAATCTGTCTGCAAAGAAGAATACCCAGCTTCAATCCCTGGGTCAGGAAGCTCACCTGAAGCGGGGCATGGCAACTCACTCCAGTATTCTTGCCTGGAGAATCCCATGGACAGAAGAGCCTGATGGGCTATAGTCCATAGGGTCACAAAGAGTTGGACTCGACTAAAGAGACTTAATATGCATAAAGGTATACTTCAATTTCCTCCCACCTACCTTCTATGCAATCTTTTCAAACATTTTATTTCTGTGTAAACTGTACAAAATATTATTATCATTTTCTTGAAACAGTTATCTTTCAAAGTATATTTGGAAAAGGAAGACAGTTTTAAAAATATTTTTGCAATTACTGCATATTTACAATATTTTGTATTCTTCATTTCTTTATGTAGACCCTCCATACCATCTAATTTCAGTTTTCTTCCATCTGAAGAATTTCAGATTTGATTTTTTATTCCACAGCGAGCTGAAGCACTACCTGATCTCACGCTTATTTTGACGTCAGCTTCACAGAGTTTAAACCAGAGCCTAGAGTGCTCTCCAAATTTGGAATTAAACAGCTCTTAGAATCTCTCCCCGTTAGCGGAGGAGCCTGGTGGGCTGCAGTCCATGGGGTTGCTAGGAGTCGGACATGACTGAGTGACTTCACTTTCACTTTTCACTTTCATGCACTGCAGAAGGAAATGGCAACCCACTCCACTGTTCTTGCCTGGAGGATCCCAGGGGTGGGGGAGCCTGGTGGGCTGCCATCTATGGAGTCGCACAGAGTCAAACACGACTGGAGTGACTTAGCAGCAGCAGCAGCAGCAGCAGCAGCAGAATCTCTCCCCTTTACTGCTTTTTCTACTTGTTAGATCTTCTCTGATAGCCCTTTTTCTAATCTGCCACACTAGATTCTGAGGTGAAATCCCCAGGTCCTCTCCCCTTATAGGACTGAAGAATTTATCCAAATTCTGAAAGTACTGTTTCCTGACAGCCCTTAGCTCAGTCTCATTCTCTGAAGGTTGCCCTCACATGAAGACAGTCCCTCCACTTCAGGTCACAATGTCTTTCTAGGTTCAGCTCACAACCAATGATGACTGTGTTAGTCACTCAGTCATGTCTGACTCTTTACAACCCCGTGGACTGTGCCCCACTAGGCTCCTCTGTCCATGGCACTCTCCAGGCAAGAATGCTGGAGTGAATTGCCATTCCCTCCTCCAGCGGATCTTCCTGATCAGGGATCGAAGCTGTGTCTCCTGCACTGCCGGTGGACGCTTTACCATCGGAGCCCCCAGGGAAGCCCACCTCCCGTCATTTCTTCAGGGCGAGTTCTCTGGAGAACAATTCCCATTCCAGGCTTACCATGGACTCTACTGAGGTCATTTTGTCCTGGATGCTTCTTCCACTTCTGCACCTGCCATTCCTGCATCCATCACTCTCCTGTGGATGTGGGTTTTCAAGGCATCATCTCAGTTCAGTTGCTCAGTCGTGTCTGACTCTTTGCAGTCCCACAGACTGCAGGCTTCCCTGTCCATCACCAACTCCCAGAGCTTGCTCAAACTGGTGTTCATCGAGTCAGTGATGCCATCCAACCATCTCATCCTCTGTCGTCCCCTTCTCCTCCTGCCTTCAGTCTTTCGCAGCATCAGGGTCTTTTCCAATGAGTCAGTTCTTCCCATCAGGTGGACAAAGTATTGGTGCTTCAGCTTCAGCATCAGCCCTTCCAATGAATATTCAAGACTGATATCCTTTACAATGGACTGTTTTGATCTCCTTGCAGTCCAGGGACTCTCAAGAGTCTTCCCAAGACCGCACCTCAAAAGCATCAATTCTTCGGCTCTCAGCCTCCTTTATGGTCCAATTCTCATATCCATACATGACTACTGGAAAAACCATAGCCTTGACTAGACGGACCTTTGTCAGCAAAGAAATGTCTCTGCTTTTTAACATGTTGTTTAGGTTGGTCATAGCTTTTCTTCCAAGGAACAAGCAGCTTTTAATTTCATGGCTGCAGTCACCATCTGCAGTGATTTTGGAGCCTAAGAAAATTAAATCTGTAACTGTTTCCATTGTTTCCCCATCAATTTGCCGTGAAGTGAAGGGACCAGATACCATGATCTTCATTTGTTGAATGTTGAGTCTTAAGCCATCTTTTTCACTCTCCTCTTTCAGTTTCATCAAGAGGCTCTTCAGTTCTTCTTCTCTTTCTGCCATAAGGGTGGTGTCAGCTGCATATCTGAGGTTATTGGCATAACCCAATGAATTTCTTCCATTAAATCTCTGCCTCGTGGTCAGTCTCATAGACTACCTGACCTGTGATATCTAATGCCAGGAGTAGTCTGAAGAGACAGACTCTAAGATGAACTTGGGAGCCGATCCCCTGCTGGTGGGCTGGCAATAAGCATGATGTGGATGACAGACAGAGGACAGGGAGCCAGTGATCTGCGCTCATCAACATGCAGTTACTGAAACTTTCATCGGTGAGGAAACGGGATGAGAAGAGAGGAGGGAAGTGCACTGGCTGGTGTGAGATACGACTTCTCAGTTGCTGGAGAGGCAAGGGGGTACGAGCAATTACAAGGGTCATCAAATCAGACGATGGATGCACAGCAGAAAAACAATAAAAGGTTGAGGTTGTTAGCCATCCGTTAGAGGCTCAGTGTGAAAAGCAGAAGACTTTCTGGTTATTATATTTATATTGTAGAAAGGATCTCATCTCCTGTAGCCAAAGGACAGAAAGTAAATTGTGTTATCAGGCCCGGAACTTAATTATAAGATGAGTAGAACTCCAGAGAATCTTAATTCTCAACTTCAGCAGTAATGCATGGCCAAAGTCAATGCCATGACTGAGAATAGTGGGATCCTGAGACTTGGGATAAGGAAATATGGAAGTATGCAATGGAAAATCTAACTCCTAACCCCTCTGGGTGTTTGTACATGTGTGCTAAGTTGCTTCAATCATGTCCAGCTCTTGCAACCCCATGGACTGTAGCCCACCAGACTCCTCTGTCCCCGGGATTCTCCAGGCAAGAATACTGAAGTGGGTTGCCATTTCCTCCTCCAGGGGATCTTCCTGATCCAGGGATTGAACCCATGTCTCCTGCACTGCAGGCGGGTTCTTTACCTCTGAGACACCTGGGAAGCCAAACCCTCGCAGTTAAGACTACTACTACTACTAAGTCA
Source organism: Budorcas taxicolor (assembly GCF_023091745.1). NCBI lineage: Eukaryota > Metazoa > Chordata > Mammalia > Artiodactyla > Bovidae > Budorcas > Budorcas taxicolor. Next base: position 117,305,546 of record NC_068913.1, on the reverse strand, counting down.
CTTCAGTCGTGTCCGATTCTGTGCAACCCCATAGACGGCAGCCCACCAGGCTCCCCCGTCCCTGGGATTCTCCAGGCAAGAACACTGGAGTGGGTTGCCATTTCCTTCTCCAGTTTTCCTTTAAAATTGGAGGAAGTTACACCTCAGTATACACAGGCAAAGTCGTATCCGACTCTTTGTGACCCCATGGACTGTAGCCCACCAGGCTCCTCTGTCCATGGAATTCTCTAGGCAAGAACACTGGAGTAGGTTGCCATTGCCTTCTCCCCAGGTAAGACTGATGTTCTGTATTTACGCAGATATGATGTAGAGGATTTCTGCCTTGCAAAAATACATTAGCTCTCTGTGCACTCCCACTTCTGGTGTGAGACACATTTCCTCTCGTGGCCACTAGACCAATAGCAAGCCATAGAACAAGGCATAACCTGGATGGAAAACTTCTGGGTCTGCCAAGAAGAAAAGGAGCGGTATTCTGAATGAGCTGTAAAATTAGTCAGCAGGTGCCAGGAGAGTATGTACAGGACAGGGTCCTGAGGTCACCAACTGAAGGCCGAGAGTATAGGATGAGACAAGAAGAGTTTATTCGCATGGGAGAGTTCTACCATGACAGAGGGTTTAGTACCCTGGGAGCACCTCAAAGAGGAAGGGCTAGGAAGTTAATAAGAAAGCTCTTGGAAGCTTTCCCTGAGATGTTACAGAAACCTGAATGAACTTTTTGGTCAACCCGCTATGATGACTGGGGTTCCCCTGGTGGCTCAGTGGTAACAAATCTGCCTGCAATGAAGGAGACTTGGGTTCGATCCCTGGGTTGGGAAGATCCCCTGGAGGAGGAAATGGCAACCCTCTCCAATATTCTTGCCTGGAGAACCCCATGGACAGAGGAGCCTGGAGGGCTACAAAAGGGTCACACGGAGTCGGATACAACTGAGCAATTAAACAATGAAACACATATAATGAACATTGTAAGTTACATGTGAAATTTGTTAATAGAGTTAAATCCTAAGAGTTTTCATCACAAGGAAGATTTATTTTCTTTTATTTTGAAGTTATCTGAGATAATTATGGCTGCTTACTAAACATTTTGTGGCAATTATTTCCTAATATATGTGCATCGAATCATTATGCTGCACACCTTCAACTTGGTGCTCTTGTTCAGTTATAGCTCAGTAAAGCCAGGAGGAAAAATTCTTAAAGATGACAGTGTTGCATGAAAGGAAATAATACTTTTTTTTAAAAATTTCAATAAAATAATAACATATTCTAAAATTAATGTAAAGCTAGATACACCTTTCAATTACAATTATGCTTTAAAATACTACACAGGGAAAACAAAGATGGTAAGAAAATGAGCCACACATTGAGTGGTTATTTCCAGGAGAATTGTAGGTAACATTTGCTTTTTATTTTCTCTTATATTCTTTGTGTATTTAAAGAATTCTCCACAGTAAGTGGGCATGGCTCCTAGAACCCTGCAAATATATACTCCTTTTAGTTTTATTAAGATGGATTATTGTTTTTAATCCCAGTATAAGTGGGGGATTAAACCAGGTAAATTAAATCTATCTTAATACTTGAATCTTTTAGTTTTAGTTTCAAAATTCTGTATTTTGAAAAGGGTTCTCTTGTAAAACGCTCTTTAAGAGGAAATATTTTTCTTCTTTTTGTTTCTTTTAAGAGAAATGGCACTTGTCCTGTGGAATATAACCAGAGATTTCAGATAAGGCTAAAGGATAAGCACACAGCCCTGAATCCCTCGCCCTAGTGCTGAGATCCCATCATTCTTCAGCGGCTCTATGGCAGTACATTATTCAAATCCCATTAGAGGGCTTGCATCAGGGATGAGGTGGTAGATTCAGAAAAGTGAGGTTGGGTGAACTGCATTAAAGAAGGGAAAAGAAATCTAATGATACCCAAGACTGAGGCAGCATCTAATGCGTCCTGAAGAAGCCAGGAGACTTGGTCTACAGCAAAAACTTAAAGCAAGAATCATTGCAATTCGAAATGACCTCCTTGGCCAATCCCTTGAATTTTAATTAGTTTTTACGAAATGCCTTGTTCAAAGGAAGAGAAGATCAGAAGATATTTCCTAGAAAACACACTGACTTCATTGCCATATGATAAAATATTTTTTGTAAAAAGATTTTTTTATGAAAAATTCTATCTTTATAAAAATAAAAATATTTTTACTGCTGTTTCCAATTCATCTACAAATAATGAAAGGTCTATCATTTGGTAATTGTGAGATTTCATACATTTCACAGTGAGCTCTGTGTCTTTACGTGCTGGGTTCTAAGGTGTAAATAAGCTTCAAGGGCAAGTGAACATTCCAGGAGGAGAAAATAACAGGAGCAAACATTTCTATTGAAATCTCCACCTACTGAACTCAATCCTCCCCACTTCAAATGCTACCTTGCACGGTGAATATGAGCATCATCTTGTTTTTTGCCTCGGTAACCGATTCATTCTGTAGGGTAGAGGCCAAGCTTAGTTCTTCTATAGGCTTCCCTAGAAGCAGAGTTTGAGAAAAGGATTCTTCTCCTTGTGATTTGTTGAGGAAGTTCCCTCAGGAGAGGCAGTGAGGGGAGCATGGTGGGGCAAGGTGAACAGCTTAGTAAGCTCATGTGATCTCAGCAGGACACCAGCTGGAGGCAGAGCTGTGGGAGGGGAGTGGAACCCACCAGGTCCTTACTCCTTCTTACTGTTGCTATGGAAACCTGAGTTGCGATGGGGAAGAGGAAATGTTTCATTCGGTTCTTGGGCATCATTTACTTGCACTCAATCCAAGGTCAACGTAACTGGTCACTCTTGTTAAGAATGAGGTCAATACCAGGGACAGCCAAGATGAAGTAGAAAAGACCATGGACAGGAAATCAAAGGAATTTTCTGAATTTTCTAAATTGTGGTTCAAAATCCTGGTACGACCTCGTGGAGTTTTTTTCTGTTTTTTTGTTTTGTTTTGTTTTGTTTTTTTGCCCTTGCGACGTGGTTTTCAGAATCTCAGTTGCCCTTACCAGGAACTGAGCCAGGGGCCAAGGGGCCAAGGCAGTGAACACACGGAGGCCACCAAGGAACTCGCTAAACAACTTTGTTCTTGATATTGATTCTACTTCTGGAAAACAGATGAAAGAGTCAATCATCTGGGTCATTTATTGCAATGCTAAAAATATATGAAAGCTATTTTTTTTGCCTTAATTCATCTAAGAGTTGTCCAATATGGGCGGGGTGTGGCTGAGAAATACACACGTGTCTGACTTGTCAGAAGTCAGTTTTCAGCGCCTCCCCACAGTGCCTGGAATAACCCTCCCCGTTTAAGAGGCTGGTTCCTGGAGGGGCCTAGTGTGCCTAGTTCCATTCATCCCTGGGTATATTTGCTAATCATCTAGAACATAATAGAACTCTCAGAGGCAGGCACTCGGACCTCATCCCCGGAGGTGATGACTTTGCACAGAGGGAGTGAAGTCATAGCTTCAACACATCATGTCTGAGTCTGTAGGGTGGTTTGGGAGGATCAGAGAAAAAGAAAAAGTAAGGCTCCTTACAAGCAAGTCATGCCAGCAAGAAGTCTGACGGCTTGTTCTGCGGCCTATCCAGCCAAGTCCCTGCGAAGGATGACTGCATGGGGAGAGATGTCTCCTGGGAGGGGTCTTCTTCCTTGACAATTACCCACCTTGGGCACCACAGCCACCATTTAGCACAATCCTAAGGACCTGAGCCAGATTCAGGGAGGCGTTTACTGCATTTTAGGTGTGAGAATCATGGAGAAAGACCAGGAGTGACTGTTACCAGCTGTGGACAGAGAGTTACACCACAGAGGGGGCTACCCCATGCTGTGTGCATCCAAAAATCTCTTTTGGGGAAACCATTCAAGTTTTCAACCTCCTCTACTTCCAGGTCCATAAGGGGAAATAACCCCACCCCCTTCCTCTAAGGCACAGGGCCCTTCTCAGCGGGTGTGTGTGTGTGTGTGTGTGTGTGTGTGTGTGACTCAGTCGTGTCCAACTCTTTGTGACCCCATGGACTGTAGCCCGCCAGGCTTCTCTGTCCGTGGAATTCTCCAGGCAAGCATACTAGAGTGGGTATCCATTCCCTTCTCCGGGGGATCTTCCTGACCCAGGGCTCGAACCCAGGCCTCCCGCATTGTAGGCAGATTCTTTACCATCTGAGCCACCAGGAGGCCCTCTCTCAGAGCAAACCTTGCTCTTCCTGCTCAAGATGAAACTGCCCTGAGGATGCTAGACCAGGGCACACTGGAGGAACTCCTCCATTGCACATGTGACCCATGGTGGATCTTAAAGGAAGTGCCATAGTGAGCACCAGAACCCCGCGGTCACCAGAAACAGCCCCCCACCGACCCCTACTCACTTTCCATGAGGGGTCTCAGAAACCCTTCTCTCCTCTCCCTGGAGAAAAGAATGACTGGGTCTTCATTGAAGGAATATGATTCTCGTCCACATTTCTCCAAAGTGGACCAAGTATTATTTATTCATGACTCACATTAAATACACATTAAGTGCCTACCATATAGCATTAATATATATTAATCTCATTTAATACTTCAGGTTTGGGAGTTAAGGGAAGGATGGAGAGGATATTTAAATCAGGGCCAAAGCCAAGGAAGACAAAGCACATTCCATCTCCAATGTGATGAGGCCCAAGGATCCAAAATATTGTACATTTACACGAAAATGCCCTGTGGTGGAGGCTTTCACCAACGTAGTCAACGCATACTGGTAAAACACCTCTTTCATATTACACAGCATATTATATAGGTGTGTTACTATTATCAACAGTTGAGTTGTTAAAGAAAAAGAATATAAGCATTTAAAAATGTCCAGAAAGAAGCAAAGTGTCTTAAAATGACAGTAAGACTTCTTTTCAATATAGGCCTGACCTCGAGGATGCGTTCACAAGCCCAAATCTACACTGCACCCAATCCTCAGTTTTTTTCTGCCCTTCATGAATTCTGACAAAGAAATAGCTAACAGCAACAGTTGGTTTAATTAATTAATTAATTAATTTATTTATTTATATTCTTGCTGAAAGCTCCTCCCTTCCTTTCCACTTGGCAGTCATCAGAAGAATCTAACTGATAGAATGATATCACATTTCATTAGTGGGAGGACTTCTCAGGACTCGAAACCACCGTCATAAACATAAACTCCCAGGGGCTTCCCTGGCGGTCCAGTGACTAGGACTCCGAGCTCACGATGCAGGGGGCCAGGAGTTCGAGTCCTGGTCAGGGAACAAGATCCCACGTGCCACACCTAAGACTCAGTGCAGCCAAATAAAAATTTAAAACAATAAAAATAAACTCCCAGAGCTGAAGCAAGTGCAGAGGGCGAGAAAAATACTGCTTCTTTTTCCCTGGTTCCTACTTCTGGATTCCTGTCTCTCCTTCCCTCTCCCGGATTTTTTTTTTTTTTTTTTTTTTCTGTCTCCCAACAAAGCCTGCTTCTCTCCCCATCAATCAAGTTCTGATGGTTCCTCCATGCTTCAGATGAAATCTTTCCTTTTTCATGGAGTTTTTCCCGATCCTTGTCAACCCAGACTGCCCCCTTCTCTGAAATCCTGTGAGGCATGATTCAGCCTCTGCTTCCATCATTCTCCCGTGCTTTTTCTGCTTTAGTGAAGATTTGCATGCTGCTAACAATTATCACCTGAAGGGCTTTATCAGCCTTCATGGTCTGGACGCATGCCTAGGCACTTAGTACCTGTTATACCCTTCTTGGTTGGACTCGGCTCCTTGTCTGCTCACCAGTCTTTCTTCTTTCTGCAAATATTCACTGACCACCAGGCCCTTCTCTAAAGCATAAGATCAGCGGTGGCACGACTAGGGCATCCTTCACTTGCAGGAGGAGACTGTGTTCATTTCTGGGCCTTTGCAGAGTGGAAAGAGCACCTCTTTCCCAGCTCCTGGTATCAGTTCTGCTTCTCCATCCTTGCCTTTGGAGACCCTGGGGGTCCAATGGACAGCCGTCTGCAAAGGCTGACAGATAAGCTCGGTGAGGCCCCGAAAGACCTTGGGAGGTGCAGGTAGAGGAGCTGAGGTGGGATAACGATGCCGCCACCACTCCTCAGAGGAGGAGAGGAAGTGGATGTCTGGACAGCAGATAACGGGCTGCAGAGCAAGCTGTCTCCACGTTCGTCAGCAGGTTGTTGTTTAGTTGCTAGGTCGTGTCTGACACTTTGTGACCCCATGGACTGTAGCCCACCAGGCTCCTCTGTCCATGGAGATTCTCCAGGCAAGAATCCTGGAGTGGGTAGCCTTTCCCTTCTCCAGGGGATCTTCCCGACCCAGGGATCAAATCTGTGTCTCCTGCACTGCAGGCAGATTCTTTACTACTGGGTCACCAGGGAAGCCCACACGTCCCTTTGAAGTGAAAGTCGCTCAGTCGTGTCCAACTCTTTGTGACCCCATAGACTATACAGTCCATGGAGTTCTCCAGGCTAGGATACTGGAGTGGGTAGCCTTTCCCTTCTCCAGGGGATCTTCCCTACCCAGGGATCGAACCCAGGTCTCCCTCACTGCGGGTGGATTCTTTACCATCTGAGCCACAAGGGCAGGCCACATGTCCCTTTAGGTAAAAACAAAACCTTTGGAATCAGTAAAATGGAGAGGGAGGCCTGGCGTGCTGCGATTCATGGGATCGCAAAGAGTCGGACATGACTGAGCGACTGAACTGAACTGAAGACCTATATTACAAATCTGTTAACTGGCTACTACCTTGGGGCTCTCAACTTCTCTTTCACCTGTGGCTGTCAGAAAAAAACTGTGACTCCGAGTGGGAAAAGTTTCAGGCCCACAAGAGAGACGCTGAGCCCACCAGCTCACGGTGGTGTCTGCCACCTTCCTGAGAGCCGGCCTTGGCTCAACTCCTCCTTGAGCCGAAGAAGACTGGTTGGCTTACAGGGCCTGCTTTGATATTACATTTGAACGTTTTCTGGCTTACAGACTCAAACTGATTCTCCTTAATACTGAGCTACAATAGAGAGAAAAACTCGATCTGCCCGGTGAGAAAAGCAAAATGAAAATGTAGCACCCTGTCTGGATGACACTGTGTCTCAGGGAGTCATCACTGTCACCAGGCGAATCCAGGTCTTGCCAAGAGGCCTCCTGGGGTCATCACTGATGTTTTGGCAGATTTTCCAGGGAAGTGTCCAGAAGGAAACATGGGGGTATGAGTTCCAATTAAGTCTGAATTTCTGCTCAGATTAAACACCCACACAGCTCTCACTCCGGGGAAAGGCCCAGTTTCCACAGCAAACAAAAGAGAAGGCTGTGATCTTCTCCTGTACTTGGAGTCCCTGTAATTTCCTTCGAAGTACTTTTTGAACCTATTATCTGATTCTGTCCTCCTAACAACTCTGTACAGTGTCAAGGAAAGTCTTAATCCCCACTTGGGAGAAAAGGAAACAGTGAGCGTTGCCTTGTGGTTAGAGTCAGGAACACAATTTCCAAGCCCACTTATTTTCAGGAGCTAATCTTCTTGACTCAATGTTGCTGTTCAGTCGCTCAGTCATGTCCAACTCTCTGTGACCCCATGGACTGCAGCACCCCAGGCTCCTCTGTCCTCCACTATCTCCCAAAGGTTGCCCAAAGTCATGCCCATCGAGTTGGTGATGCTATCTAATCATCTCATCCTCTGCCGCCCCCTTCTCCTCCTACCCTCAATCTTTCCTAGCATCAGGGTCTTTTCCAGTGACTTAGCTCTTTGCATTAAGTGGCCAAAGTATTAGAGCTTCAGCTTCAGCATTAGTGCTCCCAATAAATACTCAGGACTGATTTCCTTTAGGATTTTTGACTGGTTTGATCTCCCTGCAGTCCAAGGGACTCTGGGGAGTCTTCTCCAACACCACAGTTCAAAAGCATCAGTTCTTCGGTGCTCAGCCTTCTTTATGGTCCAACTCTCACAGCCATAGGTGACTACTGGAAAAACCATAGCTTTGACTAGATGGATCTTTGTCAGCAAAGTGACGTCTCTGCTTTTTAATACACCGTCAAGGTTTGTCATAGCTTTCCTTCCAATGAGCAAGCGTCATATTAACTTCATGGCTGCAGTCATATCCACAGTGATTTTGGAGCCCAAGAAAATAAAATCTGCCACTGCTTCCATTCTAGATGAGCAGATTTAAGTTCCAGACAGCAGCAGAGGTCATAAGACCGGACTTTTAATTTTTTCTATACCTTCTCCTACGACCGGGCCATTTGAATATTTTGTCCCTTTTTTCCATAATTCTAAGCCCTACCCATGTTCTGTGCACTAATCAAACCCACGTTCCCCCTGAGCCGCTGCTTGGAGAGATGGCTCGATGGTTGAAAGCCCTGAGGCAGACCTGGTTTGGATTCCACTCTCACCATTTAGGTGATGTTTCAAGGATCTGGCGACTGTGTACACACATGTCCTGATACCCTGAAGTCTCTGATTCAGAGAGGGTGGGCCAGCGTGTGTGTCAGTTGGAAAAAGTATTCAATTAAGGGCTTAGTTGTGTGGAACAAACAGTATGTCCTAGAGAGGTTCATAATGAAGAGGATGAACCAAACTGTGGTCCTCGGGGAAGACAAGGTATTTCTGGCATTTTATTTTAATTTATTTTATTGAAGTATAGTTGATTTACAATGTTGTATTAATTTCTGCTATACAGTAACTCAGCTATGCACATATATATTTTTAATACTCTCTTCCATTATTATCACAGGATATTGAATATAGTTCCCTGTGTTGCACAGTAGGTTCTTTGTTTATCCATTCTATATGTAATAGTTTGTATCTGTTAATCTGAAACTCTCTATCCTTCCCCCATGAGCATTTTAATAAGCTGTGATTTTTCCTGAAGCTCTTTAAATAAATTCTATTTTAAAATAGATTTAGCCTTTTTTTTTAACTTTTTAATGCCCAATTTAAGGGATGTCCCACATAGAGTCATTTTACAAATCAAGATTTAAGAGAAAAATTATGCTTTGTTAGAACGAGTATGTTACATTGGAAGGTAAGAGGCAGGGTTGTTTTTCATTTTTAAAGCACATCATTACCTATATTACTTCACTTGTACTATGTATGGGCAAAGGAATTCATTTTTAAAGTGGTGGGCAGACTACGACGAAAATTGAGAGATCCCTGAAGGAAATACTTCACTTGCCTAGTGATTCCTGCTGCCGCTCAACAGAAGCCATAAACCTGGATGTTTGGGAGAGATTCTTTGAATTTTCATTCAGGCATCTTTAAAGTTTATTGCAGAATTAAATAGCATCAAGACTTGTGTCCAGAAAAATCAAAGGTTCATATTAACTCTCATTTCCTTCTGCACTATATTCCTCCATTCAGCTTGAAGACTCCAGGTCAGACAGCAGGTATGCACGGTATCTATATTTTCAAAGGAACTTGATAGCCAACCCTTATAATTTACTTAGACATTGATATTAGGTTTTCTTAGGAGAAAAAAAATTTTTTTTCTATCGTGATTCAGTCTTTTCCATGACCCCTTTGGAGAGGAGGTCTGAATTCAGATAAAGTGCTTGCCAAGCGAAAGTGATATAAAATGGAGAATGAAGGCATATTGCTCCGCTTCTTAATTCTGCTCTACCCTGATTAGTACAGCACTAGTTACTTAAGGCCTTGCACTTGTTGGGCAAATGCCCTTTTCTGGATAGATTTGATCCAGGATCAATGCAAAGTCCTATTAATACGCTTTGGAATTGGAAATCGTTTAGGAGGTTTCGTGAAGTTCCATGTTGAAGTCAAATCCGTGAAGACCATCATGGAGACACCTGCAGAGACTTCAGATCTCCCCCCACTTTTGCAGCCCCATCTACCTTCTTTGGGCGGCCCTGGAGACTCAGTCGGTAAAGAATCAGCTTGCAACGTGGAAGACCCAGGTTTGATCCCTGGGTCAGGAAGATCCTCTGAAGAAGGCAATGGCAACCCACTCCAGTATTCTCACCTGGAGAATTCTACGGACAGAGGAGCCTGGGGGGCTACAGTCCATGGGCTGCAAAGAGTCCGATGTGACTGAGCGACTAAAGCACCACCTCTACTTTCTTCCATTTCTCTAGTGCAGGAAGAGTTGCAGTTACACAGAAGAGTCACAGTTTCCAGAAGGCGGGGTGGCTCGCACGTGACATACACGTGCAGTAACAGCCCTGGCTCCCCGCTGGATGGAGAGTGTAAGCGCCCGGTGGGCCGTCTCGCTCCAGGGGGCAGAGGACCTGTCACACCACTGGTACCACTGCACACATATGCGGGGCAGATGAGTGAGGCTGGAAATATGACGTGAACTTAGGTGGACAGGTAGAGAGACTCCTGGGCCCTGACTCTTTCACACGTGTCCCACAGACTATGATGATTTTATTTTGCTTAGTGCTTCATTGGGTTTTCCTTTCAAAGAGCAGAAGTCATACATGCTGGGAATGAAAACAACAATTTGCCACAGGAAATCACAGCGTGAAAACAATCAGCTATTTCTCATCTCCCCTTCCCTAGCCAATCCTTTATCCAAAATGATCAGTGTGACAACTTTATGTCTGTATTCACACAAGTGCACGCGGCCACACAGAGTCACAGGGAGCACACACACACATATGTACATACACACCCTCACTCAAAATGTAGACTCCTTTTCTGTTCACGTGTATTTCTCCGCCAATTGAGTTTTTGCCAGAAACATATATCATATAGATTCTTTAATAGAGGCGTAATATTTACAGACAAATACACCAAGATTGATTAGTTTTTATGCATTGACAATTGCAATTTCAGCTTCCCTACTTGCCACCACTATAAATGCCTTAGTAAACATCATTATTCCCATATTCTCATAAACTGATGGTATTATTTCAGTAAGATAAATTCCCAAAAGGTGCTTTTCTTTGTCAAAATGCAAGTATATTTTTACTTTAATAGGTTCTGCCAAGCTATTTTCCAAAGCCTTCAAAACAATTTATACCCCCACCAGCAGCATAAACATAGCATCCCTTACCCCTGTCCTAACATTGCAAGGTATCATCACTCTTCCAACTCATTGTTGCTAAGATTGTAAGAGGAATTGTTATCTGTTTTTAGAAAGAACTACTTTAAACCACAGAGGAAAGTTTACAGGCTCTACTATTCTGCTTGTTTTTCCTCAAGTCCATTGAACTCAGTCTTAGCAGATAAGTCACTGTAATAGCATGAAATAAAACATGTCCACTCCTCTAGGAACCCAAGCTGTTGCCTTACTGTCCAGCAACTTGGCATCAAGGACAAGAATCCTCACCTCTCCACTCCCGGCTGCCTTTACCAGACTTTGCCCCAAGGTTGACTTGAGGCAAATGTCTCCAGCACACTGACCTTGGGTGACCTTCAGGATATATTATTGCAGGGAATCTCTTGCTCATTCATATGGCCAATGTTTGTCCAATTCACAGAGCAGAGAAAGTGATCCTTACACACTGCCAGTTATAACATGAAACTATGTCATAGCCGCGAATCCCTTGGAGACAATAAATATCATAACATGCACATAAGAATCCTCACAAGACATAGTAAAGATGGCAGAACGAAGCCAGACCACAGCACTTCCCTCCCACCGTCAGTCAGTTCAGCCACTCAGTCGTGTCTGACTCTTTGCAACCCATTGGACTGTAGCCCAACAGACTCCTCTGTCCATGGGATTCTCCAGGCAAGAATACCAGAGTGGGTTGTCATGCCCTATCCAGGGGATTTTCCTGACCCAGGGATCGAACCCACGTCTCTAGCATTGCAGGTGTCTTCTTTACCACTGAGCCACTGGGGAAGCCCCAGAGAAATATGCAGAGTCTTAATTAAATCAAACCAGCCCATCCTAAAGGGAAAAAAATCCTGAATATTCATTGGAAGGACTGATGCTGAAGCTGAAGCTCCAGTACCCTGGCCACCTGATGCAAAGAGCTGACTCATTGAACAAGACCCTGATGCTGGGAAAGATTGAAGGCAGGAGGAGAAGGGGACAATAAAAGATGAGATGGGTGGCTGGCATCTCTGATTCAACGGACATGACTTTGAGCAAATTCCAGGAGATTGTGAAGGACAGGGAAGCCTGACGCGCTGCAGTTCATGGGGTCACAAAAAGTCAAACATGACTGAGCAACTGAACAACAGTTAACTCCATTGATTATCTGGTAAGACCTAAACAACCCTTAGATCAAAATATAAAAGAACTCCAAAAATAGGAACTACGTTTGAGCACTGCACTTGGTTTTCATCCCAGAATATTTGGATGAGTCTGAACCTTAGATTGACATTTTGGGACCATCCAGAGAAAGAATCCAATAGACATTCTTCTTCCAGTAGAACTAAGACAATCCCATCCAGGTGGTCCAGCATACTTATTCTAAAAGCCAGTTTCCCAAACAGACATTCCTAGGTTGGTATGAACTATATTCCCTGTCAGTGTTCATTTTGATATAATTTCCAACTTCCAGAAGATCTGTGAGAATAAGACAAAGAAGTCCTCAATCCTTCACTCACATTCAGTGTTTGGTATACTTTTGCTATGGTGCTTTGCCATTTTTTCCCCACTATATGTAAATTGTGGAAATTATGCCTATTTACTCCCAAAGACTTTAGTAGATGTGTATTTCCTAATACCTGGGATGTCTATTTGCATAACCACACTACAGTGATTGAAATCAAACAACTTAGTATTGACAAAATGCTAAGTACTCTATAGACCTTGTTCAAATTTGCCCAACCATCCCAATAATGTGCTTTTCAGAAAAATTTGTCTAGTCTAGGAGCCAAATGAGAGTCATACATTATACATCATTTCCATGTTTCCTTAATCTCCTTTAATCTGAAAGGTTGCCGAATCTTTCTTGGTCTGTCTTAACATAATCATTTTTAAAGAGAAGATGACAGTTAGGAGGTCCTGAGTTTGAGTTCTGATGATATGTCCTTATGATTCAATTCCAGTTATCTACTTTTGGAAAAGCTATAACATAAATGACATTGTGTTCTTCTCATTGTATCACATTAGGAAACACAATGCTATATTTTCTTGGTTTGGCCCATTATTACGTTCACTTTGAATGCTTGTTGAGGGTGGTGTCTGCCTGGTTTTGTCCATAAAATGTGACTTATTTTTCCTTTTATAATTTGTAAGTGGTCTGTGTAGAAATGCTTTGACACTGCATAGATATTCTCTGTCTTATCAAATGCTCACACACTAGCTGTAACGGCCACAATGATTCCGTACTAAATCAGTATAGAGTGACGTTCACAAAATGGTTGTCTCCTAAACGCCTCACTCCTACGTTCATCAGTTCACATTTTATTCAGTGAACAGCTTTCCTTCCCCCCATCTCTGCCTCCTTCCCTCCCTTATTTTTTTCCTTCTTTCTTTCTCTTTTCCTTTCTTCTTATTCTCGTATATTCTTATTTTATTCAGGAGAGTATAAGTAAGCATTAATTTTTATTAAAGTACAGTTGATTCACAATGCTTTGTTCATTTTTGCTGTACAGCAAAGTGATTCAGCTATCTACAGATGTATTCTTTTTCAGATTCTTTTCCATTATAGTTTATTGCAAGATATAGAATAGAGTTCCCTGTTGCTATACAGTAGGTCCTTGCTGTTTATCTATTTTATACACAGTAGTGTATAACGGTTAACCTCAGACTCTCAGTTACCGCTCCCGCTCCATCAACCTTTGCTACCCACAAGTCTGTTCTCTGCGTCTTAGAGCACTAATATCAATGCTCCCAGGTTTGGCCATGAGTGCCCTTCAAGCCAGCCCTGTGTTGTCATGATGCATCCCATTCTCTATGAGCTCTTCCTTACTTCATGGAACAAAAAGTGTGCTCCGGGCTCATCTTTTACTCTACCTGTCCCACACCTGGAATAAGTGATTTTTCCAAGGTTCCCTGGATTGTTTCAATGGGAGATGGTATGTGGACGCCAGCTGGTTGTGTGCCAGCTGGTTGACGGGGTCGTGAACCGTCCTGTGATGTTGGAGATTTCTAGATGACACGCACGTGGTAAGACCAGCGCGTCCCACTGTCCTTTGCTTGTTGCTACACGTCATCTGCTGGAGCGTGCTCCCTGGGACTGAGGTCACGCTGTGTGGAACATCAGGAAACCTGTAAAATCTCAAATGGTGGTGCTGGAGGTGAGAAAGGAGGGGAAACCCAAATCTGAACTGAGCACAAGGACTAGGTGTGCCACCTCGAGAGTGGAAGGCAGTGCAGTCTGTCCTGCCACCAAATGACCAGGGGCTGACGGAGAAGTGGTGCCGTATCGGCTGCTGACCCTCTTAGCCGTCAGGTGTGTCCATAGCTCCATCTGCCTTAGTGACATGGAACCCACGCTGTCCTTTCATGCAGAGCTCAAAGCCCCCATCTCTGCCCCCGCAGCCGATGTACTCATGGCCAGCTGTGAGCTTTGGAGCAGCCAAAGAGGGAGGCTGGCTGACTTCCACAGGTCAGATCATCCTGTCCAGTGTGCTGTTCAGTACCTGCTTCCCGGTGACTCTCAGGTGGGTGGAACGTGAGACCCAGGAATCCCCACCTGTTGGGTCCATCCTGCACAGGTCCAGGCATGTACCCAGACTTAATTTTCCTGAACTTCCAGCCGTATTCCATCTAGACCCCCTGTTCTAGTCTGAAACCTAAAATTTAGGTCCAGTATTGTGTACTGCCTTGACATTGGGATCCATTGCCTGTCAGAACAGATCTTGGACAGTCAGGGCACCCTTCTTACCCATTATGATAACTGCATACCCCAGGCCTCTGAGAGGAAGTGCTTCCTTTAGTCCCTGCAGCTCTGGAATCATCCTTGTTGATTACACAGAGCCCAGTATCAAGACATCATCTCTGGAAGAACTTCCCAAAGAGCCCCAGTGCCCTCCTGTAAACACATTCCTTATTACCTTGGTGCAGAGATGTTCTTTGGGCCCTCTTGGGAAATGTTTCTGGTGATGCTTTCTCAGATCTTACATAATAAATCCATTCAACTGTCACCACTTTCTTTTACATTCAAACTCTTTCTTCAGTACCAAGTCAAGGAAAATCTAACATCTCCCTCTCATTTACTATGGGATATTACCATGTTTGGGCTTCCCAGGTGGCTCAATGGTAAAGAATCTACCTGCCAATTCAGGAGATGCAAGAGACGTGGGTTCCGTCCCTGAGTCAGGAAGATCCCCTGGAGTAGAAGATGACAGCCAACTCCAGTATTCTTGCCTGGAAAATTCCATGGACAGAGAAGTCTGGAGGGCTGCAGTCCAAGGGGTCACAAAAGAGTTGGACACAACTGAGCTCTCACACACATTATCATATTCAAGGATCCATCCCTGCAGATGCCAGATGACCTACAGATGTCCTTGTCAGAGCACTGGCTCACGGATGTTGCAAATGCTCCCCATGTCAACATTTCTTCCCTTGACAGTTTTGATCACCCAACAGGGTCCAACACCCTTAAGATCCACTCCCACACACGTTTCTCAGTTTCTACTAGGAAAACTAGCCAGCTCCTGTAATCCCTTTTAGCATATTATCTACATACTTTTAGGCCAAAAATTACATTTGATCCTTAGTTTTAGTTGGTCAGTCATGCCTGATTCTTTGCGATCCCATGGATTGTAGCCCACCAGGCTCCTCTGTCCATGAAATTCTCCAGGCCAGAATACTGGAGTGGGGTGCCATTCCCTTCTCCAAGAGATGTTCCTGACCCAGGGATCGAACCGGGGTCTCCTGCATTGCAGGCAGATTCTTTACCATCTGAGGCACCATAACCCTCACCAGGAAGGATGAACATTGTTCTGGTGATGGCACACTGTAACAAAAACAAGGGTCTCCTGGCTTCTGGCGAAGTCATGCTTTACTCCTCAACCTGTCCTTCTCCGACAGCAGGGAAGATTCTACTTTTGCATCCTGAATATGTAAATAGAATTTGGAATTTAAGGATCCTCAGAACCATCCATCCAGATGTCCCATCCTATGCCTCAGGTTGCCACCATGTTCCTATCATGGACATGTCAAAGCTGTGCATTTGGTCTGTTTGGCAGCCTGCCACCTTACAGTGAGATTCTGGACTTCATTTTCAGACAGCCTCTATTAAGACTACAGAAGGTGACTTCCTGTTAGTCACGCAGTCACGTCCAACTTTCTATGACCCCAAGCACTGTAGCCCGCCAGGCTCCTCTGTCCATGGGATTCTCCAGTCAAGAACACCGGAGGGGATCTTTCCTTCTCCAGGGGATCTTCTCAACCCAAGGATCAAACCTGGGTCTCCTGCATTGCAGGCAGATTCTTTATCATCTGAGCCACCAAGGAAACTCTAGTCTAATGCTGAAGAGGTTCTTTGGCTTTCAGAGAGTGTCTTAAGTTAGCATTTTGATGCCCTGAGGCTATTTTGTTTTTAGAAATACTTCCAGTGTCATTAATGAAGCTGAACCACTTCATAATCCTTATAAATATTATTTCCCTAGTGCTGTGTGTTACAATCACACATAACAAAATGCCTCATCTTCCACCTATACCTTGCCCCACCTAAGTAGGTGCTACCACCACATGCCTGAAGACATGAGTGCCACCCACTGCCTTTGCCACCAGCATGGGGACCCTTAATGCTGCCCGTAAACTAACAGTATACCAATATACTACCTTGAAGATATGCTTTATTAATGACTAGAATCAACATTCAGAAAACTAAGATCATGGCATCCGGTCCTGTCACTTCATGGCAAATAGATGGGGAAACAGTGTCAGACTTTATTTTGGGGGGCTCCAGAATCACTGTAGATGGTGATTGCAGCCATGAAATTAAAAGACACTTATTCCTTGGAAGAAGAGTTATGACCAACCTAAACAGCATATTCAAAAGCAGAGACATTACTTTGCCGACAAAGGTCTGTCTAGTCAAGGCTATGGTTTTTCCAGTAGTCATGTATGGATGTGAGAGTTGGACTATAAAGAAAGCTGAGTGCTGAAGAATTGATGCTTTTGAACTGTGGTGTTGGAGAAGACTCTTGAGAGTCCCTTGGACGCAAAGAGATCCAACCAGTCCATCCTAAGGGTGATCAGTCCTGAATATTCATTGGAAGCACTGATGTTGAGGCTGAAGCTCCGATACTTTGGCCACCTGATGTGAAGAGCTGACTCATTTGAAAAGACTCTGATGCTGGGAAAGATTGAGGGCAGGAAGAGAAGGGGATAACAGAGGATAAGATGGTTGGATGGCATCACTGACTCAATAGACATGAGTTTGGGTAGACTCCGGGAGTTGGTGATGGACAGAGGGGCCTGGCATGCTGCAGTCCATGGGGTTGCAAAGAGTCGGACACGATTGAGCAACTGAACTGAACTGAATTACCTTGAAGATATGCTTTGTTAATGACTAGAATCGATATCTTAGACTGAATTTAACACCAAAAAAGCCCCGTTTGTTATTATTATTTGAAGAAGTCTAATTCGAGAGAATTAGAGGGAGGAATAAGATGAGTGAGGTAGGTGAGATGGAAGGAGGCAATGAGAAAATGTGATGTCAAGTGGGCTGTTGCTAAGTGTGAATGGCTGCTTGGTTCATAGGAATGTGGCCCAGAGAAGTATATAAACTGCACTTCTAGACTCTCTCCTGTCTATGGGCTGTGGAGAAAGGGGGAACAGTTTAACATTGCCTCTCATTTTCCATTCTTCAAAAAAGTCTTCCCCCGGGTGTCCACTCCTCTGCCTTTGCGGTCACTTAGGTGCTGAGTAGAATCCTGGGGTGACGCTCACAGGGCAGCCCCTAGGAGTTGAGATGCACAGCAGGGCAAACAGTGCCTCACTCTCATATTACATCTTTATAAAATCGGTCCTCACCATGCAAAGTGGCAGCATGGGAGAGGGGAGGTCAGAAAGGTCCAAGAGATGCATGAGGCATTTGATTCTCTAATGAGGCATTTGATTCTCTAATCTTTTTTAGCTCTTGAATAAACTTGGAGACACAGTTCCTAAGGAATAGATTAATATTCATCTGAATTTGAACTCTTTCTTAACTCTTTTTTCTCTAGATAAAATCAAGGATTATTAAGTGTGATCCTTCTAAAGTTAAAAATAAGATGTATGGTCTGAAACTATACTTAAAAATCCACCGTCCTCCTCATCCTTCTATTTCTATATCTGAGTAGAGAAATATCTGAAATGATAGTCACAAAGTGACTAGTGTTTTGGAGGATTCGAGATGATTTATTACTTTCTTTATACTTATCGGAATTGCTTGAATGTTTTATAGTGAGCATGTATCATTTTTATAAATGTAATAAATTCACCATTCAGATAATAATGTTGGCACTTGTATCTTTGATGTCACCCTGGGTAAGTGAATCTGTCCTCAGTTCCTGTCCGATAAGTCAATTCACCTAAATTCATTCAGAGCAGAAGAAAAACACCTGGCATTTATAATAATAGGCAGCATTGCAAGCAATTCTCCAAAAATTGTTCTGCATGCCTAGAAACTTTCAGGGATGTTTGGACTAGTGGTTAGACTAAGAGCCTAGAAAAGGGACTTACAATTTAAATATCCATTATTCCAGTTTCTTAAATGAAAGTTTGGAACTGCCTAGTAGTCTGTTAGAAGAATAAAAATATATCTAGATTTTTTTTTATAAATAGAGTTGACACGTGTACCAAATCTGGGAAAGATCAATAGCAATTAGGTACAGTTGAGACATTAGAGGAATCCCTCTTTGAAACCAAAAAGTATCCAAAATGCATACAAGGAATCTCAGAAGCGATCATCATCTGTGTCAGTTGGCTACTGTTGCCCAATCAGCTCTAAGGCACCTCTTGTGCTATTTCTCAACAGTCTGTGGGCCAGCGGCAGGTGATGACCTGGCCAGGCTCTCTTATGCGTCTGCGGTCAGCTGCTGAGTTGAATGGATCTGCTGATTGTCTTACGGTGGCCTTGGCTGGGGTGGTATTGCTGTGTCTCTCACTCTCCAGTGGGCTGGTCTGTATGAATGCTGGAGGCATTTCCAAAAGAAAAAACAAAAGCATGCACGTTCTCCTGAGGCCTAGGTTTGGACCTACACACCATCACTTTCTCCACAGAAACTCAAAAAGGATCAAACCCAGGTCTCCTGCATTGCAGGCAGAGCCTTTACCGTCCGAGCCACGAGGGAAGCCCAAATGAGAGACAGGACACCGTAACACTCTTAGAAGAGAGTAAAGGCAAAACCTGCTCTGACATAGATCACAGCAATATTTCCTTAGGTCAGTCTCTCAAGGCAAAAGAAATAAAAGAAAAATAGATAAACAAGTGGGATTTAGTAACACTTAAAAAGCGTTTACACAGCGAAGGACATCATCAGCAAAATGAAAAGACAGCCTATGGAATGGGAGAAAATGTTTGCATAACTGACAGGGGTTAATTTCCACAACATGCAAACAGGTTATACAATCCAACATCAAACAGCTTAATGGGTGGCCGTGCCCTCCTCCAGGGGCTCTTCCTGACCCAGGGATCGAAGCTGCGTCTTCTTGGGTCTCCTGCATTTGTAGGGGCTTCTCCGGTGGTTCAGCTGGTAAAGAACCTGCCCACACTGCGGGAGACCTGGGCTTGATCCCTGAGTTGGGAAGATCCCCTGGAGGAGGGCATGGCAACGCACTCCAGGATTCTTGCCTGGAGGATCCCATGGACAGAGGAGCCTGGCGGGCTGCGGTACATGGGGTCCCAAAGAGTCAGACACGACTGCACGGCTAAGCACAGTCTTTACCACTAGCATCACCTGGCAAGCCCAAATCAGCTATATATAGACATATATCCCCATTTAGGTTACCACAAAGGTCAATGCCTGTCTCTCTCTTCCTCTGTCTCGTCAGGACCCTGTTTTCCTTCTCCAACGGCAATAATGTGATGGACACGTGGTCTCTCTGCATGCCATTTGGTCATGAATGGCCTGCACTGGATCAAAGGGGAGAGACTGTTGGCCGGCACACAGCAGTGGGGACTCTGGTTCTTTGAGAGAATTTCTTCCCTCAAGGCAGCAAGCACCATACAGGACTGGCAGAAACGTTCTGAACGCCGAGTTCCATAAAGGAGGATAAAATAGGGGGAAAGGGAACAAGAGCGAGGGTGGGGGGAGGCTGTAGAGGAGTCCTGGAGAGACCCCAGATAATATTGCCATGTGTTAATACTGAAGGAGGAAACAGACAGAACAGGCTCCATCTTGAAAGCAGGACTCCATCTGTGGACTTTGAGCTATATGCCCAGTATCTATGGAAATGACATACCAACTGGAAAACCAGAACCCGCCCCTCACCCCATGGAAGAGCCCCAGGGCTCATACCTAGACTCTCCGTGGCCTAAAAGAATGCCCTAATTATCTGTGTAACCAAATAGAATCATCAGTCCTATTATTGAGGTATGACCACAGGCCTATTGATAATTGTCCACTGTTAACTACCTAGGCTTAAGGCATATGAGTCACGGGTTAACTTTGATTGTATCTTTCTTTTTCCTTTGTTCAGACCAGTTTCAGGGAATTTGGGGAGGTGGGTTTGTGCACGTACACTTAGGGTATATAAGGTTTTCACAAAAACCGGTCGGGTCCTTGGCTAAGAGGAGACTCTGCCCTGGGCCCGCCGGTGTAATAAACTGCACTCCACCATCTGCATTGTCCTTCTGAGTGAGTTTGCTTACCGGAACACATGGCTACAACAATACTACACTCTGGGCTTCCCTGGTGGCTCAGTGGTAGAAAATTCTGCCTACCAATGCAGGAGACTCGGGTTTGATCCCTGATCTGGGAAGTGCCCACATGCCCATGCAGCTAAGTCTGGGAGCCGCGACTACTGAGCCTGTGCTGGGAGCTGCAACTACTGGAGCCCGAACCCTCTAGAGCCTGCGCTACCCAATAAGAGAAGCCACCGCAGTGGGAAGTGTGCACACCACAGCCAGAGAGGAGGTCCCCCTCGCCACAACTAGAGCATGCCTGCGCAGCAGTGAAGAAGACCCAGCACAGCCAAGACAGATAAAGAGCAGTATTTTAAAAAAGAAAATGCCACACTTTCTCATATTGGTAGTAAACAAACTCAGGATTTGACCATGGTGGTCTATTTACCCGTTTCGACAGCCAATTTAGAATTCAGTGTTGTTGTTGTTGCTGTGGTTTCATTTTGAATTCCATTCTCTTTAATGGTAGTTTTGATAAATGGTGATTTTCATAGGCACTAGAAAAAAGGATGATTGATTTTATAATGGATTTTTTTAAAAGCAGTACATTCAGATGCAAATTAAAATGTGTTGCGGCTGCCGTTCTCACAAAGGAAAAAAGGTCCAGAGAATTCAACAAGGAATTCTTGCTTTGCAAGTGTTCGCTGAGGCTTCAGCCTCCACTCTGCCCCCAGCTGCCCCCAGCCACCAGGTCACTGGAGCAGAGAAAGGCTTCTTGCTTCCTGTCCACACCGCCTGGGGAATGAAAACCTCATCTCCCCAAAGGAAACCCTGAGAGGGAGGAAATGGCCACTTCTCTTCTAGTTCACGCCCCCAAGCCCCCAGGCTGGCCTCTTTGCTCATCCCAGGCCACTTGCCGTGATTACAGCAAAAACCAAAAGACAAACGAAAGAGGAGGCCTCTTTGCTCTGTGGATGAATGTTCACAGCCAGGCTTTGAAGGAAAGAAGAAAACACCTGAGAACTACTCATTGTGTGTTACTGACACCAGACAGTCAGTCTCTGCATTAGCAAACACAGCAAAAATCCCTAGTTTCCTGGAGTTTACATTCTATTTGAGAAGAGAGCAAAAATGTGAACAATTAGTTATATATCAGATAGTGACGTTGCTAGTAAGAAAAATGAGCTGAAAAGGGCTATAGGGAATGGTAGAAATGTACTGAGGTGGGGGGAACCCTGATTCTCCAAGAAAGTGAAGTCGCTCAGTCGACTGTATCCGATTCTTTGTGACCCCAAGGACGATAGCCTACCAGGTTCCTCCGTCCATGGGATTTTCCAGGCAAGAATACTGGAGTGGGGTGCCATTTCCTTTTCCAGGGGATCTTCCCAGCCCAGGGATTGAACCTGGGTCTCCTACATTGTAGGCAGACACATTATCATCTGAGCCACCAGGTCTCTCCAAGACTTACAAGTAAAGCTCATCCTGAGACTGAGACAGAAGCCCATCTGTCTCTCGGGACTGGAGATTTTACTAGACCGATCACTTTCCCACATCTTCTTTGGGAAGAAAAGCCGAACCTGCAGGTCATGGGGAAAATTTCCCCCGAGGAATGGGCTTCCACTGACAACCAGGGACCTCGGGTCAGACTGTCAACTAAGCATCCATGTTCACAAAGGTGGCTCCTGATGAAAGAGGGAGGCATTCCTCTGAACCCCTGGAGAGAACCGGCGGGGTCCCAGAACTCCTTACAGCCATGCACATGAACGGCAGCATCGCATCAGGAAACTGCATCGGGCTTCTGTTTTCATGTGGGACAGAAATACAATGGAAAGAAATGGAAAGAACTCTGGCGTCCCAAGCTTGCTGTCAGTTATTTTTTATTAACATTTGGGAAGGTCAGTGGTCGGCTCTGAGGTTTTGTCCGTTGAGTCAATGACTCCTAGGTTGTAATCTCCCAAAAAAGCAATGAAGGAAAAACAAACTCGGAGAAGGACTGATGGTTGGGTTTGCTAAATGCTCCTAAAGCAGAAACCACTGGTTCAGAAGCACTCCTTTAAATAAGCTTCCAAGTTGCCATCTCAATTGTATATCTCATTTCAACATGTTTATTTCTCTTAGCTCACAGACCTTGCGAGAACAAGTGAAAATATTTCCACTTAAATCTATTTGTCCACTTATATATCCAAAATCTTAAAATGTAGCATATTCCTAATGTGCAATAACGTCATTTTAAATAATGTCAAACCTACAGTCAAGGCTATGGTTTTTCCTGTGGTCATGTATGGATGTCAGAGTTGGACTGTGAAGAAGGCTGAGCACCAAAGAATTGATGCTTTTGAACTGTGGTGTTGCAGAAGATTCTTGAGAGTCCCTTGGACTGCACGGAGATCCAACCAGTCCCTTCTGAAGGAGATCAGCCCTGGGATTTCTTTGGAAGGAATGATGCTGAAGCTGAAACTCCAGTACTTTGGCCACCTCATGCGAAGAGTTGACTCACTGGAAAAGACTCTGATGCTGGGAGGGATTGAGGGCAGGAGGAGAAGGGGACGACAGAGGATGAGATGGCTGGATGGGATCACGGACTCGATGGACGTGGGTCTGAGTGAACTCCGGGAGTTGGTGATGGACAGGGAGGCCTGGTGTGCTGCGATTCATGGGGTCGCAAAGAGTTGGACACAACTGAGAGACTGAACTGAACTGAACTGATAGACATTTCCAGAGAGCACTAACTCTCTATCAAATTATATTTTTAAATTTTTTATATTTTCAATTTAAAACACTTTATATACTATTAAAGGTTGCTCTCCACTTACAGTCATTATACAGTGTTGGCCCTATTCCCCGTGTTGTGCAATACATCCTTGTATTGTACATCTTAACGCCCAGTAGTTTGTGCCTCCCGCCCCCACCCCTATATGGCCTCTCTCCTCCCCACCCCGCTGGTAATCACTCATTTGTTCTCCCTATCTGTGAATCTACTGTTTGTTATTTTCACTAGTTTGTTGTATATTTTAGGTTCCACATATAAGTGATATTAGACAGTAGTTCTCTTTTTCTCTGTTCATGAAATTCTCCAGGCAAGAATACTGGAGTGGGTAGCCATTCCTTTCTCGAGGGGAATCCTCTCCTCCCAGGGATCGAACAAAGGTCTCCTGCATTGGCAGGAAGGTTCTTTACCATCAGAGCCTCCATAATGCCCTACATGTGCGGGTGCGTGGAAAGTCGCTTCTGTCATGTCCAATTCTTTTCAACCCTGTGGACCATAGCCCGCCAGATTCCTCTGTCCATGGCATTCTCCAGAAAAGAATCCTGGAGTGGGTTGCCATGCCCTCCTCCAGGGGATCTTCCCAACCCAGGGATCAAACTGGTGTCTCTTATGTCTCCTGCACTGGCAGATGGCCTATTCACCGCTAGCGCCACCTGGGAGCGCATGATGCCCTCCGAGTCTATCCATATTGCTGCCAATGGCAAAGTTCCACTCTTTCTATGGCTAAGAAGTATTCCCCTGTGTATACCACATCTTCCTTATTCATTCATCTGTTGATGGACTCTTAGGTTGCCTCCATATCGTGGCAATTATAAATAATGCTGCTGTGAACACTGGGGCGAATGCATCTTTTTGAATTAGTGTATTTGCTTTATTATTATTATTATTATTATTATTATTATATGCCCAGGAGTGGGATTGCTGGGTCCTATGGTAGTTCTATTTCCGTTTTTTTGAGGAACTTTCATATTGTTCTCCATAGCAGCTACACCAATGTACATTCCCACGAACAGAGCAGTAAGTTTCCCGTTTCTCCAAACCTTCTCCAGCATTTATCAGTTCTGTTCTTTTTGATGATGGCCATGCTCACAGGTCTGAGGTGATAATCTTGGTTTTGATGTGCATTTCCCTGAGGGTGAGGGTGCTGAGCATCCTTCTCATGTGCCTGCTGGCCGTTGCATGTCCTCCTTGTTGAAATGTCTGTTCAGTTCTGCTCATTTCTTAATTGGATTTTTTAGATTTTTTTAAATATTAAGTTGTATGAAATGTTTATACATGTTGGATATTAGCTTCTTAGAGGTCACGTCATTTGCAAGTATTTCCCCCCTCCCCCATTTAGTAGGTTGTCTTTTCATTTTGTCAGTGGTTTGCTTTGCTGTGCAAGAGCTTAGAAGTTTAATTAGGTCCCATCCATTCGTTTTTGCTTTTATTTTCTTTAGGCGACAGATCCAAAAAATATTGCTGTGATTTGTGTGAAAGAGTGTTCTGCCTAAATTTTCCTCTAGGCGTTTCATAGTATAGGGTCTTACACTTAGGTTTGTAATCTACTTTGAGTTTATTTTTACATTTTTACCGCCTCTCTCACACATAGTTCTGGCCTAGCAACCCAAAACAAAAACCTCCTCTGCTGCAAAGAACTTTTGTATCATTGGAAGGCTGAACACTCTTACCTCCTTTCAGTGATAACTGAATGGGTTGAGCACCCACCAGGCATTTGAGATCACCCTAACCCTTTACATAACTGTCCCACACATCGCTGTGAGTTAATTTTGTTTTCTATAGAGGGTATGATGTGAAAAGTCAACTCATTGGAAAAGACCTTAGGAAAAGGGGAAAAGACGCTAGGAAAGATTGAGGGCAGGAAGAAAAGGGGGAAACAGGATGTGATGGTTGGATGACATCATCAACTCAGTGGATGTGAGTTTGAGCAAACTCTGGGAGATAGTGGAGGCAGGGAAGCCTGGTGTGCTGTAATCCATGGGGTCACAAAGAGCTGGACACGACCAAGCAACTGAACAGCAACAGCAATAGAGGGCAGAAGGCGGGGAAGTAACCTGAACAAGTTCCCGCACGTGTGCGGTAGAGCTGATGTGAACTTAAGCAACCTCAGAACAGAAGTGTTCCACCCCCTCCCAGAGCCAGACCAGTAGACTCAGCCATGACTTGGGGGCAAGTGCCTCCAGACCCCCAGAGAGCACAGGGAAACAGAAATGGGGTCGTGGCCATAGACAGCAGGGGCTTTCAGCAGCACACAGTGAAACAGCTCTTATTTATGTTCCACATAAAATTTAATTTGAACACTGCTTCTAGGCTTAAAAAAAATTTGAAAAAGTTTGAAAGAGCAAAAGAATTGTGTTTTCTCTGACAATTCTTGCTTATGCTACTATCCAGAGTGACTCCATGTAATTTTAAGTTGGGTTAAATTTAGGCAGCTGAATCGTTACAAATTATGTCTCTGAAAATAAACCACAATAATTATGTCAGCATAAAATGCCATTTTTTTCCTTTCCTGCATGCTCCTGTGAGACATGATAATATCCAGTTAGCAGCAAGCCTTTACATGAGATGTTATGGTCCTATTGTTTAGAGCCAGAGGAGTCAGCAATGCGTAAACACTGGGGGCTTGAGTAGGTGGACTGTCTGGTCAAGCAAGCATCTTGGTTGGTTCAGCCTTTGAAGAAAGGTTTTTGCCTACAGAGTTTGAATCCGCTCTCCTGTTTTGGTACATCAAAGCCAAAATCCAGTGACTTTCCAGACATTGGACTCCTGGCCCCAGACATGACTCTTGCGTCCAGAACCAGTGGTGCCTGTGAAGGTTGGGGATTGAGGGACAGGAAGGCTGAGCCCAGGACATGGCCTGGCATTTCCGGATGCTGCTTTCTGTACTTGATATTAAGTGCCAGCTCCTCATGGCCTCATGAAGCGCTTCTGCCACAAAAGCAGAACTCAGTTTTAAGCCTTTGGTTCAGTGATGAGGTCAGCCAAGTGTTTGTGCTTTGGTTTGATTTCTACACGACTAATTTCTGTTCACTGTCTCTGACCTTGAGCCGATGCCACGTGAGGATCAAGGAAAAGATAAGTATATGGGGAAACAGACCCAGTCCTTTAGCAGCCCCACCCACAGGAAGTCCGTGTCCTGCCATATTTTCTACATCAGGACATAAACCGACATGTGGTGTAGTCTTAACCCTTCCACAGGAGACGGTGCTGGGAAGCCAAGGGGGAGGGGGAGGCTGGGCTCTTACTGGGAGGATCTTGGGGATGTAACAGACAGAGATGTCCTCCCAGTAATGCAACTCGGATGCGCATGTGTGCGTGTGTGTGTTTCAGCTCAAAAGGAAAGTATTTCCATTTTAACGACAATGGTGGCTCGAATGGCGGAATTTCTAGAAGAGAGAAAAGTTGGTTGTGCCACCGACACTCTGAGCAGGTTTTCCTCCATCACAGGCGGGCTTAGCTCCCAGCCACAAACAAACAGCTCATGTTTACTGCAAAAGAAACATACGGGCCCTATTTACCAAGAAGCTCACCCTGAGGTATGTTGGGTCCACTTCCTCCTGGTGCTCACCCACGGTGGATCCTCAGGTCGTGTTTTGGGTTGAATGGGCCCGCAGCCCATTGAATCCCAATGGGGTTGTCCCAGGATCACCTGTTTCACTTGGTTCAAGTACTTAAGAAAAGTTCTTGGCGGGTCCCTGCTGGCTCAGTGGTAAAGAATCCACCCGCCAATGCAGGGGACACACTTTTGGCTCCTGATCCAGGAAGAAACCACAGGTCTCAGGACAACGAGGCCCGCGCACCACGAATACTGAGCCTGTGCTCTGGAGCCCGGGAGCCTTAACTGCTGAAGCCCGTGCACCCTTCGCTTTTGCACCACAGTGGAAGCCACAGGCTTCCCTGGTGGCTCAGACGGTAAAGCGTCTGCCTGCAGTGCGGGAGACCCCGTTTGATCCCTGGTTCGGGAAGATCCTCTGGAGAAGGAAATGGCAGCCCACTCCAGTACTCTTGGCTGGAAAATCCCATGGACCGAGGAACCTGGTGGGCTACAGTCCATGGTGTCGCAAAGAGTCGGACACGACTGAGTGACTTCATTTTCACTTTTGGGAGAAGCCACCACAGTGAGAAGCACGTGCAACAGCTAGACGGTAGTTCCCACTCGCCGCAGCTGGAGAAAAGCCTGCACAGCCAGGAGCACAGTCACAAAGAAATAAACAGAAAACCCCCTGAAAGAAATGCCTCGTGGTATTACCTTGAACAAACTCATCAAGACAAGAAATATGACTTAATAACTAGAATGGGGCAAAGTTATTAAAGAAATCATTTCACCTGCTAAGTAGGAATATTATGATCCATAATACAATTTAAGAGAAACAAGAGAAGAATAGCTAAGCAATTTTCAGGAATGTTGATTAGATATAATCTTTTCAGAGAATTTTCCGGTCAGTGCTAAATAGTCCACTTGCAGACACAGTTGTGGGCGGTGAAGCTGAGGACAGATTCCCTTCTTGCGTTTAATGATTTGAGGGCGGCTTGTCCATCTAGTCAAGGCTATGGTTTTTCCTGTGGTCATGTATGGATGTGAGAGCTGGACTGTGAAGAAGGTTGAGCGCCGAAGGATTGATGCTTTTGAACTGTGGTGTTGGAGAAGACTCTTGAGAGTCCCTTGGACTGCAAGGAGATCCAACCAATCCCTTCTGAAGGAGATCAGCCCTGGGATTTCTTTGGAAGGAATGATGCTGAAGCTGAAACTCCAGTACTTTGGCCACCTCATGTGAAGAGTTGACTCATTGGAAAAGACTCTGATGCTGGGAGGGATTGGGGGCAGGAGGAGAAGGATGAGATGGCTGGATGGCATCACGGACTCGATGGACGTGAGTCTGAGTGAACTCCGGGAGTTGGTGATGGACAGGAAGGCCTGGACGTGAGTCTGAGTGAACTCCGGGAGTTGGTGATGGACAGGGAGGCCTGGCGTGCTGCGATTCATGGGGTCACTGAGAGTCGGACACGACTGAGCGACTGAACTGAACTGAACTGTCTGCATGAGGGCGCTCCCCTGGGAGGAGGTGGAGGGGAGGTGAGCTGGTTCCTGTCTTGTTCTCCTTCCTGTCTTCTTGCTGTTGCTTTGTTTCTGTGGAAGCACAGCAAACAGTCAATGATGAACTACACGCAGGAGATGTGATGGACACTTGTCTTTATCAGGGGCCAGAAAACAGGTTTCATTTCAGCCATCTCTTAGCCTGGTCATCTCCATGGTGTGAACTGAAGACCTTGGGTTCCTGCAATGTTGTCCCTTTGCTTCATGCCCCCACAGGCTGATGCCAAGATCAGGGTCTCTCGCAGTGGGTTATTGGAACACATGTGATATAGTAAAAACATTCCACCTGGGTTACTGGTGGCCTGTGACTCAGGGTCTCCATCCCGTGTAATAGTGAAGTTCGTGTCTGAATTAATACTCATAGTCCTCAGGGTTGCAGCAAGTCACACACCAGGTAAAAAGGCGTGAAAATGTGAAAGGGTTTCTCGACTGCCACATGCCTTACGAATGTTATTTCACTCTTTTAAATGAACTATGTTTTCAACTGAGTCCAGCTCTACTGCTCACCACGTGACAGACCAGTAAATCTAGAGACGAGTATTGGAACAAGGAACTATGGTTTTATTTTGAAAAGCCAGCATGCTGAGAAGATGGCGGCCAATACCCCCAAAGGAACTGTCTTCCCCAAGTTAGAATTCAGGCCTCTCTTACACTAAAAGGGGAGGAGGTGTGGTTGGTTTTTGCAGACTTCTTGGTGTCAGAATCCTTTGTTCTTACAGCTGTCCAGTAGGTCAAGTCGATGTTCCCGTAAACCTCCAACCAGACACTTGTCGTTCCCTGTTCTGCAACGTTTCGTCTCTGTATGGAGGGAAGAGAGTTATACTCTTACAGGCCAGAGCCTTGAGAATGGGCTGCCCTGTATATTTCATGGCAGAAGCAATAGTATACAAAGATTACAGTAAAAGGCACAGCTCCAATATGGAGTCAGGTTTGTTCGTCTCTCTTACACGCTGACCTTGGGAGTGTCCGGCAGTCCTTGCATTAGAGGAATTTCATCACATTCTTTCCTTTTTGACAAGGAAGAATAGGGACAGGGAGTTAAAGTCGACAGAGTGAGACTCCACTGAGAGAGAGGGATGGACGAGGAGGTGGAGAAGGGGGACTAGTCTTTGCCACGCCTCTGCCTCCTCCTCCCCGTGGCCTCAGCTGCTCCCCTCTCCTCTAGTTCCCAGATGCCCTGTAGTTTTTCTTGTTTTCAAGTCATGATTCCACATCCTGCCAGAGAACACAGTTGGGCCATAAAAGATAGACACGGTGCCCACGTGGGCAGGAGGCCTGTGCCCCAGGGCAGTGATGTGCAGCTCTGATGCACGTTGAATTTCCTGCCCACATGGAACTGTGTGCAACTGTGTGACAGCCTCCCTGGGATTGTTCCCACCAGGTGACAGACACTAGGACGTTTTCAGTCCTTTGGTGCAGAGACAAGCCTACTTTATTGACTTAAGTCATTTCCCAGCATTCTCAAGTTTTCATCAGGAACCCGCATTTCATAAGAAAGCACCTTGCTTGGCCCCTACCGTGCCTTTTCCATAAACGCTGTCTAACATCCAGTTGATAAGGGAAGAGTTCTATCAGCCAGAGTCCAAGTCCTACAGAGATGGCGCCGCTAATCACTATTGCGTCTCTTGGGGCATATTTCCTACTGCTCTGGCACCTTGCTCCTGCTGGGATTCGTTGTCTTTGTTCGGTCACTAAGTCGTGCCTGACTCTACAACCCCATGAAGACAGCATGCCAGGCTTCCCTGTCCTTCACCGTTTCCCAGAGTTTGCTTGGTTAGAGCCTTGTAATGTGGGCTTTTTCAGCTTAAAGTCATTTACCCCATTACTGTGAACCCCTTGAGAGGAGGAAACATGCCTTCACTTAGATTTTTGTTCCTAACTCCCAGAAATAATTTCAATTTGAAGTGAATTGAATAGAAATAGTGGCTATTAAAAGAATAGTTCAAAAATGTTTGAAAGTATATGCTAAAGAATTTCACTCAAAATAAATTATATAAAATATAAATAAATGATCTAAAACACCAAGTGCCATAATTATATGCAATTTGCCCAACTTATAAGAAGATCTCTTGTGGTTTGAAATTATCCTTCCTTTGATATTTTATGAATGTACCAATTTTAGGTGCAAAGCCCTGAATGGATAGAAATTTCACAAACAGATAATAAAAAATCTCTTTGAAATCTCCAAAATAGATGCTGGCATCTGTAAAATTCAAAGGAGATTAATGATATCAGGACTGATGCTGAAGCTGAAACTCCAATACTTTGGCCACCTGATGTGGAAAACTGACTCATTGGAAAAGACCCTGATGCTGGGAAAGACGGAAGGCAGGAGGAGAAGGGGACGACAGAGGATGAGATGGTTGGATGGCATCACCGACTCAATGGACATGAGTATGGGTGAACTCCAGGAGTTGGTGGTGGACAGGGAAGCCTGACGTGCTGTAGTCCATTGGGTGGCAGAGACAGACATGACTGAGCTACTGAACTGAACTGAACTGAATGGTATCAGGAAAAGCATGGTTTTTATCTGTCTTGGTGAAGGCAAGCAAGTTCCCCATTCACTGCATTTAACTGTGGTCTAAATAAAATGTGTGATCAAAAGCTTTATAGTCATGTATAGACGTGAGAGTTGGACCATGAAGAAGGCTGAGCACCAAAGAATGGAAACTTTTGAACTGTGGTGCTGGAGAAGACTCTTGAGAGTCCCTTGGAAAGCAAGAAGATCAAACCAGTCAATCCTGCTGCTGCTAAGTCGCTTCAGTCGTGTCCAACTCTGTGCGACCCCATAGACTGCAGCCCACCAGGCTTCCCCGTCCCTGGGATTCTCCAGGCAAGAACACTGGAGTGGGTTGCCATTTCCTTCTCCAATGAATGAAAGTGAAAAGTGAAAGTGAAGTCGTTCAGTTGTGTCCTACTCTTCATGACCCAGCCTACCAGGCTCCTCCATCCATGGGATTTTCCAGGCAAGAGTACTGAGTCAATCCTAAAGGAAATCAGTCCTGAATATTTATTGGAAGCTGAAGCTCCAGTACTGCGGCCACCTCGTGTGAAAAGCCAACTCATTGGAAAAGACCCTGATGCTGGGAAAGATTGAGGGTAAGAGGAGACAGGGGTGGCAGAGGATGCAATGGTTGGATGGCATCACCAACGTGATGGACGTGGGCTTGAGCAAACTCTAGGAGACAGTGAAGGACAGGGAAGCCTGGCGAGGTGCAGTCCACGGGGTTGCAAAGAGTCAGACAGGACTTGGTGACTGAGCAACAAGGCTTGTGAAGCATCAGCTCAAGTATTTGCTAAGTACTCACTATCCCTAACCAGTCAGTCGACATGCGTTAATTAAACGCCTAACCCTGGTGCTCAGATGGTAAAGAATCTGCCTGTAATGCGGGAGATGCAAGTTCAGTCCCTGGGTTGGGGAGATCCCCAGGAGAAGGAAATGGCAACCCACTCCAGTATCCTTGCCTGGAGAAATCCATGGACAGAGGAACCTGATGGGTTACCGTCCACGGGTTGCAAAGAGTCGAACATGACTGAGCTATTAAAACACACAGCAAAATGAAGATAAAGCATTTGGGGTAGGGGGGTAAGGTGGTCATGGTTGTATCAGACTTCATTTGCCGCTAACAGCGTGTAAAAACAATAAATAATTGGAGTACAGTTGATTTACAACCTTATGTTAGTTTCTGGTGTATGGCGAAGTGAGTCCATTTTACACACACACACATATATATTCTTTTCCATACCATTTTTCATTATGGTTTATTATAAGGTACTGAAAATAATTCCCTTTGCTATATAATAGGACCTTGTTGTTTATCCATTATATACATAAGTATGTCTATGTGTTATATATATATATATTATATATGTAATCGGCATACACATTATAACATATAATACATATATATGTAATATATTATGCATATATTATGTGTAATATATATTTTATATGTATGTTTGTATCCGCTAGTCCCAGACTCCCAATCATCCCTCCCTCTTGGCAACCACAAGTCTGTTTTCTGTCTGTGGGTCTGTTTGTTTCATAGTTAAGTTCATTTGGGTCATATTTTAGACTCCATCTATAAGAGACATCATATATTTGTCTTTCTGTGTCTGACTCATTCCACTTCGTATGATAATCTCTTGGTGCATCTGTGTTGCGGCAAATGGCCTTATTTCATTCTTTCTTCTGGCTGAGCAGTATTCTATTGTGTATATGTATGGTATCTCCTTTATCCTTTTGTCTATTGATAGACATTTAGATTGCTTCCGTGTCCTGGCTAACAATAAGTAAGTAAGTCGCAAGATACCTAGGTGCTAAATTCTGTCGCACAGATTAGGAAGGCATTGAAGAGGGCTGGTCAAGGAAGGGCAGATGTCATGCTGGAGCTGGGTTATGAAGGATGAGTAGGACTTGACAGGGAAGTAGAGAAGGATGCAGAGAAGTCCTCACTAGGGCAAGAGGAACAAGGAGGATGCTAGGGGCACTTGGAGTTCGAGCCTGGAGCTCAAGAAGAGGGATGAATTCTTAACATACAGAAGGAACAAAGAGAGGAAAACGCCCTAGGAATGTGGTGTGAAGGAATCTTTGTTTGAAAGCAGAGACCAGGACATCAGTAGCAGAATAGCTATCAACATCGTTCATATCTGTTTTAGAGCCAATTCCTGTGGTTTATTCTGCAGTAAGCACACCTTCCACGGGAGCGTCTGGACTGGCTGGCAGATACTGCTCCATTCTTTTGTGGGCATCAGCCCTAGGAGGTCCACTCTGACCCACCGCTCAGAAGGGAATGGGTTCCAGCCGTTCCAGGAAGTGTTTGATATCCTGTGCTCTGCTGTGTGTGGTACCATCACACCTTCCACAGGGTAAGCACGTGTGTGAAGGAGTACACTCAACAAAGAAGACTGTCCAGAAATGTTCTGTTGTTGTTTTTCAGCCTCTAAGTTATGCCTGTCTCTTTATGACCCCATGGACTGAGCACACCAGACTCCCCTGTCCTTCACTATCTCCCAGAGTTTGCTCACATTCGTGTCCATTGAGTCAGTGATGCTATCTAACCATCTCATCCTCTGCCTCCCTCCTCTCCTTTTGCCTTCCATCTTTCCTAGCATCAGGGCCTTTTCCAGAGAGATATTCTGGAAGATAATAAACTTGTGCTACCTGAGTCACACTGCTAGCCTCAGGATCCCTAGGAAGCAAAGAGGCAAGTTATAAAACAAGCTCATCATGCAACTAATTTATGCTAAAGACTATGTTATTTGCATATGGAATATATGCAGTGGTATTAATCAAAATCATACATGACATTTTACAAACTCCAAGCGGTACCCTGGAGGTGATACAATGTTGGCTCTGTTACAAAACCTACCAAGAGTCCACCGGCTTCCCCTCAGTAAAGCTGATCTGCTGACACTGGGTTGTGGTGAAGGAAAGTCCAGCATTCATGTTGCAGGTGCAAAGCTAGGAGAATGGGGCATCTCATGCTCAAAAGACTCAAACTGCCCAGTGGCTTTCAGGGGAGGAGTTTTAAAGGCAAGGGGAGAAGGGGCCACAGGGGGTGTAATCAGCTCTTGGAGAATCCTCGGAGGGACTGGCATCCAGGTGAGGTTTCAAGCATCATCAACTGTCTGGTGTTTCAGCCAGTCTAGGGTCTATGTTCTTGCCATCACCAATTTTCATCTGGTGGGGCTCTGCTTCAAGTAAAAACAACTTAGGAATGTCTGTTGGTCCTTTATCTGTGTATTTCAGAGAACTCTGAGTTCAGTGATTCTGCTGTGTTGCTGGTTTATACTTTAAAATGTCACCAGTTCCCCAGCCCGACAGCCATTCTCTGTCTCTACATCTTTGCGTTCCTCGGTGTTAACTCCTGAGCCAGCCCTTTTGAGACTCAGGGAGGCCTGAGGCTAAAGCAAAAGCCTTTGCCTTCAAAGGACAGGGGCTTGTATTTGGGTTCAGCTCTGCCTGTGGCCCCTCTGGTCATTCAGACATGCAGTCTTAGGAAGCTTCTGTGTGCTGAGCGCTGCGCTGGGCAAAACAGAGAGGAACTGGGAGAAAGTGATGATGACAAAGCTCCGCGTGCGGCAGGCCATGCCCTGATCCCTCCTGGCTAGCTGGCTGGTTTGTTTCTTCTAGCTTTATTACAACATGCATTTATATTAGTTTTTTCCTGAATGCACACACCAGGTATTCTGAGGACAGATTTCTCATGAAATACTTCACAGTAAATAACCACTGTGTCAGCCTCCCATGTCCTGTCCTGCAGTGAGCTTTGGTGAGAGTTGGCAGGATTTTTTTCCTGCATGAATGAGTAATCAGGTACCCATAGATGAAGGGCAAGCAAATATGATTTTTCTCTGTTTATACAGGGAAAGAAGAAATGTTCTCCCCTCCTGCAGTGTGGCCCCTCCTTGGAAATGTGGCCCCCTATTCCAACCCTTTGATGTGGAGATACCAAAGCCACAGTTGCCTGGTTTTATACATTTTGAGATTAAATACCTAAGAGATGGACTCTTGGCACCTGGGGCTTAACCCTGGCACTTAGCTGTATTGAACCATTTGGCTCTTCTAGAGAGAAAAGGGAAATTGTATTACGTTTAGAAGCAGAACAATTAACTTCACAGACCGGCTCCAGACCTCAGTCCCATAGGTTGAGAAATAAGGCTCAGAGATTCAAAAATTTTAAGAGGTGAAGGTTTTACTGGAGCCCTGAGAACTTGGGGAAGGTTTATTTCTCAAAAGTGATGTAAACAGTGCCAGTTAACCCCAGCATCTCTATGAGGAAGCCCTTATGATGCCTCCAGCCCCGGTGTTGGCTCTTCTGGAGACTGTTCCTCAGCATCATCTCCTCCTCGGAAAGTAGAAGCGTGAAGTACAAGGAGGAGCCAGAGTTCTAAGTCATCACAGTCTGGCTGCAGCAGATTATGGACTTTTCAAAGATGACACAGTTAAAAAACAACAGAGCTGAGAGCAGACTCCAAACCTGCTGACTTTATATTTGGAGCCTTTATATTAACATTACAAGTTTCTAGCGCCCCTGTGGAGCATGTAAACACGCGCTAAGCAGATAGATCGTGGAGGTGACAGCTGTTTTTAGTGGAAGTGTACATGTGTGAGTGTATTGTTAAGAGTTTACTTAGCTTTTTAAAAGCTCGATCTGGTCTTCAATAATTTCTGACATGAAAACAAATAGTTGAGAAGACACAAATCGTAATGCAGATGCCTCAGACCTCATTTTAGCTGCAAATGGAATTAATGTGAACTTTCTTCACATCCTTTTTCTGCTGGAAGATTTGGGCAGGGGCTACTTTTAAAACTGGCCTCTCTGGTGGCTTATAGTGATGAAGAATCTGTCTGCCATAGCTGGAGAGATGGGTTCCATCCTGGATCTGGGAAGATCCCCTGGAGAAGGAAATGGTAACCCATTCCACTATTCTTGCCTGGGAATTCCCATGAACAGAGGAGCCTGGCAGGCTATAGTCCATGGGGTCACAAAGAGTCAGACACGACTTAGAGGCTGAGCAATAACAACAACTCCCAAGACCAGAACTGGACCCATAATGGGCAAACTGATCTTGCTCAGGTGACATTAGAAGAAAAATGGTAAACTGTTCTGATGCACAAAAGACTTGGAAAGTGATCAGTGTTGTGGACATCTCTTAAATGTAAGCATCATGTAAAGAAAATCTGTGGCCATGATTACTATTCGCCTGTCAGAGAAAACCTTCAGTCCGTTATGTCAGTTCCCTATGGCTTGAAATAAGAAGTATCTTAAAGGGGCTGGAACGGGAGTGATTAGTCAATATCTGAAGGCAGTTCTATCCTTATACCTAACACTGAAGGAGACCTACCGTCTCAACTGACTTAGGCTCCAAATGACCTAGAATCTGGGAGTCTTTCTCTTTCTTATAAGCCAGAGATAAATCAATGGAACAAAGCAGCTTATTTTCTTACCTAGAAGTTATTTGCTTTCTGCCTACATGGATCATTCCAGTAGCTAAGGTTTTCTTTGGGGAGTTTTTGGCCAGTAATTATGTTATCAGCAATGACTAACTCAGTGATCACCAATGGCCCTTGATGTCCATTCAGTTTCATTTGCTTGGGTCTGGAGAGAACAGATACACTCAGAGTATCTTGGTTAATAAATATTAATGTAGAGGAATTTTAATCCATTATTTATTTCTCAGCATCTGCATAATGCCCTCTCAGGTAAAAGTAATAAAAGCTTCACAGCGTTTGCAGTTTAACAAAATTTCCAAGCAGAAATGCAGTGGAAGCAGGATAGAAGCTAGCCAGAGGAAGGCACCGACTTTTTTTTTTTTTTTTTAGTTTTTAATTTATATTGAAGTGGGCTTCCTTGATGGCTCCAGGGAAGAATCCACTGCAATGCGGGAGACCTGGGTTCAATCCATGGGTTGGAAAGATCCCCTGGAGGAGGGCTTGGCAACCCACTCCAGCCTTCTTGCCTGGAGAATCCCAGGGACAGAGGAGCCTGGCGGGCTACAGTCCATGGGGTCACAAAGAGTCAGACACAACTGAGGAACTAAGTATATAGTTGATTTACAGTGTTAACAAAGTATAGACTCCGATGCACAGCAAAGTGATTTAGTTATACATATACATATCTATTCTTTATTGAATATTTTCCCATATAGATTATTACAGAATTTTGAGTAGAGTTCCTCATGCTATACAGCACATGCCTGCTCAGTCATGTCTGACTCTTTGCAACCCCATGGACTGTAGCCTGCCAGGCTCCTCTGTCCATGGGATTATCCCAGCAAGAATACTGGAGTGGGTTGCCATTTCCTCCTCCAGGGGACCTTCCCAATTCAGAGATGGAACTTGTGTCTGCTGCAGCTTCTGCATTGGCAGGCTAGTTCTTTGCCACTGAGGCAGCTGGGAAACCCTGTGCTATACAATAAGTCCCTGTTAATTGTCTATTTTATATGTGGTAGTGTGTATATATTAATCCCGATTTATCCCTGCCCTCATAAATCCCTGATTGATCCCTGCCCCCTTTCCTCTTCGGTAAACTTGTTTGTTTTCTAAGTCTGAGCATCTGTTTCTAATTTGGGAATAAGTTCATTTGCGTCACTTTTTATATTCCATATGTAAGTGACAGGGCTTCCCTCGTGGCTCAGATGGTAAAGAATCTGCTTGCAATGTGGGTTCGATTCCCGGGTTGGGAAGATAACCTGGAGGAGAGCCTGGAACCCTCTCTAGTTTTCTTGCCTGGAGAATCCCCATGGACAGAGGAGCCTGGGGGGCTACAGTTCATGGGGTCACAAAGAGTCAGACACGACTGAGTGACTAAGCAAATATGAGTGATATCCTCTGATATTTATCTCTGTCTGACTTCACTTAGCGCAGTAACTGTAGGCCCATCCATATTGCTGCGGATCACATTGTTTTTATGGCTGAGTGATATCCTATTGTGCATTTGTATCACGTCTTTATCCATCCCTCTGTGGATGGACGTTTAGGTTGCTTCCACCTCTTGGCTATTGTAATTAGGGCTATTTAGCTATAAGACTAAGACTGTCAAGGCTCAGAAATCCATCCCACTTTCACAATGTGTCCTACAGAAAAAGACCCAATCTATTTTGGTGAGCGGATATTCCTTCTTTCTTATTCCCCCTGAGCAGGGCCGTGGGAAAGAGACGTCCCCATGCCCATCCAAGCCCTGCAATGAATGGAACATCCCAGAACATTTCTACATTAATAGTAAAATAATAGTAAAGAAACAAAAGGAGCCATTGAACCAGGATTCAAGGTCATCTGTAGATCATATGGACTTGTAGAGATTTTGATGTAGAATAAATTTACAGAGAATGTAAGTTCTGCAAACCCAGGGATGATGTCTGTTTGGAACATTGATGTGTTCAGAGGTCTGAAGATAGTGCCAAGCATGTGATAGGCACCTAGTGAATACTCGTTCAATAGCTGAACCTTCTGCATCCACGGGACAGCACTGTTTATGTCCCTCTGTGAGTTTCTGCAACCTAAGGGCAATTGGAGGTGGCATCTCAAATGTTTGACTAGGTGGAGCATTTTTTTTAAAAATTGCTCCTGTCAAAATTCATCTCTTACAGGTCATAACTAGAAACAAGAAAATTACAAAGAAAGCTCATCGGTAAAGGAAAACATACAGGAAAGCTAGGAAATTATCCACACACAAATGTGATATCAAAACCAGGAATCATGAGAGATGGAGAGTACAAATGCAGGGCCTTGAAAATGCATTTGAACTTAAGAGATCAGCAACTTAAACCAATCATGTATATAGACTGCTATACCAAACCTTCAAACTGTGGTGCTGGAGAAGATTCTTGAGAGTCCCTTTGACTGCAAGGAAATCAAACCAGTCAATCCTGAAGGAAATCAACCCCGAATATTCATTGGAAGGACTGTTGCTGAAGCTGAAGCTCCAATACTTTGGCCACCTGATGCAAAGACTCAACTCATTGGAAAAGACCCTGATGCTGGGAAAGATTGAAGGCAAGAGAAGGGGATGACAGAGGATGAGATGGTTAGATGGCATCACTGACTCAATGGACATGAATCTGAGCAAACTCTGGGACATAGTGGGGGACAGAAGAGCCTGGTGGTGCTACAATCCATGAGATCGCAAAGAGTTGAACACAACTTAGCAACTGAGCACCAACAACAGTACCATACCTCATGGTAACCACAGCCCAAAACCTATCATACACACAACAAAGAAAAAGGAACCTGAATTCAACACTAAAGATCGTAACCAAATCACAAGAGAACAAAAGAGGAAAAGAAAAAGAGACCTACAAGAACAAATTCAAAACAGTGAACAAAATGGCAATAAGAGCATACATATTGATAATTACCTTAAATGTAAATGAATTAAATGTTCCAACCAAAAGACGTAGATAGACTGATTGAACGGATACAAAGAGTCATCCCTTAAAAACGATTAAAACTTATTTCTGCCTGGCTTCTGTCTATAACATTCTTTAGTATGTGGCCAAGTTAGTTTTTTTAAGTAGTAGGGTTAAACAATGGAATATTAATAAATAGCCTTAAAAACTGGCTAATCATTGACAAAGAAAAATAAAGCTCAATCTCTGCCTTGTTTTTTACATGAAAATAAAGCGTGGAAGGGTCAGATGTTAAAATGTGAAATAAATCGAACCAGAGCACATGCATTGATGACATCATGTGAAATCTTGATTGTCTGAGTCCGAATCATACTACCTAGCTTCCTCTCCTAACAAAAAGCCAGAAAATACAAAAAAAACAGAAGACGATTAACACATTAGAGCATGAAAATGTTCTGAATTTCTGTAGAGAAAAGCTACAATATACAAGGTTAGACGTGAATGCCAGCCTGTGAGAAAATTTATGCTTCACATTTTCAAGCCATCATCAATTTTGCTATGTTCGTATAAATCAATTAAGTAAGAAAAGATGACTTTGCCAGGCAGAAAGCAGGCAACAAGCACAGGCGGGCAGTTCCTCCTAGAATAACAAGTGGTGGGTAAACATTTCATTTTTCTTTTATTCGTGGCAGGGCTGAAAATCGCAATAACAATAGCTTGCCTCTTGATTAGCAATTATCTTGAAAGAGTGACAAAATCCAGCATTGACGAAGAGGGGTGAGCACATACGTACCCCGACTGGGAGCATAAACAGTCTTTCTAAAGTATGCGATAGCTGATAACATTTTGAATGGTTATGCCACGGTTCATATATGCACACCGACACATCTTCCCACCTCCCAAGGAGAAATGTTACTTATCAGATATCCGCAGAGAGTCACACATATTTCTGTAGCTCAACTGTTTCTCGTCATGCAAACAGTGTTGGATTTTCATCTTCAACCACGATTCACAAGTTGTCCCCTGAGGCTTAGAAGGAAGAAGCAGATAAAATAGCCCACTGTTGTTTGGTTAACCTGTCTCCTCTCCCCTTAGCTATGCAAAGTCCTTGCCTGTTTTATTTTTTAACTTTTTATTGCAGTGTAACATAGGTACATACAAGAAAATCGCAATATAAGTGTATATAACTGCATACATTGTCATGAAATTAGCACACCCTTCTAAGCAGCATCCGAATCAAGAAATAGTATAGCCAACACTGAACAGCTGCCTTTGTGACCTCGTCCACTAACATTGTCCACCAGCTAACACTATCCTGACTTCCAACAGTGAGATTAGTTGTATCTGCTTTTTTTACTTGACAGAAATGGTGTTTTTATTGGCTGTTTGAATATCTTCTTTTGTGAAGTGACGGTTTCAGAATTCTATCAGCTGGCTTGTTTTCTTATTGATTTAAAGCTCTTTTTTAAAAAAAGAAAAAAGTCAAAGTAAACCCTTTGACAGATGCCCCAAAGAAGACATACATATGGCCAACAGGCATACAAATTGTCACCAAGGTCCATGTCAGTAAGCATCAGGGAAACGCAAATCAAAGCCAGTAGATACCACCTCACACCTGTCACAGGATGACGATTAACCAAAAATCAAAGAAAGACAACAAGTGTTGATGAGAAAGTGGAGCCCTGGTGCACAGTTGGTGGGAATGTAAACTGATACAGCCACAATAGAGAAGAGTGTGGCAGTTCCTCTAACTAACAAACGATCCAGGCTAACTATTGAAATAACGAGTGGTTAAAGACTCAAAGAAATATTTAGCCTTATCACTCCCCGTTTAAGACAATGGGAAGCTTTATTTTTCCAGTTTCAGCTCATTCATCTGGTTTTATACCTTTACTCAAATGCTAAGAAAAGCACAAATAGGCTTAGAGGAATATCAGGGTAGATGCTCACCAAAATATTAATAACCGCTTCCTCTTCATGGTGGGATTTCAGTCATTTTAATTTTCTTCACTGTTTAATTTCCTCCCCACTTAATTTTCAAATAGGCAGGGAGGACCTTAGTCTCCTGGGGCTTCCCTGGTGGCTCAGATGGTAAAGAATCCACTGTGATGCAGGAGACTCGGGGTAAAAACCTGCCTGCTAATGCAGGAGACGTAAGAGACGCAGGTTCAATCCCTGGGCCGGGAACATCCCCTGGAGAAGGAAATGACTACCCACTGCAGTGTTCTCGCCTGGAGAATCCCATGGACAGAGGGGGCCTGTGGGTTACACTCCATGGGGTGCAAAGAGCTGGACATGGCTAAGAACACACACACACACGTAGACTGAGCAATTAACACTTTCACTTTCTTTCGCAGCTTAGGGCTACTCTAATCAAGTACCACAGACATGATGCCTATGATGGCTTAGAACAACGGAGACTTATTTTCTCACAGTTCTGGAAGCTATAAGTCTGCAGCCGAGGTGTCCCGTGGCCTCTTCACACCTCCTGGTGGTGGACGTCCACCCCTGGCTTGTAGCTGCTTTGCTCCCGTCTCGGCTTCTGTTGTCACGAGGCATTCTTTCTTCCTGTCTCTCTGTGTCTTCTTATAAGGACACTAACTGGCATAGGGGCCCGCCCTGCTCCAGTATGATCTCATGCTAATTCATTACATCTGCAATCACATTATTTCCAAATAAAGTCTCCGTCTGAGCTGGTAGACATTCCTGTGTGTTCCCAGATAACTGGCTGGAGGACACACGGTAGCTCTGGAGTCAACGGAAGAGATTATCAAGTTGATTACACATTGTTCTTATGAAATGATTTTCCCATCCCCAGGGAGGTAAATTTTGGAATACTCCAGATATACAAAGTCTAGAAAAATATTTTGCTATTGCCAGGCTAGTTACCTTTCCAAGAAAGAATTCCATCTGGGAGTACTGATACACTAGTCAACAGGTAGTCAAAATTCACGGCTGGAGGTAGTTGACTATAAACCATTAAGCGAGTGAAGTCACTCAGTCGTGTCCGACTCTTAGCGACCCCATGGACTGCAGCCTACCAGGCTCCTCCATCCATGGGATTTTCCAGGCGAGGGTACTGGAGTGGGGTGCCATTGCCTTCTCCAAGATGTTAAAGGTATTTAAATGTGACCATAGAAATTGTTCCTTGTCATTGTCCCACTCTTACAGTTTTTCCAGGGTAATGAGTTTGACAGATAGGACAAGTGCCGGGACAGCCTTAGAATTTGCATGAAACGTCCTCACTGAAGACTGAGTAGCTCTGGATAATGTATTAGGTTCATCAGCATTTTCAGCATCGAAGAGTAAAATCCTCTCTTGAGGTAAAACGCATAATCAGTTTATGAGCAGGAAAGGCAGTGGGAAAAAGAACAGGTTAAGAGCAGTGAGAATATTGACAAACCTACTCACAGAATGCTACGATTGTCTTCAATTGTATCTGATTGAAAAGGGCTTTGAAATCTACAACTAAAAATCAATTCATAGATGCAAACTATTATATATAGGATGGATAAATAATAAGGTCCTACTGTAGAGCACAAGGAGCTATATTCTGCATCCTGGGATAAGCCATAATGGAAAGAATATGAATAAAAAAGTATAATTTTGTGGATAACTGAATCACTTTGCAGACATTACCACAACATTGTAAATCAACAATACTTCAATAGTATAAAAAATGCTAAAATAAGGAATAAAATAAAACAGGTAAGTTGCAAGGATATATTGTGTAGCACAGGTAATTATAGCCTTTATTTTCATAGCTTTTAATGGAGTATAATCTGCAAAGATACTGAATCACTATGCTCTATACCTGAAACTAAGAAAATATTATAAGTCAACTTCAATATTAAAAAATAGACCATTATTAATAAAAAATTAATTCATAGACAGTTATTGCACCAGTCTTTGAAACCACATTGAACTACAATGCATGTGTGTGTGTGCTCATCCCTCAGTCGTGTCCAACTCTTTGCCACCCCATGGTCTGTAGCCCACCAGCCTCCTCTGTCCATGGGATTTCTCAGGCAAGAATACTAGAGTGGGTTGCCATTCCCTATCCAGGGGATCTTCCTGACCCCAGGATTGAACCCACATCTCTTGAGTTTCCTGCGTTGGCAGATGAATTCTTTATCAGTGCACCAGCTGGGAAGCCCTTGAACTACAATATCTAATTTATTTCTGTAAGATAAAACGAGAGACTAAAATCATCTCTTAGGTTGTCAAGTTTTTTCCCAGTTCATTTCAGGTTTCGTTTTTTAAAAAAGGTTATCTCAATAGCTGAATAATTAAATAAAATTGAAATGCCAAGCCTATTTTTATTACCCTGATGTTTATACGATAAAGCGTTACCTCTTGGACATTGTAGCAAACACAATGATAGCTTTACACTTTTAAAAAAAGAGTTAATAAAACATTTTATAATTCTGATTTGGGGACCTGAATTTGGAAAACATAAAAATATGAAGAACTGTTAGGGGAGACAAGTCATGAACATAAAGTCATAACTTTTTTCGGATTAAAATATTTATAGTAAAAACACAGCAACAGAAAACAATGATTGTTTTAACCTTTTCAAACTTAAATGACTTTTTTAAATGATTCAAGAATATACCACAGGCACAGAATTAACTATTTTTTTTATCCTTTCAAAAAATATTGTTCCACAAAACCTATTGTTCTATAGAGGTTGTTTTAGTGTTGTCAGATGATAAATATAACACATTCTAAAAGGTGCACGGTCTGAGGGCTCTCCAGGTGGCTCAGTGGTAAAGAATCCTCCTGCCAGTGCAGAAGACGTGGGTTAGATACCTGCGTCGGGAAGACCACACATGCCACTGAGGAACTAAGCCTGTGAGCCACAGCTATTGAGTCTGTGCTCTGCCACAAGAGAAGCTGCAGCAGTGAGAAGCCCGTGCACCGCTGGAGAGTAGACCCCACTCACTGCAACTAGAGAAAAGCCCAAGCCTCAGTGGAGACCCAATAGCCAGTAAGCAAAGAGGTAAATGAATTATAAAAAAAAAAAAAAAGAAGTGTATGGGGTTTAGCTAAAGCTGCACTTAGAAACATATCGCTAACAAAGCCGACGTTTATTTAAGAGAAAGGTTAAAAGTGAATAAGCCGATCAGTTGATTTAAGAAGTTTCT
Organism: Budorcas taxicolor; assembly: GCF_023091745.1. Lineage (NCBI taxonomy): Eukaryota > Metazoa > Chordata > Mammalia > Artiodactyla > Bovidae > Budorcas > Budorcas taxicolor. The sequence goes on along the minus strand of NC_068913.1, from coordinate 117,261,078 downwards.
TTAAAGTGAGTAGAAAGTATACTACAGATAAGGAAAGAAAAAATTAAAATATTGGATAGAGTTGAAAATAACCACAAACCAAAAGGCATTTATTTTCTTCTTTTTTAATTCACAAACCCTTGTTTTATTTTTGTTGTTCTATATTAAAGTGGAGGTACACAGGTATCATGCTCAAGGGTGAAGTTCCCCTCGGTCTGTCCTACCCAGTTTATGCAGGACAGTAAATGCAGCCCACAAAAATTATTTCTGCTAAGACACTAATAAAATGGAGAAGTCCTCAGTGAAATGAAAGGAGGAGGCAGAGAAGAAAACGGAGGAGAGGAAGGAGTGGAGGAAAAAATCACACAAGAAATAACAATGGGTCGGATCCGTGTTTCACAACTGCAGACTTCTCAGAGACTTTAGAGTTAGTGTGGCTCAGCTGGTAAAGAATCCGCCTGCAATGCGGGAGCCCTGGGTTTGATCCCTGGGTTAGGAAGATCCCCTGGAGAAGGGAAAGGCTACCCACTCCAGTATTCTGACCTGGAGAATTCCATGGACTGTGTAGTCTGTGGGGTCACAAAGAGTTGGACACGACTGAGCGACTTTCATTTTCTCTTCTTTCACTTAGAGTTATTAAGAAAACACTTTGAGCAACTGTAGCTAATGAGTTTGAAATTTAGGAAAGTGGCCACATTTCTCAAAAACATAATTTAACTATGATAACTCAAGGAGAAAAATTAACAAAGCTTGAAAATATTATAACCACTAGGAGACTGAATTAGTAATAAGGAAATAAGTTGCCTTTTAAAAAGGCACTCTAGTCTTATCCATCTTGTACATTCTTCCAACTTTCAAAGAACTTCAAACTTTCAACCTTATTTATCCTTTGCCAGTGAACAGAAGGGATTCCCAGGTGGCACTACTAGTAAAGAACGTGCCTGCTAATGCAGGAGACTTAGAGATGCAGGTTCAGTCCCTGGGTCGGGAAGATCCCCTGGAGGAGGGCATGGAAACCCAGTCCAATATTCTTGCCTGGAGAATCCCATAGACAGAGGAGGGCTACAGTCTATGCAGGTACAAAGAGTTGGACACAACTGAGTGACTGAATATGCACACACAATTTCAAGTCTTAACATATGAAGAATCAGAGTGTTACGCCCAGTGTCCGAGTCCTCAAAACTGAGAGAATAGGACATCCACAGCAATGCAAAAGCATAAAGGGGTTTATTGCTAGCTCGAGCTAGGGCTCAAGTCTCACCCAGCGCAGTGGAGTCTTGACGAGAGCCCCGAGCTCTGAATGACATCTGCTTTTATACAGACGGTTCTTTGTTCCTGTAACAGCATAGCTGATTGGTTAAACCGTACACGCACACGCGCGCGGGACTTTTAAACCTCGCATCCCTATCCGGATTGGCTCAGGTCTGGTGCGGGCGGGGGGGGGCTATGGGGATTTTTTTCTGATTGGTCGAGCCATGCTGCCTGTGGGAGTTCCCAGTGCCTCAGCTTTCCTGGAGACTAAACCTCAGGCCTAGCCTGCCCCTTAGAGCCTGTCCTGTCTTCAGTTTGGTCCTAACACAGAGAACTTCACTAACTCTGCAAACAGTTTACCAAAAGGCCACACCAGAAATCATCGTTAATGGTAAAATGTTAGTGGAGATACCTTACTTGTTCTTGACCAAAAAAATCTTATATTACTGCTTCTATTTAATACTAAAAAGAAGTCTTGGGTAGTGAAATAAGACCAGGAAATAAATTGTAAGTTTTGGAAAAAACTGACATATAATTATAAATGCCTTCACTTAAAATGCAAGAGATTTTATAGTCAAATTTTATAGATGATTACTAAAAAAGTATAGCAAAGTAGCTGCCAAATCAATGTAAAAATTATTTTATGTGTAATAAAACTATTTTGAAATCTGGGTCTATATGTTTTCTGCTTTTGCTTCACAGTGGTTAATAAAGTCATGACTCCTTCAAAAAGCCTGAGGACTGATTAGATGGCTGTATTTGTGAAAAATCATCAAGCTGTTTACAATGAATTGCACCTTTAAAAAAAATTTAAGTGATACTTCATAAAAGTTTGCTTGGCTAAGTAACCGTCACAAGACATCAAAATTGAACAGTGACATTTCATAAGCATGTCTTTAATTAGTTAGTGTTAGTCACTCAGTTGTGCCCAACTCTTTGCAACCCCATGGATTGCAGTCCACCAGGCTCCTCTGTCCATGAGATTTTCCAGGCAAGGATACTGGAGTGGGTTGCCATTTCCTTCTCCAGGGGATCTTCCCAACCCAGGGATCGAACCTGGGTCTCCTGCACTGCAGGCAGATTCTTTACCAACTGAGCTACAAGGGAAGCCCTATAATTATGAAAAGATCTGTGCCAACCACTCTCCATTATAATCTTCTGGGAGACCCTCCTGGCAAGGCTTCTCCATTCTTGTAAAATGACAGAGGTGTATAGTATGACGTTTAAAGCTCTTAACAGTTGAGCAGCTGACTTGCCAAAAGCAGCAGATTGAGAAAAAAATGACAGCAGGGACTTCCCTGGTAGTCTGGTGGTTAAGAACCCGCCTTCCAGTACAGGGTTCGATCCCTGTTCTGGGGAGATTCCGCATACCCCGGGGCGACTATGCCCAATGGGCAGCTCCTGAGTCTGTGTTTTCTGGAGCCTGCGCGCCACGACTAGAGAGAAACAAAGAAAGATCCCACGCATTGCCACTAAGACCCAGCACAGACAAATAAATAAATAAACACTAAAAAGAAGAAAGAAAGAAAAAAAGAGACTGCAACCTATCTTTCCAGCAGTGTTGCAGGAACGAGGGTCTGTGAAAGGGAGTAGTGGGGTCGGTTTGGGGAGGGGCTGCCTTCCCAGAGACCATGCCTCCCAGGTCCTGTGCCCAGCTCAGTTCAGTTCAGTCGCTCAGTCGTGCCGACTCTTTGCGACCCCATGGACCGCAGCACGCCAGGCCTCCCTGACCATCACCAACTCCCGGAGTTTACCCAAACTCATGTCCATCGAGTCGGTGATGCCATCCAACCATCTCATCCTCTGTTGTCCCCTTCTCCTCCTGCCTGTCCTGTGCCCAAGGGACCATCATCAGTGAGATATACATGGAAGCACGTGTTTCATCTCAGGACCAATGTGGTCAAGAAGCAGGAGAACCTTCCCTGCTCTTTCTCGCCCTTCTGTGTGACCTTACAAGCCACGTGTTGAAGATAAAGAGCCACTTCTGTAAGCCCCCCATCCTCTTGAATGGCCACAGGGAAGGCCCCTGCGAGTGCCAACGGTGGCCTGATCCGGGGGTTGCCAGTATCTTGGGGATGGAGGTGTGTGTTGGAGGCTGAGGCGGGAGGGTTCACAGGAACCACACCTGTGCCAGGAACAGAGGCAATGAACCTGAATGGACACCAGGTGTTAGAGAGATCCCAGCTGATCCCGCGGGGATCTCTGGAGCTGGAGGGGCCCCAGAGTTTTTCTGAGTTGAATTCTTGCTCTCCTGCTATATAACACATACTCATATACAGTGATAAGCTTTGCGCAGTCTATCACCAACTTTGTGTATGATGAATTTTCATATACGGAAATTAGTTTTTATAAAACTATTTTGCAAAGCGTAATAAGCTGCAATGTGAATTACTTCATGAATGACTATGAATTATTTATTAATTAACACTTAAGACTCCCCCAGTTTTCATGCTGTTTAGGTTCTGAATTAGTTTCCTTGTCCAGATTAATAAGTCCCCTTTTCTTTGCCTAAATTAGAATATAGCAGGCAAGAATGGAGGGCACGCACGCTGAGACATGATAGAAATAGCTCCAAGCATAATTCCTACTTTTTACAATAATAATGATATGAATGTAGAATTTTTTAAATGTCAGGTTCTCAGTAAAATGAGGTCACGGTTTTTAAGTACAGACAGCTGCAGCTTGGTGAACATGTCAAAACAGAAGAGCCAGTTTCATATCTATAGATAGTAAGTTTGGAAACCTATTTTCTTTAGATGGTATGGGTAATCCATGCCATTTCTCTATTAGATAATAGATAATAAGTATTTATTAAGGGATTTCCATGGACCAGATAAATCTTTTTCATCTAAATCTTCAGAGGGTTATTTTCTCAATCTTTTTTAAAACATATGCCCTTTTGTGATAAGAATGGCATCTCACCCCCATCTCCTCTTCAGGATATTCTTATAATCTTTACATCTCTTGATAATAGCTAAAGTCATGTATCCTTGTTCTGTTCAGTCGCTAAATTGTGTTCAACTCTTTGCAACCCCGTGAACTTCATCACTTTGGGCTCCTTTGACCTCCTCTGTCTCCCAGAGTTTGCTCAAACTCAGGTCCATTGAGTGAGTGATGCTTCCTAACCATGTCATCCTCTGTTGTCCCGTTCTCCTTTGCCTTCGATTTCCCCAGCATCGGGGTTTTTCCAGTGAGTCAGCTCTTTGCATCAGGTGGCCAAAGTATTGGAGTTTCAGCTTCAGCATCACTCTTTCCAATGAATATTCAGGGTTGATTTATTTAGGATTGACTGGTTCTATCTCCTTGCAGTCCAAGGGACTCAAGAGTCTTCTCCAGCACCACAGTACAAAAGCATCAATTCTTTGGCACTCAGCCTTCTTTATGGTCCAACTCTCTCATCCATACGTGACTACTGAAGAAACCATAACTTTGACCAGAGGGACCTTTGTCTACAAATGCTGTCTAGGTTTACCGTAGCTTTCCTTCCACGGACTATGTGTCTTTTAATTTCATGGCTGCAGTCACCATCCACAGTGATTTTGGAGCCCAGGAAAATAAAATCACTGTTTCCCCATCTATTTGCCATGAAGAGATGGGACCAGATGCCGTGATCTTCATTTTTTAGATGTTGAGTTTTAAGCCAGCTTTTTCACACTCCTCTGTCACCTTCATCAAGAGGCTTTTTAGCTCCTCTTCACTTTCTGCCGTTAGGGTTGTGTCATCTGCATATCTGAGGTTGTTGACATTTCTCCCTGCAATCTTGATTCCAGCTGGAGCTTCATCCAGCCCAGCGTTTCGCATGAGGTACTCTGCAGAGAAGTTAAATAAACAGGGTGACAATATGCAGCCTTGAGGTACTCCTTTCCCAATTTTGAACCAGTTTTTCCATGTCTGGTTCTGTTACTTCTTGACCTGCATACAGATTTCTCAGGAGACAGGTAAGATGGTCCAGTATTCTCATCTCTTTTAGAATTTTCCAGTTTGCTGTGATCCGCACAGTCAAATACTTCGGCTTAATCAATGAAGCAGAAGACGATGTATTTCTGGACCTCCCTTGCTTTCTCCATAATCCAACATATGTTGGCAATTGGATCTCTGGTTCCTCTGCTTCTTTAAAACCCAGCTTGTACAACTTAGTAATTATTAAAAGATGACTTTGGGGTCCCCTGAGTGCTAGCACTGTTCAGTTATCTTGATAATATGGACCATTTAAGCTTACAAAGAAACCCTCATGGACCCCATTTGTACGTTTAATGTTGAGGAAATTATCATATTATTATGCAGAATCTGGCACTTGGGACTCAGGATCTGAGAGGTGAATGATTTACTTTGACTTGACTATTCAATCCTCACTAGGCACAAGATAATTATTATTTACATGCTATTTGGAAATTGAGATTAATAGGCAGAATAGTAATTTTTTTCAAAATCTTGTAGAACAGCTAGTCATTTGCCTTTCACGCCCAAACAGGACTGGTGAAGGTGACGTTCCCCATAGACAGTAACAGGGGACAGCACATATACCGCGTCCAAATCAGAATGTCCAGGATAACAGCTCCTGATGGCTTACCCTTGATGATCCTCTGATGTCTGCGCCTTAACCCACCCCGGTCATTACAGACAGCATCTATACTTGTGCTTCTTGGATACAGTCTATATAACATTTATTTTTTTTAATAATTTTTATTGGTGTTTAGTTGATTTCAAAGTTGTGTTAGTTTCTGCGGTACAACAAAGAGACTCATACATTCTTCTTTATGTATTTTTCACACATACATTCTTTTTTATATTCTTTTCCATTGTGGTTTATTCCAGGATATTGAATACAGTTCCCTGGGCTATACAGTAGGATGTTGTTAATGTATTCTATATGTAATAGTTTGCTTGTATTAACCTTATGATTATTACTTCTGAACCCCAGCCCTACTATTCCCTTGAACTGCCTTCAGTTCAGTTCAGTTCAGTTGCTCGATTGTGTCTGACTCTTTGTGACCCCATGAACCACAGCATGCCAGGCCTCCCTGTCCATCACCAACTCCCAGAGTCCACCCAAACCCATGTCCATTGAGTCAGTGATGCCATCCAATTATCTCATCCTCTGTCGTCCCCTTCTTCTCCTGCCCTCAATCTTTCCCAGCATCAGGTAACTGCCTTAGGAAAAAAACAAAGAGGTGAAATGGCCATTGAAACTTGGAAACAAAGGGGAAAGTACTTTGAATTCTAAAATCTACCCAAAAAAATAGATCAGAAATATGTTATATAATCTTCAAAAGATTATAATATGATAACTCTGCCTGGCAAGATGTTGAAATAATCTAGATAAATGAATTAAATATAAATAAATACTGTGTGAATTAGAATGACACAGTAACTTAGGGCAAAGAACTCCCATGAAGACACAGAGCAGGAAAAACTGGGCTGTATATTTTATATATAATGGCATACACACAAGTGTACTATCAGCTCAGTTCAGTCCCTCAGGCATGTCCAACACTTTGTGACCCATGGACTGCAGCACGCCAGGCTTCCCTGTCCATCACCAACTCCCGGAGCCTGCTCAAACTCATGTCCATCAAGTCGGTGATACCATCCAACCATCTCATCCTCTGTCATCCCCTTCTCCTCTTGCCTTCAATCTTTCCCAGCATGAGGGTCTTTTCCAAGGAGTCATTTCTTCCCATCAGGTGGCCAAAGTATTGGAGTTTCAGCTTCAGCATTGGTCCCTCCAATGAATATTCAGGACCGATTTCCTTTAGGATGGACTGGTTGGATCTCCTTGCAGTCCAAGGGACTCTCAAGAGTCTTCTCCAGCACCACAGTTCAGAAGCATCAATTCTTCAGTGCTCAGCTTTCTTTAGAGTCCAACTCTCACATCCACACATGACCACTGGAAAAACCATAGCTTTGACTAGACGCATCTTTGTTGGCAAAGTAATGTGTCTTCTTTTTAATACGCTGTCTAGGTTGGTCATAGCTTTTCTTCCAAGGAGCAAGCATCTTTTAATTTCATGGCTGCAGTCACCATCTGCAGTGATTTGGGAGCCCAAGAAAGAAAGTCTGTCACTGTTTCCATTGTTTCCCCATCTATTTGCCATGAAGTGATGGGACTGGATGTCATGATCTTAGCTTCTTGAAAGCTGAGTTTTAAGCCAACTTTTCCACTCTCCTCTTTCACTTTCATCAAGGGGCTCTTTAGTTCCTCTTCGCTTTCTGCCATAAGGGTGGTGTCATCTGTATATCTGAGGTTATTGATATTCCATTACATAGATTGTATTGGGTTGGCCAAAAAGTTCATTTGAGGTTTTCCATGTAATGTTATAATACAATTATATTATTGTTGGTTTTCCCATTAATAAGTTTTGCCTATGGAGTAAAGATGTCTCAAAGATAATGATAATGATAATGGTATTTTGCCACTTGCAGTTTTAAGTTTTAACTAGTTATTTCCATATTGCTAAACAGGATGTTGTACAATAAGTCCCCTACATATGAATGAGTTCCATTCCAAGAGTATGTTTGTAAGACTGATTTGTTCCTATGTCCAACAAAGTTAGCCTAGATACCCAACTAACACAGTCAGCTGTATAGTACTGTACTTTAATAGGTTTATAATACTCTACGGGAATAATACATAAAAAATAAAGAAAACGATTTAAATCTTACAGTCCAGCACCTTGAAAAGTACAGTATAAGGGCTGGCCTGCAGTAACGGGTAGCTCCATCGGCTACATCAATACTGCTTTTCTGCTTGCTTCCAGACATCCTGGGCTGGAAATAAAGACACTGCCCTACTGTGCTTTACACAGTGCTGCATGGCAAAGTACAGAAGCCACAACCATTTGTGGAGGACGCATGCACAGCGTAGCCCAGACCCGTGAACAAACTTATGAGATTGGGCATGCGAAGGCGCATGCCGTCTCTGAAAGGCTGCAAACTTGAAGGGGACTTACTGCGTCCCTGTTTCTTGACTTCTCACTGCCTTCTGGTTGTAAGAGCTAAAGATTCAGGGTGCTGACTTCTGTCTTCTACTCATTCCAAGTTGTTATAATTACATCATCATTTTTTGGTTCCTCAAAAAATGTTGCCAATTGGTCCCATTGGACGCTTAGTGGTGGTCTAGTTGCCAAGTCATGTCCAAATCTTGCGACCTCATGGACTGTAGCCCACCAGGCTCCTCTGTCCATGGAATCTCCAGGCAAGAATAGTGGAGTGGGTGGCCATTTCCTTCTCCAGGGGACCTTCCTGACCCAGGTCTCCTGCATTACAGGCAGTCTCCTGCATTGCATGTGGATGCCTTACCAACTGACCCATTTCTTGACCTGTCCTTGCCTTCTGGTTGTGAGAGCTGAGGATTCAGCATGCTTCTACTGATTTCCATCCTCTATTCATTCCAAGTTGTCATAGTTACATCACCATTTTTTTTTCCGCATTCCTCTAACTGGTCCCATTTGAAACTTCAGTATATTACCTTTGAAGACTCAGGTTTTGCTTGGCTCTGGATAATCTGGGGTTTTCTTTACTTGACTATTAGCTCTTTCTACTTGCCTTGGCCTCTCTTTCTGTAAAACACCCTTTAATTAAATACTAGAGCTTCTGGATCCAAACGCAGGCCCTCTCATCTTTCCTCGTGTATTTCTCCGTCTATTTTTCTGTGCTAAATTCTGCAGGGTTTCCTCAGACTTTGCGCTGAACTCTTATACTGAACAATTAATATCCTGTCCCACAATACGCGCGATCCTGTTTTAACTTCCAAGAGTGCCTTCTTCTTTTCTTATGAAACGTTCATCTCACCGTGCTTTTTGGTTTTGTTTGTATAAACCTCTTTTCTTATGAAACATTCATCTCGCCATGCTTTTTGGTTTTGTTTGTATAAGCCTAGGTGTCTCAGGTTGTTCTACTCACTTCCGTCTTTCTTATGCACCCCACAGGATTTCCTCAAATGCCTTGTTATTATTCTCTGCTGCCATTTTCCTTTGCAGAATGAGACACATTGAAAGTCCAAACCCTGGTGGGGTCCCTAAGGCTGGGATGGTTATCAACAGGAAATTCAAATAAATTCAAATGCCACAGCCTCCTCCTCTCCTGAGCTTCCTGTATAGACATGGTTTGTTCCTGTTCTGTGCCTTAGAAGAATCACATTTTCTCCATGAAGATGGAGTCTTGTTTTATCCTTGCTTACCCATTTACCCCCAGTTTAGTGCTTTGGGCAGAGTAGGCCCTCAAGAAAGAAATGCTCAGTGAAGGGATGAATTAATTAACATTGAGTCAGGATTGTGCTATCATTTTTCTGAAGTAAAGAGTTTTTTATGCATTATTGGTCTTCACTTGAGAATCACAGCTTGAATCGGCAAAAAATCCCACAACTTTTAATTAAGGGAAAAGCAGATAAATTAGTGGACAAAAGCATTGCTTTTAATGAAAGATGGCCTAAAAACAGAGGCAGAACATTAAAATAGGCACCACAAACATTCCGTTCAACTTTAAACCAGAGACTGAACTCTCCTTAGGTTTCAATAACAACATTAAGTAAAAGCAGAATAATATAAACAGCTATCTCCATGGATGGCTACCACTCCACTTGGTTTAAAATACAAACTTTGAAGGCAAAACTTCTATAATTTGACAGTTAAGGCATCAAGATTTAACTATCAAGTGTTCTTTAGGTCTGGACAATACAGATGATAAATCCAAGAAAGAAAACAAATTTGAAATGTTAAGCCTTTATACTAGCTAACCCTTAGAGTGCATTCTGATAGATCACTTTTTTTTAAAATTGAAGTATAGTTGATTTGTAATACTGTGTTAATTTCTGCTGTATAGCAAAGTGATTCAGTTATACATATATATAAATACACATTCTTTTTCATATCATTTCCCAGTGTGGTTTATCATAGGATATTAAATATAGCTCCCTGTGCCGTTCAGTAGGACTTTATTGTTTATCTGTCCTAAACATAATGGTTTGCATCTGCTAATCTCAAACTCCCAATTCTTCCCTCACCCAACATTCTCCCCCTTGGCAACACAGTCTGTTCTCTATGTCTGTGACTGCTTTGTAGGTAGGTATATTTCTATCATATTTTTGATTACACATGTTCAGTTCAGTTCAGTCGCTCTGTTGTGTCCAACTCTTTGTGACCCCATGGACTGCAGCACACCAGGCCTCCCTGTCCATCACCAACTTCCGGAGTTTGTTCAAACTCACGTCCATCGAGTCAGTGATGCCATCCAACCATCTGATCCTTTGTTGTCCCCTTCTCCTCCTGCCTTCAATCTTCCCCAGCATCAGGGTCTTTTCCAATTAGTCTGTTCTTCCCATCAGGTAGCCAAAGTATCGGAGTTTCAGCTTCAGCATCAGTTCTTCAAATGAATATTCAGGACTGATTTCTTTTCAGATGGACTCGTTTGACCTCCTTGCAGTCCAAGGAACTCTCAAATGTCTTCTCTAGCACCACAGTTCAAAAGCATCAATTCTTTGGTGCTCAGCTTTCTTTATAGTCCAACCCTCACATCCATACACGACTACTGGAAAAACCATAGCTTTGACTATACGAACTTTTGTTGGTGAAGTCTCTGCCTTTTAATATGTTCTCTGGTATCATATAACATTTGTCTTTCTCTTTCTGACTTACTTCACTATGACAATCTCTAGGTTCATCCATTTTGTTACAAGTGACATTATTTGATTCTTTTTTGTAGCTGAGCAATATTCCATTGTATGTATGCACCAGATCCTCTTTATCCATTGATCTGTCAATGCATATTTAGGCTTTTTATCCCGTACCTTGGCTGTTGGAAATAGTGCTGCTATGAACACAGGGGTGTGTGTATCTTTTGAATTATAGCTTTGTCTTGGCTTCCCAAGTGGCTCAGATGGTGAAGAATCTGCCTGCCATGCAGGAGACCCAAGCTCAATCCCTGGGTTGGGGAAATCCTCTGGAGAATGGAGTGGCTGGAGAGAGAATGGCAACCCATTCCAGTATTCTTGGCTGGAGAATCCCATGGACAGAAGCCTAGTGGGCAACAGTCTGGGTTGCAAAGAGTTGGACACAACTTAGTGACTAACATACACTGGACAGATGCCCAGGAGTGGGGTCGGTGGAGCACATGGCAAGTCTATTTTTAGTTTTCTGAGGAATCTCCAGACTGTTTTCCATAGCGACTGCACCAACTTTTCATTCCCACCAACAGTATAGGAGGGCTCCCTTTTCTCCACACTGATGGATCACTTTAAAAGCTGAGAAGTAAGAAGCAAGTACAGAACTCAAAGTGGAGAGAGGGAAGTGTTTGTTAATTTGCCTGCTCTGGGAGTTCTCACAGAGCTAGTAGCCAGCCAAGAGCTTCTGCTGCCTGAGTGAGTCTGAGCCCCAGGATGCGATTTGGGAGGAAACTTGCCCAGTCACGACCATGGCCCTGAGACTCTGGTTCATTCCCCACTCATACCACTTTCCCTGTCCATGCTCTTTTTTGAAGCTGAGACTCACCAGCAGAGACAGGCTCCTAGGGAAACCTGTTAAGAAGGAGCTCTTTCAAAGCCATTCCTGACTCTTGTCTTCCTTTAAACCCTAGGGTCTCACAGGATGAATGATCCAACCCACCCCCCCCCCCCCTCTAAATTTCTGCTGAATGGAATTGAGGTTTCCCTAAATAATACTTGAAAAAGCACAGCCAGGAGATGAGTTTCACCTCCTTAATTAGAAACAGAGAGGAGCATCTGGAGAGTCAGAAGCTACAGGAATGAAGATCAGTCACCAACAGGAGCAAAGGCACTGGGGTCCGTACCAGCTCAGGATTCAGGGAGGGTCCAAGAAGGGCGGCCACGGATGAGTGAGTGCAGGAAGATGCCCAAACGCCCTGGTTTCCTCTGGCTCACGTCCCCACTCACACCACCTGTGGCTCTGACGACCAAGACCCCCAAACTGCAGAGAGCTGTGTAACTTGCCTGGCCATATTACCAGGTCCAACTGACTTACACGGTGTCCGCCTGCAGGGCCCCATGGGACTCCTGGGCACAAGGCCTCTGTGTTCCCCAGTTCTTTGATTATAGCAAACAGCCTTCATTCAGTCTCTATGACGTTAAGGTCCTGAGTGCCAATGGGCAGATTCAAGCAGCTGTTAATTAGGGAAGGGAGTAGATATGAGGGCTTCCCTGGTAGCTCAGATGGTAAAGAATCTACCCACAATTCAAGAGACTCGGGTTCAATCCCTGGGTTGGGAAGATCCCCTGGAGAAGGGCTTGGCAACCCACTCCAGTATTCTTGCCTGGAAAATCCCATGGACAGGGGAATCCGGCGGGCTACAGTTCATGGGGTCACAGAGTCAGACATGACTGAGCAGCTAACACTTTGACTTTGATTTTTGGAGATGTGAACCAAGGAGAAACAGTCAAGAGCAGCCTTGGGGCAAGATTCTGTTCCTCCATCAGAGGATACACACAGCAATACCTGTGAGCTTGTTTACAGAGACTGAAGCTGCTCCAGGTGGGAGAAGTTAACAATTAAGCATGGTATGCTGCCCACGAGCATGTAGACCCCAGACCAGTTGGACCTGAAGGTTGATGGTGCTGACTCCTACTTAGCTCACCACCAGCCCATCAGAAGAATGTCCATGAGCTGATCACACCCTCTTTGAACAATAAACCTTCTCACTATCTTCCTCAAGCTGGGATACATGTTTTGGGGGACATGAGTCCTCTGTGTCTCCCTTCCCCTGGCAAAGCAATAAAGCTATCCTTTTCTTCTTCACCCAAAACTCTGTCTCCAAGATTCAATGTGGCAAGGGTGCATAGTAATTCTGAGCTTTCAGAATCAGATGTAGGGCGTCTGAAATGCCATAGGTGCTCTTAAGTCCTAATTCCCAACCATAGCCTTGCTGGTCACAGGCACCACATCACACTTATTCTTGAAAGCGTCTCTCTCTCCACTCAGTTGTCTCCCACTCTTTGTGACCCCACAGACTGTAGCCTGCCAGGCTCCTCTGGCCATGGACTTCTTCAGGCAAAAATACCAGAGTGTGTTGCCATTTCCTTTTCCAGAGGACCTTCCCAACCCAGGGATGGAACCCAGGTATCCTGCGTCTCCTACATTGCAGGCAGAAGCATAGATGACTTCTATCAGAGAAGCCTCCTTTTGCCTTAAAGCACTGTCTCTCAGATTCCTATATTGCACACATTCAGGGATGATGGACGACTTCCGAATTCCTAACTATCCTAGGAGTGACACATTTCTCAGTTATTTACTCAGAAAAGAACTCTGATAAATGACCTCCTCTCAGGAATCACAGGTAGGTAATAATGGGAGTCACATGGGTAGAGGTGTAAGAAGCACAAAATTAATAGAAGAGAAGTGAGCCTGGGTCAGGAATTGTAAGGGAAAACAGTGAAAGCTGGGGAAAGAGGGATGGGGTATAGAGCAAACAGTCCCTAGCTCAGTAATTGGGCCACCATATAGAAGGCTGCCCACGCAGGAGACATACGAGATGCAGGTTCAGTCCCTGCATCAGGAAGATCCCCTGGAGGAGGGCATGGCTACCCACTCCAGTATTCTTGCCTGGAGAATCCCATGGACACGGGAGCCTGGTGGGCTACAGTCCATGGGGTCACAAAGCGTCTGACAGAACTGGGTGACTAACATACTTCCAGGGAAAAGCTGAGAGCTGGACGGTTGTGATGGTTAACTTCATGTGTCAGCTTTACTGAGCCATGAGTTCCTGGTTATGTGGTCAGACTTTATTCTGAGTGTGCTTGGGCGGGTGTTTTGGATGAGATTAACGTTTGAATTGGTGTAAAGCAGATTGTTCTCCCAATGTGGGTGGGCCTCACCCGGCCCAACCCAGCCCAACCCACTGAGGGCCGGAACAGAACAAAAGGGCTCACCCTCCCACAAGCAAGAGGAACGCCTCCTACTTTGAGCTGAAACATTATTTTTTCCTGTCTTCAGTCTCAGCTGGGTCTGGAATGTGTTGACCTCTGGACTAGAGCTAGGTCCCTGCTTTCCTGGGACTCCTGAGGCTGGCTGCACACGTGGGGACTTGAGAGCCTCCATATGACATGAACCAGTTCCTTACACTAGCTGTACACACACGCACACGCGTGCGCGCGCACACACACACACATGGTCTATTGGTTCTGTTTCTCCAGGGAGCCCTGACTAATGCATGGGTTTCTTCTCCTTTTGAGCTGTGCATGCGCAGTCACTCAGTCGTGTCTGACTCTGCAACCCAGTGGACTGTAGCCTGCCAGGTTCCTCTGTCCATGGAATTTCCCAGGGAAGAATAATGCAGTCGGATCTTCCCAACCCAGGGATCGAACTCACATCTCATGCATCTTCTCCACTGGCAGGCAGGTTCTTTACCAGTGAGCCACCTGGAAAGCCCCATTCTCTTTGAGTTTGGGGCTCACATTGGCCATCTTTCCTGCCACGTGAAGAGAACCACTGAGTGTACCACCTCTTAAAGCTGTTCATACGGATTAGTAAGAAAATATGCCCTCAAGCACACTCGCCCTCTAGCACCTTTGTGCTTGAGTCAAAGTCCCTTGGCACAGATCCAGGCATCATCATGTCTTCGGAGCAAATAAATCATCTGGACAAATAAATCACAGTGGACAGCTGTGACCCCAGGAGTTGCCCATGACACCCACCCAGTGGCTTTATTGCTGGCTCTGAGGGAACTCGGATTTCCTCTTAGGGAGCTGGGGAAATGCTATCGTGGGTGGCTTGGGCTTGTGCAGACACCAATATAAAGCACATTCTCTCTCACAGAATAAAAGTTGCGAAAGGAGGGGGCCAGCAAATAATCCTGCCTCCCACCCACAGCATGAACCATCACCACAACCATCCTAACCGGTGATCAGAATATTTTCTGATGGGCAAGACCCCCCAAGAACTCGGAACAACCATGGACTCAAGGTTTGGAAAGATTGAGGGCAAGACAGAGGTGAACAGACGGACCACTCTTGTGGCCAAAAATGTGGCTTTATGGTTTGGTCTCGGGGGGAGAAATATCTCTCCACCAAGAAACATCAGATGTTTCTTTCCACGGGGCTGGAACTCTACCCTTAGAAATGTTTCCCTTCAGATCAAGGCATTGCTGGCTTCAGAATTGAAAACTGCCATTATCATGAAATTTTCATTTGCACTTCAGGGGACTAGAAGCTTTGTGTACATCATCTCAATTGGACTCATCAGACGGCTCACGGAATTCCACACACTACACACGGGAAAGTCACACAAGTTGTCCTGACCATACAGAGTGGAGTGTGTCTCGGGGTCGATGACCAGATACCCAGCAGGTCCTCTGGCCTTGGCAGCTGGCGCCCTCAATGCCCAATTCCTGCCCTAACTTTACAGAATTGGGCATAACCCTCAGAGGGAATCCAACCTCTTACCTCCAGGGCAGGTGGGCTCACATCCGCCCTTTGTGTTTTAGCAGAAAACAAAAGAGACCACCGCAACTGCCTGTCTCCCCAGCCCCAATCAAACTTCACATAAGGAAAGAACAGAAAGTAAACAGCAAGTTGTTGTTAAAGCCTCAAAAAGAAGAAGAGGGGAGGGGAAGTGGTACTGTGACCTGACTGGGATCTTACAACAGGAAGGAGATGCCCCACTGCCCACGTGGTCACGTCTAACCAAGAGCGTGTCCTTGGGAACACAGACGGACAGGCAGACAGACCTCTGTCTTCGATCACTCTTCCTGGAGCCAGCAAGGTGCTCCTCCCCAACCCTTCTCCACGTGGCCCTGGACAAGCTGGATGGCTCTCCCCGGGGAGGACCATGCCAGGTATGCCGCAGCTGGAGGGGCTGGCCCCAGACGTCCATGTGGCCAGTTCCCCCACTTTCTTCAAGAGCTGTTCAGTTCAGTTCAGTGTCTCAGTCGTGTCCGACTCTTTGTGACCCCATGGATGGCAGAACGCCAGGCTTCCCTGTCCATCACCAACTCCTGGAGCTCAAGAGCTGTGAGCTGCTAAAATTATAGCTTCTAGTGCCAACCGCTCTGAGGCCCCATTTAAAAGTGCAAGCAGCCCTCCCCATGCAGGTGCTTCTGATCTCCTGTACACATCCTTAGTTTTTCCCGTGGCATTGATCACCTTCTAACATACTGCAGACAAACACTCGCATACATACCTAGAAAGGTACGTGTGTGTACTATCTGAACTACCTATATAATATGCTTTGTATACTATATACATATGTATAGGGTCGGCCAAAAAGTTCATTCAGGTTTTTGTAAGATGTCATGGAAAAGCCCAAACAAACATTTTCCTGCTGCTGCCAAGTCGCTTCAGTCGTGTTCAACTCTGTGCGGCCCCATAGACAGCAGCCCAGTGGTGCTAGTGGTAAAGAACCCGCTTGCCATTGCAGAAAACGTATGAGACTTGAGTTTGATCCCTGGATCAGGAAGATCCCCTGGAGAAGGGCATGACAACCCACTCCAGTATTCTTGCCTGGGAAATCCCACGGACAGAGGAGCCTGGTGGGCTGCAATCCATAGGGTCACACAGAATTGAACACACCTGAAGTGACTTGGCATGTATGCATATATACATGTGCACACCATACAGTATGTAATATACATATAGTGTGTATATGTGCTGCTACTGCTGCTGCTAAGTCACTTCAGTCGTGTCCACTTCAATCTGTGCGACCTCATAGATGGCAGCCCACCAGGCTCCCCCATCCCCGGGATTCTCCAGGCAAGAACACTGGAGTGGGTCACCATTTCCTTCTCCAGTGCAGGAAAGTGAGAAGTGAAAGTGAAGTCACTCAGTCGTGTCCGACTCCTAGTGACCCCATGGACTGCAGCCCACCAGGCTCCTCCGTCCATGGGATTTGCCAGGCAAGAGGACTGGAGTGGGGTGCCATCGCCTTCTCTGGCATGTGTACTACACAATCTTAATTATAGTTGTATATATAAACTCGTTATTCATTGAGTATTGTCTGCGTCTCCTAGAGGGTAAGCTCCATGAAGGCAGGGAGGTTTGGGCTAGTTTTCCTCTGCTCTATTCCAGCCCTTAATTTGGTGCCTGGTGCAGCAAAATCATTCAATAAATATTTGCTGACTGATGGAATACAGGCTTTAGGCATTTGGCCACATAAGGCATTAATGACACCTCTCAATGTGCATCTTTCCCTTAAGAGCTGCCGCGTCCCTTGGTGTTTTCAGCATGTGGGATGCATGGTCCTGAGAGGATGAATGGAATACCAACACTGACGGTTTCTTGCTCTTGTGACTCCCTCAGCAACGGACTGGAGGGCTGTTGTAAACACTGAGGAGTTCAAGCTCCTCTCCTCCAGTCAGCCGTCCATTCACTCATTCATTCTCCATTCATTCACTGAGCAAATCTTCACATCCCTTCTACCTGCCAGGGCTGCATAAAGCAAGGTTCATCCACAGCAACTGCACATAACTTGGTCTCGAGTTGGTGAAACTTCATTTTAAATGCAATTTCGACGTTTTAAAAATTCATCAGGAAAACCAAGGAATGATGAACGCTGAATGCTACTTGTCCTCCTTGTTCATTCTTCTGCAGTGATCTGCTGATGGCACGTTGCTAGGTCTCCAGAAGGCTGTGGCTGTAGCACCTGTGCGGAGCCCGGGGTTCAGAACCCTGGGCTGGGAGCCAGCTCAGTGCCAGGTTCCCTGTCCTACTTAGAGACCTCAACTCCCAGCCTCCCTGTAAGACATCCACAATGCGAGAAGTGGGTGCACTTGGCGTTCCCTGAAAGAGCAGTGTTTAAGGTAGAATTCACACAACTGACTATTGGACGCGATGCTGAGAGAATTGCAGGATGAGGACCTCCCTCCAGAGATATGAGGTGGGACTCGAGGAAGTGCAGGATTTGGTGGTGGGCAGTTCCTAGGCAATGGCACCCCACTCCAGCACTCCTGCCTGGAAAATCCCATGGACAGAGGAGCCTGGTAGACTGCAGTCCATGGGGTTGCGAAGAGTCGGACACGACTGAGCGACTTCACTTTCACTTTTCACTTTCATGCATTGGAGAAGGAAATGGCAACCCACTCCAGTGTTCTTGCCTGGAGAATCCCAGGGATGGGGAGCCTGGTGGGCTGCCGTCTATGGGGTCGCACAGATTGAAGTGGACACGACTGAAGAGACTTAACAGCAGCAGCAGCAGCAGCAGTTCCCAGAGGAGCAAAAATTTTACCTTCGTGATATTAATAATTAAAATTATGTCAGCATACACTCAAGTTACTTTACCGAACAGATGGCAAGTTCTCACGTTACTTCACTAAATTAATATTTTCCCTCCAAACAGTGGATGGAAATGACCCTCACATGAGGAAAAAGCCCATAGTGCCAGTTTCCCAGAGGAAGGAGATGGGCAGGGGTCAGGGGTGAGGGGTGAGGGGAGTCACTGATGAGCCCTGTGTGGGGCTGCTGCGTTTGGCACCTGTTCCTATTCCCCCAAATATGAGGGTCACAAGAGATACCGGAACCACCAGAAAGGTTCGTCTGTGCGTCAGCAGGGCCTGGCCCAGGAAGAATCAGGGGATTCGAGAGGCTGAAAGCCCCTGGATGGGTGTGCTAAGTCGCTCAGTCCTGTCTGACTCTGGGGGACCCCATGGACTCCGCCAGGCTCCTCTGTCCATGGGATCCTCCAGGCAAGAATACTGGAGTGGGTTGCCATGCCCTCCTCCAGGGGATCTTCCGGACCCGGGGATCGAACCCAGGTCTCTTACGACTCCTGCATTGGCAGGCGGGTTCTTTACCACTAGTGCCACCGGGGAAGAGGTCTTAGAAAAACCCCTATAGAAATGCAAATAGGTGGGCAGTGTCATTGAACGGAAATGACACTTAAGGGGCTTATTTAACCAGATCAACCTCAACCACCAGCCAGCTGAAGTCCGGAAAGGTGTACACTCGGTCTGGGAACAGAGGCAAGGAATTCCTACCAAACAGCAGGAACAGCTATGCCCGTGTGCAGAGTGTGTGCGGTGTGGAGCGTGTGTTTTGTGTCATGGTGCACTGCGTGTTGTGTGTGTGGAGACTGTGTGTTCAGTGTGTTGTGGGAGCCTGCCCAGCGAGGAGGGGGAGGTGAAAGGGGACGAGGGTGGGGTCATGGGGGCCCCCCGGCCCCAGAGCCATTCCAGCTCCAGGTAGAGGCTCGGGGTCCAGCCCCAGGCATGGTTTCTGGGCACACCTGCAGGGGAGGTGGATGGGGAGCGGGTGTCCGGGCACTGGCCTTTGCCAGCACAGATGGCCTCGTAGGTGGTGACCAGTGCAACACTTTGCAAAACAAGCTTCGAAGAAGGCATCAAGCTGAGACGTGGGCGGTGGGAACAAACCAGCCACGGGACCACGGGTGGCCCCAGGCTCTGTACGGCGTTCACCCAGCCGGTCCACTGGCGGCTCGGAGCCACCGAGACCAGACCCCACAGCGTGTGTCCACCGCCTGCACCCCCGACCCACAACCCTCCTGCACCCCCGCCTCTGCCCGTCCATTTCTGGGGTCTCTGTGATGGTCTTCTCTCCCCCAAATCCTTAACCTTCTCCCCTCCCTTCCCCAAAGCCACCTGTGTTCAAGGTGTGCCCCGGGATCAGGTTTCAGCGAAGGGTCCCTAACTGCCTCCGAAAGCCCAGCAGAAACATGACCTGACCTAAGAGGGAGTGGGTTCTGCTGGAGGAGCTAGAAATGAGAGGAGCTGCAAGTGAAGGAGGGCCCTTGGAGGAAGTGATCCCTGAGACCTGGGCGGCATCTGTGCAGGTCCAGAGCCCAGGGGCTCACCTGCTGGCCCCTCGGGGGTCCCCTGTCGTGTCTACTCAGACACAGCGTGTTCCTGGAGGGCCTCGCTTTGCACACGTACCTCCCACTTCCCAGTACGTCTTCCCACCCACACCCAAACCCACGAAGCAAAGGATGGACAGAGAAGAGGGTGCAGAGAAAGCCCAGTATGCAGACTGCGTCCAGATGGCATCTTTCTGCCGGCTCTGTGTGGCCTCGGTTCCCGCGGGGCGACTTGCCAGTCCTCAAAACGAGGCGCTGCTCAATCCATGCCGCTTCGCTGAACGGAAGTGGTGTCCTGCTTGGGACCCTGCTGAAGCCACAGGGCCTCAGGGCTGGGACCAAGGGCCCGGGAGGCCTCCAGGCCAGCACTGATTTGGGGCGGGGAGGTAGGAATGTGGGTGGTGGCACCCACAGCAGCACGTGGCCGGGGTGAAGACAGAACCACCGCCCGAGGAACTGCAGCTGGGGACACGCTCCAGGAGCAGGAGCCCTAAGGAAGGTCTGCGGATTCCTGAGATGCCCGGGTGTCTGCAGGGCTTCATGGTTGACCCTGGAGCGCTCCATCACCCGTTCCACCACAGGGCGCACGTCCAATCATAAGGCGGGGAGGGGACTGTCTGCAGAAGAGGAAAACACAGGCCTGGGGACAGACTCTGCCCTTCCCTGCCCATCCATCCTCTTAGGATCTGACGACCAGTGACCTGAACGTGTTAGTCGCTCAGTCGTATCAGACTCTTTGCAACCCCGTGGACAGCAGCCCACCAGGCTCCTCTGTCCATGGGATTTCCCAGGCAAGAATACTGGAGTGGGTTGTCATTTCCTCCTGACCCAGGGATCGAACCTGTGTCTCCTGCATTGGCAGGCAGATTCTTTACCGTCTGACCCACCGGTAAGCTGGGGGTGTCTTTGTATCTCTTAGATATCTCTTAGGTTCCCTTAGATATTCCCTGCCGTGGTTGTCG
Organism: Budorcas taxicolor; assembly: GCF_023091745.1. NCBI lineage: Eukaryota > Metazoa > Chordata > Mammalia > Artiodactyla > Bovidae > Budorcas > Budorcas taxicolor. The sequence goes on along the minus strand of NC_068913.1, from coordinate 117,240,143 downwards.
CCTGCACAGTTTCTCCTCCAATGCCTTCATGCAACCGCTGGGGGGGCTATGAATACACGGGGACCAGGGTTGACCTGCCCTCTCCCTCACGGCAGGAGGCTTAGGCTCTGTGACGATGCTGTCCCCCAGCAGATGGCCCATCGGTGCGGCGGACAGATTGATCCCCACCACCACCTGCCTTAGAGAGGGCCCTGAGCCGCTCCCAGGAACACATCACACCCTGGGCAGTTCTGTTTCTCAGGGACCTGAGTAAACAGTCTCCCTCACAGGCAGGCTCGTCCTCTGTCTGCCCTGCCAGCGGCTGGAAGAGCAACGTAAACACAGTCACGGGAACCAGCGCAGCCCCGCTGGCCTCAGCCAGGAGGGAGGGGACAGGAGGAGCAGGCTGACAGTGGAAAGTGGGGCGCTCAGTGGAGACCCTCCCCGAGGTCTGGCCCTGAGACCCTGAGGCTGGCCAGCTGCGCCTGTCTGTAACGAGAGGTCACTGCCATCCAGGGGGCTGAGTCAGGGCCAGGGACGAAGGGCAGAGGCAAGGGAAGGGCGGGCTCTGACTGCAGGGCACTGAGTCACAGCTGGGTAGAGCTCTGGGGTGAACTCCATCCCCCACATTCACACTTTGAGGCCCCCACCTCCAGATCACACAGTGTGACTCTATTGGGAGGAAAAGAAATGAAAGGGAATTCGCTCAGTCATGCCCGACTCCTTGCGACCCCATGGAATATAGCCTGCCAAGCTCCTCTGTCCATGGCATTTTCCAGGCAAGGGTACTGGAGCAGGATGCCATTTCCTTCTCCAGAGGATCTTCCCAACCCAGGGATCAAACCTGGGTGTCCCACATTGCAGGCAGACGCTTTACCGTCTGAGCCACCAGGGAAGCCTCTATTGGGAGATACGACCTTTAGGCCTTTAACGAGGTGACAAGGTTATAATCAGGTGTCAAGGTGGGCCCGCATGACGGATGGCCTTTCAGGAGGAGGAGCCAAGGACACAGACCACACGCAGGATGACGCGGTGAGAAGGCAGCCACCCGCAAGCCGGGGAGAGAGGCCTCAGGAGGAACTAAGCCTGCAGACAGCTTGATCTGAGGCTTCCAGCCTCCAGAGCTGTGAGAAGCCCTCCACCTTTGGCCCTCTGCTGCAGCAGTCCCCCTCAGGCTGACTCCTGCCCACGGTCTCCTCAAGTACCCAGGGCAGCTTTCTTGGGAGGCAGATAAAACTCTGCCTGAAACTCTCTACGGTGGTATCGTGGTGGTGGTTTAGTCGCTTAATCGGGTTCAACTCTCTGCAATGCCATGGACTGTATCTGCCAGGCTCCTCTGTCCCTGGGATTCTCTAGGCAGGAATACTAGGGTGAGTTGCCATGCCCTCCTCCAGGGCATCCTTCCAACCCAGATACATGCCCAGGAGCGGGACTGCTGGATCATATGGCAACTCTGTTTTAGTCTTTAAAGGACCCTCCATGCAGATCTGCATGGTGGTGGCACCAATGTACATTCCCAGCAGCAGTAGGAGGGTCCCCTTTCTTCCACACCCTCTCCAGCATTTATTATTTGTCAACTTTTTAATCACGGCCATTCTGACAGGTGTGAGGTGGTGCCTCATTGACCCTCTGATTTTTAAGAAATGCTCGCTACATTTAAGGTAATTAAATGAGCTTGTTTTTCCAAGATAGGAGCATCTTAACTCCTGGAACAAGGCTTAAGTGATTCCTTTCCCTCTTTCATGTGGTTTGGGTGATAAATTATTTGGTAAAGTTAAGCTTCTGAGTGTCACATTATTAAGTTAGTAATACAAATGAATAGGTCCTTGTACACACTTTCTGGGAACAAACACTCAGTTTCATTTCAGCGGGTGAGGGAATGAAGCAAATGATGTTTATCATAATATTTAAGCAGAAGTATATGTTCTTCTGGGCTTCCCTGGTGTCTCAGATGGTAAAGAAACTGCCTGCAATGCAGGAGACCTGGGTTCAATCTCTGGGTTGGGAAGATCCCTGAAGAAGGAAATGGCAACCCACTCCAGTACTCTTGCCTGGAGAGTTCCAAGGACAGAGGAGCCTGGTGGGCTACAGTCCATGGGATTGCAGAGTTGGACACGAATGTGCAACTAACTTTCACATTCATTTTCAGATGATCTTCCCTTACTTTTTCTCTGATCCAACGGATGTTGGTAATTTGATCTCTGGTTCCTCTGCCTTTCCTAAACCCAGTTTGTACATTTCAAAGTTCTCAGTTCACATATTGCTGAAGCCTGAGCAACCGAACTGAACTGAACTGAACTGAAGCTTGAAGGATTTTGAGCATTACCTTGCTAGCACGTGAAATGAGTGCAATCTGTTTTTCCATCAGAACACTAGGTGTTTTATTGTAATTGAGTTTCATGTAAATCCCTCTGCATTCAAGAAGACAAAGCCCTCTTTCCTGGGAGGTTCATGGACAAGACCAGTTTCCTTCAGAGCCTTTGGGGTCTTCTCTTGGGTCACATAGTAGCAGATCTGCTGCTGCTGACAAGTGTGCTTGGTCGTGTCCGACTCTGCGACCCCATGAACTGGAGGCCGCCAGACTCCTCTGTCCAGGGGATTTTTCCAGGCAAGAATACTGGAGTGGGGAGCCGTTTCCTTCTCCAAGTAGCAAGTCAGAGCTGGGAATTTTGTCTTTACCACCCTTCGGGGAGAGTTCAACATCAATTTTTCTTTCTTCGGGAGTATGGGTGGGATGCCGTGATTTTCCTTTTTGTTTGCTGATTAGCTTTTGGTTAAATATTTGAAAATTAATGGCAGAGAACTGTTATGCCCAAGTTGCAAAATCTCCCAATGACCACCAGGGAGCCAATATCCGATACAAAAGCAAGAGAGTCTTTATTACCAAACTCGAGCTGGGGCTCCCACCATTACCGATGCAGCGGCTATAGGGAGGAGCCCCAGGTTGTGGATTACATTGCTTATATAGGGAGTATTCATGAAAAAAAAAGAATTTCTAGGTAGGGGGACGTCTAATTGGTTACTTTCTTTTGAAGGGTTGTGTGTTGGTTTTTGATTGGTCCCTATTACCTAGGTAGACCACAAGCTCCTGAAAGTTAAGTCAGGAGATTCTGGTCTGGGGTCCCATTGGCTCCTGGGTGGTGGGGTGAGGTCAGGGGATTTCCAAAAGCTCTTTTCCCGGAACCTTACAAAATGGAGTTTTTCTGTTAACAAAATGTAGTAGCTTAGATTCTTCAGGAACCAGAAATAGCAGGTCTCACCCTGATAGACTCCAGGTGTGGGAAGTGCGCTTCTCTTTAGTCCCTCTAGAAAAGAAAGGAAAGGAAAGAACCAAACTTCTTCTAAGCTCAAGCCCAGACATAGAATGTGTCTGTTCCTCCCTTTGCTTCTTTTTCTTGCACGTGCTTTTCCTTTGCTTCTTTACTTCTTGATGACTTGCGGGCCATGGGCCTGTGTCTTAGCCCATTTGGGCTGCATTAATAAAATACCATGACAGGTGGCTTGTAAACAGATATTTATATCTCATGGTTCTGGAGGCTGAAGTGCAAGATCAAGGCACCGGCACATTTGGTGTTCAGTGCAAGCTGTCTTCCTGGTTCATGGGCCTTCTCTCCATGTCCTCACATGGCAGAGGGACAAATGGGCTTCCCTGGACTTCTGTAATGAGGGCACTGACCCAACTAATGAGACTCTGCCCTCACTACCTAATCACTTCCCAAAGGCCTGGCCTCCAAATAGCCATCACATCATATAAAGTTTTCAGCATACGAGTGATGTGAGTGTTGGACAGACATAAACACTCAGTCCATAGCAGCCTGTGTGCAGGTTCCTCCTGAGGAGTTGAAAACCATTAAAAACTGCTGTTCTGCCAATTTCCCTCTGCTGTGCCAAATTGCAGAGGAGGAATAAGGTCGGGTTTACATCAGCTCTGAGTGGAGGGAGCAGCCTTGGGCAAAAGGCTACGGACTGGAAGGCAGGCCCAGAAGCCGATGCTTCTCTATATAAGGCAGTGAAGCCAGCAGAGAACAAGGGATGCATCTCCCTGGTGATGAATGGCCCCAGAGCGCTCAGACCTGCAGCCAGCTGGCGTGAGAGATGGGCTCGGACAGAGAGGCTAAGCATTACTAAAAGGGAAGCAGTTTTCAGAACGAGGAACATAATGTTCTAAGGAACTATTTGATACCTATGAACTGAACTAGAAATTGAAGAACGAGGCTGTCCACAAGTAGATAGGAACTCTTCAAAAGCAACAAATACGTCGGGTGGGGGACAGGAGAGGGGAGGGTTGTCGATCACGTGACCACGCCACCAGGAGGAACTGAGTTCAAGACCCAGCAAGAAGATGCATTCAGTGCAGTTTTACACAGTTTAACCCAGCTTCAACTCCTGCAAGTGTACAACCCCGTAATTGTTAGTAACTGCAGAGATGAGCCATCATTACCATAATTTAGTCGGAGCACAGTTCCTCTGTCTCTAAAACCTTTCCAGGAGCCCATGTGTAGTCAATCAATGCTCCCATCCCAATAACCCCCAGTCTGTGCTCTGTCTCGATAAATGTACACTTAATACAGAGTATTCACTGACTTTGCAATAGGAAATGGCAACCCACTGAAGTCTTCTTGCCTGGAAAATTCTACGTACAGAGGAGCCTGGTGGGCTACAGTCCATGGGGTCGCAAAGAGCTGGATATGACTGAGCACACACACCCGCACACATTCACTGGCTTGTTAATATTAACATTTCCCCGTCAATCCTAAAGGAGATCAGTCCTGAATATTCACTGGAAGGACTGATGCTGAAGCTGAAACTCCAAGACTTTGGCCACCTGATGCGGAGAGCTGACTCATTGGAAAAGACCCTGATGCTGGGAAAGGAGGATAGGGGGTAGATAGGAGGATAAGGGGATGACAGAGGATGAGACGGTTGGATGACATCGCTGACTCGATGGACATGAGTCTGAGCAGTCTCTGGGAGGTAGTGGAGGACGGGGAAGTCTGGCATATTGCAGTCCATGGGGTCGCAAAGGGTCAGACACAACTGAGCGGCTGAACAACAACAAATTGCCTGGCTTCTTTCACTTAGCAAAACATTTTAAGATTCATCCAGGTTGTAGTGTACACCCGTAGTTCATTCTTTTTTTTGAAGAAGAAATTTGACTTGTTCTCAGCTTGAGGCTGTGATGAATAAAGCTACCATAAACATTCATGTACATAGGTCTTTCTGAAGACATACACTTTTCTTTCCTTTCAAGTAAATTCCTAGGAGTCTCATGGGAATTTTAGTGGGTGCAAAGTGGCTTTGATTTCACTTCCCTAAAGATTAATTATTTAGCATTCAGCGTCCTTCCCGTGTCCTTCTTAGCCATGCATGTGTCTTCTCTGGAGAAATGTCTACTCAAGCCTTCTGCTCACTTTTGAGTTGGGTTCTTTGTGGTTATGACTGAGTTACAAGCATTCTTTATGTATTCTGCAGGCCAGTCCTTCATTAGACGTTAGATCTGCAAATATTTTCTCATAGTCTGTTACTTACTGTTAACTTTAACTTTCTTAATGATGTGCTTTGAAGTACAGAAGTTATTAAATGTAGGGGATCTTCCCAACCCAGGGATCGAACCTGCATCTCCTGCATCGGCAGGTGGATTCTTTACCACTCTGCCACCTGCAAAGCCCTGTTAAATATAAGAACTTACATTTTAAAACTTAAGTATAGGAAGCTGTGGGCTGTTACTAATCTCTGCTGTCTCTCTGCCTTGGGTTTGACTTCTTTCTTTTTTATAAAAATTTATTTATTTACTTATTTTAATTGGAGGATAATTACTTTACAATATTGTGATGGTTTTTGCCATACATCAGTATGAATCGGCCACAGATACACATGTGTCCCCTCCATCCTGAACCCCCTCCCACCTCCCTCCCCACCCCATCCCTTCAGGTTGTCACAGAGTGCCTTTGGGTGCCTTCTTTATATATGAAACTTGCACTGGCTATCTATTTTACATATGGTAATGTATGTTTCAACACTATTCTCTCAAAGCATCCATGGTTTCATCCACATATATAAAAAATATATATATATATTAACCAAAGTAAGCAGTTCCCTCTATTAAATTCCTCTGGTTAAGAACTACAGGAAGTTTCTTTGACCCTGATTGGACCCTGGCTAACACACATAAAAGTCCTGAAACTTTATTTGCTCCTAATAATGGCTCTTTCATCATGAGGTTTTTCTGCCAAGAACGATCTCTCCAATTCCTTAGCCCCACCCTTGACACACACCATTGACCAAGCAAACTTTTATTCATTATTGAGATTGCAGACCCAAAGTCACTTTCTTCATGTATCTTCCCTGGCCTCCACCCGCAGTCTAGATCAGGTTTCTTTTTCTTCCAGAAACATCAGCTCCAGGAGAAAAGGACTCTTCCCCTCATTATCGTTTTCCCCACCACTCAACATAGTGCCTGGTACACCGTTCAAGTTCAATAAACTGGTTTGAATGCTTGAATGTGGCAGAAGTTCAATGGGTCTCTGAACTTGACACTTCATATTTTAAGAAGATCAGAATGAGGGTGAGAGCTGTTGAAAGGAAGAGAGCTGAACAGATTGACTTAATGAAGTAAAAGGAATTCTCTCCGGGGACCAGGCGCTGTTCTCAAGTTGAATGATGAACAGACTCTGGAAAGCCCAGATGACAGGTGTTTTGAAAGACCTGGGACTCCAGACATCAGGGGAGAAAGCAGCTACTCAGAAGCCTGACTGGGACCCCCCAGTTACGCTGATAAGACAGGAATGAAATATGAGTGAGGGTGTCCCTATGGCAGGAAGCTCGGGACTGGAACCAGGATGCCTGGTGGGAACGTTCAAGTTTTCCCTCTTTCCGTTTGGAACCTGCCTCTGTTATGGACCGAATGTACGTGTCTCCACCAGATTCCTGGGCTGAAGCTCTGCCCCTAGTGGCTGTATTTCAGAAGTAATTAAGATTAAATGAGGTAGAGAGGTGGGGCTCTGACCTGATAAGATCAGTGTCCTTCTGTTGTAGGAAGGAGGACCCTTCAAGGGTCAGAGCGTGGGCTCTTGTCTAACACTCAGAAATGATTGTCTGAGGAGACACACGAGCTGACGAAGCAAGAGACTGCTGGGAAGGGGCGCCCGGGCAAAGAACAGAAGGCTAAGGGCACCCAGGAGAGCTGCTTTGCCACGTGGCTCGAAGTCTTGGGTTTTATGGCGATCAGATTACTTTCTGGGTTGTCTCTGTCCAATTGTTCTGACTCAGGGTCCTTCCGGGTGGTGCACACATTGCTCAGCCAAGATGGAGGCCAATGAGAGGGATTCTGGGAGGTGGTCAGACACGGGACGTCTCCTTTTGACCTTTCTGGAACTCTTCCGGTGGGTGGTGGCTTATTAGTTCCGTGTTCCTTACCAGGACCTCCTGTCATAAAACAGCTCACGCAAATGCTTACTGTGGTGCCTGGCCAGGGGGGGCGGTTTCAGTCAGCGTGCTTCCCTTAACACGTGAAAGAAGAAACAGCAGAGAGCTCTCTCTCCATCCCCCCTTTCCCAGCCCCACGGGCACACACAGAGCAAGGGCCACGTGAGGGCAGGGACAATGTGACCCTCTGCAAACCAGAAGCAGAACTCTTGCCAGAAAGTAAACCGAACAGAACCTTCATCTTGGACTCCTAGCCTCCAGCACTAAGAGAAAATAAATTTCTGTTGCTTAAGCTGAGGAAGGAAAAGAAGCAGGTTGCCCGGACTGAACTAACTCCATCTTGAAAGAAAGGAAACTCCATCTTTCACTTGAGAGGAACTCTCGACTACATATCTGGTAACCATGGAGATAACATACCGATGGCCAAGCAAGCCTCCCGGATGGATAAACACCAGACCAGGCTGACCTCCTACCTAAACTCCCTGGAGCCAAGAAGAATACAATAACTCACTATGTATCAAGCATTTTCTGTCATCTTAAAGGAGCCATTGATGCGGGCGGCACTGCATGGCCTGGTGACCTTCAGAGTGGGAGTCACGTCTGTCACGTAATTGTATCCCTTTCTGACATTTTCCAGAGTAGACTTGAGAAAACTGGGGACATGGGCTTGGGCACGTACATTTTGGGTGTAAAAAGTGGTCTCAAAAATCAGTCAGGGTCCCTGGCTAAGAGGCCACCCTGCCTCAGGCCCGCCGGTGGGATAAACTGCGCTCCACTGTCTGCACTGTCCTTCTGAGGGAGTTTGTTTCCCGGGGTGTTTGGCTACAGCAAAGCCAAGCAGTTCATCGTATCTTACGGCAGTCCTAGATTCAATCGATGGCTGGATTCAATGAGGGAGGGAGTCTGTGTCTTTGCTTGAGTGACAAAGTGAGGAGAAAAAACAGCATCCTGCAAAAGAAGGATGACGGTGGCTCAGGGACACAGGGTGCTTAATAAGCCCGGGGTCCTGGGCTAAGGGCTTTGTGTGCTCAGTTGCCCAGTCATGTCCAGCTCTTTGCGGCCCCATGGAGCCCTCCAGGCTCCTCTGTCCATGGAATTTTCCAGCCAAGAATACCAGAGTGGGTTGCCATTTCTTCCTCCAGGGAATTTTCCAAACCCAGGGATCATATCCACACCTCTTGTGTCTCCTGCATTGCAGGCAGATTCTTTACCACGGAGCCACCTGGGAAGCCCAAGTGCTTTACATGTATCAGCTTGATTAGTTCTCACAACAACCCACAGCGATGGGATCAGGAAGTAAGGCGCAGGATGACTGTCACCCGCTTAGTCCACAGTGGAGCTGGGGTCCACACCCAGGCATGTCCCATACTGCACTGACTCTCAGAAGCATGGGCCAGATGCGGGCAGGTCAGAGGCCAGAGCGGAAATCAGAAACGAGGAGCAGGACTTTGGAACTTGAGGCGACTAGTGACCCAGTCCTCCTACCTCTGATCCTGCTGTTTTCTGAGACAGGTTTGGGATGAGTAGAAAGTGTCAGTTTCTTTAGGGTGCACCGAAAGGCAACGCTCTCTGTCCCTTCTCTATTCATCTCCAGCAGCAGCTGTGGAAATCAATGAAGACCAACCAAACGAGAATAAGCAAGGGCTCTTCATTCAGAGGCTGCTCCCGTCTCTTGTGTTCGGCAGAGAATCAAAGGTAGATGGGGGAGCAGGACGGCTTCACGGTGGGCGAAGGAGCCTCAGAGGCACTCAGATGGAGGCTGTGGGGCCAGGAGCTGCGGGCGGGCCAGCTGGAAGCGGGGAAGGTCCTGTATGATTAGTTGGGGTGTATATTTAGACTTCTCTGGTTGGTTTAGAGAAGCTGGCAGATAGTAATCAAGTCCTAGTCGTTTCAGGCAGACTGCTGTAGAAGCTCTCTGTTGGTTTCTTGAGCTGGTTGCTAGAGACAGCGTTCTGTCTTCCTGCAAATCTGACTTATGGATAGTGGGCTGGCTTCCTGGGCTACTATTGGCCATCTGGTGATGCCCATATGTAGCATCTTCTTTGATTATACCAAAGCCTTTGACTGTGTGGATCACAACAAACTGTGGAAAATTCTTAAAGAGATAGGAATACCAGACCACCTGACCTGTCTCCTGAGAAATCTATACGCAGGTCAAGAAGCAACAGTTAGAACCGGACATGGAAAAACAGACTGGTTCCAAATTGGGAAAGGAGTACGTCAAGGCTCTATATTGTCACTCTGCTTATTTAACTTCTTTGCAGAGTACATCATGTGAAATGCTGGGCTGGATGAAGCACATGCTGGAATCAAGATTGCTGGGAGAAATATCAATAACCTCAGATACGTAGATGACGCCACCCTTATGGCAGAAAGAGAAGAACTAAAGAGCTTCTTGATGAAAGTGAAAGAGGAGAGTGAAAAAGTTGGCTTAAAGCTCAACATTCAGAAAACTAAGATCATGGCATCTGGTCCCATCACTTCATGGGAAATAGACGGGGAAACAGTGGAAACAGTGTCAGACTTAATTTTCGGGGGGGCTCAGAAATCACTGCAGATGGTGACTGCAGCCATGAAATTAAAAGATGCTTGCATCTTGGAAGAAAAGCTATGACCAACCTAGACAGCATATTAAAAAGCATATCACTTTGCCAACAAAGGTCCGTCTAGTCCAAGCTATGGTTTTTCCAGTAGTCATGTATGGATTTGAGAGTTGGACTATAAAGAAAGCTGAACTCCAAAGAACTGATGCTTTTGAACTGTGGTGTTGGAGAAGACTCTCTAGAGTCCCTTGGACTGCAAGGAGATCCAACCAGTCCATCCTAAAGGAGATCAGTCCTGGGTGTTCATTGGAAGGACTGATGCTGAAGCTGAAGCTCCAATACTTTGGCCACCTGATGTGAAGAACTGACTCACTAGAAAAGACCCTGATGCTGGGAAAGATTGCAGGCTAGAGGAGAAGGGGCTGACAGAGGATGAGATGGTCGGATGGCATCACCAACTCAATGGACATAAGTGTGAGTACACTCCAGGAGTTGCTGATGGGCGCGGAGGCCTGGCGTGCTGCAGTCCGTGGAGTTGCAAAGAGGGAGCAGCTGGCCTGACCTGAACTCCCTGGGGCGCTGTAGCTAACAGATTGGCTCCCGGGCTGGCTGCTGAAGATTTGGTCAGAGTTCTAATTTTGCGTGGGCTTTCCAGGTGCCACTAGTGGTAAAGAATCCCCCTGCCAATGAAGGAGATTTGGGGGTTGGGAAGATCCCCTACAGGAAGACATGACTACCTATTCCAATATTCTTGCCTGGGAAATCCCATGGACAGAGGAGCTGGCAAGCTATAGTCCATGGGGTCGCAAAGAGTCAGAGGCAACTGAGCACGCATGCACACTAATTTTACGTATGGTCCTGCCATTGTCCATTTGTATGTTCAATTGCTCAGTGCTAAAGGAAAAGAGCTGTCTTTGGAGATGTCGATGTCCTCCAGCATCTTTTGCCTCTGGTGGGGAAAAACTCCTTAAATCAGAAGCTTTTAGACAAGACTGTGCATGAGGACCACCTGGGCGCTGAAAGGAGGTGCTGATCCTCAGGGGCTGCCCCAGACTGCCTATGTCAAAGTCTCCGAGTACAGACGGCTCAGTCCCCAGTAGGTTCTAAAACCTGTTCTGTTGATTCAATTACTGCCAAGAACAAGAACCACTGCTCTGAAGGTTAAATGCCTGGGGCTGAGCTAGGAAAAACCCTTTCAAATGTTAATGTGCAAACAAAACACTTGGGGATTTGGTTTAAAATGTAGATTCAGAAGAAAAAGGTGAATTTTGATTCTGGGCGGCTGCAACCTGCACACTAAGCACGGCCGAGAGGAGCTACCCCACATCCTAGGTCAGGGGCAGAAGCTGGGAAGACCCCATGCCCAAAGGGTGGCGGCCAAGAGGACTTACCCCACATCCGAGGTCAGAGGCAGCGGCCGAGAGTGCCAGGCTGCGACAGCGCAGGAACGGCCGAGAGGAGACACCTCACGCCCGAGGCCAGGGGCGGCAGCCGAGAGGAGCCACCCCGCATTGGAGGTCAGGGGAGGCCGGGAGGAGCAACCCCACGTCCAAGAAGCGGTGGCCACGAGGGTGCAGGAGGGCCAAGAGGACCTATCCCACGTTGAAGGTCAGGAAGGGCGTCGGTGAGGAGATACTCTTCGTCCAAGGTAAGGAGCAGCGGCTACGCTTTGCTGGATCAGCCCTGAAGAGATACCCCACGCCCAAGGTAAGAGAAACCCAAGTAAGACGGTAGGTGTTGCAAGAGGGCATCAGAGGGCAGACACACTGAAACCATACTCACAAAAAACTAGTCAATCTAATCACACTAGGACCACAGCCTTGTCTAACTCAGTGAAACCAAGCCATGCCCGCGGGGCAACCCAAGACAGGCGGGTCATGGTGGAGAGGTCAGACAGAATGTGGCCCACTGGAGAAGGGAATGGCAAGCCACTTCAGTATTCTTGCCTTGAGAACCCCAAGAACAGTATGAAAAGGGAAAATGATAGGATACTGAAAGAGGAACTCCAACTGAAAGAGGTCATTAGGTGCCCAATATGCTACTGGAGATCAGTGGAGAAATAACTCCAGAAAGAATGAAGGGATGGAGCCAAAGCAAAAACAATACCCAGCTGTGGATGTGACTGGTGATAGAAGCAAGATCCAATGCTGTAAAGAGCAATATTGCATAGGAACCTGGAATGTCAGGTCCATGAATCAAGGCAAATTAGAAGTGGTCAAACAAGAGAGGGCAAGGGTGAACGTCAACCTTCTAGGAATCAGCGAACTAAAATGGACTGGAATGGGTGAATTTAACTCAGATGACCATTATATCTACTACTGCGGGCAGGAATCCCTCAGAAGAAATGGAGTAGCCATCCTGGTCAAGAAAAGAGTCTGAAATGCAGTACTTGGATGCAATCTCAAAAACGACAGAATGATCTCTGTTCGTTTCCAAGGCAAACCATTCAATATCACAGTAATCCAAATCTATGCCCCAACCAGTAATGCTGAAGAAGCTGAAGTTGAACGGTTCTATGAAGACCTAAAAGACCTTTGAGAACTAACACCCAAAAAAGATATCCTTTTCATTATAGGGGACTGGAATGCAAAAGGAGGAAGTCAAGAAACACCTAGAGTAACAGGCAAATTTGGCCTTGAAATGCAGAATAAAGCAGGGCAAAGACTAATAGAGTTTTGCCAAGAAAATACACTGGTCATAGCAAACACCGTCTTCCAACAACACAAGAGAAGACTCTACACATGGACATCACCAGATGGTCAACACTGAAATCAGATTGATTATATTCTTTGCAGCCAAAGATGGAGAAGCTCTATACAGTCAACAAAAACAAGACCAGGAGCTGACTGTGGCTCAGATCATGAACTCCTTATTACCAAATTCAGACTCAAATAGAAGAAAGTAGGGAAAACCACTAGACCATTCAGGTATGACCTAAATCAAATCCCTTATGATTATACAGTGGAAGTGAGAAATAGATTTAAGGGCCTAGATCTGATAGATAGAGTGCCTGATGAACAATGGATTGAGGTTTGTGACATTGTGCAGGAGACAGGGATCAAGACCATCCCCATGGAAAAGAAATGCAAAAAAGCAAAATGGCTGTCTGGGGAGGCCTTACAAATAGCTATTAGAAGAGAAGTGAAAAACAAAGGAGAAAAGGAAAGATATAAGCATCTGAATGCAGAGTTCCAAAGAATACCAAGAAGAGATAACAAAGCCTTCTTCAGTGATCAATGCAAAGAAATAGAGGAAAACAACAGAATGGGAAAGACTAGAGATCTCTTCAAGAAAATTAGAGATACCAAGGGAACATTTCATGCAAAGATGGTCTTGATAAAGGACAGAAATGGTATGGACCTAACAGAAGCAGAAGATATTAAGAAGAGGTGGCAAGAATACACGGAAGAACTGTACAAAAAAGATCTTCATGACCCAGATAATCACGATGGTTTGATCACTCATCTAGAGCCAGACATCCTGGAATGTGAAGTCAAGTGGGCCTTAGAAAGCGTCACTATGAACAAAGCTAGTGGAGGTGATGGAATTCCAGTTGAGCTGTTTCAAATCCTGAAAGATGATGCTGTGAAAGTGCTTCATTCAATATGCCAGCAAATTTGGAAAACTCAGCAGTGGCCACAGGACTGGAAAAGGTCAGTTTTCATTCCAATCCCAAAGAAAGGCAATGCCAAAGAATGCTCAAACTACCACACAATTGCACTCATCTCACATGCTAGTAAAGTAATGCTCAAAATTCTCCAAGCCAGGCTTCAGCAATACGTGAACCATGAACTTCCTGATGTTCAAGCTGGTTTTAGAAAAGGCAGAAGAACCAGAGATCACATTGCCAACATCCGCTGGATGATGGAAAAAGCAAGAGAGTTCCAGAAAAACATCTACTTTTGCTTCATTGACTATGCCAAAGCCTTTGACTGTGTGGATCACAATAAACTGTGGAAAATTCTGAAACAGATGGGAATACCAGACCACCTAACCTGCCTCTTGAGAAATCTGTATGCAGGTCAGGAAGCCACAGTTAGAACTGGACATGGAACAACAGACTGGTTCCAAATAGGAAAAGGAGTACGTCAAGGCTGTATATTGTCACCCTGCTTATTTAATTTCTATGCAGAGTACATCATGAGAAACTGGACTGGAAGAAACACAAGGTGGAATCAAGATTGCCGGGAGAAATATCAATAACCTCAGATATGCAAATGACACCACCCTTATGGCAGAAAGTGAAAAGGAACTAAAAAGCCTCTTGATGAAAGTGAAAGTGGAGAGTGAAAAAGTTGGCTTAAAGCTCAACATTCAGAAAATGAAGATCATGGCATCCGGTCCCATCACTTCATGGGAAATAGATGGGGAAACAGTGGAAACAGTGTCAGACTTTATTTTTTGGGCTCGAAAATCACTGCAGATCGTGACTGTAGCCATGAAATTAAAAGACGCTTACTCCTTGGAAGAAAAGTTATGATCAACCTAGATAGTATATTCAAAAGCAGAGACATTGCTTTGCCGACTAAGGTCCGTCTAGTCAAGGCTATGGTTTTTCCTGTGGTCATGTATGGATGTGAGAGTTGGACTGTGAAGAAGGCTGAGCACCAAAGAATTGATGCTTTTGAACTGTGGTGTTGGAGAAGACTCTTGAGAGTCCCTTGGACTGCAAGGAGATCCAACCTGTCCATTCTGAAGGAGATCAACCCTAGGATTTCTTTGGAGGGAATGATGCTCAAGCTGAAACTCCAGTACTTTGGCCACCTCATGAGAAGAGTTGACTCATTGGAAAAGACTCTGATGTTGGGAGGGATTGGGGGCAGGAGGAGAAGGGGACGACAGAGGATGAGAGGGCTGGATGGCATCACGGACTCGATGGACGTGAGTCTGAGTGGACTCCGGGAGTTGGTGATGGACAGGGAGGCCTGGCGTGCTGCGATTCCTGGGGTCGCAGAGAGTCGGACACGACTGCGCCTGAACTGAAGTGTGTAACAGGCCCCCGAATAGGCTGATGCTCTAGGATCTCTGGACACACTTTTGTTGTTCAGCTGCTCAGTCCTGTCCGACTGTGTGACCCCACAGACTCCAGCACCCCAAACTTCCCTGTCCTTCACCATCTCCCAGTATTTACTCAAACTCCTGTCCGTTGAGTCTGGTGGTGCACGCCATACTTTACATACAAAGAACCAGCATTTGGCTCAGAAAAGGAATAATTAAAAGGCAATTATGGATAGAGAAGGACAACCTGCTCCAATATGCTTGCCTTGGAAATCTCAGGGACAGAGGCGCCTGGAAGGCCACAGTCCCAGGGGTTGCAAAGAGTCAGACACAACTGAGTGATTAACACTTTCACTTTTTTCATGGTTGGATCTTTCCACTTACTGGACTACTCTGTCTGGAGCTGCTATAACCAGTGAGACGTGGAAAAGTCAGCTGGGGGTGGCATGTCTGGAGATTGAGTTTTGTCTCTGGAGAAATAAAAAAGAAAAAGCTGAATATTTTCTTGGGTGTGTAGCATCAACTTTCCAAGCCTCAACTTCCTAATAGACTGTACAAGTGATTTGTACTAGATCACCTTTTTTCTTTATTGAAGTATAGTTGATTCCCAGGTGGCGCCAGTGGTAAAGAACCCACCTGCCAATGCAGGAGATGGAAGAGACGTGGGTTTGATCCCTGGTCGGGAAGATTCCCCTGGAGGAGGAAATGGCAACCGGCTCCAGTATTCTTGCCTGGGGAATCCCACAGACAGAGAAGCCTGGCAGGCTACAGTCCAAGGGGCCACAAAGAGTCGGACATGACTGAGCACACACCTCCTCATAGCTGATTTACAATGCAGTATCAGTTTCAGACATACAGCAAAGTGATTCAGTGATACATACATACATATATAATTTTTCAGATTCGTTTCCCTTATAAGTTATTACACAATATTGAATATCATTCCTGAGATAATCTTATAAAATAAAAATTGTGGTAATTAATATTTTAATGCTTGCTATGTGCATAAAATATGCTAGCTTTTTGCTATGAGATGTATATAAGATAATGAAAGCAATCTTTGTAGAATTGCCAGATTAAATACAGGACAACCTGTTAAGTACCAGATTAGCAACAAACAAATGACTAGTTTAATTATGCCCCATGCAAAATTTGGGACATACCTGTACTAAAAAAGTATTCATAGTTTATCTGAAACACAAACTTAACAGCACATCCTGTAGTTTTACTATTAAGCCTAGCAACCTGAAAAGGTCTTAGACCCATTGCACAGATGAGGAGACCAGGTAGTAAGTGGAGGAGTCGGTATTTGAAGACACACAGGCTCCCTCTTAAGCCCAGGCTCCTGGTTGCTGGGCTCACCTTGTTTGGATGCTAATACTGGTGAGACTTAGTCCCCCCACCACGGGACCGGAGGCAGCAGAGGGAAACAGGAGCTTTACCTGTCCGAAGGCACTGACACGGAGGTCTGTCTTGCTCGTGACTTTGTTCATCAGCCTTTCCTTGTCTGTAAGGGGTCAGCCTCAGTGCCCGACTTTCTTGTAGCAATGATCAGGATGGCACTGATGCAGTATCGGCGCTGGTGGGTCTGGGTATCACTCCATCTCTCTTTAGTCCTTCATCTGCCATTTCAGAGGAGAAGGGAACGGCAACCCACTCCAGTGTTCTTGCCCGGAGAATCCCATGGACAGAGAAGCCTGGCAGGCCATGGTCCATAGGGTCTTGGAGAGTCAGACACGACTGAAGGGACTAAGCACCCGCTTCATTTCGGAAGGGGCAACCTCCTCCTGAGGTTTGTTTCATGCTGAGTACAGTATGATCCTTTTAGTTTGGGGAATTTTTACTTACCGTCTTGGAATGTGCGGTTTTCCCCTGAATTGACTTCCTTTAGTTGATGTGTGTCTTCTGTTGTGTAAAGGAAACCCCAGGATGCTGACATTTCTCTGGGACCCCGTATCCGGCATCCTATTCCACTCACATTCAGTGAGAGGGTCAGCCCCGACCCTCACGCTAAATGAACACAGATGGCACCTCAGTTCCCAGAGTCATTGCTTGGAGGACCTCGTCTTCCTCACTTGGCTTCTCCCCTGGTTTCTAGAAGAGACCTTACCCCAGTGCTCAGGTCTCCAGTTTCTTCTGGAGAAATGGGCAGGTCTGGAACTCATGGTCTGGATGAGGGAAGATGCCGGCCCTTCTGTGAACTTACTCTGGCTGTCCCCTTACAATAAGCCCCAGGTGAGGGTGACCTCTCTTCTTCCGTTGTTACAGGAGGCTCTGCGGGAATGTGGACAACCTTAGGTCTTGCCTTTCTTTCTGGTCATCTCAACAAGCTCTTCTCCAACCACCCCGTGTCTGGAAGACTCCCTCAGCCTTGGATTAAGAGCCCAGGTCCTGACAACATGGCGGCCGATTTGACCTTGCTTCCTGCCTCCAGTAAGTGTACCTTAGCCATATCCCTCGTGTGGGGGCTTCACACATCTATGAATGTGCTTTGTAAACTCTGATACACCCCAAGTTCTGTTCACTAGATCTCTGTCTTATGCAGCAGTTAAGACAGCCATTGCCAGGCCCCTGCAGGACATCTCAGGGTCATTGAAAATGGGGTTTTGTAAGAACTTAGTAGTCAGGTCAGGACCTGGGATACCAGCCTGTATTCTGCCAACAGGCAGACAAAAGACAGACCTGCCTCTCACCTCCCCTACAACACAACAGCACCAAATATTTTACGCCCATTATCGCCTAATGATGAATGAAAAAACAAACCAAGAGAAAATCTCCTGCTTTGAGAATTATTTGGCAAAATTGAGACCCACTCTTCTAAACAGGATACAAACTATCATGTCTGAAGTTAATTGGGAAAGCATCTATGAACAGTGGATTTTAAAAGCGACCAATATCATTTTCAAAATGAAACCCTCAAAACCTTCAAATTAATTATTCATCTATTTTGTCCACCAGCCACTTCCTCCAACTGCACCAGCTTTCCATGAAGTGAACAGGAAGCAGAGGTTCACCACAATGGATTATGGCTAAAGGGGAGAAAAAAGCAAAAACTGGTCCACATTTATGAGTAAGGGAGGAAGGGAGACCAGAGCAAGCCACAAGCCAGGTGGTGAGAGGACGCACCAGGAGTGAGTTACAGGGAAATCCCAGAGAAGGCAATCCTGGGGGAGGGAAAAACCTACAAGGAAACCCAGTGAGACGGGGGTGTCCCAGATGGGGAGTAGAGAATGATTGTTTAAGTAAATTCCAACCGGCAAATCAATGGTCCATGTCAGGAGTCTGGCAGTGAATCTGAGGTTCAGAGGCAACGTCCAGACCCTGTCTTTGAGTCATAAAGACATCCCATGCATGTGTGCGTGCTCAGCCACTTCAGTCATGTCCAACTCTTTGGGCGACCCCAGGATGCTCTGTCCATGGGATTCTCCAGGCAAGAATACTGCAGTGGATTGCCATGCCCTCCTCCAGAGCATCTTCCTGACCCAGGGATCAAACCCAGGTCTCCTGCATTACAGGTGGATTATTTATCACTGAGCCACCTGGGAAGCCAGATGGATACACACTGCTATATAAAATAGACAGTCAGTAAGGACCTACTGTATAGCACAGGGAACTCTGCTCAATACTGAGTAATAAGCTGTATGGGGAAAGAATCCAAAAAAAATAGACACCTGTATGTGTATAACTGAATCACTCGGCTGTACTCTTGGAACCAACACAACATTGCAAATCGACTATATTCCAACATATGAGGAATTTTTTTATAAAAAAAGAGGAAACTGGCATATTCTGTGTTGACTGGAACTATTGCAACGTATTTGGGTGTGTGGCCAGGAACGATGTAATGTTGGAAGAGGCGGGGCAGGGAGGGGGGAATAACTGAAATACAGAAATTTTTGAGAAACATATGACATTAAATATAATAAAAGTACTTCAGCCAGCAGCATGCGCTTCTGCTTTTGAAGGTACCATAAGTCTGACGGCAGGAATGTGTGAGCCTTTGAAGTTCTTCAACATAAGCAACCTAAACAATGGTGTTAAACTTGTCTTGTCAGTATTATATGAATCCTCTAAATTTTGATTGTGTGTTTTCCAAAGTCATGTGAAAACTTTTTTATCTGAAGAATTTCAACAACTAATATGATAAGATTAACTTTAGATTTTATAACCTTTTTTGTTCAGTCGCTAAGTTGTGTCCAACTCTTGACGACCACACGGATGGCAGCATGCCAAGCTTCCCTGTCCTTCAGCATCTCCTGGAGTTTGCTCAGTCCATAGTGTTGATGATGCCATCCAACCATCTCATTCAGTCTTTCCCAGCACCAAGGTCGTTTCCAATGAGTCTGGTGGCCAAAGGATTGGAGCTTCAGCATCAGTCCTTCCTGTGAATATTCAGGGTTGATTTCCTTTAAGATCACCTGGTTTGATCTCCTTGCTGCTGCACCTTTTAGTAAATTGTAACTAGAGAAAACAAAGCATTCAGGAAGGAGGTACACAGAGGCACTGAAAAGTATCAGTGAACACATTTGATATTTTTGCACATTTAAAAAATAAAAGAAGTTGACCTGAGAATATCCTGCACGTAGCAGAATTTGTTCTGTGATCACTAGGGCGTCAAGGAAGGGGAAGCAGCATCTGTGTTCCAAGCATAATTGTTCGGCCTGTGTTCATTTTTAATGTTTATTAAAGCATTATAAAGAATTCTACTTAGCTTCAATGTATATGGATATATCATTTGTTTCAAAAATAACTTTATTTTTGAAAATGGTTTTAGAAAGCTAATTTATATATCTACCTATATAGCAAAGGCAGCTTGTCAGACACTTGACATAAATTCCAGGGTCACCCTGTCTGCGTGGGTGCTAAGTCACTTCAGTTGTATCTGACTCTTTTGTTGTTGTTGTTTGGAGGCTAATTACTTTACAGTCGTGTGGTGGTTTTTGCCATATGTTGACATCAATCAGCCATGGGTGTACACGTGTCCCCCCTCCCTCCTTCCTCCCCATCCCATCCATCTGGGTTGTCCCAGTGCACCGGCTTTGAGTGCCCTACTTTATGCATTGAATTTGGACTGGTGATCTATTTCACATATTGTGATATACATGTTTCAATGCTGGAGAGGGTGTAGAGAAAAGGGAACCCTCTTACACTGTTGGTGGGAATGCCAACTACTACAGCCACTATGGAGAACAGTATGGAGATTCCTTAAAAATCTGGAAATAGAACTTCCGTACAACCCAGCAATCCCACTGCTGGTCATACACACCGAGGAAACCAGAATTGAAAGAGACACGGGTACCCCAGTGTTCATCGCAGCACTGTTTACAATAGCCAGGACATGGAAGCAACCTAGATGTCCATCAGCAGACGAATGTATCCGACTCTTTGCAGCCCTGTGTACTGTAGCCCGCCAGGCTCCTCTGTCATGGGATTCTCCAGGCGAGAATACTGGAGTGGGTTGCCATTTCCTCCTCTGGGGGAATCTTCCCGACCCCAAGATGGAACCTGCTTCTCTTATGCCTCCTGTATTGGCAGGCAAGTTCTTTACCACACTGCCCTCTGGGAAACCCCCACCCTCCGAGTAAGCCTTTTGAACTTTCTCCAAGATAAAGTTCAGCATTGAGGCATCTCAGAGGGGAAGGTGTTGCCGTGCTGCAGGAGCATCTGTAGGGCTGGAATCCTGGAGACAGGAAGACGGCAGGAGGATATGCAGGGACAGATTAGATAGTCACGGCCATGCTGGGTGACGGACCTGACATTTGGTACCTACATTCCTGGTTTCTGGTCATACAGTCATTGCTCGGGCCTACCACTGATTGAGAGAGGAAGAATCCTAGAAGAAACAGCCCCACAGAGCATCCCTGTGTGTTTTCTTCAGGAGGAGGGATCGTCCAATCAGCACTGTTGCTGAAGAATTCCAAACCGAGCTCTAGCTTTTCCCAAGTTCTGGAGAATCTCCAGGCCTGTCTATTTCCTTGTGGTCTACACCACAAGGGGAGGAATAAGTCATATTTCACAAAAACCACAGCTTTGTTCTCCTCTTCAGAGCAATTCATTGGGAACAATAACTAAGATCTTACAATTCAAAGCCAGTTCAGGTTAAATTAAGCTGCACAGCCTCAAAGTACATGAGAATCGAACTGTTCGAGCTGGATGTGCTGGAACACTTAAGTGGACGGTGATCAATAATCAAAACCCCAGGTCGATTGATTAGACTGCTCAGTGATGAATTTTGTAAATTGCTCATTCTTGTAATCTACCAAGAAGCAATTTTATCCAAACCGAGTCAGTAAAATCAATAAATAAATTAACAAGGAGAAGTCAATTAACGCATTCACTCAGACATCTTTGGCACATGTGTGAAGGTTCCATCATGTGGAAAAGACTTTTAAGTCTGAGAAGTGTAGAGTGCATTACGTTTAAGTCCTGCAGATCCCCTGCAGCCCACTGGGTCTCTCCCTGATTTTAATTTTATACATTGGAATGACAGCTCTTGCTACAGCGTGACTGGTGTTCAGCACATGAGATTATATTACATTAATGAGCCCCAGTGAAGGACTGTGCTCCAGGCATTAGCTAGAGAATTCAAATCCGAGTAGGTGGAAACCCTTGCCTGCCAAAGCCAACTTGAGGCATCTGATATCCGAGAAAAGCCATCATATGCTCAAGTTTGTGAGTGTGCTCAGTTATGAGTCGTGTCCAACTCTTTTCGACCCGGTAAACTGTAGCCCACTAGGCACCTCTATCCAGGGGATTTTCTAGGCAAGAATACTGGAGTAAGTTACCATTTCCTTCTCCAGGGGATCTCCCTGGGTCAGGGACTGAACCTGTGTCCCCTGCACTAGCAGGTGGATTCTTTACCACTGAGCCACCTGGGAAGCCCCATGCCCAAGCTTACTAACAATCTAATAGGTTTGGTTTTGTTTTGTTTTTAATGTCCTTTTGCTATAGGAAGTCAGAACATTAGATTACAATGAACAAAGATTGTATTGTAACCTAGTCAAAGCAATTTTGCAGGCAACAAAGGTAATTTTACGTGGTGTGCCCTCTTTCATTTTAACAAGACGTATGCATGTTTTCAAAACTGTATTTAATTGCATTGTCTATTCTGTTACTCAGGATTCTCTAAATCATCCTCATTTGAATTCAATAACAGGAAAAAGCTTGACAAATAAACCAGAATATTTGCCTTCAGAAAGCAGCAGAAATATAAATCAATGCCTTTCTCTTTTTCCTTGGTAACAAGGAAGCTAAGAAGAATAAAGTCAATTAACAGAAAGCAAAAATGTTCTCATGGCACAATAAGAGAATTATTATAATTTTTAAATGTTCAATACAAAATTGAACTCTGTATTTAATTTTTAAGATGTCTCAAAACTGTTTCAATACCAGATGGAGTATAAATTCTAGTCAAGATACAAGAAACAAACTAGGATAATGGGCAAAATAAAACTTTTGCAAGCTTGTTCTGGTTGCTATATTTTGGTACCAAAAGGGGATTAGAGGAAATGTTTGCCTTCTTAAATCTTTTCTGTTCAAATGTTCTTCAATGGTTGTATTTATCAATTGAGAAATGGGATATTTCTTGCCATATCAGTAAACAAGGATGTCACAATCCTCAGCTTTGCAGTCCTCCAGTGTGAGCTTGGGAACCCTAAAGGCACTCAGGAAGAAGAAGAATGCCTGTGATCTTCCAGCTTCAGGCTGCAGCCACTCCCTATGGTGAGCCTCAAGGGAGCTCTGGACGTGAAAAAAAAATAAGATCCCTCCCAGGATAGCTGAGATACCTATGAAAGAAATTATTTCAGTGAACCCAGACTCTTGCAACTCCCCGTACATAGAAAAGTTCTAAATTACTTAACTTGAGATATCTAGCTTCCTTTAGTTAGCATACTCATTTGATGTTCATTCTACCTGCCCTTTGTTACAAAACTTCTATATAACCTGACTCCTCCCCTCGCCTCCTCAGAGCCGTTCTCTCAGGGTCACTTGAGACGCTGTCTCCATAGCTTGAAACCCTAAAAATTCCCACTGAATAAAGCATAACTCTCAACTTTTAGGCTGTGACTATTTTTGAAGCTGATACTATGCATCTATATGAAATAAATATAGGCTTTTGGTATTGGATATTAATTCTTCAGGGGCTCCCCAGATGGTGTGGTAAAGAACCCACTTGCCAATGAGCAGATGTAGGAGACCCAGGTTCCATCCCTGGGTCAGGAAGATCCCCTGGAGGAGGGCGTGGCAAGCCCACTCCAGTATTCTTGCCTGGAGAATCTCATGAACAGAGGGGACTGAGTCAGACACGACTGAAGCAACTTAGCACACGTTAATTCTTCAAGAATATATTTCTTTTTTTTCCCCAAATTTTATCTCCTCCACAAAAACACCCAAATTTAACCTACAGTGATTCTTCTGTCTTGGAGCATTGTGGAATATATTTTGTCTATATTTCAAATTATGTCACTTAACATTAGCCTGTAGTTTATTCTCTATATACTATTTGAGAGTTGACATTATATCTGATTTTTCATTTCAATCATATATATGTAAAGGGTACAGCTGTATACGTCGTGAAAGAATTAGCACAATCAAGCTAATTCACGCATCCGTCTCTTCATAGGGTTACTTGTGTGTGTGTGTGTGTGTGTGTGTGTGTGTGTGTGTGTGTGTGTGATGAGAACACCTAGGATCTAACCTATTGACAGATTTCAAATATACCTTATGGGGTTGTTGCCTGTAGTCTCCATGCTATACATTAGGTCACCAGGACTGATTCATCTTGAATAACTGAAACTTTGTACCGCTTCAGTAGGGGCTTCCCAGGTGGCACAGTGGTGAAGCCTCTGCCTGCCAGTGCAGAAGACACAAGAGTCACAGTTTGGATCCCTGGGTCGGAAAGATCCCCTGGAGTAGGAAATGGCAACCCACTTCAGTATTCTTGCCTAGGAAACTCCATGGACAGAAGAGCCTGGCTGGCTATAGGTCATGGGGTCGCAAAGAGCTGGACACAACTGAGCATGCATGCATGCTCCCCTTGAGTAACCCTCCCCATCAAGCCTTCACTCCGCTCCTGTCAGCCACCACTGTACCCTCTGCTGCTGTGTCTTTGACTGTTTCAGATGCCACGTCTGAATGAGATGGTCCAGCATTTGTCTTTCTCCGTCTGGCTTATTTCACTTAGCATAATGTCCTCCAGATCCACCTATATTATTGCAAGTGCAGGATTTTCTTTTTTTTTTTAAGGCTGGATAATATTCAACTGTGTGGATGTACCATATTTTCTTTATCCATTCATCCACTGATGAATATTAGGTTGTTTTCGTATCTTGTCTATTGTGAATGATGCTGCAATAAATATAGATTGCAGAAAAGTTTGAGATCCTAATTTTGTTTCTCTGGGATAAATACCTAGAAGTGGGACTGCTGGGTCACATGGTAGTTCTATTTTTAATGTTTTGAGACATCGCCATACTGCTTTCTGTAATGGCTTACCAGTTGGCATTCCTGCCAACCATGTAACGCTTCTCAACAATACATCACTTCTCTCTACATCCATGCCAACATTTGCCTTTTGTTTTTTTTTAAATAATAGCCACCCTAACAGGTGTAAGGTGATACCAGTTATGGTTTGATTTGCCTTTCCCTGATGGTTTAGACCTTTTTCTTCTGCTCTGGCGTCTTGTAGACGACCTAGTGAAGACTGGATAGAATAGTACAGATGCTTAGAGAGTTTCACTGTATACCAGTGATGGTGATGAAACATTTTCTTAAGTAAGAGTGGTCTAGTTGACATAGCCCAAGTCAAAGTTAGTGGTTTAAACCTCTCTAAACCACACCACATGGTTTTCTGGATGTATCCTAGGTTAACCGGTTGTACACAAGCAGCCCTAGGAGCTAAGGGTCAGATTGTGCTTATGAATTGGCACATGGAAACATCCACTCTCTGTGCCTGGGACTGAGGCTGACACTGGAATGGGGGTATCAGGAGACAGTGAAATATGGAGAAGACCCTTCTAAGCTCAATTGACACCTCCCCCCCAAAAGTTCAAGTTCGTTCTGCAGCCTCTCATCAGAAGACAAATTAGGGAGTTTGGAAGGACAAGCAGAAGGAGCAGCAGCAGCTGGGAAGGAGGACAGAGAAGGAGCTTCCTCACTGATGCTGAGCCATCTGTTTCGGAACTGGAAAGGGGCATCCTGCTGGGAGCTCCTGAACTTGGATCCTTGGCCACAGGATCCTGAGCAAACGGTGGCCATGTCCAGGCTCAGGCCAAGGACAGCACCAGCTGCGCCTATTTTTAGGTTGGGGATAAAAAAATAAAGGAAACCTGAAGGGCTGGCCCCACTTACAGTTCCACTGTGTGTCCCCTCACTCTATACCTCAGGGGTTTGCAATGGAGATAAGCAAGTGAATGATTAATGTGATGGGAAACCAGGGGTTTCCTCTTTAAAAAGTATCATCCCTTGGAAGAAAGCCTCATGAGATCTCCTTAGCCCCACCTCTGGGATAGACAAGGTGCTGAAGGTGTCACATAGATCAGGAAGCACCACTTCACCTCTCATAGCCTCAGTTTCCCCAACTGCAAGAAGAAAAGCACCCGTGTGTTCCCTTCCTATTATTGCATAACTAACTACCATGCCGCTACCAGCTCAAAACAGCATCCTTTGATTAGCTCATAGCTCTGCAGGTCCAACCCAAGCTGCCCACGGTCATATTCCCTGCTCCTCCTTGTTTGGAGACTGACTGATTGTCACAAAACTCAGCCTCTGTGGTTATAGCCTTGAGGTCCCATTTCCTTCCTGGATATTAACAAGAGCTGCTCCAGCTCCTACAGCCACATGCGTTACCTGCCATGTGGCTCCCTCCACCTTCAAAGCCAGCAAAGGAGAACTCTCAACATGCTTCATGCTTTGAATCTCATTCTTCAGGAAGAGAAAAGTCGCAACTTTTTCTAAGGGCTCACCTGGTGAGGTCACCTTGATAATCTCTCTACTTTAAGGTCAACTAATTTGGAATCTTAATTGTATTTGCCCTGTGGATAGTGACTGCAGCCACGAAATTAAAAGAGGCTTGCTCCCTGGGAAAAAAAAAAATCTATGACAAACCTAGGCAGCATATTAAAAAGTAGAGACATCACTTTGCTAACAAAGGTCCGTCTAGTCAAAGCTATGTTTTTTTCCAGTACCTCATATATGGATGTGAGAGTTGGACCCGTAAAGAAGGTTGGGTGCCAAAGAATTGATGTTTTTGAACTGTGGTGTTGGAAAAGACCCCTGAGAGTCCCTTGGACTGCAAGGAGATCAAACCAGTCAATCCTAAAGGAAATCAACCCCGAATATTCATTGAAAGGACTGATGCTGAAGCTGAAGTTCCAATACTTTGGCACCTGATGTGAAGAGCTGACTCACTGGATAAGACCCTGATGCTGGGAAGACTGAAGGTAAGAGAAGAGGGCAGTAGAAGATAAGACGGTTAGACAGCATCACTGACTCAATGGACAAGAGTCTGAGCAAACTCTAGGAGATAGTGAGGAACAGGAAAGCCTGGCGTGCTGCAGTCCATGGGGACACAAAGAGTCAGACATGACTTAGGGACTGAACAACAGCAAGAAATTACATCTGAAAAATCCCTTCAAAATAGCACCCAGGTTAGCATTTCAATAAGTGGGAGAAAGTGTGTACACCAGGGGCTGAGAACTTTGGGGGCAGACTCAGACTTTTGCCCAGCACAGTTCCTTGTAGATCCAGTTATCTACAGTTCCATGAGTAAATAAAAATAAAATTTTCATTCACTGAAAAGCAGAGATGAAATAGGTTTTGTCAACAAAAAATTAATCAATGTATGAAAGAAATGAAAATTTTCATTCAAGCTAGATTTGAGGATTATAACCAAGAAAGAGCATCTCAGAAATCTCTGAGAACTGTTCCACCCATTAGAAATCAAGACACTGTTTATATGAGTTTTTTGAGACAAAAAGCTGTATGTCAAATGTTGTATTATTGACAATTTACATAATCAAGATCTAAGCATCATCATGGTGGGTCATGCAACCCCTTAAAGATTCAAGAAAGAATGTTAGCTTTAAGGAATTGTTGATGCTAGAAGAATGTTGTTCTTAATGTTTGAGCAGGTATTTCTGCTGATAAGGAAGATTTTATCTATGCATAATAGAGATACACAATGCACAGCGGAGAGAAGTCTTTATATTTAACTTGTCTTGCCATAAAGTATGAATTTTATTTCACAGTCTCTATTGAAATTTTAAAACTCAACTCCAGCCTGGCAGGAAGGGGGAAAACGGAGGAAGAAGAGATAGGAAATGAGAGGTCTATTATGTTGTTATTGTTTACTCACTAATTTATGTCCAACTCTTTGTGACACCGTGGACTGTAACCCATCAGACTTCCCTGTCCATGCAGTTTTCCAGGCAAGAATACTGGAGTGGATTTCCATTACCTTCTCCAGGGGATATTCCTGACCCAGGGATCGAACCCATGTCTCCTACATTGGCAGGCAAATTCTTTACCACTGAGCCACCAGGGAAGCCAGGGACCATGTGTTTTATATATGTCAACTTATTAATAACATTTCTCCATGTTTATCATGAGAAAAACCTTCCCACTGGTTGTTAATAGATATGGCACAAAAGGGTAGCTGTATAGCCGGGTAAGTTTGAGAAATTTACAAATAGCTGTGAAAAGAAGAGAAGTGAAAAGCAAAGGAGAAAAGGAAAGATAAACCTATTTGAATGCAGAGTTCGAAAGAATAGCAAGGAAAGATAAGAAAGCCTTCCTCGGTGATCAGTGCAAAGAAATAGAGGAAAACAATAGAATGGGAAAGACTAGAGATCTCTTCAAGAAAATTAGAGAGACTAAGGAATTTTTATGCAAATATGGGCTCAATAAAGGACAGAAATATTAGGGACCTTACAGAAGCAGAAGATATTAAGAAGAGGTGGCAAGAATACAGAGAAGAACTGTACAAAAAAGATCTTCACAACCCAGATAATCACAATGGTGTGATCACTCACACTCACCTAGAGCCAGACATCCTGGAATGTGAAGTCAAGTGGGCCTTAGAAAGCATCACTACAAACAAAGCTAGTGGAGGTGATGAAATTCCACTTGAGCTATTTCAAATCCTAAAAGATGATGCTGTGAAAGTGCTGCACTCCATATGCCAGCAAATTTGGAAAACTCAGCAGTGGCCACAGGACTGGAAAAGGTCAGTTTTCATTCCAATCCCAAAGAAAGACAATGCCAAAGAATGCTCAAACTACCACACAATTGCACTCATCTCAGGCTGTAGTCCATGGGGTCACTAAGAGTCAGAGAGGACTGAGCAACTTCACTTTCACTTTTCACTTTCATGCATTGGAGAAGGAAATGGTGACCCACTCCAGTGTTCTTGCCTGGAGAATCCCAGGGACAGGGGAGCCTGGTGGGCTGCCATCTATGGGGTCGCACAGAGTCGGACACGACTGAAGCAACTTAGCAGTAGCAGCAGCACACACTAGTAAAGTAATGCTCAAAATTCTCCAAGCCAGGCTTCAGAATATGTGAACCGTGAACTTCCAGATGTTCAAGCTGGATTTAGAAAAGGCAGAGGAACCAGAGATCAAATTGCCAACATCTGCTGCACCATCAAAAAGCAAGAGCATTCCAGAAAAACATCTATTTATGCTTTATTGACTATGCCAAAGCCTTGGACTGCATGGATCACAATAAACTGTGGAAAATTATGAAAGAGATGGGAATACCAGATCACCTGAACTGCCTCCTGAGAAATCTGTATGCAGGTCAGGAAGCAACAGTTAGAAGTGGACATGGAACAACAGACTGGTTCCAAATAGGAAAAGAAGTACGTCAAGGCTGTATATTGTCACCCTGCTTATTTAACTTACATGCAGAGTACATCATGAGAAATGCTGGGCTGGAGGAAGCACAAACTGGAATCGAGATTTCTCGGAGAAATATCAATAACCTCAGATATGCAGATGACACCACCCTTATGGCAGAAAGTGAAGAGGAACTAAAAAGCCTCTTGATGCAAGTGAAAGTGGAGAGTGAAAAAGTTGGCTTAAAGCTCAACATTCAGAAAACGAAGCTCATGGCATCCGGTCCCATCACTTCATGGCAAATAGATGGGGAAACAGTGGAAACAGTGGCTGACTTTATTTTGGGGGGCTCTAAAATAACTGCAGATGATGATTGCAGCCATGAAATTAAAAGACTCTTACTTCTTGGAAGGAAAGTTATGACCAACTTAGATAGCATACTAAAAAGCAGAGACATTACTTTGTCAACAAAGGTCTGTCTAGTCAAGGCTATGGTGTTTCCAGTAGTCATGTATGGATGTGAGAGTTGGACTATAAAGAAAGCTGAGTGCTGAAGAATTGATGCTTTTGAACTGTGGTGTTGGAGAAGACTCTTGAGAGTCCCTTGGACTGCAAGGAGATCCAACCAGTCCATTGTAAAGGAAATCAGTCTTGGGTGTTCATTGGAGAGACTGATGTTGAAGCTGAAACTCCAATACTCTGGCCACCTGATGCAAAGAGCTGACTCATTGGGAAAGACCCAGATGCTGGTCAAGATTGAGGGCAAGAGGAAAAGGGGGGAACAGAGGATGAGATGGTTGCATGGCATCACTGACTCAATGGACATGGGTTTGAGTAGACTCCAGCAGTTGGTGATGGACAGGGAGGCCTGGCATGCTATGGTTCATGGGGTCGTCAAGAGTCGGACACGACTGAGCAACTGAACTGAACTGAACTGAAGTTTGAGAAATGGGGGAGTTTTTTAAAACAGTAAATAAGAATAGGACTGAACATGGACTTCCCAGGTGGCTCAGTAATAAAGAATCTGCTTGCCAATGAGTTGGGAATATCCTTTGGAGAGGGAAGTGGCATTCTACTCCAGTATTCTTGCCTGGGAAATCCCGCAGACAGAGAAGACTGGTGGGCTATAGTTCACAGGATCGCAAAGAGTCAGTCGGACAAGACTGAGCACACACTTAGAAGGAATAGCAGTAGGATTAAACACATGAGACATTCTGAGAACTCCTGCAAGGATTGGCACCACACATTCACTATTCTGAAGGGGAAGTCATCAGCACACTAAGGATGTGATTCAAAACTAGACCGTTGTTCATGGTTTAATATTTCTGAAATCATGTCATATTAAAGTTGATATGTGCAGTATAAGCAGCACCATGTGAAGGTTGATACACACGTCATATAGTGTGACTTCACTTATTCCCAAAGGCTGCTGTATAGTTGATGGTACAGAGGACAATCGATGAAGCCAGACCAGACATGGAGGGCATGGTGAGGCAGTCCAGACATGAGCTACCGCAGGAGCCACCACTGCCCCATTAAGATGCGAAGTGGGAGGTGGTCACAGCGAACCCATCTTCCCCAGGCATGTGCTTCTTCAAAAGCTGGCATCTCAGTGGGAGGCTTAGTACCCAAGCTGGGTTTCTGGATAGAGGGGCTGTCTAGCAGAAGCAGGATCCTTGTGGGAGGAATGGTCCCACCATAGACACTGCCTGAAACAGAGAAAGGAAGAGTGTGGTCCTCAGCACAAGTCTCCCAGTGGCGAAATCAAGCCAGAGATCAGTGACAAAAAAGCCTGGGGAGTCTGGTTTTCAGAGAAAAGGATCAGACAAAGGAGGGCAGGAAAGGAAGGAAAGAGTAAACAGAAAGTGCTTGGAAGAGCACACAGGAAGTGCCTGGAAGAGCCAACAGGAAATGCCTGGAACAGCAAATGGGAAATGCCTGGAAGAGCACACAGGAAGTGCCTGGAAGAGCCAACAGGAAATGCCTGGAACAGCAAATGGGAAATGCCTGGAAGAGCACACAGGAAGTGCCTGGAAGAGCCAACAGGAAATGCCTGGAATAGCAAATGGGAAGTGCCTGGAAGAGCACAGAGGAAGTGCCTGGAATGGCTAGGTCAGGTAGAAGGAGGAAGCTCTCACTGGACATTTCCTGTTTGAGTTTTGTCTTCTGAGGAAAGATGGGCGCATCAGCGGGGAGAGGAGAAAGGCAGGCTTTTCTTTCTCCCATTAGCTGCCGTGTGGCCTCCCTCCCAGGACCCGTGGCAGGTAAGCTCAGCGGATGAGCAGTGGTGTCTAAAAAAGACAAAAGGCAAAGGAAGTTTGGAGGTCAAAGTCCAGACAAGCCTCCATTTGGGGAGAAGATTGGAGTGTTGCAAGGTGGGAGCTGGGAGAGTCAGACATCCTGATGGAGACAAGGAACAGCCAGGCTTAGGTGAGCATGAAAGCCAGCAGCTGCCTTCCCTGAAGACATAGTCCAGTGCAGGACTCAGGATCAACCCAGCAGCAGAAGCCCAGGAGGTTCAGAACTATGAAGACAGCCAGTGGCTCAGGACGAGGCATGGTGCCTACCAACAGTCAGCAGGACCATCAATTTTGGATCAACCATGTGGAATGAGGTGTCCAGGAACTGTGCGTGAAACCAAGGAGTCTGTGCAACAAAGCAGGAGTGGCTGGAGGAAAATCAGGAAGATCAGAGGCTGAGGCAGCCTTGAATCCTGCTGGGACAGAGCAGATGGTCCAGCCTAATCCTGAGCCCTGGGCTTCAAGGAGACCTGGGGAGAAGGTATTGAAACTAACATGTGAGAGCCAGGAGCACAGCCGGGACACAAGGTGAGAACCCAGCATGAGGACCCTGGAGAGGAGACTCCAGCAGAATCAGAAGTCTGACTCAAAGTTCAGCAGGGAACAAATGCCTGGGGCAAGGGTCCTTGTGACTCTCTGCTCCAGGCTATGGTCAGGATGGATCCTGGAGGTCAAGTTTCAAGTGGACCCAAGGGGTGAAAGTCAATGGCATATTGTTGCAAGTTTGCAGGGAGCAGAGGTGAGGGACCAGGAAGCCTGTGCAAGGCTCTGGTCTCTTTTGTAAGATAAAGTTGGTCTCATTTGTAAGATAAAGCTGTTGCTGATCATTGGCAGGTTGAAAGGTTGGTTTCTAAAACTGAGTTCGGGCTGAGACGTGAATTGCTTTGTAGCGGTGTGACCAATGGAATTAGGCGTGTTATGCGTGGCCAGAATTTTTTGTCAGGAGCCCAAGTTGCCAAATCCGCTCGTATT
This sequence comes from Budorcas taxicolor, assembly GCF_023091745.1. Classification (NCBI taxonomy): domain Eukaryota; kingdom Metazoa; phylum Chordata; class Mammalia; order Artiodactyla; family Bovidae; genus Budorcas; species Budorcas taxicolor. The sequence continues at coordinate 117,208,088 of NC_068913.1, read as the reverse complement.
TTCTGGACTCTCCTTCCGTTATTCCAGCTAAAACTTCAGACGTTCCCTTCTGTGTAGTGCAGCTGGTCTCTGCCCGCCCCCACCACCCGCGCCACCAAAAACACGGTCTGCACGTAGATTTTCTCATAAATGTAAATAAGGAAATAAGCACCAGGTATATCCTTATGCATAATTCACTTGCACAGTCACTGAATGAGAAGCACACAGTATTTCACTATTGAACTCTCATGGGATGTGGTAACTGCATTTCTGATGCGAAAAATACATTTCCATGATTTAAATAGCATTTTTTGTGGGAATAACTTGAGGCATTTGGAGCAATACCTGCTAGATAATATTTCTTTTGTTTTTTAATACACTCAATTATTCAATCGAAAAATTAATAAGAGGAAACCTTCAACTGTGTAATGGAGTTTAATTTACAGATCATTTCTTAATTCTACTGCACTGGAACAAAGTTAAAAGTGGTGCATATCATCAAAAGATTACCATTTCAGAGTTTAAGATGAGTACATTTAAACTTTATAATGATTTCCCAGAAAATTCTCTGCCTTTCAGAGGAAAGAAATAATGACAACTCACATAGATGAACTTGCTTTGGAAACATCTGACTCCTTAAACAGCCTGTATTTCCTCATTTGACTCACTTAACACCCTTGTGAAGACCACTGTTATACATAAAATAGATAAACTAGTAAGAGCCTACTGCATAGCACAAGGAACTCTATTGAATACTCTGTAATGACCTAGATGAGAAAAGAACCTGGAAAAAGGTGGATGTATGTACAGGAATAACTGATTTACTTTGTGTATGCCTGAAACTAACACAATATTGTGCATCGACTATGTGTGTGCCTGTTAGGCATTCAGTTGTGTCCGACTCTTTGTGACCCCATGGACTGTAGCCCTCCTCTGTCCATAGAATTCTCCAGGCAAAAATACTGGAATGGGTTGCCCTTACCTTTTCCATAGGATCTTCCCAACTCAGGGATCAAATGCCGGTCTCCTGCAGTATAGGCAGATTCTTTACCATCTGAGCCACCAGTATCAACTATATTCCAGTAAAAATTAATTTAAAAAAAAATCCTTGAAGTTAGAACATATCCACATCCTTCTGGCCTCTGTAGAGTGCCACCACTCTTGGCCTGAGACTCAGCCCTCTCCAGGGCTACCAGCTTGCCCTCAGGAGAAAGGACGCAGCTGGCCCACCCACGGTCACACGTGTCAATCTAAGCGCACCCACCCACCCCCAGCTGATGGCTACCTTTCCTGGCATCTGATGCTGAAGGCACAGCAGCACATTCTGACTCCAAAAACTACCAGTGGGCCCCACACGTGGGCCCAGAAAACACCACATGGCTGGACTTGGGACACTGCCATGTGAATGAGGGCCTCACGTCCCTGCGGAAGGGTTCCTGGAGGCCTGGGGGGTGCCCACTGGTGCCTTTCAGAGGCCCCTCTGCCCACTGAGGTCAGCAGCCCGCCACTCGCCTCTAAAACTGATCCGTGCCCCCAGAAAGGTTAACTGTCGCTCTGATTGCCGCGGAAGCTGGGGCAGCGGAATGAGTATTTTTAGTGTCCTTTGGTATTCATTATCAAACATTTGCTAACATCACCTAAAAGCCCATGGCCATGATTTTCCAAGGACAGGAGTAGGAATGGCTGAGGGACAAAACATAGCAGCTCCACCGTGGGGGCCTCTGCCTGAGATCGCTCCCCTCCTCTGCTTTTCCAGCACGCCCTTCAGCACCACTACCAGGGAGCAGGAAAGGCCGGACCCCAGAAGGTATTACAAGGAGCTGGACCACAGCTCTCTATGTCCTCCCATGGCTGTCCCTGGAGCTGTGGAGGCCGCTTCCCACTGACTCGTGTTTAGATCAGCTGTGGAAATGCAGGGATGGGGCAGAAGAGACGCACCAGATACGCTTGGAGACAAGACATTCACAGCTGCAGGACAAAGACCTCACAGGAAGTGCTCTCTCTCTGGGCCCTCGCAGTGCCTGGGAGTGCACCATCAACATTTTTCAAAGCATGGATCAACACACTTTTGGGGATGACAGAGGGTGACATGGTTGGATGGCATCACTGACTCAGTGGGCATGAGTTTGAGTAAACTCCAGGAGTTCGTGATGGACAGGAAGGCCTGGCGTACTGGGGTCCATGGGGTCACAAAGAGTCGGACACAACTGAGCAACTGAACTGAACTGAAAGTATGGATCATTTCAAGCACAGCAAGAATGATGGAACAAGCCCCCACCTCGTATCCACCCTGTAGTGGGCATTTCTGCAGACCTTAGCCCTTTGCTCATGCAGCTGTCACAGGGATGCTGAGAGGAGGAAATAAAAGACATGGGACACGTGACCCCTGTCAGCACAGGTGTGGGCTGGCATGGGTGCCAACCCAGGGGCGAAGCTTGTCTGGAGATCATCGCTGTTCACCCCACTGCTCTGTAACCTGGATGGTACAGGGGGACCCGCACACGCTCCTGACTTCAGTAAAAACACAAAGTCTCCCTGCGATGCAAAGGCTTTTTCCCTGTACAGGATGCAGAGCAAACATCTGCTGGCAAGAGACAGTCTCTTCCGGCAGAGGGGGGAGGCACGCGGTTGGGGCCACATCTGTCAATCAAAGGGCCACAGCAAAAGTGTGTGTCGTGTTCTCAACAAGCACACGTCTGCAGGTTCTTTTGGATTTGGAGGGACGGATAGACAGCAAACATCGATTCCAGTTCGTTAAAGGCATTGAGCTGCCCAGAGAGGTCCTGCATTTCCGGTGTCACTGTCTGTCTTTCTGGAGGAAGAATGCGACCCCACAGCTTCATCTGGTGACAGACAGCACATACGAGCAAAGCACCAATTAACTCAAACCTTGTTCTCCGAGGGCTTCTGCCTGCTGGGTGTTGCTTACGGACCATGAGGAACTGAAGTCTAAGGCTCGGGGGTTGAGACCACTGCCGCATGAGACAGCAGAGGGGAGCAAACGATCACGGTGAGTGAAGGCAGAATGCACAGCCACGTGTTGATTAAAGGGCTCTGAAAACAGAGCATTAAAACTAAGACAATCAAATAACTCAGAATAAAGGGATGTAAAAAGACAGCATTCAATGACTAAAATGTAAGTGAATAAATAAAAGAGAGATTTGATTAACTGGACTCCACCTAAATGAAAAGCTCTGATTTTTTATTATTTTTTGAAGATGTGTTTTATTGAAGTACAGTTGACTCACAATGCTAGGTTCATCCGTGCTGTACAGTAAAGGGATTCTGTGATACCTATAGACACACTCTTGAGCCCAGTCCCCTGTGCTGTATTGTGGGACCTTGTTTATCCATCCTAGGTATAATAGTTTGCGCCCGCTACTTTCAAACTCCCAATCCCCATCTCTCCCCACAAAACTTCTGCTCTTTACAAGATGCTATTAAGAAAACAAAAAGTCAGCCTTGGGTGAGGATAAAATAGTTTTAAATCCTGTAGCTTATAAAAGTATACCATACAACCCAGCAATTTCACTACCAGCTGTATCTCTTAGAGAAATAAAAGCATATCCACACAAAACCTTGGTCATGAATGTTTATAGCAGCTTTATGTATAATCGCCTGCAACTGGGAACAGCCCAAATGTCATCGACAGGTGAATAGATAAGCAAAATGCACCATCCATATCTGTAGTAATATCTCTCTCAGATGATAGTACTCAGCCATTTAAAATAATAAACCTTTGATGCCCTGCAACCTGGATGACTCATCAAATAACCATACTTATTTATTTTTGTTTTTATTTATGTATTATTTTTTGAAAAATAATCATGGTGATTGAGTTTAGATAAACCAAATACACTGTAGGCTGCCATTTATATAAAATTCTAGATGACACAAATCAATCCTGTTGACAGAAATAAGGCCAGGGATTTTGTGTTGATGGCCGGGGATGGGCAGGGAGACCAAGGGGTGCACTGGGGCTCTCATGGGTGAGCACATGTCAACACTTGTCAAGCTATAGCCTTCACACTCATAGTTCATTATATGCCAATTTTACTTCAATAAAACTTTAAAATACACAGGAAAGTAAACAGAGCCCGAAAAACGACACACTAAAAAATGGAATATAAAAATAAGCAGTATAGAAAAGAGAAGAACAGAAATACGTGAAACCTGGAGAAAACAAATGAGATAGAAACCCGAGCACGTCAATGATTACATTAGATGTGTATGTTCTATACAGTCTAATTATAAGACACAGATCTTCAAACTTGATTTAAAAAAGCAAATCCCACGACAAGTTGTCAACAGGAGAGACACTTCAGATTCAAGGACACAAATAGCTTGGTCATGAAAGGATGAAAAAGATGTTCTGTGCAAACATCGATTGTGAAAGACCTAGAGCAACAGTATTAATACCATAGAAAATAGCCTCAGAGACAGGAAATACTGCTGAGTCAAAGAGGGACATTTCAGGACAACACAAAGTGTCAATTCACAGTTCAGTTCAGTCGCTCAGTCATGTCCAACTCTTTGTGACCCCATGGACTGCAGCATGCCAGGCCTCCCTGTCCATCACCAACTCGCGGAGTCCACCCAAACCCATGTCCATCGAGTCGGTGATGCCATCCAGCCATCTCATCCTCTGTCATCCCCTTCTCCTCCTGCCTTCAATCTTTCCCAGCATCAGGGTCTTTTCAAATGAGTCAGCTCTTCAAATGAGTCAGGTGGCCCAAGTATTCGAGTTTCACATTCAGCATCAGTCTTTCCAATGAACACGCAGGACTGATCCACAGGAAAGCATAAAAAATATTAATGTATAGATGATGCTCAAGTTGAAGCTCCAATACTTTGGCCTCATGCAAAGAGCTGACTCATTGGAAAAGACCTTGATGCTGGGAATGATTGAAGGTGGGAGGAGAAGGGGATGACAGAGGATGAGATGGTTGGATGGCATCACTGACTCAGTGAACATGAGTCTGAGTAAGCTCCGGGCGTTGGTGATGGACAGGGAGGCCTTGTGTACTGCGGTCCAGGGGCTGCAAAGAGTTGGACACGACTTGGTGACTGAACAATAGACAACTAACAGCAAAGTTCTACCTCTAATGTTAATCACAGGATAATAGAGGAAAAGCGTGCATAGCCTTTGCCCCCTGGGTTTCTCTGCCTGTAGAGGTGAGCAGAAGTTAAGCTCCTGTGGTTGAGTTTGCAGAGATTATGGCTGAGGCATCAGGCCCACCTGTAGTGTAGACAGGAAGACCGGTGAATGTGAGCCAGGGGCACAGTGGGTATAGACAGGTGTGACTGTAAAGAGGGAAGCAGATGGGGCTGGAGGTGGGACCAGGAATGGACTGAGAAAACAGATGGGAGGAGAGAGAAAATGACTCCGACCTGCAGCTTCACGAGCCAAGTTCCACACATCGACTTTCTGCTTGTGTAAAAGATGAAATGGGGGTCATCCCCACACCGCAGGTGGAAGACTGAGGTCCTGGGGGGAGAAGCACGTCTCCCGGGAGCAGGTTTATGACTGAGCCAGACTCCTAAGTGTCTGGTCCACTGGCCACACCAATCTCCGTGTGGGCAGCCCCTCCTATCATCTCTCAGGGTGACTCTAAGCTCACATGGTCCCTGGGGCCAGCTTCTCATACAGTCTGAGAACGCAGGAAAGGCCTCTTGGCACTGGCATGTATTTTCCCAGGATCGAGTTTGCTGGTTCTGCCTGTAAGGATGTGAAAAGAGGGCTTTGAAAGGCGGGTGACATCCTGGAGATACAGAGGCTCATCTCTCCTTCACCCTCCTGGGGTGGCTGGATCGAAATAACAGCACCTACAAGGACTAGCCGGGTGAGTGATGTCTCTGCCTCTGACACCGGCTGTGTCTGAGAAGCCAGAGAAGCAGGGTGATTAGCTGAGAGCTCCAGGCACCACCGGGAGACACGGCCCCCACCCTCTTTCCGCAGTGGATGCCCTTGACCTCATTAAAAATAAGATGCGGCAGGAATCAGAGAGGACCCAGCCTCAGCCCTGGAGCCTGCTAAGATTAGTGGGAGTTCGGAATGCCCTCCCCCGCTTCTTGGACCTAGACTTCTAACGAGGGGCCAGGGGCAGCATGCTCCATTAAAAACCCATCAGCTACAGAAATTATTTTTAGTAAATTGATGACTTCGTGGAGGGCTGGGAATGCTACACGGAGGACTGGAGCGGTGACAGGGACAGCCAGGTCAAACCATGTCAGGAGCTGGAGCTGGAAAGGTGGGAAGCATGTGTGCCCCAGCCCTGTCACAGCCCAGCTGTGCAAAGGTAGGCAAGGCACTCGACCCCTGAGAGCTTCAGTTCCCGTCTTCATGGTAACTACATTGTAACGGTACGAAGAGCAGTGACGCAATATGCAAAAGGCTTTGAGCAGTGCCTGCCCGGTGCATGACAGCTGATCATGAGAAACTGTAAGTCAGTGCTTTCTTATTAGTCCACACGAAGTCCCTGACCTACAAGTAGGATATGTTCCGTTATTTCCTATGTTAGAAATCTGTTTATGTCATTGTTGTACCCAAAACACACTGACTGGTTTTCACAGCAAAGTGGTGGTGGGAAGCACACATTCTGGAATCTACTGGAGTTTGAATCCTGGTTCTGCCCTTCATGGGCTCTGAACTCCCAGCCACTCACAAACCCCTCTTTGTTGCAGTGTTTTGTTTTGTTTTTCTGAGGATAAGAAACATACAGAGTTGTTGTAAAGATTAAATGAGCTACTACTGTTATGTATCACCCTTTGTTCCTGAAACGTCTCCCGCCAGGCTCCTCCTCTGTCCATGGGGATTCTCTAGGCAAGAATATTGGAGTGGGTTGCCATGCCCTCCTCTAGGGGATTGTCCCAACCCAAGGATCGAATCCACATTACGGGTGGATTCTTTACCATCTGAGCCACCACGGAAGCCCAAGAATCCTGGAGTGGGTAGGCCTATCCCTTCTCTGGAGATCTTCCTGACCCAGGAATTGAACCGGGGTCTCCTGCATTGCAGGCGGATTCCAGCTGAGCTACCCGGGAAGCCCTAAAGATTCAATGAGCTACTTCTATTCACCCTTTGTTCCTGAAAATTCTTTCTCGTGAGAGTGTGGACACAGGATGGGCATGGGGACAGGGGGCAGAAGACAGGAGAGAGAGAGAAGGTTTCTTTTTATTCCTGAGTGTCCCTGGTTCTGTCTTGAGGCAGATCGCAGTCCGGCTGAAGGCTGCACCTGGACCCCTCCATATCTCAGTTATGACCATGAGCAGATTGATTTGGCTATAAGCCAGGTAGCAGGGGGCCTTCAATTCAAGGCTGCCTCTTTGATTTTGCAGTTGGCTTGAAATCCCAAAGGCAGGGAGGCCTTGCCAAGAGGATCCCAGGAGCAGCGTGGGAAGTGAAGCAGTATCGGGGCTGCCTCATTATCTGCAAAGCCCCTCCCCACAGTTGCTGATGGCTACTGCTCCAGCACGAACACATGGGCTTGCTTAGCTGTTCTTGCAGCAGTTTCTGAGCTCCAAGGGCAGAACGCCAACTGCAGAAAGGAGTTCTGCTACTTGGGACCAGAAGGGAGGGACGTCGAGGTGTGATTGCCCTGCTGTTGTTCAGCCTCTCAGTCATGTCTGACTCTGCGACCCCGTGGACTGCAGCACACTAGGCTTCCCTGTTCTTCACTGTCTGCCGGAGTTTGCTCATGTCCATTGAGTTTATGATGCCATCCAACCTTCTCATCCTCTGTCACCTCCTTCTCCTCTGAAGTATTAGAAAACCTACAGGATGATGTCTCCAGAGCACTTAATATTTAGTGATAAGCACAGTGAGGGGTAAAAGGAGGTGAGTTTCTGTCCCTAGGGCACTTACTTTCTATATGGAAGTCTCTTTCCTTCCCAGTCTTCAGAGGGTGGTAGCCGAGGGCACTGTGCTGGGCAAGCCAAACTCAGGGTCTTTTCTGCACCTGAATGTATTAGATGGTGAGATTGTGAGTCCAGTCCCAGGACAGATGAAACTTTGGGGGATCTTGGGAGGAGGTAGGCATGTAAGATGAATACAATTAACTTGTGGCTAGAATGTGAACAATGTGCTTCTTTTTTAATTGGTGTATAACTGCTTTACAATGTTATGTTAGTTTCTACTATAAACAAACAATGTGAATCAGCTATGTATATATACATATATTCCTTCCCGCAAACCTCCCTGCTATCAGTGTGCTTTTAAAAAGAAGAACAAGTATCAACCAAAGAAAAATTATTTGAGGACTCGTTAATGAGTGTTTCCCTGGTGGTTCAGACAGTCAAGAGTCCAACTGCATAAGGCAGAAGACCTGGGTTTGATCCCTGGGTTGGGACGTTCCCCTGGAGAAGGAAATGGTAACCCAGTCCAGTTTTCCTTGCCTGGAGAGTCTCCCTGTTTACAGTGAAGCTGGCGGGCCACAGTCCACGGGGTCACGAAGAGTCAGACAGGACCGAGCGACTGAGCACAGTATAAATCAACGTCTTGAAACTATGATAGGAAAAAAAACAAAAAACAAAAAAGAGACTATCCCTGGTCTCTAGGAGTTGGGGCAGGAATTGACTGGGAAAGGGTGTGAGAGGACTTACAGGGCTGACGGTTTTATACCATGATAGGGTTTAGATTATATAGGCGTATTCATTTGTCAAACTCTATGTACGCAAAAGACTGGTGCGTTTATCATGTGTAAGAGTTACTTCAAAAGAAAAAAAATGTAAAAAGTGTTGAACTCTTATTAGTGATAAAAATAAATTTGGAAATAAACATATTAAAAATATATATGTCTGCATATGTTTTGACCCTCCAGGAAAAGGGTGATTCTAATTCACCTCTGGAGACAAGCTGTCTTAATGGCTTACTTCTAATGAATAGGGCGTGGCAGAAGAAACCCAGGGCTGGGTCTTAAAAGAGATACAGCTTCTATCTCAGCTTGAGATGCTTGCCCTCCACATCCAGGTTGACAGACTCCCACAGGGAGTAGCTTCAGGTGTTTCTGACCAATTGCTATTAATAGGAGTTGTTGGGTTGCTCCTCTAACCATAGCATCCGGAAGACTCAAGACAAGTCTCCTGTCTCAGACTCTTGTACCGACTAAGGCACTGTTCCTCCCTGGTCCTTTCTCCTGTCGCCTGTTCCTACATGGCCCCAGACCATGACTCTGCCGCAGTGCTCAGCCTTGTGTGACCTACACCATGACCTTGGTCTGTGTGCCTTTCAGCTGGCACCACTCACTGACCAGCGCAAAGGCAGTCCTGAGTGTAAGTGGCTTTCTCAGGGCTTGACTCGTAAGCAAGGAGGAAGCTCTGCCTGTATGAATGATATTCTTTACTGGGATGCCATAGTCCCACTAATTCCCACTTAAGGACTTCGAACTTCCTCTGCGGCTGCTCTTGGCTCCCTGCCCCACCAACTCATTAATTGTTGCAGCTGGAGGCGTTTAACCACCAGCCCCAGACTCTCTGTCTACCCCTGTCCTTGGTGAGGGAATCACAAGGACTCCTGGACCATAGTAGAGGGACTTCAGGCAGCTGGGCCACTTTCTCCATTCTGATCACTGCTTTTCTGCCAGGTCCCTGGAGAGCTGGCCACGCACAGTGCCAGGTTCATCAGCTGACTTGCCTTCTGGGAACTGAGACTTTCCTTTATCCCTTGAGGCCTGAGAGGCAAGGCCGTCCTTTCCCCAGCACATTCTTCACAGCTGGAATCCTGGGTGTGAAATTCATTCTCTGTGAGTTGTTCCATAGAATTTCCCAGATGATAGTGACGACCTTCGCTGAATTTTTCCCCACCACCGAGGCGATGACTCCAGTCTGCTCTGTCCCGGTGCTTTGCTGGGATCCACATTGTAAAGTCCCCTCATCAGACCTCACACCACCAGCTACATCCTACATCCTGATGATGCAATGGGAGGCTCTAGGACACAAGCTGGCTTGTAGGGACCACTCTGGGAATGTCGCGGAGGGGATGAGTTATAGGACAGAGGGAAGGCTTTTCCTGAACGAGGAAAGCAAGCCAGTGTGACTGCCCCACTCAGAGGAATCCCTCCTCTCCCTGGCCCCAGGTGACAGTCAGCATCGCCTTGTCACCGCCTCCACCTGGCATTGGAGTGAGCCCCAGGGTGCCTGCCACGGAGTCACTGCCCCAACTCAGCCGCCTGCCAGAGCGACTGGGGGTGGTCTCCTGAGGACGCTGGGTGAAGGCCATGGTGCGCGTGTGCACGCTCAGTCATGTCCGACTCTTTGCGACCCATGGACGGTAGCCCACCAGGCTCCTCTGGCCGTGGGATTCCAGGTCCAAGAATATTGGAGTGGGTCGCCATTTCCTCCTCCCAGGAATCTTCCCGCCCCAGGGATCGAAACTGTGTCTCTTGGGTCTCAGATACGTCGTCAGAAAGGTCCTTTACCACTAGCGCCACCGGAGAGGCCCAACCAACGTCACTAGGAGCCACTGTCCCTGAAAGAGCTACCAGTCCTGTTGGTGAGCCAGGAACCTGTCAGTAGACAGGACCAATCTTGTGGGTCAAATTCTCAGGGAAGAAAGGCTTCCTAACATGTGACGGGGGCAGGGGGACAAAATCCAGACCGGCCGCGGCAGCGAGTGTTGCTGCTCACAGAGGATCCACACGGGGGTCTCCATCCTCAGGCCCCTGCTTGTCTGAGGCTAATGCAAACACACGCGTCTTCCGCAGCCTGGCTCTCTCTCTGTCTCTCTCTTCCTCCCTCTTTACTCTTCTCTCTCCCTCCTCATCCCTTTCTCTCTCCCTTCATCTCTCTCTCCACGAACCCAGAAGGAAGGCATGCTAAGATACTGTAGCTGCATTATGAAAACAGTTTAGACCCCAGAGTCGCTACCAAGAACAGCCAAGTCCCTGAGAGGCATGCAGTGAAGAGATGGAGGGGAGGTCACGTAGGGTGCCCACGCAGGAGGCCCACTCGGCCACGTGCGTGAGAACCAGGTCTCTACATATGCCAGGGTTGAGAGGCTAGGGTCCATTTGCTACAGCAGCTTAGCTTATTCTAGTCCGTCTAATATACACTGGGTATTGTTAGGATTTCTTCACCTTTGGTTTTCTACTCATCTTTTGTGAAACTTGCAGGGCTGAAGTTCTGTTGAGACACATTAAGCAGCCCGACACGGAATTATGGTGACCAGTGGGAACTTACGTACTAGCAGTCTCGAAATGTCCGCTGAGGACTGAAAGTGAAAGTGAAGTCACTCAGTCGTGTCCGACTCTTCGCAACCCCGTGGACTGTAGCCCACCAGGCTCCTCCATCCATGGGATTTTCCAGGCAAGAGTACTGGAGTGGATTACCGTTCCCTTCTCCAGGGGATCTTCCCAACCCAGGGATCGAACCCAGGTCTCCTGCATCACAAGCAGACACTTTACTTCAGAGCAACCAGGGAAGCTATAGGACTGGAGGGTCTCATAGTGATGAACTAAGAATACTGCTTTAGATATGAGGTTCGGTGGGTTGTGTGTGTCTCTGGAGCAGAAGGAACAGCAGATAGAGCCAAGATCCCTTCCCCCTCGGGAGACTGTTACTCCTTGAAAAGAGACGCTGAGCAGAGAGGCTTGAAGGCCCTTTGCTGGAGGACCCAACTCCACATGGCTGAGAGCAGGTCCAGACGAAGGCTCTGTCAGGACAGAAGGCCAGAAGGCAATATCCCACCCACACTTATCTTAAGACCTCTTGCTGAACTTGAGATGCTGCTCGTGCCAAGACACCTCTGTCTCAGAGCTCTCCTTGGAGTGGTCAGTTACCCCCTTTTCCCTACTTGGCTGGCCTGTGTTGTGTTCTGAATGTGAGCAATCTCTGATTCATGGATTGAATGTTGGCTACTGGTCATGTATCTCCAATCCTGTGACTCTTACCTGTCCCTCCTGCCAGGCCCTGCAACAAACTGGGTATTCTGGAAGGTGGCCCAAATAGAAACTAGTGAGCTGGGTGTTTCAGGTGGAGAAAGAGCATGGACCAAGAACTCTGGGGGGACTTGCCTGGTGGTCCAGCGGTTAAGACTCCCTGGACTATAGCCCAGCAGTCTCTTCTGTCTATGGAATTCTCCAGGCAAGAATACTAGAGTGGGTAGCTATTCCTTTCTCTAGGAGATCTTCCCGACCCAGGGATCAAACCCAGGTCTCCTGCGTTGCAGGCAGATTCTTTACCAGCTGAGCCACCAGGGAAGCCATACTTTCACTTTCCAGAACTCTGAGGGGACGTTTCTGGTGGTCCAGTGCTTAAGATTCTGCAATTCCACCGCAGAAGGCACATGTTCGATCCTTGGTCAGGAAACTAAGATCCTGCAAGACACACAGCCAAAAAAAAAAAAAAAAGAATTCTAAAGTAGGATACAACAAAAACAAATGTGGGAAATTTAAGCTTCTCCTCTGAAGTCACCCGGAATAGCTTTTGCTGACACTAAATCTCCAATTACAAGCTGTAAATCATCTTGCATATTATTAGTCCTGACGATTTTTCAGTGTGATGTGACATGTTCCAGGCCCCTCCATCAACTGTCAAGAAAAGAAATGTCAGATGCTGAGCTGCCTGGCCTGCTGGGGAGCAATGAAGCAGCATTATTTGCAAAGCTTATCAGCCTGGAAGGAGCTCCGGACTGGGAGTCAGGCTGTTGATTCTAAGCCCGGCCCCTCTCAGCTCCAGCCAAGGCCATGAATACATATCCGTTGAGCTATTACTGTGAATGAGAAGGTTGGAAATGATGATCTTCATGGTTTCCCTAATAGCTCAGTTGGTAAAGAATCCACCTGCAATGCAGGAGACCCCGGTTTGATTCCTGGGTCTGGAAGATCTGCTGGAGAAGGGATAGGCTACCCACTCCAGTATTCTTGGGCTTCCATTATGGCTCAGCTGGTAAAGAATCTGCCTGCAATGCGGGAGACCTGGGTTCAATCCCTGGGTTGGGAAGATCCCCTGGAGAAGGCAAAGGCTACCCACTCCAGTGTTCTGGCATGGAGAATTCCATGGCCTGTATAGTCCACGGGGTCGCAAAGAGTTGGATACGACTGAGCGACTTTCACTTCCGTGGTTTCCGCTTGTTTTGATGATTGTGTACTATTGTGATGCTAACAAGGCTTATATTTCCTGAAGTTTGCCACTCTTTGTTATTCCAAGAAAGCTCAGCAAAGCAAACAGTTTGAACACATCTGCAGCCATTTGCATGCAACTCAGCAGGGGGCATCCATGACTCTGCCGGGTAGCAGGGGAGGCTGGCTTTGGTCTTGTGGCATCCTGGTAGGCGGAACTCAGTCTTGGTGAGCGATCTTCTGAGAGAGGAGAATCTTCCTGGTTTGTTCATAAGAATGCTCAGAGTCAGCCTCATGGATATCTGGCCCCACAACCTGTCCTTTGTAAAGGCCACTGAAGTGAAGTGAAAGTCGCTCAGTTGCACCCGACTCTTTGTGAACCCATGGACTGTAGCTCACCAGGCTCATCAGTCCATGGAATTCTCCAGGCAAGAATACTGGAGTGGGTTGCCATGCCCTTCTCTAGGGCATCTTCCCGACCCAGGGATTGAACCTGCGTCTCCTCCACTGCAGGCAGATTCTTAACCATCTGCGCTACCAGGGAAGCCAAAGACCACCGCACTTTGTTTAAATGCTGGGAGTTTTCAAACTAAGCATTAACGTGACTTGTCAGCCAGATGAATGCGGACAAGTCACTTAACCTGGCTGAGCCTATAACTCCGTTTGTACAATAGATATAATCGTATCTACTTTACAGGATTGTTACCTATATTCAGTGAAGTTCTATATAGGAAAACCTATAACAAAATCTGTTTGACAGAGTAGACTCTTACAAAACTTAATGAACAGAAGTACAGGGGGGCAGATGGACGGACGGATGGCAAGTATTCTATCCACAACCAGCTACTGGGGGTGGGGGACGTACCTAGTGGTCCAGTGGTTAAGAACCCACCTTCCAATGCCGAAGACGTGAGTTCAATCTCTGGTCAGGGAACTGAGGTCCCAGACGCCTAGGGGACACTAAGGCCAAGCACCACAACGAAGACCCAGCATAGTTAAATATATTTTTTTAATTAAACCAACTACTGGGGGGAAACAATCAGTATGACATGAGCTCACCTTCTCCCACAAATAAAACCAGCTACTTACTGGGGAGACAGAGACTGTCTTAGGATATTGTAAGGGGTTTATGGCTTGAACCAAAACATTGCTGGGATCTCTTTGCATTATACTTTTGCTATCTTCTATGGAATGCATTCTCTAAATTCTATATCTGCTGCCTAAAGAAATATTTTTTATAATATTTTTCAGTAACTAACCTCTGGATTCACTTCCATATATATATATATATATATATATATATATATATATATATATAAAATTTTTTTTTTTTTTGGCGGTGCCCCATGACATATGGGATCTTAATTCCTGAGGCAGGAATAGAACCCATGCCCCGCCCCAAGCACTGGAAGTGCAGAGTCTTAACCACTGGTCCACTAGGAAAATCCCAAGGAGTATTTTCCCTCATTATTTGCCTTAAGGCTAATGACTTCAAGCCATTCAATAGCCCCTGTTGTTCTGCTGCTTTTGGATTTCAAAACATTCTGCTCAACTTTCCATTTACTTCATGACTTTACAAACTTTGATCACCCTGACTTTTCCGCCTTCTTTTTCTAGCTTGAAGAGTTTTGTTCTTTTTAGGTTATCCTCCTGAGACAGCTTCAGTGTCCCCTTGATCTTATGACGTTTTCTTCTTTTAAGTTATCTCCAGCACCATTATGCCATTATTCTTAAGAAGCCCTGACTTTCAGTTTGACAACATGTGGGAAGGGAGGGGGAGAGAGTTGAGATCAAATCAGTTATGAAATCAGTGCTCTGAAAATAGAAAGATGTGGTACTTGCCACCTGAGTGACAGGGGCTTTGATGTACCCCACCCTGATGTGCTATTCAACTCTTTCGACACCATGGACTGTAGCCCGCCAGGCTCCTCTGCCCAGGGGATTCTCCAGGCAAGAATACTGGAGTGGGTTGCATTTCCTTCTCCAGGGGATCTTCCCAACCCAGTAATCGAACCAGGGTCTCCTGCGTTGCTGGCAGATTCTTTACTGATCGAGCTATTAGGGAAGCCCCTCGAAATGCTAGAAGAAAATGAGAACTGATGTTAGCACAAGTCTGTGTGCCCAAGGCTCAGTGAGTCCAAACAAACAGAAAGGCTGGCGTTTGGAGCAAAGAAAGATTCATTGCAGGGCCGTGCAAGGAGACAGGTGGCTCACACTCCCCCTCAAAATACCCCGAGATCCCAGAAGGGTTTCAGCAAGGCACTTTTTTTTTTTTTAATTTTAAAATCTTTAATTCTTACATGTGTTCCCAAACATGAACCCCCCTCCCACCTCCCTCCCCATAACATCTCTGTGGGTCATCCCCATGCACCAGCCCCAAGCATGCTGTATCCTGCGTCAGACATAGACTGGCGATTCAATTCTTACATGATAGTATACATGATAGAATGCCATTCTCCCAAATCATCCCACCCTCTCCCTCTCCCTCTGAGTCCAAAAGTCCGTTATACACAGCTGTGTCTTTTTTCCTGTCTTGCATACAGGGTCGTCATTGCCATCTTTCTAAATTCCATATATATGTGTTAGTATACTGTATTGGTGTTTTTCTTTCTGGCTTACTTCACTCTGTATAATCGGCTCCAGTTTAAAAGCCAGATGAGGGAGGAGGGTCTCAGGGGATTGGATGAGCTCATGCACTGTTCTCTGATTGGCTGATGGTGAGGTCACAGGGTGGGGTCACAGATGTTAACAGGATCGGTCCTTAGGCTCCAGAGACCTGGGGGTTATATGCTCCTGATCAAGTAATTAACATCTTCATTTGGTGGGGTTTTCACATCTGTGGAACAACTCAGGAGATTTGCATCAGATACTATTGTGTAGGACCTTCAGAGAGAAGGTACAGCAGAAGGGGTGGGGGCGGCCTGTCCCAGGAAGACCCCACAGGGTCCTACTTGGTTACACTGGGAGCTCCTCTGGGGCGCGTCTAGTCTAGTCTCTTCCACACTTGCTCAGTCGTAAGAATCTTCCAAACCACTGGTTAAATGTTCAGACCCCAAGGCTCTGCACAGACCTGTGCTATCCAAGATGATGGCCACAGGGTGCAACTGGGCCCTTGAAAGGTGGCCACTCCAAGCTGAGTTATACTGTATGTGTACAATATACCCTAAGTGTTACAGTCTTCATTCAAAGAAGGAATTGAAAACATCTCACCACAGTTTTCTATTGACTACATCCTGCAATAAGAGATGATAGCATTTTCAGTACATGGCATCAAAGAAAAGATTAGCATTAACTTCGCTTATGTCTTTATGCTTTTTTTAAAAAACGTGGCTGCTAGAACATCTGCCACGACATGACCGGCCCATACTACATGCTGCTGGACAGGCTGGTCCAGACATACGGATTCAGAGTCCCTGTGGGCGAGGCTTACAGTTGTCCGGCGTTCCTGGTGATACTTATCTGACTGGGAAAACTGGGAGCATGGTGAACTCATTTGACAGAGCAGGAAATTCACATTCAAACAGTCTGATCAGCTTGTCCAAAGTCAGG
Source organism: Budorcas taxicolor (assembly GCF_023091745.1). NCBI lineage: Eukaryota > Metazoa > Chordata > Mammalia > Artiodactyla > Bovidae > Budorcas > Budorcas taxicolor. The sequence continues at coordinate 117,191,505 of NC_068913.1, read as the reverse complement.
CCGAGATCCACATTGTTAACCTCATCACAATGGACGCTGGCTGAGTGCAGAAATTTGGAGCATCTTGTCCACTGATGCTGAGCTAAACGTGTGATTTCAATCCCCCAGCAGCCTGGTCTTCTCCGTTCTCTTCTCCAGGCTGCAGGCAACAAGACGATTCTTATCCACAAGGGAAAGAAAGACAGGTTAGAGGCCATCTAGAAACTATCCTTGCTTGAAAAGCACAGCACAAATCACATTAGCATCTCCTGGAGAGAGTCCTCTTCACAGGCAGGTTTGGCATTCAACTCATATCCATTCCGGGAGTCATTTGTACCACTAAGAAACATAATCAGGGCTGCGCTCAGGGCTCAGTGGTAAAGAATCCACCTGCCAATGCAGGGGAAAGGATTTCGAACCCTGACCTGGGAAGATCCCACACCCCAGAGAGCAACTAAGCCTCTGCACCATAACTACTGAGCCTGTGCTCACGAACCGGAGCCTCGTGCCTCAACTACTGAAGCCCGTGCTCCGCAATGACAGCGACCCCTGCAATGAGAAGCTACACATGCGCCTAGAGATGAACCCCCACCTGCCGCAACGAGAGAAAAGCCCATGCAACCACACAAACCCAGCGCAGCCAAAATAAACGAGGAAACATTTGGTTTTGTTTTAAAAAAGATAGAAACATAATCACCACAGCTCTCCCCCCAGTTCCACCTGTTGGAAATTCTATCTCCTCTACCAAATATAAAGAAGAAGGAATTTTTTTTTCCCCTAAACCTCCTAAGCTATTCAGCACCCAGAGGACTCACTTCCAAGTCCCTCTGGGGCTCATGGTTTCTATTTTCAATCATGCAAGGTGCAGAGAGAAAAGCAGCTCTGAAAGAAACTGGTGCACAGAGAGACCGTGAACACCCTCTGGCCTCTACAGGTGAATGTGAGTGACACAGCAAGAGGCTTCTCAGAATCCAGGGAGGACACGGACTTTGAGTCACCCAGGAATAGCAAGAGCTGAAACCTCATTCCTCTCCCCATCCTCTCCATCCTATACATTACTCACCAGGCAGCTGCAAGTAGGAAGCCCAGTTTTACACCGAGTGATGGAGCGAAGCTTCCGTGTGGGCAAACATTCAGTAAGATGGGGGATGACTCATAGACCATTCCGCTCATTGTTAGAGTGGTCCCCACCTGCCTCTCGGCAGGCTGAAATAATCCGTTGTCAATGCTGCTGCAGAAAAACCTAATTGCAACCCTGGTCCCCCAGCCCCTCTTGAATTGCTCACCCACAGGCTCGGCTTTAATTACATAACACTGGGAGAGAGGAAGGCAGAAAAGACGAAGCCTACGTTGGTTCTTAAGTAAAAATGGAAATTGATCAGTGTTCAGTCACCTGCCCAGGGGCCTGCGGACCATGCGTTGTATCCCCAGGTCATCCAGGAAACTTGCTACTAAGCCTGCTGCGGGGGGCCCTCCGCCAAACTCTCTACACTGAGCGCAGCCTCCAGGAATATGTACATTTTAATCAGTTCTCTGAGTGATACCTGTGCATACTAACCAGTGAAATACCAGCCTAGAACCATGTCTGCCACACTGAATTTTGTTGAAGGGAAGTTGAAGTATGTAGATGAATAAATACTTGTTATGTGTGGGTACACAGGCCTCTTCCCTCAGGCCCCAGACTCTGCTTCTGAATCCCAGCCCCATAGCAGCTACTCTGCAGCAGGACATCTCTGTGGCGGCAGCACCCAGCAGACAGCCTCACCAAAGACCCCTCATCCCCCGATCCCCTGATCTGGACCACAGCTCTGAAAGCTTCATGGGAGCCTGAGCTACTAACTACAGTCCCATATGCCTGACCCCCCCAGAAGACCCTGATGACCGGCCCAGCTCTCTAGTCTACCAATCTACCCTGGGGAGGTGCCATGCAGACCTCTGTGCCTCGGGTCCCACTGCTAGACAAGCCGGGGCTGACCATACACGAGGAATCCAGAGATGGACACCACACGGGGCAAGGCTGCACACTTGGCCTTAGTTCGGAGGATGGGGGGTGGTCAGGGTAGGGAAAAGGAGGAAGGCAGGGTGGAGGCTGTGCAAGAAGCTGACAGAGCAGATGGTGCCCACCACAGCGTTGCTGAGCAAGGGGACAGCACAGGGGAAGCCACGGCCAGCTCTGGTTTCTTTCCATCATTTCAGCCCCAACCGCCCATCTCCCACTTCTGACCCGTCCAGGACTGAGTGTGGGGAGCAGCTTCAGGAGCAAAGGTGATGCTGCTTTCCCAAGGCAAGCACACTAGAGGGTGTGGCGTTGGTGCCACTGGGTTGCATACACAATGAAAAGCAGCTGTGTGCCTCTGTGTGTATCTCTGTGTATGTATCTGTGTCTGTGTACTTGTGTGTGGGTGTCTGTATGTATCTGTGTCTCTGTGTGTGTATCTGTGGATGTCTGTGTGTGTGTGTATCTGTGTGTGAGTGTCTGTGTGTGTGTGTGTATCTCTGGGTGTGTGTGTGTATCTGTGTCTGTGTGTGTGTCTGTGTGTGTGTCTGTGTGTTGGTGTCTGTATGTATCTGTGTCTCTGTGTGTGTGTATCTGTGGGTATCTGTGTGTGTGTGTATCTGTGGGTGTCTGTGTGTATCTGTGTCTGTGGGTGTCTGTGTGTATGTGTATCTGTGTCTGTGCCCATGTGTGAGTGTCTGTGTGTGTGTGTATCTGTGTCTGTGTGTGTGAGTGTCTGTGTGTGTGTGTGTTAGGGTTAGGTGTGTGTGTGGGTTAGGGTTAAGGTTAGGTGTCTGTGTGTGTGTGTATCTGTGTCTGTGTGTGAGTCTCTGTGTGTGTGTGTATCTGTGTCTGTGTGTGTGAGTGTCTGTGGATGTCTGTGTATATCTGTGTCTGTGGATGTCTGTGTGTGTCTGTGTGTGTATGTATCTATGTCTGTGCGTGAGTGTCTGTGTGTATCTGTGGGTGTCTGTGTGTGTGTGTATCTGTGTCTGTGGGTGTGGGTGTCTGTGTGTATCTGTGTCTGTGTGTGAGTGTCTGTGTCTGTGTCTGTGTGTATCTGTGTCTGTGTCTGTGCGTGAGTGTCTGTGTGTATCTGTGGGTGTCTGTGTGTATCTGTGTCTGCGTCTGTGTATCTGTGTCTGTGTGTGTATCTGTGTCTGTGGGTGTGGGTGTCTGTGTGTATCTGTGTCTATGTCTATGTGTATCTGTGTCTGTGTGTGTATGTATCTGTGTCTATGCGTGAGTGTCTTTGTGTATCTGTGGGTGTCTGTGTGTATCTGTGTCTGTGTATCTGTGTCTGTGTCTGTGTATCTGTGTCTGTGTGTGTGTATCTGTGTCTGTGGGTGTGGGTGTCTGTGTGTATCTGTGGGTGTCTGTGTATATCTGTGTCTGTGTCTGTGTGTCTGTGTCTGTGTCTGTGTGTTTCTGTGTCTGTGGGTGTGAGTGTCTGTGTATATCTGTGGGTGTCTGTGTGTATCTGTGGGTGTCTGTGTATATCTGTGCCTGTGTGTGTGAGTGTCTGTGTGTGCACGGGCCTGTGTTTTGCACCTTCCTCAAGACTCTTCCTCTGGGACCCCAACCGCGCCCTGTCCAGCTGAGCAGTCCTCTCCCCAGGTCACCCCTGCACTCGCGTGCCGCTCTCCACCCCCGGCCCCCTCGGCAGGGATCCGGTTTAGGACAGCCTCCAGGCACCTCGCACGGGGGCGGGGGGGGGGGGGGGGATGTTGGGGAAATGTGTGCCTTTGCCTCCTCCCACGGGGTGCTCCGCACATCCTCCTGCCTCCAGGATGTCACGTCCTCCTGCCTACAGGCCATCCAAGGAGACACCAGATACCAGCTGCGTGCTCTGCGCATGGAAATACTTGTGGTCTCCTGTGGTTTTCTTGATTAAAACACCCCATTCCCACCCTCACTGGGGAGCAGAGATGCCCAGAACTCTAGGGCCCCCCCCAAGGGGCTTTCTCCCTCATCCTCCTCAACCTCATCTTTCCGGGTGGGCTGGAGGTTGAAGACGAACTGACACCGATTGAGCAGCTTCAGCTCCTTCCCGAGCGCTTCCTGCTCAAGGGCCCCAGTTCCCGTCTGGTGCTCGCATGCGTTGGGGCCTCAGCCTACCAGGCAACTGTATGCGCCTCCGTTCTGTCTCATCACAACAAAGATTTGGAGCAACGGACATTAAAGCCCTCTGTGCGTCACAGCTCTCGGGTCTTGGGCAAACCGTGTTATAGCTCTTAGACAAATCAGTGTTACAGCTCTATTTTATTTAGAAGATAGCAGGAGAATCCATCCTCGAAGTGTGAGGGCATGCCAACGCAAAGACAGGAAGAGAAGAGAGTGAAGAAGCACGCCAGCGCACGGGAGAGGGGGAGAGAGAGAGCGCACGCTTTGGCTCCTCCTTTTATATGCCCCGCCCCCTCCCTCCCCGGGCCCGCCCCCTCCCTCCCCGGGCCCGCCCCCTCCCTCCCCGGGCCCGCCCCCTCCCTCCCCGGGCCCGCCCCCTCCCTCCCCGGGCCCGCCCCCGCCCCCGGGCCTGCCCCTCCCTCCCCGGGCCCGCCCCTCCCTCCCCGGGCCCGCCCCCTCCCTCCCCGGGCCCGCCCCCTCCCTCCCCGAGCCCGCCCCCTCCCTCCCCGGGCCCGCCCCCTCCCTCCCCGGGCCCGCCCCCGCCCCCGGGCCTGCCCCTCCCTCCCCGGGCCCGCCCCCTCCCTCCCCGGGCCCGCCCCCTCCCTCCCCGGGCCCGCCCCCTCCCTCCCCGGGCCCGCCCCCGCCCCCGGGCCTGCCCCTCCCTCCCCGGGCCCGCCCCCTCCCTCCCCGGGCCCGCCCCCTCCCTCCCCGGGCCCGCCCCCTCCCTCCCCGGGCCCGCCCCCGCCCCCGGGCCTGCCCTGTGCAAATTGGCCTTAGCCAGGAGTGCTGGTTGTTCTTCCTGAGGCCTTCACTCCGGTCCTCGGACCTTCCTTTGACCTTCCTTTGTTCTATTTTCGCAGGCTTTTCCCATCCTTGTCTTTTAGCCACTGCCATTTTGGACTCCTTTTCCCTATTCTAACTACCCAACAAGCCCAAACCGAAGCATCTCATCTGCATATCTTCTTTCTGATATGCAATTATAATTCAAGGTGATATTTATTCAAATGGAAAAGCCTGTTTATAGCAATAGAATTATCAGGTAATCTAGGAGCAAACAGAGGAGGGAGTGTCTAACCTTGTCTGGGACAATTAAGAGGATCTTTGCAAAGGGAGTGATATGTGAGCTGCCTCTGGAGGTCGAAGAGGAGATCTTCAATTCTGCTGGAGACAGGGTGCTTATTCTAGGTTTGATATGGCCGAGTGCTTCTCTGTCTGTGACAGCTCCTGTTCTTTAGACAATTTCAAGAATGGTTTCCCAGATCTGCCAGCCAGCAGCTGTCAAGCCGCTTGTAGGGAGAGGACAGGGAGAAGTGAACAGTAAGGATGGATTTGAACAGATAAGTTAGAAAGAAGCTGCATCTTCTCACTGCACATGCGGTGCACTGACAAAGCTAAGGAAGGGCTTTAAGTCAATGAAAATATTCACATCGCTGCCTGTGTGTGTGTGTGTACACACACACGTATAAATAGGCCATGGGTTTAGAGTCCCTTTTTGCCCCCTTTATCCAAACCCCTTCCAGAAAGTATAGGTAATTTTAGAAAAAGGAAGAAAAGCATGAATACAAGGCCAGAAACTCCCATATAAAGCCCGTGTTCTCCAAAGCTCTCTAAAGGTGCCGAAAGGGAGAAAATAGTAATTGCATTCTACAGAGAGATGCAAAGAGCATGTGAAACATTTGCAGAGTTAATACAAGCTCTCTCAGCCCCCTAAGAAGATGACAGTTTGTCAGTCCGGGCATTTCCTGGGAAGAGGGTAGGAGGCAAGGACAGAACGAGGTTCCCTAAGTCAGGAGATTAATCCAATTCTGCCCTGAGACACCGAGCAGTAGGGCTTTCTCTGCTTCTGCGATGGGCAAAGGTGGAGCTTAGATAAAAGCATTTTAGACTCAGAGGGGGTCTCAGCGATCAAGTCACACAGTGGATTTCACCGATGAGGAAACCAGGCCCCCAAGGCATTCTGAGCCTTGCCTCCAGTCTCATCATGAATCACAGTGACACAGAACTAGGGCACAGGGTTTATGCTCTTAATGTTACACTAAGTATCAGCGGAAATGTCAGCTCCCCTGTGACCGGGGCATAGAGCATGCAGAGTTCTCTCCCTACAACCTCTTTGGAAGCCCCACTAAAAAGAAAGCAAACGGGTGACATTATATTCCAAACCTACAAGGACGCAGAGACCCACTGAGGAGCTGATCCCAGATGAGAGATGTCAACAAAATTCTAAAAGAGGCAAAGCAGATGCTTGGGTGGTAAATAATACATCAGAGTGGAAAAAGCTGAAACCTAATCTCTTGCCGAGAAAGAAAGCAATGAAACGCAAGGCGACTGACACCCTGGATCTGTGCGCAAGCCCCAGGAGGGGAACGCTCCAGGTGCCCCTGAAAGTGGGCTGAGGGTGGGGTAGGGGGCTGGGACGGAATCTGAAGAGCCCCAGGTCCCTCTGCCCCTTCACCCACTCGGTTGGCCAGCTCATCCTCCAACACCCACACAAAGACACAAACACAGACCTCTCCATGCACCGACTCCAAAGGCAGGGCTGAGACAGGCTTGTGTGGGGAGCAGTTTATTTAGGAATCTGATCCTAAGAAGTGGGAGGGAAGGGAGAGCAGAAAGGAAGGGGGAAGGAGACAGAGTCCCTCCCAGGTGCCTTACTCTGTGCGCCAGCCCGTGGGTGACCAGTTGTTCAAGGTCACCGGGATTTCTGAGGAGGCTTGTGAACTGGTTACCAGAACCCCCTACCCTGGGCTTCCCTGGTGGTTTGGATGGGAAAGAATCTGCCTGCAATGCAGAAGACGGGTTCCATTCCTGGGTCGAAAAGTTCCCCTGGAGGAGGGCATGGCAGCCCACTTCAGTATTCTTGCCTGGAGAATCCCATGGACAGAGGAGCCTGACAGGTTACAGTCCATGGGGTGGCAAAGAGTCAGACACAACGGAGCGACTAACACTTGCACACTTTCTTTTCACTTTCCTGCCCTGGGGAAGGAGCGGGAGGTGGAGGTGACTCCATCACCACCTGCGGGGACCTGTGGCATCCATTTCCTTATTCCTCTTGATTGCACACAGGTGATACCTTCTGAGTTCCCCCCTGTGAGGCACCTGGAAGTGTGGGGACAGAATCAAGAGTTGCCAGCCAGAAAATAGTCTTAAATTTGACTACTACATAAGAAAGAAAAAAAAAGTTGCATGGCCCCAAACACTACTACTGGGCTTCCCAGGTGGTGCTAGTGGTAAAGAACCCATCTGCCAGTGCAGGAGACGAAAGAAGTGTGGGTTCGATCGCTGGGTGAGGAAGATCCTCTGGAGAAGGAAATGGCAACCCACTCCAGTATTCTTGCCTGGAGAATCCCATGGACAGAGGAGCCTACAGTCCAGGGGGTCGCAGAGAGTTGGACACGACTAAGACAACTTAGCACACACGCTGTGGAAAACAGTATGGAGATTTCTCAAAAAACTAAAAATAGAACTGTAACAGGAGGGAAAGGGGCAGGGTGCAACTTTTGAAAGAAGGATGTGGCCCAATGACACAACATAAGCCGATTAGAATCAAATGGGACCAAGCTGGCGGACAAGACTAGAACCTGATCCTCAATCAGTAAGTGAAATGACACACCCAGAAGTGCCCGGACAGTTCCAAGCGAAGTGAGTGAAGTGAAGTCGCTCAGTCGTGCCCGACTCTTTGCAACCCTATGGACTGTAACCCACCAGGCTCCTCAGTTCATGGAATTTTCCAGGCAAGAGTACTGGAGTGAGTTGTCATTTCCTTCTCCAGGGGATCTTTAACACCAAGGAGTGGGTGGTGGCCCAGATCCTGGAAATCTCCACCCCTTCCCAAGAAGAGTTGGAATAATCCTCCCACTCATTAACTTAGGAAATTACCCAGCCTATAAAAACTAACCACGCCAAATTTCATGACCATACTCACCCTCTGCGATGGCCCACATTCTGTCTGTGGAGTGTATTTCTCTCTGAATCTGAGCGAATCTATTTCTTACCTATCACTTTGTCTCTCATTGAATTCTTTCTGTGATGAGACATCAAGAACCTGAGCTTTATTATGTCCTGAAACCAGGTACCATGGGTTTTGGTTGGGTTTGAGTCACAACCACGTTTGGTTTAAGTCCCAAACAGGGTTTCGGCTGGGTTTGAGTCCAAGCCACATGGGTTCAAGTCTCAAACTGGATTTTGGCTGGGTTCATCAAGTCCCAGGACATATGGGTTCAAGTCCCAATCTGTGGTAAACGGTTTCAGAACTACGATAGGACCAGCAATTCCGCTCGTGGATACATATCCAGAAGAAGAAGAAAAAAAAAACCCACTAATTCTAAAAAATACAAGCACCCCAATGTTCATAGCAAACATTATTTCCAACAACAGATAAATGGATAAAGACGTGGTGCATATATACAAGGGACTATAACTCAGCCACTAAAAGAGCAAAAGTTTGCCATTTGCAGCAACATAGGTGGAGTTGGAGGGCATTAGGTAAGTGAAATAAGTCAGAGAGAGACAAATACTGCCCCACATGGCTTGTGTGTGAGATCTAAAAACTACAGCAGCCTAGCAAATATCAGTTTTAAAAAGCAGCAGACCCATAGATACAGAGGACAAAGCAGTGGTTACCGGTGGGAGAGGGAAGAGGGGAGCAGCAGTCTAGGGGTGGGGATGGGAGGCGCAAACTGTTGTGTGTAAGACTGGCTCAAGCATGTACCACAAAGGGGAACACAGCCGATGCTGTATAATAACTGTAAATAGCAAATAACCATTCAAAACTGTATTAAAAACTAAACCTTTGATTTTAGAGAAAAATCTGATTCCCTTAACAGCAGCAGCATGAGATGGGGAAAGTCACTGACCTTATCTGTTCCTCGGTTTCCTCATCAGTAAAATGAGAGACAATCACGACCCCTATGTGCTGCTGGTGCCTCCGATCTCTGCAGAAAGCTGTCATGCACGTGGAGCAAATGGAAACAGCTTCCCCTGGAGTTATGCAGGGGACAAAGGCGGGGCCACATGACAAAGCCCTGTTCCTCCAAGCCACCAGGGAATGTCCCCAGCGCTCTGCACACTGCTCACCATCCACCAACAACCTCTGTCCCACTTTCAGTGTGATGGGGCTGGAGACACGCAGAACCCTGCTTGGATCTGGAGAAATCTCCTCCCTACCCCTCGTATGCACAGCCTCACCACCGCAATTTGCTAAACACTCTTACATCACACTTCGCCATATACACATCCATCACAGGGTCACAAGGCATCTTTTTAAAAAAATATTTATTTGTTTGACCGTGCGGGGTCTTAGTTGGGGCATGCAGGATCTTCAGTTGTGGCAGTTGAACTCTTAGCTGCAGCCTATGGGATCTAGTTCCCTGATCAGGGATCAAACCCAGGCCCCTTGCACTGCGAGCACAGAGTCTTAGCCACTGGACCACCAGGGAAGTCCCAAGTCATCCTTTATTAACTGGAAACTCACCCCTCTCAGCTTTGTACATCTTTAACTCTGCATGCCCCACTCCCGCCCCACAGCCCAGATCCTTGCACTGACTTCTACAACTCAAGGGCATCAGCAAAATCTCCTCTACTTCAGCCTCTTCTTTGAAATATTCCCTTCACCTTCTCTAACTAGAACTGGCTGGCCGCAGAGGAATCTGCCTCCCCTCACCCTATTCTTTCAAATCCCTTGCACAAATGGACTGGGACACGAAGTAGCCATTTGCAGCTCCTTATTGTCGCTTCTGGACTGTCATCCCTCCTCACTCATGAAACGAACCTAATTCTTTGAAGCTCCTTGGACAGCAAGGAGAGCCAACCAGTCCATCCTAAAGGAAATCAGTCCTGAATATTCATTGGAAGGACTGATGCTGAAGCTGAAACTCCAGTGCTTTGGCCACCTGATGCGAAGAGCTGACTCCTTGGAAAAGACCCGGATGCTGGGAAAGATTGAAGATGGGAGGAGAAAGGGACGTCAGAAGCTGAGATGGTTGGATGGCATCACCGACTCAATGGACATGAGTTTGAACAAACTCCAGAAGTTGGTGATGGACAGGGAGGCCTGGCATGCTGCAGTCCATGGGGTCACAAAGGGTCCACAGGGACACGACTGAGCAACTGAACTGAACTGACCTGAACTAACTGAACTTTGAAGCTCTTGCCATTAGGCAACATCATTAGCTGTCTGTCACTGTGACAGCCATCTACGGATCCCTAGGTCAGCCCCTCTTTTCTTAAAGATCACTGTTTTGATCCCTTTACCTGTATCTAAGGACAAGCCCCCCTCCCCAGTTTGTGTCCTGAATTCAATCCCCTCTCATCTACTCAAAGATATCACTAGTGATTTTTCCATCCTCTCTCACATCATAAAGTTCCCTCTCTGTGGATTATTTCCCTTGATCATACAAAGATGCTCTCATCTTTTAAAAACAATAATAAAAGAACTTCTCTTGAACTCTCATGAGTCTCTTGCTTCTCTGTGTGTCCAACTGGCTTTATATCAAGATTCACCAAGAGAGAGCCTACCCTCCCTGAATCCCCATCCTTCTCTATCATTATCTTGGGCAGCTACTCCCATTTAGACAGTTCTCTCCACAATAAAACCAAACTCACGTTCATCAAGGTCCATTCCATGTCATCAAATCTAATGGTTCTTTCACCAGGATCATCTTTCTCAGCTCAGTAGGTTAGCCATCAATGCTTTTCTTTTTCATGAAATGAAGCATTGCCTTGTCTTCAAGGAAGTTACGGACTATTTGGAGGAGCTGTGGAAAGATCAAGGCAGGTGCCCCCTGGTCTGGGTCTCTGAAATTTGGGACCAATCTTAGGATGAAAAGAGGAGCAATGTCTCTGGGGGCCTCTTCCACGTGTTGCATTCAGTGACCATTTCCTACGCACCGGGATGCACTGTGCTGACCTCTGTGTGGTTGCTGAGATGGATTCTGTGACCTTGCCCTCACGGGACTCACAGTGCAGAGGGAGACATTCTCACTGGTCTAAGAAAATAACTCTTATTCTGCTCTTTCCCCCTCTGCCCAAACGGACTTTCGCTGCCTCCTCTCTGACCACTCAGTGGGCCTATGACCGGTAGATTTAGTCATATTTGCTCTGCTTGCTCTCAAGCAGATCCCAGCGGCAACTGGGAACAAACATTCCTGATTAAATTCATTCATTCTCAGGGCAAAATGACTGGGAGTCCCCTTTAAACTCCTCTGTCTTTTTAATCTAATAATTCTCCCTGTATTAAAACAAGAAGCAATATTGAACAGCTTAAGGAACTTTGTGGCAGAAAATGTATGGATTAAGAATGGCATTAAGGCAGGCTTTTCGGTTTGTGAAGATCTATTTTCCTTCCAAGACTTAAATTCTTTCATGCTGCAGACCCATACAACAGACAGTGGGACCCAAAGTGTGAACACTTGCAAAGAGTCTTCCTATCTGTTTTGTGTCTTCCCTGCATTTCTTTTTTTTAATAATTAAATTTGTTTATTTTTAATTGAAGGATAATTCCTATACAATATTGTGTTGGTTTCTGCCAAACATCAATATGAATCAGCCATAGATATACCCTATATCCCCTCCCTCTGAAACCCCGCCATCCCACCCCTCTAGGTTGTTACAGAGCCCCGGTTTAAGTTCTCAAGTCATACAGCAAATTCCACTGGCTATTTTACATATGGTAATATATATGTTTCCACATTACTCTCTAGGGAGAAGATTTTTCTCTTTTTTTAAATTTTTAAATATAAATTTATTTATTTTAATTGGAGGCTAATTACTTTACAATATTGTATTGGTTTTGCCATACATCAACATGAATCTGCCACGGGTGTACACATGTTCCCCATCCTGAACCCCCCTCCCACCTCCCTCCCCATACCATCCCTCTGGGTCATCCCAGTGCACCAGCCCCGAGCATCCTGTATCCTGCACTGAACCTGGACTGGCGATTTGTTTCATGTATGATATTATACATGTTTCAATGCCATTCTCCCAAATCATCCAGAAACTATAAAACTCCTAGAGAAGAACATAGGCAAAACACTCTCCGACATAAATCACAGCAGGATCCTCTATGACCCAGAATATTGGAAATAAAAGCAAAAATAAACAAATGGGACCTAATCAAAATTAAAAGCTTTTGCACAACAAAGGAAACTATAACCAAGGTGAAAAGACAGCCTTAGGAATGGGAGAAAATAATAGCAAATGAAGCAACTGACAAACAACTAACCTCAAAAATATACAAGCAACTCCTGCAGCTCAATTCCAGAAAAATAAACGACCCAATCAAAAAATGGGCCAAAGAACTAAACAGACATTTCTCCAAAGAAGACATACAGATGGCTAACAAACACATGAAAAGATGCTCAACATTACTCATTATCAGAGAAATGCAAATCAAAGCCACAATGAGGTACCATTTCACGCCAGTCAGAAGGGCCACGATCCAAAAGTCTACAAGCAATAAATGCTGGAGAGGGTGTGGAGAAAAGGGAACCCTCTTACACTGTTGGTGGGAATGCAAACTAGTACAGCCACTATGGAGAACAGTGTGGAGATTCCTTTAAAAACTGGAAATAGAACTGCCTTATGACCCAACAATCCCACTGCTGGGCATACACACCGAGGAAACCAGAATGGAAAGAGACACGTGTACCTCAATGTTCATCGCAGCACTGTTTATAATAGCCAGGACATGGAAGCAACCTAGATGTCCATCAGCAGATAAATGGATAAGAAAGCTATGGCACATATACACAATGGAGTATTACTCAGCCATTAAAAAGAATACATTTGAATCAGTTCTAATGAGGTGGATGAAACTGGAGCCTATTATAAAGAGTGAAGTAAGCCATAAAGAAAAACACCAATAGAGTATACTAACGCATATATATGGAATTTAGAAAGATGGTCACGATAACCCTGTTATCAGTTCAGTCGCTCAGTTATGTCCGACTCTTTGCGACTCCATGAATCACAGCACGCCAGGCCTCCCTGTCCATCACCAACTCCCAGAGTTCACTCAGACTCACGTCCATCGAGTCCGTGATGCCATCCAGCCATCTCATCCTCAGTCGTCCCCTTCTCCTCCTGCCCCCAATCCCTCCCAGCATCAGAGTTTTTTTCCAATGAGTCAACTCTTTGCGAGACAGCAAAAGAGACACAGATGTAAAGAACAGTCTTTTGGACTCTGTGGGAGAGGGCGAGGGTGGGATGATTTGGGAGAATGGCATTGAAACCTGCATTTCTTTTTTCCACACCAGAGCACACAACACCTTCTGAAAACTGTGTCTGCCAAGTGTACAAAGTATCAAAATTTTCTTATTTGAGAAATAGTTCTTTCTCTTTTCAGAGTCATGAACCACTGTTTGGAGAAACAATTGCATTGGGGGCTTTTTTTTTTTCTGACGCTGTCATTGCTGTATTATGAATTCTGAAGCACTGTGGAAATGTATCTATTCAGTAAACATCTATTAGTTTAGTAACTCCTGATGACTTTTATTTGAGAAAATGCTATACACTGAAGAAAATTTCCTAATAGGTTGACTAAAGACCAAAATTATCTCTTAAAATACCAATAGGGTCCCAAATTTTTGTTTTCTAAGACATTTTGTCATATAAGAGCATGAATACATCATTGTCTAAAGTTCTTCTCACTCTCAACAGTTCCCACGTATTTTGTATTTGGTTCTATCTTTCAAAATATCATCTCTATCCAGGATTTGTGTATACTGAAGGATGGTAAATTACCTGGGCTTGAATTCACACCGGATACAGTGACTCACCTATTCCTCCTCTAAGAGATGCTCAAACCCAAGACCTGGGCCTCATTTTCATCATTTTTGTTTGCTTTGTTTTCTTTACTAAAGTATAGTTGATGTACTGAAGATAGTACAGTTAAATACTTCTGTAGAGCAGAGTGACTCAGGTATATATAGTATATATATGGGGCTTCCCTTGTAGCTCAGTTGGTAAAGAATCTGCCTGCAGTGCAGGAGACCCAGGTTCGATCCCTGGGTTGTGAAGATGCCCTGGAGAAGGAAATGGCCATCCACTCCAGTATTCTTGCCTGGAGAATCCCGTGGACAGAGGAGCCTGGCGGGCTACAGTCCACGGGGTTGCAAAAAGTCGGACACAACTTAGCGACTAAACCAACCAACCTATATATATTCATTTTCCTCTCCATTATGGCTTGTCACAGGATATTGACTGTAGCCCCCTGTGCTCCACAGCAGGGCCTTGCTGCTCATCCATCCTGTGTAAAATGGCTAATACCCGGTAATCCCAAACCCTCTTTCCACCCCTCCCTCTCCTCTTTGTCTTCTTACCATCACTCACCTTCAGGCCCATCACCTGGCCTTACCAGTCACGTGTCCACATCAGTGGGTCTGAACTCTGCCAGTTTATCCCCACCCTCACTGTCAACTCCTATCCAGGGTGGCCACAGCCTTTCACCAGAACTGAAACCACAGCCTCCTAATTGGTATCCGTTGCTGATCCATTCTACTGCCTTCTACACGGAGCTGACAAAGTCTTATTTGTATATCACTTCCCCAGTGGCTCAGCAGTAAAGAATCCACCTGCCAATGCAGGAGATGGAAGAGATGCTGGTTAGATCCCTGGGCTGGGAAGATCCCCTGGAGAAGGAAATAGCAGCCCACTCCAGTATCCTTGCCTGGAGCACTCCATGGACAGAGGAGCCTGGTGGGCTACAGTCTACTGGGTCGCAAAGAGTCGCACATGACTGAGCAACTGAGCAGGTCCTGATCAAAACCCACAGTGGCTTCTGTCCGCAAACAGGATATCCGACAGAATCCACACGAGGCCCAAACAACCATGCGTGCTCTGCCCCCGCGTTCCCCTCCACCTGACTCGCTGAGTTTTAGTGAGGACATCTTCTTTCAGGCCCAGCAAAGACCTCCTCTGAGTCAGCACCCTTGCACGGGTTCCTGCCTCCGCCAGATGTTCAATTAGAGAAGCCTCCGCTAATGAAACTTTTCTTGTGTGTGTGTGTTTATGATTTTTTAAATTTTCTTTTTATTTATTAATTAGTTTATGTAATTGGAGGCTAATTACTCTACAATACTGTAGTGGTTTTGCCATACATTGACATGAATCCGCCACGGGTGTATATGTGTTTCCCATCCTGAAACCCCTTCCCCCTCCCTCCCCATCCCATCCCTCTGGGTCATCCCAGTGCACCAGCCCCAAGCATCCTGTCTCATGCATCAAGCCTGGACTGGCGATCTGTTTCACATACGGCAATATAACTTTAAATTGTTGAGTCAGAGAGTCCTTTCTAAAATCCAAAGAGAGAGTATCACCCTGCTCACTGACTCCAAGCACATCACCTTGAACCTATTAAGGTCACACTAACAATCTCTGTTTTTAGTAGTAGTTTCGGATCATAAGCCCCACAAGGGCAGGGATATGTCTGTTTTCTTATTAAGAACATCTCCTTTGCTTGGAAACCTCCAAAATAAATAATTGCCTACTTAATAAATATTTGTTAAAGAATTAACTTTAGTTTTCCTTCTAAAATCTGGCCTGCCCCAGAATGTGTTGCTTTTTCTTTTTCAGCTAAATTCAGGTTTTTATGGAAAACAATGTTTCTGAGAAACAGAGCTCTCTCTCAACTGTGTGACTACGAAAAATAAATACTTGTGTTGAGTTACTGCATGTTTTTAGATTTATTTTTCGCTCACGTGAAACTCACATGAATGTTCTCGGCCTGCCTGCATCTTTCCTTCACTGGAAGGAAACCCAATCCCCGTCCATTGGGGAAGCAGCCTGTCCAGTTGAAGCAGTGAGAATGTGCTGCTCATTTGCATCAGGACAGAGGAGGTGAGTGTGCAGGGAGGGGCCGGGATGCTGTACTCCACACTTACCCTCACATCTGCTTGATGGAAGCCTCTGGCTTGGTACACAGAGCTTCAGGAGGGACGGGGAATATGCTCTGGCCCCCAAAGAAGAGAAAATGATCTTGCGATCAGCTCCAAGAGGATTCCAAACTTACCGAGGAACTGTGTTTCAGGAATCCGTCTCAGTGCAGTTCTTTATTTTGGGGGTACACATTGCCCCACCCACTCCCTCCCCTGTACTGCACGGGCTGGGTCTTTAAGCTGGTGCTCAGGAAACACAAACCCAGCAGAATGGCAGCTGAATGTGACAAGGTACCCACCCTCTGCTTCCCCAGGATCAGGTCACCGAGTCACCACGGGGCTCTAGGTCTGGAGCCCGCAGATCTGAGGCAGGAAAGGCGAATGGAGATGCCCACTGTCTTTGATATGAACAGAACTGGGGTAGGGCGAGATGGAGGGGAAACGCTCTCACACAGAGGAGCTTTAGTCAAGGCTATGGTTTTTCCAGTAGTCATGTATGAATGTGAGAGTTGGACTGTGAAGAAAGCTGAGCGCCGAAGAATTGATGCTTTTGAACTGTGGTGTTGGAGAAGACTCTTGAGAGTCCCTTGGACTGCAAGAGATCCAACCAGTCCATTCTAAAGGAGATCAGTCCTGGGTGTTCATTGGAAGGACTGATGCTGAAGCTGAAACTCCGATTCTTTGGCCACGTGATGCGAAGAGCTGACTCATTTGAAAAGACCCTGATGCTGGGAAAGATTGAGGGCAAGAGGAGAAGGGGACAACAGAGGATGAGATGGTTGGATGGCATCACCAACTTAATGGGCATGAGTTTGAGCAAGCTCCGGGAGTTGGTGATGGATGGGAAGGGCTGGCATGCTGCAGTCCATGGGGTCACAAGGAGTTGGACACAACTGAGTGACTTAACTGAACTGAATTGAAGCTCTAATTTGTACACACCCTTCAGGAACCACTGAACCCCCAGGAACCCCACCCCCCAGCCCTCCCCACTTGTTTCCATTTTCCTCCCTCACCTTCCAACTCTTTGACTGAAATACAATTTGTTTTCCTCTGAAGTGTGGGGAAAATTTTTCGTTCAAAATTCAATTTGGGGCTTCTCTGGTGGTCCAGTGGCTAAGCCTCTGTGTTCCCAATGCAGGAGGCCAAGGTTCGATCCCTGGTCAGGGAGCTAGATCCCACAAGCCACAGCTAAAGATCCTGCATGTTGCAACTGAGACCCAGCACAGCCAGATAAATAAATATAAAATTCAGTTGCTTGTGAAAAATTCTGAGTCTCAGGGTCTCGTGTACACCTTTGAGTTTTGATACAAGGGCTCAGTGGAAAAAAGAGAACGGTTCTGCATTTTTAGATGCCTTCTTAAATTTGCTGTCTTTTGGAGATGTTCAAAGGTTTGAAACAAAGGTAATGTGCTTGCTCTAGGACCGTCGAATATCTGATGTTGTTCCATCACGGAGCCAAAGTGAGAAACCTCAGCTAAAGGGAATAAGTTAGAGAAAGAAAAGGCTGAAGGCTGCCACCTGGGAGCCAGGGAATAAATGAAATAAAGGTAAGGGGTTGAGGAGCCCTCTGAGACCCAAAGGGTTAATCAGGCCACAGCATATGCGGGAGACTAATTCCCACGAATGACACCTGGCGGAAGCAGGTGCCTCTTAATGGCAGCACCATTTCCCTTCCCAGAAGGATGGAGGGCAAAGACATCAGTGGGAAGGTTGACAGAAATAAACCAGCAGCCCGCGTGTCCAGATGCCCACTCCGGGACAGCTGTGGGACTCTGATTTGCAGAGCATACGTTGAATTCAGAGCCACCTGCACCAACTCGTCTCTTTCTCCTTTCTTTGGCTGTGCGGGCCTTAGTTTCAGCATGCAGGGTCTTCAGTCTTCCTTGTGGCACGCGGGATCTTTAGTTGCATCATGTGGCACCTAGTTCCCTGACCAGGGATCAAACTCGGGCCCCCTGTGCTGGGAGCATGGCGTCTTAGCCACTGGACCATCAGGAAAGTCCCTCAATCCATTTCTATCCTGCAGGATGAAGGTAGATGAAGTAAGAAAGCCATCACCTGTCTTACAATGATTACATGAAGCCCACTTTGTTCTTTATTCTCTCTTATTGAAGTATATTTGACCTATATGGGTATGTGTAACATATACAACTTGTTGATCGATCGATGCGTATATGGTAGTTGGTTGCCAATGCAGTGTTAGCTAGCACCTCTGATGCTGCTGCTGCTGCTGCTGCTGAGTCACACCAGTCGTGTCCGACTCCGTGCGACCCCATAGACAGCAGCCCACCAGGCTCCCCCGTCCCTGGGATTCTCCAGGCAAGAACACTGGAGTAGGTCGCCATTTCCTTCTCCAATGCAGGAAAGTGGAAAGTGAAAGTGAAGCTGCTCAGTCGTGTCCGACTCATAGCGACCCCGTGGACTGCAGCCCACCAGGCTCCTCCATCCATGGGAGTTTCCAGGCAAGAGTACTGGAGTGGGTCGCCAGTGCCTTCTCCGAGCTAGCATCTCTATTTGGGCACAATTATCATCACTTTCTCCTGGTGGGACTAATTAAGAGCTAGTCTCTCAGCGAGTTTAACGATTATAATACAATAATGTGGTCTGCATTCACTGGACTGCACGTTACCTCTCCAGGGCTTATCTACCGGTTGCAAGTGAGCACCTTAAAGTGCTCGCCACCCCCTCCCCTGCCTCTAGCCCCTGGGACCCTCCATCTTCACTCTCTGTTTTTATGCCCTGGGCTCTTTTAGATTCCATATATAAGTGAGATCAAACTGTTTTCTAACTCCAAGCACTCATTTCTGTTAGTTCCTATGCCTTTTCTGTCTACTTTCTGTACTCATTCCGATTCACTTCTGTCACCTTCCCCCATTACTCCCCTCCTTACTTCTTGGTTGCTTCCCCATCCCTGTCTCCTCTCACCCTGTAAGCCCCAGGATCTCGGAGGAGCTGGTCCAGCTAATTTCCTCCTCACGCTGGGCAGCAGATGCCACACTTCCATCTTCATTCCACTTGTGATCAATCAGTCCAAAAATATTTATTGAGTGCTGGTACCTGCCAAGCACAGGCATGGAATGGGGGTAGGGGGCAGAGAATTTCATTCCCAGGATATCAGGGCGCTGACAAGATTAGTAAAATGCCTGGGTTGCTGCGAGCTTTAATGTGATCCTGAAAAGTATCACGTATTAGTTCTGTGGCTTTATTCGAAGGTGCTTACCTTCCGCGAGGCTGAGTTTTCTCGTCCGTAAAATGGGCTACAGTGGAAGGCGCTGGTGCAGATGAAATAGGATCATTTATAGGGAACGCTGATTACAGAGCCAGCCGTCTGGCACCAACCCCTGACATGCACCAAGATCTTCCCACCTCCTCAAATGAATGCTGAACTAACGAAGTGACAGCGCTGATCCCCCTGACGTCTATAGAACGTGATGGCTCCTGAACCTCATCTCTCATTTAAAGGCTGATCATTCCCGGAGCTACAGTGGCCGTCTGCTCCAGCCCCTTCCCCACCCGTCACCACCTGCAGAGCCCCGCCTCCTGCCTGCACCCGGGTGGGAAAGGCATGCGCTGTAGGACCCAGCAGGCAGCAAGGTGCTGGGAGCCCCATCCGCTAATAGGAGGTCTGCCTGATGGAAAGCCCCGGGGTGGGAATGGGTACCAGTCCTCCCAGCATCGGTTTGGAGCTTGGAAATGGCAGCGTGTGCGGGAAGCACACAGGGGCAGCTCAGGGTGCTTGCTGACTCACCCCCACTGGCTGTGAGTTTATCTGGGTTTATGTTTACTGCGGGCAGCGGAAACTTCCTCCCCCAGCAGGGGAACTGAGGCTACCGTTTGGTACCACATACGCTTACGCCTGAATGACAATGTTTATGAGAATCACGCCTTTCAGAGACAAGCTCTTGGGGAAGAGATAGCTCTTTTTTATTGTTTGGCCTGGAAGTAGGAAACTCCCCTCCTGCCATGAGGCAGAGCGGTCTTCTGTCTCCCTCCAGGAGCGCACAGATGCCAGCGGACTGTGCCTCCCCCGGATCCCTGCCTCTGGGCCCCATACGCAAAAATTAACATCATGAGGATTCCAGTTGCATGGGGATATTAATGATGATGGCTTGCATGATTGTCCTAACTTTTCAAAAGTGTTTTCTGCTCAAGTCGTCTTTCATTCTCAAACTTTGCGAAGCAAACCCTGATATTACGGTGGCCTCTCTCGTCCAGGAGTAAGAGGCGGTCCAGAGAAGTTAGCTCCGTTTCCTAGGATCAGTGGAGAAAAGTCTTACGGCAGCTCTGGTCTCCTGGTTTCTGGTCCCGTGTGTTGACCCCATTGTGTTGTACCAGTAATGCTTCCTATTTATCCTTGTCGCCATAGTCACGGAATAAGTCTCATCTAACCTTTCATTACGGCATTTCTGACTTCTCTGTCCATTCGGGGCTGCTATCACAGTCGAATCTGGTCTGAAACACTCACAGTGGCCTCCTAATGTCTCCGCTTCTTCCATGTCCCTTGGTTCCAGCCTGACGGTGGTGGTGCTTTCCTCGCTCAGTTGTGTCTGACTCTGCGACCCTGTGGACTGTAGCCTGCCAGGCTCCTCTGTCCATGGGATTCTCTAGGCAAGACTGCTGGAGTGGGCTGCCATTCCCTTCTCCGGGGGATCTTCCCTACTCAGGGCTGGAACCCTCATCTCTTGCAGTGGCAGGCAGATTCTCTACCACTGCGCCACCTGGGAAGCCCTGGTTCCAACGTGGATCCGATATCTATCCATGCCTGACACCACATTATCCCTTGTAAAAGTATTCTTTGAGACTCTGTTATCTAAAAAGAAAACCAAACTCTACTCGGGCACAAGAGGTCCCCTCCCTACTCGTCCAAGTTTCCTTCCAAGAAGCATCCTTTCCTCCAGTCGGCTCGAGGGACCCACTGTTCTCAGAGGTCCACGTGTCCTCCGCCCTGAGGCCCCTCCCACAGAGATTGGCTGAGCCTCCCGCTGGCCCCCGGAGCCTTTCAGACCACGCCTGCCAGCTGTGACCTCTCCTCATTCAGGTTTTCACCTCTCACCTGCCCCAGCACAGATTCTGCCCCATGTTCCTTAAGCAGGAGTCTGTTTGTTCACTCTTCCCACAGAGCTCTAGGGAACTTGACTGCCCTGCTTTCTTTAAAAAAAGAAAAAAGAAAAAGAAAACGTTTCTGTATTGACTGTGCCGGGTCTTAGCTGCAGCCCACGGGATGTTTCCTTGCAGTGAGTGGTCTTGGTCGGCTTGTGGTGCTCAGCCTGCAGACCACGTGGGCTTAGTTGCCCTGAAGCATGTGGGATTTTAGTTCCTCGACTTGAGATCGAACCTATCCCCCCTACATTGCAGGGCGGATTCTTAACCGCTGGACCACCGGGGAAGCCCCTTGCACCACCTTCTTTAGGCTGCAAACACGGTGTGATCCTCTGTATATCACAGTCAAGCGTGTTTGTACCCTTGTTGAGCTGCTGAGGATTCAAGAGCCCTTGGGAGAAGGGGAGCAAAAGGGATACCAAACAAAACAGCAACAGAAAAACCAAAAGAGCCCAGAATGTTAATGTGGCTTAGCTTCCAACGCGGATGACGTTTGAAATCGCCCAGGAGCCGCGGCAGAGTCAACTAAGAAAGTTCAGCCCTGTTGTAAATAAGTAAGTAAAGTAAGTAAGTACAGAAAAGGCCACAGAGCCCTCTGAAGCTGGGAGAGGAGCGCCAAGGAGCCCCTGACTTCCCATGGACCGCCATTTCTCAAAGGAATTCAGTGTTTGTCCGCTCACAGAGAGGTCAGCTTCTGAAGCGGGCGTCGGGCAGTCTCCATGTCTAAAATCGCTTTTAATGCAAATCTGTATTTCCTGTAGCCAGCTGCTCTCAAAGACCTTGCTGAGCCCTATGACACACACCAGGGGTGGACTCGGTCATCAGCCCCGGAAAGGAGGCTGGGCTGCCACCAGCTGTCTGAGGGTCCTCGAGGTCCTGCTGGGGGTCCCCGTTCCTGGGAAAAAGAAAGCAAAGGTGCCATGCTCTCCACAGTGGTCGCCCTGGAGGCCAGGTTCAGTCAGTCAGTTCAATTCAGTTCAGTTCAGTTCATTTCACTCGCTCAGTCGTGTCCAACTCTTTGCGAGCCCATGGACTGCAGCACACCAGGCCTCCCTGTCCATCACCAGCTCCTGGAGCTTGCTCACACTCATGTCCATTGAGTCGGTGATGCCATCCAACCATCTCATCCTGTCGCCCCTTCTCCTCCCACCTTCAATCTTTCAGTTAGTTAACCTAAATGTCACCTGTGGCCTTTGACTGACAATCTGCTGAGCGGTGCAGTTCAATTTCCTTTTCAGGTAGACCTGAACAGTTTTGGAAAAATGAACATTCACGCCAGACAGGAGATCCTGGCTGGGGTGAGTTCAGAGGCTCCTGAGTCAATGTTAATAATGACTACCTAGCCCCTGCAGGCTGGTTACTGTACAGCAGACATTCTGTGAGCACGCGCTCTCTGAATCCTTGCCACCATCCTCTGGTTAGGCATGATTCTAATTTTACAGGTGGAGAAGCCTCGCCCCTCTCTTTCTCCCAACACTAATTTGCAAATAAATTTGCAGATAAATGCCCACACTCCGCATTCATCCACTGCAGCACCCCTTTCATGAGGATTACGTTCTGCCTCAGAAGTCATTTACAAAGCTGTGCTTTAAAGAGGGGTTTGGAGTTTGAGGCCATCTTTGCAGTCCAGAATCCAAACATCCCTCAAGAATGAAGCAGGCTATTTTGAATTCCACACCTGACTCAGACATTCATGTGAGTTCTGACTTAGGAAGCCCACCGATCATACATCGGGAAGAAAGCAAAGGTAGCATCCCTGAGACAGTTAGGCCCTCAGGGTGCAGGGTTTGCCAGCCCCAGACACAGCAGCCTGGAGATGCAGAGTGGTGCAAACATCAGCCCTGCTCTCAAGAAGCCTAGAACACAGACACGGAAGCAGAGCTCACGCCGGAGACGGCCACCAGTGCTAAGGGAAGTGACTATGGACTTAGAGCTTACGGAGTACGTGGGCAAGGGCTCACCCTGGGACAGACCTAGGGGGATTTGAAGGATGGGGGATTCGGATGGGCAGGGACAACAGGACGATGACATTTCCCTGCAGAATGAGTGGCCGGGGAGAATGCTGAGCAGCAAACGCCGGGTTGATGGGAGGATCAGCCATGGCCCTGGGTGACCCCACCGGAGGGAGGTTCCTGACTTGCCTTGCTTTTTACCGTGAAGCCTCTGTCCAGCTAAGGACTGCTGAGCACCTTCTTAGTTTGTAGGATACTTCTCGTGACAGCATCGCACTGGCGAGGTCTCAGGCGCACCGATGGGTCACCAGGCCCTCCTGCGACACCATCACTGAGAACCAGCTTTAAAGAAAGTCTCCTCCCTTCCAATGCAGGGTGTGCAGGTTTGACCCCTGGTCGGGGAGATAAGATTCCACATGCCTTGTGGCCAAAAACCCAAACATAAAACAGAAACGATACCGTAACAAATTCAAGAAACGCTTTAAAAGTGGTCCACATTTAAAAAGAAATCTTTCTGTGATTGTTCTGTCTTTGTTCCTGGCTGTGCTGGGGCTTCGTGGACGCTTCTCTAGTCTTGCCGGGAGTGGGGCCACTCTCTGGGGGTGTAGCAGGGGCTGCTCATTGCAGAGGCTTCTCCGGTTGGGAAGCACAGGCTCTTGGTGCTCTGGCTTCAGTAGTAGAGGCAGGCGGGCTCAGTAGTTGCAGCTCCTGGACTCTAGAGCTCAGTACAGGCTCAGTACTTACGGCGCATGGGCTTAGCTGCTCTGCAACGCTAGGGTCTTCCCGCAACAGGGCTCAAACCCGCTTCCCTTGTTTGGTAAGTGGATTCTTCACCAGCCACCAGGGACGCATCCCCCCAAAGAAACATGTTTTGAAAGAGGAACTGAAGAAAGCAAATCAGGGTTACTGCTCAGCCCATGGAGGCTCTCAGTACACAAGGCTCCCCCTGGTCAGATGGAAGCCAAGCTCTTTCCTGGGGCAGGTAACCCAGACCTTCTCTCCTGGGGCATCGTCTATCTCAGCACTCCCTGCCCTGTCCTCATGTCACTGAGTGTCTTCTCCCTGATGAGCTGGTCTCTGGGTGCCCCGTGGTCTTGAAGACAAGAAACACTTCCGTTTACTGCCGCTGAGTTTCCCTCTCAGGCAGGTCTAGCCAGTGGTCTACTGTGCCCGGCTCAGGGCTGGCCCCTGAGAGCTTTCACAGAATTCAGAAAGACAGGATGTTTACATGAGAGGGACCCTAGTGGTCACCTCGCCCAAGCCGCCACTTATAGATAAGAAAGCCTGTGTCCAGTCTGCTGGAATACTTAGCTCAAGTTCACCCAGGCTCTTAGTGATGAACCTGAGAGAAGCTACACCCTCAGTTTCCCATATTAGCCCCTGATTCCGAGTGTGAAACTGAACGAGGAAGTGTGTTTAAACCGTGTCTAAAGTGAGACTAAATCAGGGCTTGGGGAAGGTCTGAGTGGCTCTGTGTGATGAAGCATACAAATTTGGGGCAGCAAAATAGGTGTCTCACCCTCGGTCCGCTGAACGCTTCTCAGATCACTTATTCCGAGCAGGTGAGCCTGTGTGATGGTTATCCTGGCTGCTCGATGATCCTGAGATTCCTGTTCGCTGATTCTGTCCCTTGATGGAACACACAGTCTCTTTCCAGGAGCTGTTGAGTGGCAGGTCATTTAGGGGAGAGTGGATATTTCACACACATGAGAGGAAAGGCAAAGAGGAGCGGTCACCCCCGTTCACCATAGCGCAGAGAGCAGTGGGCAGAGCCAACCGCAGCGAGTCCTGTTCCCACAGGGAGGCAGCGAGGGGTGAGCTGTGACACGAACGAATGCCAGGGCTTCTCTAATTCCTCTGCCTCTGCTCTCATTACTAACCCAGAAAGGCATGACATCACCCCAGGGTTGCATTAAAATTCTCCAACGGAGGTGTTCACCAGTAAGCAGAGTGGGTGCAAACACCAAGGGTGGAAATAATCCCTCAAAGATCATAATTGGGCTGCACGAAACCCCCAACAGAAAACAAAGCAGCATCCCTGAGTGAATGAGTGGCAGACAGATGATTAAATGTGAAAACCTCATGCCTTAGGATACAGTGTGTCCTGGAAGATCGTCTGAGTTCTTAGACTCATCCTTGCTGTTGAGTCGCTAAGCCGTGTCTGACTCTTTGCAACCCCATGGATTGCAGAACCCCAGGCTCCTCTGTCCTTTGCTATTATCCCTAGTTTGCTCAGATTCGTGCCCATCGAGTCGGTGATGCCATCCAAACATCTCATCCTCTGCTGCCCCCTTCTCCTCCTGCCTTCAGTCTTTCCCAGCATCAGAGTCTTTTGCAATGAGTCAGCTCTTGGCATCAGGGGGCCAAGGTATTAGAGTCAGCTTCAGCATCAGTCCTTCCAATGACTATTCAGGGTTGATCTCCTTCAGGACTGACTGGTTTGATCTCAGATATGGAGACAGGCTGTTTCCAGAAATGAGGTAGCCTGTGGGACTGAGGACAGCAGGCAGTGAGCTGCGATCCCCACAGGCCAGCGTGGGGAGGTGCTGTTCTCACAGTTGCAGACAACCTCAGGGTTTTTCCACTGTGACTTTCAGTTTTAAAAATTGAGTGCAATATTGGCTTTTAGTGAACACTGGTTGTTTTCTGAATACTAACAAGTCACTAATTTAAGAGTTCATATTGTAGTTTCTAATAATGTCTCTTTTAATCCAGTTTTATTATTGTAGCTGCCATGCTAATTAACGTGCATATATAATGCGGGCATGGGTGTGCCTCTGCCCTGGAGGATTTACAATAAAACTAGAAACATAAAGTACTTTGATATTCCTGAAGAGTTCATCATTCCCTCATGAATTACTTTTGATGATTGAAATACCCTCTTTCTATATAAATAAGAGCAATGATATTTTCCCATAGAGTGGAAGTCAGGAGAAATTACATTCTTTTCCCCCATGTTGAATCACCTCAAGTTCCTTTAGATTTATCCTGTACTAAAACTTACCAAGGCAATTTGACTTCAAAACAGAATTTTAAAGGGCATAAGAGTAGAGAAAGTCTCTTATAAACATCATTATGGGTTTTGAAACAATCCTCTATTTTCATAGCACCTCATCTTATAAATAGGAGACATGCAGAGAGGAGGTTGGGCTTCCTTGGTGGCTCAGATGATAAAGAAGAAGAGAAATGAGTTATGACTATGAAAATTCAATAAAGTAATTTCCAAGAAGAGCTGTCCACAAGAATGAACAAAGAACCCCATGTGCCCCAGAGAAAAAGTGAAAGCATTTATTAGAAGCATCTCTAAATAGTGCAAAGTTGATGCACAGCAAAGCACACAGGGAAACAGGACGTGTTAGCACACAGATGCAGAAATAAATGATCAACACTTGGAGATCATAACTGGAAAATAATCTTCACAGAGACAGGAGGAAGCAAAGGAATAAACAGATCTAGAAAAGATAAAGAATCTTGGTGGGTTGTAAAGAAAAGGGAATTCCCATGGGTTAAGAATTCTGAAACGACTTTGCTTTGCGTTCTAGAGTCAAACAAATAAGGACATTGCAGACAGAGAATGGAGTGTCTCACTGCCGGAGAAGACTTTACAAACAAGGAGAGGGGAAGGCTAGAACACATTCTCTGGCGCTGGACTGGGGTTGGAGGTATCAATATGGACTCACAATTTTCTTTTAATATATGTACTAAAAATAGACAAAGGCATAAATACAGACGTACCTGCATGTGTTACGTGGATACATAGTTCCTTAGCTGTATCAGCTGAGGACAGCTAGAAGCAGCAGAGACCGCCCCCGCCTCCAACAATGAGCACAATTATCGTCCGCGACTTGGCTTCTAAATACCATTCTCAAAAACAAACAAAATCAGAACTATGGACAAAAAAGTTGTCTGACATTCCATTAAGCAACAAGTTATTCCTGCCTTCAAGTCAACAGCCAGTGCCGCCTACCCCAACCCCAAGAGGAATTCAGGATGGAGAAAAGCAGGATACTGGCCGTAGATGGTTCAGATGCGCATCGAAGGAGTAATTTCAGACTCTTGCATCTTCTTACGCATAGAAAAGGACTAAAATCATGAACTTTAGATGTCTGGTTTTTTGAGTGGCAGTAATCTTTTGATCTTTGAGTACATTTTTTTCCCCCAGCAAAATCTCCCACGTATCCTGGCTCCTCCTTTCTCTCTTTGGAGCTGTTCCTCAGAGCTGTCTGAGAGGCTGTCTCCCTGGCTACACGGTCCTCAGGTAGTAATGTTCCCAAATAAAACATAATCTGCAACTTCTAGGTTGTGCATTTTCTGGTTTTGGGTTTGTTTGTTTGTTTTGTTTTGTTTTGTTTTCAGTTGACAGAAGCAAAGCTCCTTAGTAAAGTGGTTGATTCCAGGACTAGAACAAAGAAAATGCCAGCCTGGAGCAGCTTGCAGAGCTAGAAAATAAGAAAGTGTCGAACAAATAAAGCACAAAAAAGGACTGGAGACCAACCTGAAAGGTCTCCTAATGGGCAAAGTTAGAACAACTCAAAACATAGATAAACAAAATAAATAACAATAGTACTAGGTCATAACTTGAAGAATAAAATAGATATCCATGAGTCCATACTGACAAAATATAAATAACTGAGTAAATAAGTCAGTGGAAGAAGTGGCAGCTCTTTCTCACAGAAGAATTCCAATTAATAAATATAGAAAGAAAGAGAGAAATTTAAAAAAACCGTTAACGTAGTCAAAATAACAATAGTACTAGGTCATAACTTGAAGAATAAAATAGATATCCATGAGTCCATACTGACAAAATATAAATAACTGAGTAAATAAGTCAGTGGAAGAAGTGGCAGCTCTTTCTCACAGAAGAATTCCAATTAATAAATATAGAAAGAAAGAGAGAAATTTAAAAAAGCTGTTAACGTAGTCAAAATGTTCTCAGGCATACACTGTAACATTTCTTTAGATCAGTCTGCCAAGGCAAAAGAAATAAAAGCAAAATAAACAAATGGAACCTAATCAAACTTAAAAGTTTTTGCACAGCAAAGGAAATCATCAACAAAATGAAAAGACAACCTACAGAATGGAAGAAAATATTTACAAATGATGTGACCAACAAGGGGTTAATGTCCAAAATATAGAAACACTTCTTGCAATCGAGTTGATTTTTTAAAAAACAACCAACAGCTTAATCAAAAAATGGGCAGAAGACCTGAATAGGCATTTCTCTAAAGAAGACATACAGATGGCCAACAGGCCCATGAAAAAAAATGCTCAACATCACTGTTTATATGGGAAATGCAAATCAAAACCCTAATGAGGTATCACTTCACACCAGTCAGAATGAATGGCCATCACCAAACAGTCTACAAATAATAAATGCTGGAGACGGTGTGGAGAAAAGGAAATACTCCTATACTTTTGGTGGGAATGTAAATTAATAAAGCCACTGTGGAAAATAGTATGAAGTTTCCTTACAAATCTAAAAATAAAGTTACCATACGATTTAGCAATCCCACTCCTGGGCATATATCTGGAGAATACTCTAATTAAAAAAAATAACATGCACACGAACGGTCATACCAGCACTCTTTACAATAGCCGAGACAGAAACAACCTACATGCCCATCAACAGATGGCTGGCATAAGTAGTGTGTGTGTGTGTGTGTGTGTGTGTGCTCACGTGTGTGTGTGTGCGCACATGTGTGTGTGTGTGTGTGCATGTGTGTGTCTGCACGTGTGTGTGCCTGCACATGTGTGCACCTGTGTGTGCGTGCATATGTGTGCACGTGTGTCTGTGTGTGTGTGCCTGTGTGTGCATACATGTATGTGTGTACACGTGCTTTCCCTTTTGTTCAGACAGCACAGTGGTTTCCCTTACTACCCTGTCTGAATAGAAAAGTCTCCAAAAGAATAGAAAGGGCCCCTGGGAGTCAAGAAAGGGGTAGTCTTATGGCTTAGACCAGAAAAGGGGAGAGAATGTCTAAACTTTCTCCCCCCAGAGCCAAGGACTCTCACTACCACTGGCTCTGACTCACACTGTTCCTTCTAAACTGGTACTCCCTGCCCTATTTACAGTCATCCAAAAAATGATATAAATGCTGTGCAAGCACCGCCTCCTCAGGGCTGGTGACACCCCTCTCTGGCTTGACTTTTCCAGCACGTAAATCTCATCTTCGGTGTTTCTTCCTACCTCTTCCGCACAAAAGAGCCGTAAGTATCACATAGCAAATACGACAACCTCACATTTGTGGGGTAATCACTCAACATATTTGTGTTGACCATCTATTGCTATATAGCAAATTACCCCAAACTTGGACTTGAAGCAATAAATCCTTGTTTCAAGCTTAGCCAGGGATTGTGGCCGAAGGGCCGTCACTAGGTTGCAGTCAGATGTCAGCTGGGGCTGCATCATCTGAAGGCTGGACTGAGGCTGGAAGATGCTCTTCCCAAGTGGTCCACCCACATCCTTGGCAATAAGGTGCTGGCTGTGGGTGGGAGGCCCCCGTTCCTCACCAGGTGGACCTCTCCACAGGACTTGTTAAGTGCCTCCATCCAATATCGGGGCTGGTTTTCCCAGAGCAAGGCTCCAAGAGAGAGCAAAGAAGAAGCCACAATGCCTTTTATGACCCAAGCTTGGGAATCACATCGGATCCTTCCCACCACATCCCCCTTGTGACACAAGCTGTCTCTGTCCAACATGGGAGAGAGGATGGGTCCAAGGAGATGAGAATCGTTAGGACCACTTTGGAAGTTAGTTTCTCAACATTTTAGAGGTGGAAAGCTAGAATTCAGTGGTCTATAAGATGCCCACATGCTCTATCTTCATGTTGACTTGTCCTAAAACTTCATCGTCAAAGCAGAGTGAGCCGGTCACACGAGGACCCTATTTCCTCATCGACAATGTCACAGTCATCTTTTCCCAGCTCCAATCCTTATCTTTCTGTTCAGAGATTATAACCCATTGATTGAGAGAAGATCTTAATTAACAGGTGGGTAGAGGTGATGGCTGGATGGCATCACTGACTCGATGGACGTGAGTGAACTCCGGGAGTTGGTGATGGACAGGAAGGCCTGGCGTGCTGCGATTCATGGGATTGCAAAGAGTCGGACACAACTGAGTGACTGAACTGAACTGAGAGATGATGGATGGCAGGGTGCATGAAGACTTGGAATCATTGAGAAGGAGATTTCTCTAACCTCCAGACTTCTCCTAATACTCTGGGTGATGGGAAACACCCCCATCAGACTTTCTGAGAGACAAAAGCATTTCTTTGTGACTCACACCAAGCAGGCTTCAGCTCTGCAGGCCCATTGCAGGCTTCCCACAAATTTGATCTGGTGAATCACTTCAATTCTATTGCTGAGTTCACTCAACTGTTGCACAGAAGTGGAATAGACCAGTGATTGTTGAATTTGACTGATGACCTCATTCTTCTGGGTCAAAATCAGATTTCCAAGCCCTATCCATGAATATCATGATTTAGCGGTTATATGGCGAGGTCCCAGAATCCTTGTTTTATGAAAGCTATCTCAGAAGGTTTAAGAATTAGATTTTCTTGATTAGGGATAGCAGACCCTCTTACTTTGGGGAAAGAAAAATAGTGAGCTTCTTTTTCCTGGAAAAGAACTTCTTCATCATTGAGAATGGACTAAATGATTTAGCAGATGGTCTTTCAGATATAAATATATAATATTTTATGCCTTTAAGTAGAAAAGTTTGTGTATGGTGATACAAAAATCTTATTACAGTAGATTTGGTCTAATCTTTCCTATAACTTTATATTTGTTATCACTTTCCTCTAGGGCAGTAGGTCTTGAACTCCAATGTCCAAAAGGAATCACCCAGCTTAGAATCATCCTCCTAGATCTGGATTTCCAAAATTTCCCTCATGATAAGACCACACAGTGCTGTTTGTTACATGCAATACATAGAAGTTAGATTCCATCCCCGATTCTACTTTGGAACATCTAGGTCATTTTGTAAACAAGTGTTCCAGCCAAGATTGGGAGAGTCTGTTCTTAGGACTTGTGGGTGGAGAAATCTATAGAGATAATATATCCCCATCTTATCTTTGTGCACTTCAGGGGACACAGGCCACCCACCTGGCCAAGCTTAACAGTTGGATAACCTCCACTTGATTTGCATGCTGTCTTAATTGTTTTTTGAATACTGGGTCTTCAGAAGCTGTGTGGGCTTGACAGTTCTGGTTGGTCTCGACAACTTTGGCTGGCCTCATTGGAGACAAACTGAAGCAATAAGATAATGCAGGTCAGGAAAAGAAAACTAATTAGCAAATTCATTTTATGCCCTGTCAGAATTCTTTAAAATAAAAAAGAAGAAGAAGAAGAAAAAAAAGCAAAGAAAGCCAATAAAGGGTCTAAAAAAAAAATTGTTATTTAACCCTATGAACCAGATAGCTCCTGGAGTCCAAGAACGGACAGTTCCAGCAGTAATTAGGGAAGACAAATAAGCTACTCAAATTATAAATGGGAAACATGCTTTCTAACCACTGGCTACTTTCTCCATATTATTTCAAGGGTGACCAATTCCAGCAATAATCACTAGAATACCTAATTTGGAGGAGATCTCCAGCGAATTGTAAATTATTGTTTATTATGACAGTAGAAACAGGGCGTTCACTAGATGGCTCCATGGAGACTGTAACTACTGAACAAGAGGATATTGAGAAGTTTTCTGATGATCAATCAGGAAATTAGCCTCCTTGATTCAGGACCACTCTGAGGGCTCCATGTGGAGAGGATGCTGAAAGTGGAGCCTGTCCCCGACGCCGGGTGGGCACCAGTCTCCTGGACTCTGCATCTGAACTGCCGTCCAACAGCCTGATGCAGGGATTCCTGCTGCGTCTCTCTAATACTGGGTCTTCCTCCACAGACCAAGGAGGGCCCCATAAGTCTAGAAAACAGCCAGGCTAGGGCAGAGAGAGCAGCCTAGCAGGGCGCCTCACTGTCCTGTCCTCTGAGAAGGGAAGACCCCACTCCCCTTCCACGTTTCTGCCTCCTCTCCATCCCTGACTTATGTGTCCCCAAGGAAGAAAGACTGGCTCGAGTGATCAGCTCTCACTTGCCATTACTGGACAAACCCCAGGAACAGGGATGCCGTGGTGTTCTAAGCTGGTGCTTCTGTACAGTACACGCCTCACACACAGACCTTTTCTGCTTCATTGTCTCAGGCAAGCAGGTCTCCTCCACAGATCCTCCCCACGGGGTGAGGCAGGAGGAATGCCTTGCTTTGACCACCATCCATCCTATTTCCTCTCTTTTTGCTGGTCCTCCAAAGAGATAGAGAGTTCCAACTTGTTGTCCACGTCCAGTTGGAGGAAATGGACTTAGAATCCACTGTGGTTCTCTGTTACCAATTATTGCAAGCTTTTCTTTGGGTAATTACAGGATTCTTGATCAGTAACTTTATTCTCACACAATTTATAAAATGAAGGTATACCCTCCACTGCTCTGAGCCCTGAAGGGCAGAAAGAGCAATATGTAACTTGAGTTCTTAGTGAGTAACATCCAAGGGCTGTGGACTCTGTAGACAAACCCCCTCAGTGTGAATCTTGACTTTGCTCCTCACTGGTTGTGTGAACTTGACCACATTTACCTTCCCTGGCCTCAGTTTTCTCATCTGCTAACTATTAGGAGAAATAATAGTAACTAATTCAAGGGCTTCCCGGGTGGTGCTGGTGTTGAAGAATCCGCCTGCCAATGCAGGAGACACAATAGACGCAGGTTCAGTCCCCAGGTCAGGAAATCCCCTGGAGGAGGAAAAGGCAACCCACTCCAGTTTTCCTGCCTGGGAAATCCCACGGACAGAGGAGCCTGGCGGGCTATGGTCCCTGGGGCCACAAAGAGTCGGACGTGACTAAGCACACACACACACACACAAAACCCAAAAGATTATTGTGAAGATTAAATGAGTTAACACGTATAGGCAAAGCTGATGTTTAAAATGCCTGGAACATAGTAAAGAATAGTTAGGTTTTTCTTACTGTTTATTATTATTAATATCATCACAAGAAATTGTCACTATAAGAATCAGTGTTGAAGGACTTCCCTGGTGGATCAGCGCTTGGGGCTTCACCTCCCAATGCAAGGGTCATGGGTTCAATCCCTGGTCAGGGAGCAGGAATCCCACATATCTTGCAGCCAGAAAACCAAGGCACAGAACAGATGCAATAGTGGAGCAAATTCAGTCGGGACTTTGGAAATGATCCACCTTAAAAAAATAAAAAGCTTAAGAGAAAAGAATCAACACTGATGTTGACGGTGCCTCTCTAGGACTTTAAAGGCATAATGTAGACATGTGGGATCTGGTTGACATTAAGCTCAATGTTAATCAATAACCACATAGTCTAATCTGTCCTTCGAAGGTCTCGGTGGAAGAGCATCCTTCAGGATGAAGGGGA
This sequence comes from Budorcas taxicolor, assembly GCF_023091745.1. NCBI lineage: Eukaryota > Metazoa > Chordata > Mammalia > Artiodactyla > Bovidae > Budorcas > Budorcas taxicolor. The sequence continues at coordinate 117,158,063 of NC_068913.1, read as the reverse complement.
CTCATCCTCTAACTCTCTCACTAGGCAGAAGGGCATCTAAGACAGAGCTTCTGTGATGATGCAATATTAAGGACCATTAGCAAGTGGGAGCAGGACCCCATGAAAAAGGACAGTAATCTGGGTCCTAAACACAGGAAAGCAAGATGAATAAAGGGTTGGAAAGTCTGGAAATTTTTCACCTCAAGAGCAGAGCAGATATATCTGAACAACATATGTTTCAGAGTCCCAGGCAGCATGGAGAGAGCAAAGATCATTAAACGGCTCCATCCTGAGTGGTACTTGTCTCTCTTGCTCTGACAAGCTGTGACCTTGGGTAATTTACTTCATCCAGCTGATCTTTGTTTTTCTCATCAATATAATGACCGTCAATTCCTTACAGTTTCATACTCCGGGATGCTGAAGGTAGCATTGGTTTTGGATCCCAAATCCTCCCATTTACCAGCCTCTTCTTCCCCCACCCTCCCCCCCACCCCCCTCCGCCGTCCACTCCGCCCTTGCTCCAGAGCTCTGGCTGCTAAAATATAAATGCAAGCAACTGAGCCAAATGGGAAATATGATAGTAGCTACACTGATGGCAAAGTAGTTAGGAGCAAAAAAACCTTGGCACTGGCATTGAAGCAAGGGTTATAACAACCTCTTTGCTGCCTGGATTGAAGCCAAGGGCATAGACCAGAACTGATCTTCCTACTGACCTGTCCACAGGCTGACAAGTCTGAAAACTGGAAGCATCCAAGAGGCCAAGAAGAGGAAGCAGGGACATTGGAACCTCCCTCTCTTCACATCCTGTGTGCCCTCTCAAGGGGGAAGACAGTCTCCTTCCGTTCTTTGGAACATTCTGAGCTCTTACTTCTCTGAGTCCTTTTGCTGGGAAAAGTGTGATGATGTCACGGTATTTTGACTTTTCTTTCTGAGATTCAGCTCCACATTTACCAAAGTCTCCACTGTTGCCGTATTCACTTCTTGATGACTTCTTGTACACAGAGGCACCCCTGTGATCAGATTCCATGCATTAACTATGGAAACTTTATTCGAGGGTTCACTATGGCTGCAAGAGCGATTGGAGGCAAATGGTCACGGTTCTAGAGAAGTCTTCTTCCTTAGAGCAGCGAAGTAAGTTGCAGCTGTTCAGTCGCTAGGTAGTGCTCAACTCTCTGCAACCCCATGGACTGCAGCACACCAGGCTCCTCTATCTTTCACTGTCTCCTGGAGTTTGCTAAAATTCACATCTATTGAGTCAGTGATGCTATCTAACCGTCGCATCCTCTGTCGCCCCCTTTTCCTCCTGCCCTCAGTCTTTCCCAGCATCAGGGTCTTTTTCAATGGGTTGGCTTTTCACGTCATGTGGCCAAATTGTTGGATCTTCAGCTTCAGCATCAGACCTTCCAATGAATATTCAGGGTTGACTGATTTGATCTCCTTGCAGTTCAGTTCAGTTCAGTTCAGTTCAGTTGCTCAGTCGTGTCTGACTCTTGATGACCCCATGAATCGCAGCACGCCAGGCCTCCCTGTCCATCACCAACTCCCAGAGTTCACTCAGACTCACGTCCATCGAGTCCATGATGCCATCCAGCCATCTCATCCTCGGTCATCCCCTTCTCCTCCTGCCCCCAATCCCTCCCAGCATCAGAGTCTTTTCCGATGAGTCAACTCTTCTCATGAGGTGGCCAAAGTACTGGAGTTTCAGCTTCAGCATCACTCCTTCCAAAGAAATCCCAGGGTTGATCTCCTTCAGGATGGACTGGTTTGATCGCCTTGCAGTCCAAGAGACTCTCAAGAGTCTTCTCCAACACCACAGGTCAAAAGCATCAATTCTTCAGCGCTCAGCCTTCTTCACAGTCCAACTGTCACATCCACACATGACCACTGGAAAAACCATAGCCTTGACTAGATGGACCTTAGTCGGCAAAGTAATGTCTCTGCTTTTGAATATGCTATCTAGATTGGTCATAACTTTTCTTCCAAGGAGTAAGCATCTTTTAATTTCATGGCTGCAATCACCATCTGCAGTGACTTTGGAGCCCAAAAAAATAAAGTCTGACACTGTTTCCACTGTTTCCCTATCTATTTCCCATGAAGTGATGGGACAGGATGCCATGATCTTCCTTTTCTGAATGTTGAGCTTTAAGCCAACTTTTTCGCTCTCCTCTTTCACTTTCATTAAGAGGCCTTTTAGCTCCTCTTCACTTTCTGCCCTAAGGGTGGTGTCATCTGCATATCTGAGGTTATTGATATTTCTCCCGGCAATCTTGATTCCAGCTTGTGCTTCTTCCAGTCCAGCATTTCTCATGATGTACTCTGCATATAAGTTAAATAAGCAGGGTGACAATATACAGCCTTGAAGCACTCCTTTTCCTATTTGGAACCAGTCTGTTGCTCCATGTCCAGTTCTAACTGTTGCTTCCTGACCTGCATACAGATTTCTCAAGAGGCAGATTATGTGGTCTGGTATTCCCATCTCTTTCAGAATTTTCCACAGTTTATTGTGATCCACACAGTCAAAGGCTTTGGCATAGTCCATAAAGCAGAAATAGATGTTTCTCCTTGCAATAAAGGGACTCAAAGTAAGTTATGAAATCTTTAAATAGACATGCTTTTCTCTTCTGTCTTATTTATAGAAACTTTTCCTGAGTGGTTAAAATTTTTCAGCCCAGGTAAATTTATCACAGTCCCATGAAAGATATACAAGTCTTGGGATGAGGGATGAAGACTTACTGACTGCCTTCTTAGACTAGGTATTTTCATAGGAGTTCTCCATCAATCCTTCCAAGGGTCTCATGATGTAAATAGCATTTGCTACATTTACAAATGAGAGAGCCAGAGCTCTCCCATGGCCAGTGAATCAGAGAACTACATTCCAACGTGGCTGTCTGATTCTCAAACCCATATGCTGTTTTACCACCTTTTCCTGGTTGCGTCAATACAGATTTCACTACTCTTGGCACAGCCATGAAAGAAAAGTCGCAACTTGGGATAAAAATATGTACAACGCACCAGAGTATCTCAAAACACACACATTGAAAGCACATCTAAAATCCAATGTTTTAAATAAATAAATAATAAAAAATAAACAATAAAATAAGGTAATAAAATAAATGATACAAACAGAAAAAGTGTTGTTATTCAGTCGCTCAGTCACGTCCGACTCTTTGTGACCCCATGGACTGCAGCACGCCAGGCTTCCCTGTCCTTCACTGTCTCCTGGAGTTTGCTCAAATTCATGTCCATTGAGTCAGTGATGCCATCCACCATCTCATCCTCTGTTGTCCCCTTCTCCTCCTGCCTTCAATCTTTCCCAGCATCAAGATCTTTTCCAATGAGTCGGCTCTTCGCATCAGGTGGTCAAAGTATTGGAGCTTCAGCTTCAGTATTAGTCCTTCCAATGAATATTCAGGGTTGATTCTTTAGGACTGACTGGTTAATAAACAGTAAATTAAAAGTTTTAAATAAAAAATGAAGTTGAATTAAAATGACAAAACAAAATAAACTGCAGAGCTCAGGTGCATGCCCCTCACCAGCTGAGTCATCAGAGGCACCTGACCCGTGTTCCAATCTCCAGTACTCAGCACAGCACCTGGTGACTTACACGTCCTCCAGAACGAGTTCAAAGGGTCCAGTTTTCAGATTGCCTTGATCCTGGCAAATGTCACTGTGAGCTTCTCATTCTGCCTCTGCCGTCTCCCTCCCTGAACCAAAATAAATCTACACGCCAGAGGAAAAATGGACAAAGGGCTTCTGTTGAAATACAAATGAAACGTAATCTATTACGTGGCAAGATTATCCCATAAATTCAGAAAACTTCGAGAGCTGTTACAGTCCTAGAGGTGTGAGGTGTGAGGACTCACTGGGGTGCAGAGCAGCCTTGCCTGCCTTCCTGCATGGATGGGGGGCGCTTCTGATGAAGCCCTGTTTCTCCGAGATCCAAGCAAGAACTGAAGCGGTCTTCACGACATTCTTGCTTTCGGCTCCTGCACAGGTCCCTGAGTCTCTGCATGACAGGTAGTCAGACAATCCGGGCTCAAGGGAGAATGAAAGAGAAGGCAACAGTGAGTCCTTTTAGATTCAACAGACTTGGAATTTCACTGCCATCTGTGCTGCTGACCAGGATTCCGTGTCATTTCCCACAAGAGTGAGTTGAGTGGCAGCCCCTTTCGCTTCATAATCAGAATCCAGTCATCCAAACACACATGAACTCTTTTCTGTTCCATTTGCCCAGTGACACAAAGATGCCAGTATTTCCAGGGATCAATCTCAGCCCCCAAATGAAAAGAACAACTACTCTGTATTTTGTTGAAACGTTTCTTACTTTCTACAGCCTCTAATTCAGCCAAGTTCATAGTGGAGCAAGAAATAAAAACTAGCTGCAAATGGGTCTTCAGATACGAGTGTGTCAGGACCCACCCTCGTGTACATCACTTGATTCCTAGACCAGCGTATTCTGGTTATGACCGGGGAAATCACTGCCTACTCGGCACTGTTTCACTGTACCACTGTTTGCGTGACATTCTAAAGGACGATACCTCAGGCTTACACTGTAAAATCTCCTTTAATTGGAACTAAATTTCTTTTTAATGTAACTTTTTATATAGGTGTATAGTTGGTTTACAATAGTGTGTCTGTTTCAGGCGTAGAGCAACGTTTCTCAGTTACGCATGTACCTGTTTCTATTCTTCTTCAGATTCTTTTCCCAGTAAGTTATTACAGAATATTGAGTAGAGTTCCCTGTGCTACACAGTAGGTCCTCGTTAACTGTCCATTTCGCATGCAGTAGTGTGTATATGTTAACCCCAGACTCCTAATCTGTCCCCTCTCCCCTTTGGTAACCATAAGTTTGTTTTCCATGAGTCTGTTTCTGGTTTGGAAATAAGTTTGTATCAATTGTTCGATTCCATATATAAGTGAAATACGATATTTGACTTTCTCTGTCTGATTTAGCATGATAATCTCTGGGTCCATCCAGGTGACTGCAAATGGCATTATTTCATTTTTCATTGTAGCTGAGTAATATTCCATTGTGTATATATGCACCACATCTTTATCCATCCTTCTGTCGATGGACATTTAGGTTCCTTCCATGTCCTGGCTATTGCAAACAGTCCCGCTATGAACATAGGGCTGCATGTATCATTTTTAACTATAGTTTTCTCTGGAAATGTCCCCAGGAGTACCATTTCTGGATCATATGGCAACTCTATTTTTACTTTTTTTGAGGAACCTTCATACTGTTCTCCATAACGGCTCCACCAGCTTACATTCTTACCAGTGTAGGAGAGTTCCCTTTTCTCTACATCCTCTCTTGTGTTTATTATTTATAGGCTTTTGATGATGGCCATTCAGACCAGAGTGAGGTGTTATTCCATATATTTCTTCAGGCAGAACCGCACTGGGTTTGCCACTCCATTCCCCAGGTGGTGCTCAGTAACTTGCTTATTGAACGGCTCAACCCACTGTATTTTCAGAAAACATGTGGTCCATTGTAACCAGTATTTCCAGATGGCGAAGCTTCTCCATGTTAACTTACTTTACTGTGTTCCCAGACGCAGATGGACACTCACTTTAAACATCCAAAACTCGAACTCCCTTTGGTGATTCCCGTGGTGAGTCAGTGCCTGCATCAGTAAGAACAGACTTCTCAAATGGCCTGCATGAACACATATGTGACACAGGATGAATTATCAGCCCATCATTTAATTTATCCCTGAAGAACAAAAGCTCCCTCCCACCGCCTTTTTTTTGACAATCAACCTCCCAACAAATATCTATCAGGAACTCTGATAAACATTCAAAACTCCATGTTGTACTTTCAGAATGATAACAGAACCCGCAGGAAGAAAAGAATACGCCCTGTTTTGTTGACCCAACAATTTAAAGGAGGAGGAAAATGAGGGTGCGTGGTTACAGACGATTTTATAGAGGAAGTAATGTTGGAATCAACCTGCATAGCTTGCAGATTTGGGGTTAGAGCCTCAAAAAGACAAAAGCTTTAGGAAACCTGAACCTTCTCTCATCTCATGCAGCACCACCCCAGGCCAGCTAAGCAGAAGAGAACAAAGCAGAAAGCAGCCTCAGAAATCACGAGCTCAAGTTGGTCCACGCTCTCAACTGTATTGAGTATTTTAATTTGAAGGAACTGGGGACTGGGCACTGGGCCCTCCGCTCATTCTGTCTCTGGTGTATAATGTTCCTTGCCTTGTGCCAACCACACACTTTATTGCACTGAAGCTACGGGGCTTAATGGATCCTGCCTGGCCCACACGTCATCCTTCATTTCTTCCATCCTGAGGTTCTTGAACATGGTCCAAAAGATCCAAAGAGCAGTACATACTGTTGGCAGGTCAGTCTTGTCCCACTCCCAACAATCACACACACACACACACACACACACACACACATGCAAAAGTTTTAAAACCATTAAAATCTACCAGATAAACCAAGCATACAATGTTTATTTTAATTAGAAACATCCTTTTTGTCCCATATCCATTCTATATTTGCAGATCTCAAACTCCTGCCTCAGATTTCTACCAGGATATCTACATGAAGACTAGCAGAGAGCATTCTCAGAACTAAAGAACTTTAGGACAAGCATGAAAGATCATCTTTACTTAGTGGACGCGAGTGAGAGCCAGGGATCTGACCTAGGTTGTGACGGCCTTTCGACATGTCGCCTTGGTTAGGTGACAGTGCTCAGTTACTTAGTCAAGTGTTTCTGCGAAGGTGTTTTGTAGATGTGATTACTAATCAAGCACTGTGTGTCCAGTCTGCTCGCAGAGAGACCACTGAGCCACTAACTCGGCACCACTTCCCGGGCTGATCAGCCAGCTACCTGCCGGAAGGCTGACTGCACTGGGCCACTTCCATTCTAGAAGAGGCAAAGCTTTGCATGAGTAGCGCGAACACTGGACCTAGACACAGATGCTCCTTCTTCACACGCAGTGCTTCTTCCTTACCCCCTGACGGGCCATTCCACCCAGCACTGCTTCTGGTCAAGGGGCTCCCTTCAGAGAAAATTCACTAGTCTTACCGTGTTTCCCTTCCTGAAGCAGCAGCTGGCTTGACAGGTGATGGAAAGGCATTTTGAAGATGCATTTGCAGCACAAGCCAGACGGCAATACCCTGCAGGGTGGGCCAGTGTTCTCCAGAAGTCTTACTATATTGAGTCACTTTTCATATATGGTGCTATTTCTTCCAGAGCCGGGATTCATATGTCCTGGAATAAATACATGGAAATACGAGTGAGTCTAGTTTTTATTAACAATGATCCACTAGCAAAATTGTTGTCCCCATCCTTGCGAACTTGCCCTCTGCTCATCTAGAGGTCCTTATGCCAAATTAACAATTGCTTGCATTAGTGGTGGGGACAAGGGGACAATGATTCCATTGAACTAAAAGCTGACATTCCATCCAGCCACTTTGAACTCCTTCCCTGGTGCCTCAGATGGTAAAGAATCTGCCTGCTGTGCCCAAGACCCAGGCTCCATCCCTGGGTCGGGAAGATCCCCTGGAGGAGGGCTTGGCAACTCACTCCAGTATTCTTGTCTGGAGAACCCCATGGATAGATGAGCCTGGTAAGCCACAGCCCATGGGGTCACAAGCAGTGGGACATGACTGAGTGGCTAACGCATACTGATGGGGTGAATGACCTTGACCTGCAAGGGGAGCTTTGGTAGCAGTTACACAACAGAGGTGAAGAAGAAGACATCTAGAAGAATATCCCTTTGTGTCTCTTATTACCATTATATTCCTTAGTTGAAGGCAGTGGAAAACCAGAAGCCAATCCTATACAGACAGCTAATAGCCCAGAGGCTTTGGGGATGAGGCCTGGAACGCTTCACCAGGCGAGACCTCAACTGGCTGAAACGATCACTGAAGACGAAGGGAACTGGAGCTGAGAGTAAACGAAGTGAAGTGGAAGCGGCTCAGTCGTGTCTGACTCTTTGTGACCCCATGGCCTGTACAGTCCCTGGAATTCTCCAGGCCAGAATCCTGGAGTGGGCAGCCTTTCCCTTCTCCAGGGGATCTTCCCAACCCTGGGATCAAACCCAGGTCTCCCGCATTGCAGGTGGATTCTTAACCATCTGAGCCACAAAGGAAGCCCGAGAGTAGATGAGTTAGTTATAAATACCAACTGCACTCGATGGACGTGAGTCTGAGTGAACTCCAGGAGTTGGTGATGGACAGGTAGGCCTGGCATGCTGTGATTCATGGGGTCGCAAAGAGTCGGACACGACTGAGCCACTGAACTGAACTGACAGCCTTGTGACCAGTTGTAGGTATAAAGATTGTAATAGCTGTAAGAACTTCATCATTTTGTTATGTTTGAATATATGCTACCCAAATAGTTGCTTTGCTTTCTTCTATTGACCCCTTATCATCTCACACACTGTATATTAATACTAGTGAACTGTACATCGTAGTGTTTATCCTACAGGATATTGAGGAATAGGAGGGGGCATCACCTAAGGACTGACTTTGCACCCCGTTCAGAAGGGCTGGCCTGTTTTGGTTGTACACAGAATAGTTGCCTCATGCAGGGCTGAAGGATGATTTTGTTATTGTCTTCAGTTAGAGACTGATATGGCTGAAGTTTTGCATAGTCTCAGGTTCACAAGGGGGCGCTGCACAGTGATGGTCAAGTGCTGTTGACTTAGCCCCAGTTTCATTACTCAATGAGACATCCATCCAGGCGTTCCTGGGAAGGTTATTATGGCCATGTGATTTTAGGTGGTATTTATAACTGCCTTCCTTGACTGTAAGAACATTTTTATTCCAATATATTTTTCAAATGACTTTAATATTCACTATAGCAGTATCCATAGATGGACTTCCCAGGTGGCTCAGTGGTTAAGAACCTGCCTGCCAATGCAGGAGACACAGCTTTGATCCCTGGGTCAAGAAGATCCCCTGGAGGAGGAAGTGGCAACCTACTCCGGTATTCTTGCTGGGAAAATCCCATGGGCAGAGACGCCTGGCTGGCTGCAGTCCAGGGGGTCGCAAAGAGTTGGACATGACTGAGCGGCTAAACACAGCACAGACAGTATCCATAGATACGCCCTGAGTTCTCATCCTCAAATGATGGGTAAGTAAACAGGAAGGAAAAATGTTTCTCAAAACCACAGAGACGCAGAACTGAAAACAATAAATGTATCTCTATGATTTTGTTCATTTGTTCATCAGCAACTTCAGCTAAACATGAGGGAAGCATGATGACTTTTGTTCCCTCTCTGACCCTCCCTCAACCCTGACAATCTCACCACAGAGGATGGTTTGCCTTGACTTTTGCTATCCTTCAGGAAACATTTTTGTGTAATTAATAAACTCTAATGCTTACTTTATTGGCTCCAGAACAAAATGACTGTCATTCGTAACACTTACTCTCATCAATTCTGACGTTCTCTAAGACTTTGATTTCTGTAAGGGCCTGGTGTAGAAATAGTTGACATAACAAAGCTACCAAGTCTGGGATTTGTGTTAACATGACAGTTTTGAAAATAAGAATTTGATATAAATATGGAATTAACCAAGAGTCAGCAGAAAGCAGAAATTGAACAGAAACTAAGGACAACCGGCGAAGAATAATCAGTTGATTCTCATTTGAGCAAAGACATTGACACAGGAAATGACGAGACAACAGCAAGTCTCTTAAGAAAGTAATAGTCCCATAAACATGGGCTCCTGTGAAGAAGAGGGAATTGAAGCTGGGACTCTCCCACTTAAGAGACAGCTCATCAGCTCCACAACTTGTTCCCCGAGAAAGTGAAGTGAGTGATTAAAATGTTCCCAGCACAAGTACCCACCCTTCCAATCATGTGTATAACAGGTTTCTGATTTATCTTGCTGCTAAAAATTAACGAGACAATTGGACAAATACATATGAAATAATAACCTTCAGACCCTGGACATTGACAGCACAGTAGTGTGATTCCTGAAAGAAGGAGAAAATGAAGACGAACCTGATAATTATCCTGGGTTACAAGCTGAAGCAGTTTTCATTTCGCAGCACAGGAGAAGAAGCTAAAGAGAGCTCAGAATGAGATGGTGCAGACAGCAGGCTCCACGCGTGACAACGTTTCATAAAATCTGATGCCATTCAAAATGAGGGTGCAAAAAAACAGCTAAATCCAAACAAAATCTTCAGTTTAGATACTGTGGTTGTTTTCCACTCACTAAGTCATGTCCAGCTCTGTGACCCCATGGATTGCAGCATGCCAGACTCTCCTGTCCTTCACTGTCTCCCGGAGCTTGCTCAAACTCATGTCCATTGAGTCAGTGATGCCATCCAACCATCTCATCCTCTGTCATCCCCTTCTTCTGCATTCAATCTTTCCCAGCATCAGGGTCTTTTCCGATGAGGGCTGTTCACATCACGTGGCCAAAGTATTGGGACTTCAGCTTCAGCGTCAGTTCTTCCAGTGAATATTCAGGGTTGATTTCCTTTAGGATGGACTGGTTTGATCTCCTTGCAGTCCAAGGGACTCTCAGGAGTCTTTTCCAGCACCACAGTTTGAAAGCATTAAGTTTTTGGCATTCAGCCTAATTTATGGTTCAACTCTCACATCCGTACATGACTCCTGGAAAAACCATAACTTTGATTAGATACACTTTTATCCCCAAAGTGATGTCTCTGCTTTTTAATATGCTGTCCAGCTTTTCTTTCAAGGATCAAGAGTCCTTTAATTTCATGGCTGTGGTAACCATCCAAAGCGATTTTGGAGGCCAAGGAAATAAAATCTGTCACTGCTTCCATTTTTTCCCCATCTATTTGCCAGGAAGTGACGGGACTGGACGCCATGACCTCAGTGTTTTTTGTTTATTTTTTTAATGTTGAATTTTAAGTCAGTTTTTTCACTCTCCTCTTTCTCCCACATCAAAAGGCACTTTGCTTTTTGCCACTAGAGTGATATCAACTGCCTGTCTGAGACTGTTGATATTTCTCCTGGCAATCTTGATTCCACTTTGTGAGTCTCCCAGCCTGGCAATTCACATGATGTACTCTGAATATAAGTTAAAATAAGCAGGGTGACAATACACAGCCTTGGTGTACTCATTACCTAATTTTGAACCAGTCCATTGCTTCATATAAGGTTCTAACTGTTGCTTCTTGATCTGCACACAGATTTCTCAGGAGACAGGTGATTGGTCTGGTGTTCCCATCTCTTTAAGAATTTCCCATAGTGTGTTGTGATACACACAATCAAAGGCTTTAGCGTAGTCAATGAAGCAGAAGTAGACGTTTTTCTGGAATCGGCTTGCTTTTCCTAGGATCTGGCAGATGTCAGCATTTGGTCTCTGTTTCTCTGCCTTTTCTAAATCCAGCTTGTCCATCTGAAAGTTCATGTACTGCTCAAGCCTACGTTGAAGGATTTTGAGTTTTACCTTCCTAGCATGTGAAATGAGTGCAATTGTATGATAGTTGGAACATTCTTTGGCATTGCCTTTCTTTGGCATTGGAATGAAGACTGATCTTTTCCAGTCCTATAGCCATTGCTGAGTTTTCCGAATCTGCTGGCACACTGAGCACAGCACTTTAACAGCATCATCTTTTAGGATTTGAAATAGCTCAGCTGGAAATCCATCACCTCCACTAGCTTTGTTCATAGTGATGCTTCCTAAGGCCCACTTCATTTCACACTAAAGGATGTCTGGCTCTAGGTGAGTGATCACACCATCATGGTTATCTGGGTCACTAAGACCTTTTGTGCACAGCACTTCTGTGCATTCTTGCTGTCTCTGCTTAATCTCTTCTGCTTCTGTTAGGTCCGTACAGTTTCTGTCCTTTATCGTGCCCATCCTTGCATGAAATCTTCCCTTGATATCTCCAGTTTTCTTGGAGAGATCTCTAGTCTTTCCCATTCTATTGTTTTCCTCTAGTTCTCTGCATTTTTCATTTAAGAAGGCCTTCTTGTCTTTCCTTTTCATTCTCTGGAACTCTGCATTCAGTTGGGTATATCTTTCCCTTTCTCCCTTGCCTTTCACTTCTCTTTTTTCCTCTTTCCTATTTGTAAAGGCTTCTCAGACAACCATTTTGCCTTCTTGCATTTGTTTTTCCTTGGAATGGTTTTGATCACTGCCCCTTGTACAGTATTACAAACTGCCACCCATAGTTCCTCAGGCACTCGATCAGATCTAATCCCTTGAACCTATTCATCACCTCCACTGTATAATCATAAGGGGTTTGATTTAGGTCATAGCTGAGTGGCCCAGTGGTTTTCCCTACTTTCTTCACCTTGGGCCTAAATTTTGCCATACAGAGTTCATGATCTGAGCCACAGTCAGCTCCAGGTAATGTTTTTACTGACTGTATAGAGTTTCTCCATCTTTGGCTGCAAAGAACAATGTATCAAGTGTAATGTATCAAGTCAAGAAGAAATGGATGTGCAGAAACTGGAACACTCACACACTACTGGTGAGATCACAAAGTCATACACCTACTTGGGAATACTCCAGCAATTTTGTATAAAGTAAAACAAACACTGGCTGACCAGTCCAGCAATCACACTTCTCAATGCTTTCAGGGGAAGTGCTTACAGACTTGTATGTGAATATTTATCTCAGCTTTCACCATTACCACCAAATCTTGGGAAAATTCAAGTGTTCGTGAACTGGTAAATGAATAAGGTTGTTATGTTCACACCATGGAACACTACTCAGCCATTAGATAGGACTGCATTGCAGGTAGGATATCATTGCTGTAAAATTTTACAACAGGCTTTAACTGTTGTGACGGAAAACAGATCAGTGGTTCGCAGGACCCATGTGGGGGCAGAGCTATCTGCACGAGGAAGGACATTTGTGGCGCGAAGGGGGTGTTCCCTGTGACGATTGGCGTGGTGGTTACACAATCATACACATGTCTGATTGGACAGTAAGGTTAATGAACTTTATTTCATACATATGATGACTCAATAAAAGTGATTTTTAAAAAAGAATAAGAAATTCCAGGTTAGTGGGGAGAAAAACCCTTGGAGGGGTCTTGTGGCTGGGGCACGTGGGGGTCAGTGTATCTGAGAGATGCTGGTCCCGGGCCATGGCCCTGACGGGGCTCTCCTGGGCCACCAGGGGGCCGTGCACAGGTCACACAGAGTGGCTCCCGGAGGGGTCACTTCAGTGAACATCCTGACCTCAGAGAATGTGAGCTAACTCAGGGACACAACCCAGTGAGAGACGGGCCAGGGTCTGAGTGTGGGCTGTGAAACTGCAGAGCCGGACAGAACAGGAAACACACACACAACACACAGCAAACACACACAGAACGCAGCAAACACACACAGAACACAGCAAACACACACACAGCAAACACACACACACACCACACAGCAAACACATACCACACAGCAAACACACACAATACGCACACAGCAAACACACACCACACACACAGCACAACACACAAGGCAAACACACACACAACACACAGCAAACACACACCACACACACACACACACATACCACACAGCAAACACACACAACACACACACAACACAGCAAACACACACAACACACACACACACCACAGCAAACACACACCACACACACACACATACCACACAGCAAACACACACACAACACACAGCAAACACACACAGCACACAGCAAACACCCACAACACACACACACATACCACACAGCAAACACACACAACACACACACAACACAGCAAACACACAACACAGCAAACACACACAACACACACACACACCACAGCAAACACACACAACACAGCAAACACACACAACACAGCAAACACACACAACACAGCAAACACACACAGCACACAGCAAACACACACAGCACACAGCAGACACACACAACACACACACACATACCACATAGCAAACACACACAACACACACACAACACAGCAAACACACACCCACAGCAAACACACACCACACACACAGCAAACACACACAACACACAGCTAACATACACACATGACACACAACACAGAGAAAACACAGAACACAACCACATGACATACAACACACACACATAGCACACACACAGCAAACACAGAACACACACAGCACAACACACAGAACACACAGCAAACACACACAACATACACACAGCAAACACACACAACATACAGAGCGCACACAAAACACTCTGCAACATACACACAAAACATACAGCAAACAACATGCCAGCAGACACACACACACACAAGGTCACACGTCAGACTTAGGTGGAGTGGGGTCCGGCAGACAAGCACAGAGCGGCCGGTTCTGCAGGAGGCGGGAGGCCAGTCTCCACCGACAGAGGTGCCTGCTCAGCACTCATCAGGATGCCCTGGGCGCCAGGAGAGACGAAGGAATAAACACCAAAGTCAGCCCGGCTAGCCGGGTGTGAGCAGGCTCTGCCCCCACACGGTGAGGAAGGCTCGGCCCTCCCCGGGACAGGACGCTCCCGCGGGGCAGGGTGCCTGAGGCGCAGGGGCAGGGCGGTGCCGGGGACGTGGCCGGGGAAGCTGCCGGCCAGGACTGCAGCGGGACAGACGGCACCGAGGGAGGGGAGGGCAGAAGTCCTGCCCGGGGCTCAGCTGCCACAGCAAAGACCACAGACAGATGGGGGCTTAAACAACAGACAGTTACTGTCTCAGCATTCTGGAGGCTGAAGGTTCTAGACCAAGGTGCCAGCAGATCACTGTCTTCCTGGCATGGAAACAGCCTCCTCACATGGCTTTTCCTGGTGCAGCACGTGGAGAAACGGAGAGAGCATCAAGACAGAGACAGAGAGAAGGAGAGAAAGAGACAGAGAGAGGGGGGAGAGAGAGAGGAAAGGAGAGAGAGAGGCAGAGAGAATGAGAGACACACACACACAGACAGGGAGAGAGAGAGACAGAGAGAGGGAGAGAGAGGGAGAGGGAGACAGAAAGAGAGGCAGAGAGAGAGAGAGGGAGAGAGAAAGCGAAGGGGACGGGGAGAGGGCGAGACACTTTTCTGCTTCCCCTTCCTCTGAGGGCACTAATCCCATCGTGGGGGCTCACCTGCATGACCTCATCTAACCCCAGTTACCTCCCAAACCCATACACTCCTCCCTTAAATCTCGTAGAGGCTACAAACTTAAGCCGTCTATAAAAACCAATCCTTTTCTTTTACTCTCCTGAAGACTCTGCTGTCCCCCAGTAACATTCCTGTGCCTCCAGCCCATAACAGGGCTTCCCTGATGGCTCAGAATGTAAAAAATCTGCCTGCAGTGGAGGAGATACAGGAGACGCGGCTGTGATCCCTGGGTCAGAAAGAGCCCCTGGAGGAGGGCATGGCAACCCACTCCAGTATTCTTTCCTGGAGAAGCCCCATGGCCAGAAAAGCCTGGCAGGCTACATTCCATGGAGTTGGAAAGAGTTGGACAGGACTGATGGACCAAGCAGTCACACACACAGCCCACAAAACATTTCATAAAGCCTAAAACCCTGCCGTTTGGGGTTTGATTTTTCACTGCCAGCGTGAATGTGTTCCATATTTTCAGGAACAAGAATTAAACCCCAAATCAAAAATGCCCTCCATGCCACCCTCATTGAAGGAAAATGGTCACATTGTAATTTTCTAGATGAAGAAAATGTTCCCAATCAACTCTCCCTAATTGTTTGATTGGATGTTAACAATGGAGGTCCAGGCTCCTGCCGATGGTGGTGGAACATTTGGGGACCTGCTCCATTGTGTTGTGGAAATAGCGATGCAGAGAGGGGGGACCAGTGGCCCCTGACCGCCAGCACCCATTGCGTCTCCTTCCCACATGTTTCCAGGACATGCACTTCACTCACTCAGCTCTGCACAGAGGTCTGAGAACTCATCCACAAGCTTCCACGATGCTCAGCCTCCGGGCTGGAGGACCTGGCCCGCAAGGGCTCTGCCCAGGTGTCTCTGTGTCCTTCACCTACCTGCTTCCTCTCCTCCGCCTAAAACCCCACCAGGCCCTGCACAGACACCCCCATAACCACCCCAGGGCAGAGTCCACCTTGCAAATTGGCCAGCAGCTCTCTGTAAACTGCCACTTCTCTTGGCACTGAGCATCAAGAACTTTAAAAGCATGTATACTTTTTTTTTTTAATCCAATCATGATATTTTCTGAGAATCTATCCTGAGATTCTGAGAATGTCATCCAGGGCAGGCTGTACAGAGCTGCGTAATTGCTAAACACAATTTTTTAATAATGGAAAACCCAGAGGTAATTTAAATATACAACAGTAGGGTAGATGCTTTATAAACTATGATTCACCAATTCTGTGGACAATTATGCAGTCCGGAAATGATTGCAGTCATCGTTGCCGTGCTTTCATACTGTGATGTTGCCTTCCCGTTATTTCTTCCGGCTTCTTTACAAACACAGAACATAAATACACGCACACACGTATAGTTTTATTTATTTTCGGACGTGCTGCATCTCCCTTGCTGCGCAGGCTTTTTCTCCAGCCATGCGGGGCTCCTAATTGCTGTGGGTTCCCTTCTTGCAGAGCACAGCCTCCACAGCACAGGCTCAGTGGTTGTGGCACTGGGGCTTCGTTGCCCCGAGGCACGTGGGAATCCTCCCAGACCAGGGATCCAGCTCGTGTCTCCTGCATTCGCAGGTGGAATCTCTACCACCGAACCACCCATGAAGTCCCCAGGCTTCTTTTTTTAAGGTAGGGATTAATATAAAGTTAACTATGACTAGCAGTGTTTGCTTTTTCTACTTTTCTGTGTTTTCCCAATTTGTGTGCTCCACACGAATTTGTCTAATGGAGCGATAAACAGATTCTTCTCATGGAGGGAGGGAAAGGTTGTCTTTGCCGCTCGGGGTGATGCCCTGAGTCCTCATGGAAAACAGCGAGCTTGGCCGGGAATCAGTCCCCAGTGGAGGCGCTGTGGTGAGCATCTGTGAGCTCTGCTCTGTTCTGTTATCCCGCAGGCCCCAGTGCCTCGTTCCCACAGAGCTGTGCTGGATACTAACACAGTCACGACGAACGCTATCACACGGTCATCCATAAGCACGTGCACGTAAACCCCAAATTCCTCGATGTGTGATGAAGACAGAAGTTCACACCAACCTGGAGGCTGGTGGGGAGACAGATCTGAGAAGGTTTATTCTACCGAGGAACCCAAGGATTGGGCAAACTTACTGTATCTGAATTTGAAGTGTTCGTGCAGCCCCCAGACAACCTAAACCACATACAAGTCCCTGGGTTCCAGTTCTTTGAAGGAAAAGACATTTGCTTTAGTCTCCTAAGCCTCCCTTGAGTCTCAAAAGTTGATCCGGAGCTACTGATTAGGAATGTGAAGATGTAGAAATAAAGAATAGCTGTCAGGCTGAGGAACTGGCAACAATTTAGACAATGAAAAAGTGAAAGTGAAAGTTGTGTCCGACTCTTTGTGACCCCGTGGACTATACAGTCCAGAATACTGGAGTGGGTAGCCTTTGCCTTCTCCAGGGGATCTTCCCAAACCAGGGATTGAACGTGAACCCAGGTCTCCCGCATTGCAAGCAGTTTCTTTACCAGCTGAGCCACAAGGGAAGCTCAAGAATACTGGAGTGGGTAGCCTATCCCTTCTCCAAGGGATCTTCCCCACCCAGGAATTGAACCGGGGTCTCTTGCATTGCAGGCGGATTCTTAACCAGCTGAACCACCAAAGAAGCCCATTTAGACACTAACCAGCCACATAGCAGAATTGCCAAACTCCTAGTTCTTTGAAATACACGAATAAAGGACCAACACACATTCCTAAGTGATTTTTACAGGAATCAGACCCCCACCAGATGAAAATCGCTGATGGCAAGAACACAGACTGGTTGAAGCCAGAAGGTTGATGATGTTTGAAACTTAACACTGATGCCAACCAATCCGAGAACTGTACATGAACTGATCACAGCCCCTGCAGCCCCTCCTCCCACTGCCTTTAAGCCCCTTCTCTGAAAGCTATCAGGAAGTTCAGGTCTTTTCCGTGATGCCTGCAAATAAACGCTGGACTTTCCTTCACTACAAACCCAGTGCCAGTAGATTGTCTTCACTGCATGCAAGCGAACGGACCCAGGCTTGATTTAGTAACACAGCCTTTCTGGCCTCATCCTTCTTACCACCCCTGCTTCTGACGGTCTACATCTGCCTGAGATTTAACTGCTCAGGGTCCACTTTGAATTTCTCTTGACTTTTCTCTCAGTGCTCAGCTGTGTCACCCACTCTTTTCTTCATGGAGACCCTTTACAATTCCCAAGGCCACCAGGAAGCCATGCTGGTGAGGCTCACTCTCGAGGCCTGGAAGGACATTCCTTCCTGGGGCCAGTGGGACCAGCACCCCAGGTGGGGAGGAGGCCTGGGGAAGATCGAGCCTCAGTGGGAGAGAGACTGCAGGGAAACCAGAGACAGAAGGGGGAAATGAGGCCACAAGCTGAAGCTGGAGGAGAGGATGAGGTGGCTGTGACCTCACACTCAAGCTTTCAAATAATCCTCATGAAGTCTCTCCTCATCCTCCAAAGTCAAACAGATGCATCAGAGCTTGACTTCAGAATTGAAGTAGGATTCAGGCTGCAAAGAGGCAACGTGTCAGGGTTAGTGGGATAATCACTCAAATTATAGGACTAACCCAAACTCTACATTTTAAAAAGCAAAGGATATTTAAGAAAAGGCAGAGGCATTTCTTTCCTGAATTGTAGATTTAGACCAGTAGATCCCTAAATTGTCCCATGAGAAGTGAAATGTCCGATGAGAAGTGAAAATCATCTCCTTCAGAGCGTTCTTTCCTAATAATAGGTTTTCCACAGGCAGGTAGAGGACCTTCCTGCTCTGTTCACAGTGGGAGGGAGAGTGAAGGGCATTCTTGACGAGGGAAATAGAGCCTCTGGAAACTGTCGTCACAGCAGGCTGGGAGCTCAGGTGACAGGGGTGAGCTTGGCTTCCCTGGCACTGCCCTCCCCCCACCCCTCTTCCAAGGTCACTGTGACTCCAGTCTCCCCGGACACCTCAGCTCCCGGTGCCTTTCTCCAGAAGCAGAGGGCAAAGGTCATCACATTCTGCAGGTCCCACCACAGTTGCCAACTTCTTCGCCAAGTTTCCGCAGGTCAAGGTCACACTTTCCACTTCCTGTTAAGGATGTTTGCTTGTGCCTCAGTCTCCTTGGCTGACTCCTCTCCTGCAGTTATGGGAAACAGAGAATCTGGTCTTAACTCTCAGCCAAAGCGGCAAAGAATTAACGATGTCAAATGTGTCTGATGCTGGGATGTTCCAGAGTCAAATACAGCCTTTGGGGAGAGTTTCTGATCTGAAATAAAAAATCGAGCAGTTTTGAATATGTGAACTGTCGAAGCTAGAAGGAAAGCAGGGTTAATTTAGACAATAATTTAAGATGATTAAGGAAAAACAGGATACCTGAGTTACACTCTGTGCTTTTTTCCCTTTAAATAATTTATTTTCCCCACATAGCAATGTTTTATATTCAATGCTTAGTTATTGACATAGGTTACGATATCCGTCAGGGGCCCACCCAGAAAGAAAAGGCATGTTCTGTGGGGAGCCTCCCATAGAGACTGTATGTAGAGGGTGGGGAGGGTTACATGAACCACCATAGAAGGTTGGAGAACCCAGAACTGCCAGCCATGGGGAAGAATTACCATTCCCAGACACCAAGGGTCGGGAAGGACCACGGGGCCTCCCTGGTGGCCCAGCGGTCAGGACTCTGTGCTTCCAGTGCAGGGAAGCATGGTGCAGACACAGTTTGGACCCCTGGTCAGAGAACTGGATCCTGCATGACGCATGATACAGGCAAAAATGGGGGAAAAAATAAAGGAACTTGGCATCCTGGCAAGAACTTGAGCTTGTTGGAGGGGCTGTGGCACCCAACAGAGCTAAAACTTACAGACAGAGGCACCACTACCAAGAGAGGGGCCAGAGCTGTGGCAGAAAAGCAAATCCTTGCCCTCTCCCTGGCTGGTGCCTGAACATGAGGGTACAGCGTCAGGACAAGCAAGCACGAGATGCATGCACGTGCACACACACACACACACACACACACACACACCCCAGAGCATGCAGAGAAGACCAGGAAGGCAGAAGAAGGAGAGGAGGATGGGAGGGAGGAGGAGAAGGAGTAAGGGAAGAGAAGGGCAGGGATGAAAATAACCAGCACAAATATTTCATCTTATTTTTTTTTAGAACATATATTGGTTGGGACTTCCCTGGTGGTCCAGTGGTTAAAATTCCTTCCTCAATTCCTGGTTGGAGAACTAAGGTCCTACATGCCCCACAGAGTGCCCAAAAAGTAAAAAAAAAAAGAAAAAAACTTAAAGGGAAAGAAGAAAGTACATTGGTAGGAAACACTTCTAATCTCCCTCCTATTTTTTCTGCCACACTTATCACAAACCTCAATTCAGATCAAAGGAAAAATGCCGAATGGAATTAACACTTGAACCAAGAACATAGTCAGAGCCAAGCATTGATTTTTTTTTTTTTCCCCAATGAAAACCTATAAGACAGCATCAAATATGCAGGAGAGAGACAGAGAGGGAGGAAGGAAATGAGATGAAGAGAGGAGTCTGTGATGGCCAATAGAGTATGACCAGTGATTTTCTCAGGTCTCATCCTCTGCTCAGTTTTCTCGCCAAAGCCCTGAATTAGCACAAGACTGTATTTTAATGGGCGTCCCAGGTGGGACTAGTGCTGCTAAAGAACCCGTCTGCCAATGCAGGTAGACATCAGAGACTTGGGTTCGATCCCTAGGTTGGGAAGATCCCCTGGAGGAGGGCATGGCAACCCACTCCAGTATTCTTGCCTGGAGCATCCCATGGACAGAGGAGCCTGGTACACTATGGTCCATAGGGTTGCAAAGAGTCCGACAGGACTGAAGAGACTTACCACGCCTGCACTGTATTTGAACAGCCTCCCATGAAGAAAAACTAAGTTGCACTTGCTTAAAGCTATTTAAACGAAGCAGGTTACTTTTTTCTAACCAGTGTCTAAATAAGTGCAGCCCTCCTGATGATCTCCTGTGCGAAGAGCGCAGTTCTGGGAGACTGAAGTCCAGTTCCTGCCCAGGAGAGGTGACTGACTGATCCCGGTTCACAAACGTTCAGTCAGTGGCAGTGAGCTGCGTCTCACGGTGAATCTCTGTAGAGCCTCCACTCACACGGGGTCACACACCCCTGTGCGGTTTTGCTGTCCACCTTCCCCCCTAGAATGTGAGCCCTGCTTGGGCAGGAATGGCTGTCTCTTTCACTTCCCGCTGTTATCCACAACAAGAACAGCATCCAACACACAAAAGATGCTCAAAATCTATTCATTCAGTGAACCAAAAAATAAATGCACAACCAGTGAGACCTCCAGGTCTGAAGGAGACACGTTGTCTATAACATGTATGATGGTAAATGCAGGGTCCATCTCCCAGACCCCTGGTGCCAACTCCCTGAGTCCCGCCTTTCGGTCCAGGTCACCAGAAGCCTCTCCTCCTCAGACCCAGCCAGCTTGTGAAGAGCCAACAGAATCAGGCAGTGCTGGCCTTCTCTGGATGGGACTTCCTACCCCACTAGACCAGGGTCAGACAGAGTGGCCTCTGCTTCTCTTCATGCCCATAACTTAGTTTTCCAGTTTTTCCATTAGTCATGTGGGAATGTGAGGGTTGGACCATAAAGAAGACTGAGGGCCAAAGAACTGATCCTTCTGAACTGTGGTGCTAGAGAAGACTTTTGAGAGTCCCTTGGACTGCAAGGAGATCAAACCAGTCCATCCTAAAGGAAATCAAGCCTGAATATTCATTGGAAGGACTGATGCTGAAGCTGAAACTCCAACTTTGGCCACCTGATGCAAAGAGCTGACCTGTTGGAAAAGACCCTGTTGTTGGGAAAGATTGAGGGCAGGAGAAGGGGACAACAGAGGATGAGATGGTTAGACGGCATCACTGGCTCAATGGACATGAGTTTGAACAAACTCTGGGAAATGGTGAAAGACAGGGAAGTCTGGCATGCTGCGGTCCACGGGGTCACAAAGAGTCAGACCCCAGTGAGTGACTGAAAATAGCAACAACTTAGATTCATAAAGATGACATTGTGAGTGTTTAGAATGGGAAAGGTGTTGGAGGAGGTCATCAAGGGGACATGACCATCAGTTGACCCTCAAGGTAGATGCCAGCAGCGGGGGTTGCTCCCTCTCCACCGTTCCTGGAGGGTGTGTCTGCCCACTTTTCCCACAGTGAGAACCTTTCCAAGCATGCAGCTGGGAGAGAGTGAGATGGCGTAAGCCCAACTGTGGTGAGGATCTACTCAACAGTGGTGCCCAAGACAAACCTCGTAAGTCCCCCCATTTGGTTAAACTGGGATGACCCAGAGGGGTGGGATGGGGAGTGGTAGGTGGGAGGCTCGACAGGGAGGGGATATATGTATATGCACAGGTGACTCACGCTGTTGTACAGCAGAAACCAACACAACATTATAACGCAATTATGTGTTCAATAACTTCAGTCCTGTGACCCTATAGACTGTAGGCTGCCAGGCTCCGCTGTCCATGGGGTTCTCCTGGCAAGAATACCAGAGCAGGCTGCCATGCTGTCCTCCAAGAATGCAATTATGCTCCAATTAAAAATAAATTTTAAAAAAACCGCCACCTGCCAATCTGAAGTGACTGCCTCTTTCTTCCCTATTTCCTTGCCCTCTAGGTACAGGGACCAGTTGGCAAATCAACAAAACGTTTATTTAACAGTTTTTGAGCATCCACTTCTGGTGAGGTTCTGTTCCCCTCCCAAACTGGCCACTGGCTTAACTGGAAAGAGAAAAGTCTAGTGCAAAAGCAATTCTTACACTATAGGATTGTAAGTCTGTAATAAGGATCATAATCGATGTGCAAACAGATTTCTTCAAGTTCTTTTCTGGTCTCTGGCAGTGCACACAGAACCCATCTCCCTTCTAATTTGTCTAATATAGTTCACATCAATATGTCCACAAGAAAGTATCATGACACACCAATATGTTCCTTTGCAAATATAATTAGGTATTCTTCTGGCAAACAAACAAACTCCTATAGAATGCAAAACTTGTTTTCAAAATTTTTTTTTTCCTCTTTTTCTGCCTGGAGCAGGCTTACAAATAAATATTGAGTGTGCCAGGAAGTTGCTCATTTATTCATGTACTGAACTTTTTAAGCGTATCTGGGAAAGACAATCTCCTTGAATTTACCTACTTGCCCAAAAGCTATGTGTTATTTACTGGCAGGAAAGAGTTCTCCACATTCATTTTATTTACCTGTCAGTAGCATGTCTGCAGGTGAAGTATCTCAAAATGCATTTGCAACCACTTAATTTCACCCTAGTTGGTGTCTGTCTTTCTTAAGGCCGAATTGAAAGGCTCCTTCCCCCTCAATTGTTAAAGCAGAGGGCAGAGATACACACCGTAAACATTCATGAACAGACACATATCCATCATCATTCAGTCCACAAGTCACGAGGGAGGTGACACGGTGAAGAAAGGGCAGTATGGTCAGGGTGCGGAATGCTATTTCTTGCCAAACACAGTCATGACCTTGGCAATCACTTCACCCCTCTGAGGCTCTATTTCCTCATCTTACAACTAAAACCTTAGAAAAGTAATATTTACTCTTCCTGGCTCACCAGGCTGAGGTTGGATAAATCAAGATTTTCTGTGATTTAAAAGATGATTACATATGCCTATGAAAATCCCTACTTTCCCTAAAGCTGGAATTTGCATGCATCTCCCAGAAATCTGGGCTTCCCTGATAGCTCAGTTGGTAATGAATCCACCTGCAATGCAGGAGACCCCGGTTCAATTCCTGGGTCAGAAAGATCCACTGGAGATGGGATAGGCTACCCACACCAGTATTCTTGGGCTTCCTTGGTGGCTCAGCTGGTAAAGAATCTGCCTGCAATGCAGGAGACCTGGGTTCAATACCTAAATTGGGAAGATCCCCTGGAGAAGTGAAAGGCTACCCACTCCAGTATTCTAACCTGGAGAATTCCATGGACTGGATAGTCCATGGGGCTGCAAAGAGTCAGACATGACTGAGCGACTTTCACTTTCACTCCACTCAGAAATCCGGGGACATTCCATGGACAGAGCAGCCTGATGGGCTACAGTCTATGGGATCACAGAGTCAGGTGCCTGAGCCTGCATGTGTATATACCCAGAAAGCAAAACAATAAACATCCCTGACTGAGACAACTTTCATGAGTTAGAACGTATGGGTCATTCTTCTATCTGATCATTTCACAAACATCTAGCGTCCTCCAAGGAGGGTGGTCAGGGGGAATTGGGGAATTTCAACGTGAAACCAACCAGGCCACACCCCTGGTCTGTTACACCAAGAGATGAGCCTCCTCATCCACCACACCAGCCACCGTCCAGGGTATAAGTTGAGTGGACGGACTCTCCAGACATGATGTACCCACAGCTCGGACACTCAGTTACTATTCTAACTCTGCCTTGAGGGTCATTAGCAAATCTCTAGGTGTCCTCCCATAAGAAATTTACTTTACCCTCTAGGGGCTCAGATGGTCAAGAGTCCGCCTCCCATGCAGGAGACCCAGGTTGGATCCCTGGGTTGGGAAGATTTCCTGGAGAAGGAAATGGCAGCCCACTCCAGTATTCTTGCCTGGAGAATCCTATGGACAGAGGAGCCTGGTGGGCTACAGTCCACGAGGTCACACAGAGTTGGATACGACTCAGTGATTTAAAAAAAAAAAAGATCTACAGCACTAAAAGGAGAAAGGTGGATTTCTCATTCACAGTTACTTCCTCCTTTCAGACACATGCATCTGTAACCGAGGCCTGGCTTTCCCTCTGCAAGTGAGTTACACACTGGGAGCTGAGACTCAGACAGAAGTCATCTCTCAAGGACACACAGGTAGGAGGAGGGCCAAGATGAAGACCTGGTTCCTTGTCTCTAAATGCAGTGTCTCGGCAAAGGTCACAACACTTAATTCAGTCACTCGCTGGACAGGTTGAAAATTAAACACATGCTGGATGCTAAGAAGAGGTGAAGAAACAGGAGCCCCTCCTTCAGGAAGCTCACTGAACTAAATCACTGGAGATCAAGTGTTTTCTGGGGAACCAGCCAAATACCTTCTGGAGCGAGACTTTGATCCCCACCTGCCTGACGGGAGGTCGTCTAGTGTCTTCTTAAATGCTTGAGATCAGGACGCCCCAGCCCTGCATCAGAACGCTTAGAGAAAGGTCTCCTTGGTCTCCATCTTTCTCTGCCTCCCAACTCCCAAAGGTCACTTGAGCCCTCACCTCTGATCCAGGTGGGACCTGCTATGCTTGTGTCTGAGTAGAGAGGCTACTGCCTCCTGGCGACCTCCTCAAGGCTCTACAGAGCCACAAGCCTGGCAGTGCCACCTTCTCTGGATCAATTCAGAGAGTGAAAGGGGAGGCATTCCTCTCAGCTCTTTGGCAGAAAGAAGTGAAAAGGAGGACAGGCTGTGAGCATAGCTGAGACAGAACGTGACTCTGGCATCCGGCATCTTTGCCGCGACCTCGCCTGCCTGGTGATGCCACAGTGCCTTCCTCCACTCAGGGTCATGGCCTCCAGCCTTCCCTCTCCCCCAGCTAGGAACCTCTTTCAGCGAGGACCCAGGAATCATCACTTAGAGTTGCTATTAAAGCCATGACCCATAAGGGAAATTAATTAGAGAGGAATTCATTTCCATCCTTACTGGTAACTCTCAAAGACTGCTAAACCTAGGAAGAGGAGGTGTAGTTGCTAAGTCGTGTCCAACTCTCTGAGATCCCTTGGACTGTAGCCTGCTGGGGTCCCCTGTCCATGGGATTTCCCAGGCAAGAATACTGGAGTGGGTTGTCATTTCCTTCTCCAGGGGATCTTCCTGACTCAAGGATTGAACCCGAGTCTTTTGCATCTCATGCATCGGCAGGCAGGTTCTTTACCGCTAGCGCCACCCAAGAAGCCAGCTAAAGGTAATCTAACTTCTAAACCCTAAGAGTGCTTCTCACATCCCTTTTTATCTTCTCCAAGATTCTCCCCCATCCGATCCCCAAGCCCTCTCCATCGCACTCCTGTGGGCCAAGCAAAGAAAATGACACTCCCTGCCCACTCTATTCAACTCTGACACCTCCAGGTGTCCTGTCTTCCTCCTTCCAGCTCCAGCCCTTCCACCTCTCTCCTTGTTCACCTGTGTTCACAACTGCCTGGAGCCCAGCCATTTGGAGTGGGGAATGAGCCCACCAGAAATAGAAACCTTGAGGGCCAGAAAGAGCAAGGCTGGGAACATCACCATGGCTTCAGTCGCGTCCGACTCTTTGTGACCCCACGGATGTAGCCCCAGGCTCCTCTGTCCGTGGGATTCTCCAGGCAACAATACTGGAGTCGGTTGCCCTGCCAATGTTCCATCAAAGCCACTCAACCCAGGTGTGATAGGTGTTTTATTATCTTTCTTGGCCTCAAACTCATGTAAAGTCATGGGGAATATGCAAGAAATGATTTCTAAGAAACCTGGAACCACTTTGCAAGGATGACTGCTCATTGGCTAAAGGGGAAGGCAAGGAGTTCTCTGAAGAGTATTAGAGTCTGGCTCTGCACTGATTGTCAGAAAAGCTTTATCTTAAAACAAGAAAGCTACAACAAGTCCTGGGAGGGCTTACGGAGGTCAGGCAATCAGTAGCCTCAGCCTCACTCTGCATCACGGGGAGTCAGTGGAACAATGAGCACATTTGGTGGTTCGTTCCCCAGCCTTGGAGATGTGCTGAGAGCAGGTAAGCCTGGCTACTGTCAGAACCCCACGCAGATCCCCTGGCCTGTGGGGGTGACAGCTGTAAAGGCTTTGTAAAGAGCCAGCAGGAAGCCCCAGGAGCTGGCTCTCCTCGGCCAGCATGGTAAACCACACGTGAGAGCACGTGCCCGGGGGCTTCAGGCACAAGAGCCTGCAGAGTGGAAGGAGCCTGCAGAGTGGAAGGAGCCTGCCTTCCCTGTCTGAAGGGCGCAAAACCTGACGGGTCTTAGAGGACTGGGGGTTGTCGCACACTTAATCGGGCGGTGATGTCCATCATTTTTGTGGTCCCACAGTGACAGACTTCATTTTTGAAGGCTCCAAAATCACTGCAGATCATGACTGCAGCCATGAAATTAAAAGACGCTTGCTCCTTGGAAGGAAAGCTATAACCAACCTAGATAGCATATTGAAAAGCAGAGACATTATTTTGCCTACAAAGGTCTATCTAGTCCAAGCTGTGGTTTTCCCAGTAGTCATGTGTGGATGTGAGAGTTGGACCATAAAGAAAACTGAGCGCTGAAGAATTGATGCTTTTCGAACACTGGTGTTGGAGAAGACTCTTGAGAGTCCCTTGGACTGGAAGGTGATCCAACCAATGCACCCTAAAGGAAATCAGTCCTGAATATTCATTGGAAGGACTGATGCTGAAGCTGAAACTCCAATCCTTTGGCCACCTGATATGAAGAACTGACTCCTTGGAAAAGACCCTGGTGCTGGGAAAGATTGAAGGCAAGAGGAGAAGGGGACGACTGAGGATGAGATGGTTGGATGGCATCACCGACACACTGGACATGAGTTTGAGTGAACTCTGAGAGCAGGTAATGGACAGGGCGGCCTGACATGCTGCAGTCCATAGGGTCGCAAAGAGTCGGACATGACTGAGCGACTGCCCTGAACTGAACGTGTGGTAGCTTTGCTGAGGCGAATCAACATTGCTCTACTATCGAGTATACAGCGGCTGACCTGGCATGTGATTTTCTCCATTTCTATCGGTAAAGGCCCTCAGAAACAACTCATTCTCACGTGGCAGGAGCGTCAGCACACCTACCCGAGCCAACTCTCCTGTTCGGGTCCTAGGACACACCAGAGGGGACTGAATGTCTTCATATCTCAACCAGTATTGCATCACGCTGATGACATTGTGCTAAGTGGATCTGGTGAGGGGTAAGAGATGAGTCCACAAGAGCTTGGAGACCTACCATACTGAAAAAGTGTCTAGAGATGAGATATGTCAAAATATCTCCTCTAAGCTGAGGATATATAGTGTGCTTTGTAGCACCCATTTCAAAGGAATAGACACAACTGTTGACGGCTAGGATATGAAAGCATGACCCTATAACATGATTATTGAGTAATCCGTAAGATGGCCGGTTTGGGGGCTGGGGTGCAGAGAGAGAGTAAAGAACCAGAAAATCTACTGCTTAGACTCCCATGTGATATCCAGGAAGTAGTCCAAGCTGTCTTTTCACATAATCTGTGTGTCAAGACATGCAAGGGTATTTGGGATACCCTTCATTCCCATGAAGTGTATTTCCTATGTGTGAGGCAGATAATATATTTTATAGCCACTGAAAAATCCCAAGGAAAGAATCACTACATAATCCCTTGGGTTTGAGATTGAAGCCGTGCCTTCTTCTGCCAGTAACAACCCTCACCTTGGTGAGCAGTTCCTGGCCTCCTGCTGACCCTGCTGTGCTTGACCACAAGGCACCAAGGGATTGCCCATCATCACTGTTTTTTTCCAATCTACCATCTCCATGGGGAATGGTGGTACATTTGGGTTCATGATGCAAATCCATCTGCAAACCGGACATTCCCCTCTGTTAATTTTTCATAGTGAACCCTCATGAGGCCACAGGTGTGTGCTGAGGGCAAAGCTGTAGACAGAAATGGGCACAGGTGCCAGGTGAGCAAATGACCCAGTTCCCTGTGCAATTAACTTGTGCCTGTTCTGATGTATATGATTTCTGAAGGATAATTGATTACTACTACTAATGTCCAAACTGATGATTTTGTAGATCAGGAAAAAGCATGCCGTTGATGGTGGGCAGTTTAGGTGGTAAACTCTGAGTTTTGGGATATTGACTTCACAATAGATGTGGAGGCTCATGGAGCTTTGTTGTCCCCGGCGTTGAGAGAACATTTATTTCACCTGAATGACAGATGGATACCTGAAGGTTCAGAGGGGACAGGAAGGATGGACTGTGCCGGACACTTTCATCATGCCATCCAAACCCACTCTCTGGTTTCTTCAATCTGCCTTGCACCCTGGGAGGCTGAGCTGGGTGGACGTATGCATGGATCACTTGCCACCTGGCTTCTGGTTGGTTCACATGAATGGGAAGGATTGGATTGGGGAACAGTGAGATTACTCGTTTCCTCTGTGGTGGGTCAGTATACTACCATAGGCTGAAGTGAGTTTCTCTACCTGACCACAGCCCCTGTCAGGAAACCCTCTGCTACAACAACAGCTGCTCTCTGATTTCTGGTCAACTTTCCTCTCCTTAAACATCAGTCCTGAGGATGCTAATGGCTCCCCCAGCTTGCTAGGTTTCCAGTGTTCCAAATGTTGGTCTTGCTTTCCTGTGGTCTTGCTTGCACTTTTGTAAATAGCCTCCTCATTAAACCTTCCTCAATTACCCGCTTGAGAGTGGCATCTGTTTCCCATTGGAATGTAAGGTATCTGATACACATTCAGATCAGATTCTCAGAGCAAAGCTTCAAGTAATGAGAAATCAGCAACAAGTACAGGCTTACGTGGACTCTCTTCAATACCTTGAGGTAATAAGGGGTTCACACAGGAAACCATGAGGTATTTGGAACTGGACGGCGAAAAGCGTACCTCATGACAGTCATTTACGGTGAATGAAAATGGGAAGTAAGCGTAACCACAAAGAGAAGACTCAAGGTAACTGTCTTAAGGACTTAAAAGCTTGGATTGAGCCTTTAATCAGCCTTCGAAAAATAAGGCAGACATATAGACTGGAAACTGTCAAAGTGGAAAAAAAAAGAAACAAACGAGCTTCAGCAAAAGAGAAATGTTCTTTTTTAAAAACCTCTAGGAGGAAAGATCAAGAAGAAAAAAGAAAAGGAACAAAAAATCCCTTACTAGGTGAAAGCGAAAGTCGCTCAGTCCTGTCGACTCTTTGCAATTGTATAGTCCATGGAATTCTCCAGGCCACAGTATTGGAGTGGGTAGCCTTGCCCTTCTCTAGGGGATCTTTGCAACCCAGGAGTTGAACTGGGGTCTCCTGCATTGCAGGCGGATTCTTTACCAACTGAGCTATGAGGAAAGCCCCTTCTTACTCCATATAAAGACTTATAAAAACTGTAGAAATGAAAACAGTGGTATCAATACCAACATACATATGGAGAATAATTATTAATTATAGAACATTGATAAAGGATGTTACAAATCAAAGGAGAAAAGCTAAGCTATTCAATAAATGGAGCTGGGAAAACTGTTTATGAGTACATTAAAAAGCTGATACCTATGTCACACCACCAACAGAAAAAAAATTAATGAATTAAGTATCAATACATAAAAGTAAAACCCTCAAATCTTACCCAAAAATTAAAACAGTGCATTGAGGGAGAAAAGAAATTATTAAACAAGTGACAAAAATCACAATCAACGAAGAAAAGTATGGAAAAGTTTAAATTAATATACGTGCATATAATGTCTGAACAATATATATATATACTGCTTGTAAAACTGTATGTAAGTTACATAGTCAACATAAAAATGTATTTATTCGCCCAAGAAAGTGAACAACTGCCATGTTCCAATAACCCCCCACTGCTGCTAGGTCGCTTCAGTCATGTCTGACTCTGTGCGACCCCAGAGACGGCAGCCCACCAGGCTTCACCGTCCCTGGGATTCTCCAGGCAAGAACACTGGCGTGGGTTGCCATTTCCTTCTCCAGTGCATGAAAGTGAAAAGTGAGAGGGAAGTCACTCAGTTACATCCAACTGCTGTAAATCCTACAGCCAAGCTGAACGCAGTCTCTGCCCTGGGCTGTATGTTGGCAGATAAGCAAACAGGTTGAACAATGCTGCACTTAACAGCACAATGAAAATATCACTTTAATTTCCAGACAAATTATTAATCAATGTATCAATGTAGTTGTGGTGAGTTACGACAGACCGGAGAGGTGACCGCTTCGCCTAAGGCATTTTACCCATTTGTTTAGTCATTCAGTGAGTATTTATTGACTGATTGTGAGTGTCCCACATTATAATAAGCCCTAGGACTCAAGATGAATAGGAACCGATTTATCCCACAAGCAGGAAATCTCTGAGATCAGTGCTGCATAGAAGCAGGCATATAAACAGAAAAATACAGCATTGCATAATAAATATGGTGGGGGAGATCTTACGATATTTTGGGGGCATGTGGAAGTACCTACGCCAGACTGGGCAAAGGGGTAGATGGGTTTCTAGTGGCGCTTCAAAGTCCAATAGTGAAGGCAAAGAAAATAGTTTAATTCAGATAATTGAGTGAATCATAAAATTATAAAATTATAATTCTGCATTAAAGGCTGTCATTTCAAATTTGAGCCAAGAAAGTTCAGAGGTTCAGAACGAAGCAGGTATTTCAGAGACTTCCACAGCGAATGACGCTACGGCAGGAGTGTTCTGAGGTGAGAGCTGTGCAACAGTAGAATATTGTTTCATGGAAAAGCAAAAACTAAGAGGGAAGAACTTGAGCTTCTGTCAGAATTTTGCTGTACCCTCACTTTTGAAAGCCTAGAATAAACCAATTATCTTCCTGAGTTTGGGGATACCATCACAAACATAATGTATTTATTATGAGAATTAAATTAGAGCATCAAGTTTAAAGCGTTTAATAAAGCAGTTCCCACATATTATTACTAAGTGACATGTGTTCATAAAGACTCTACCAGCATTTCTCACCGATGGAAATTACATCATCTTCACAATTGCTTCATTTTGTTTTTACTGAGTTGTAAGTTTCTTATAATAAACTGCACACATCTTTAGTCGATCATTCACTGAGTGTGGCAACTGTATACATCATATAACTACAAATATCAAAACATAAAAATGTAGAAGCTTACCATACCCAGAAAAGTTCTTCTTCCCGTGAGTTGATAAGAACACCAACAAAAAACCCTGCTGTCCATACATGTGGAATGTAAATGTGATGCAGATGAAGCTAGCTATGAGACAGAAACAGACTCACACACACAGAGAAGAGACTCGCGGTTCCCAAGCGGGTACTGGGGTCGGATGCAGTAGGAGACGGGGGTTCGCAGATACAAACGATTCTACATAGAATGGGTAGAAGCAAGGTCCAAGTGTGTAGCACAGGAATTACATTCAATATCCTGTGGCAAATCACGTGTATGCATAATTGAATCAATTTGCTGTACAGCAGAATTAGTGCAACATGGTAACTTTTCGCCTACACATCAATAAAGCAGTTTCTAAAAACTGCCGTCCTGTTTATATCATCATGTTCACGAAGGATTTTAATCTGTAATTTTCTCTTCTAGTAACATCATGTCGGGTTTCTGGCCTCGTGGTTATGCCAGCCTCATAAAACTATTAAGAAGTACTTCCTCCTCCTCGCGTTTCTGGAAAAAAAAATGTGCAATATTGATAATATTTTTCTTTAAATGGTTTGATGGAACTCGCTACTGACATCATCCTGCATTCAAGCTGTCTTTGTTGATATATCTCTTTAAAAAGTGTAAATTGGTTTTGTTGCTCAGTCACTAAACCGTGTCTGTCTCTTTGTGACCCCATGGCTGCACGCCAGGCTCCTCTGTCCTCTGCGATTGCCTGGAGTTGGCTCAGATTCACGTCCGTTCAGTCCGTGATGCTGTCTAACCATCTCATCCTTGGCCGCCCCCTTCTCCTTTTGCCTTCAGTCTTTCCCAGCATCAGGATCTTTCCCAGGGAGTCAGCTTTTCGCATCAGGTGGCCAAAGTACTGGAGCTTCAGCTTCAGCATCAGTCCTTCCAAGGAATAGTCATGGCTGATATAAAAAATGTAAATATATATGTATATATAATTTCAGACTTCCCATGTCTTCTGGCGTTTAGTCAAATTTATCCATTTATATTATTGGCTTTATTGCATATGTTATTCACAATATTTCATTTTTATCTTTATTTCATATTTATTGATAGGTCCTTTAAACTTTCTCATACTGGTTATTTGTGTTTTATTCACTTTTTATTGATTAATCTAAAATGAAGCTTATTAATTTTGTAAATCTTTTTCAACATGTACACTTTGATTTTACTGTTTTTTGTCTAGCTTTTCTTTTGTTGATTTCTGCTCTTAATTTCTCTCTTCTATTTATTTTGACTTGGTGATTGCTTTAAACATTTTGAAGCTCTGTTATTAAGTACATTCAAATATTAAACCATTATGTCTCATTTCAACTTTGGAATTTCCATCATTTATTTTTATGGCTTTCATTTCTCTGCTAAAATTTCTCATCTGCTTATGTATATTGTTCACTTTTTCTATTGCATATGTTAACACATTTACTATGGGCTTCTCAATTATTTTTTTAAATAGAATGTACAAACTGAAACGTTAAACATTAAAGAGACAAGCAAAGAGACAAGAAAATATGATCCAATTTTTATTAATTTTGTAAATATTTATCAACATGTCCACTTTGATTTTACTGGGTTTTTTGGTCTAGTTTTTCGTTCATTGATTTCTGCTCTTAATTTCTCTCTTCTGTTTGCTTTGACTTGAAGATGCCCTTCTGTTCCTAGCTTCTAAACATGGAAGTTTGTTAGAAAAGGAGGAAAGGGAAAATCGATTATCTGCATGTACAAAGCTATAAATATCCTTCTCAACACTGCTTTAGCTGTGTATGAGTTTCATATCCCCACTCCAGTACTCCTGCCTGGAAAATCCTGTGGACGGAGGAGCCTGGTGGGCTGCAGTCCATGGGGTCGCTGAGGGTCGGACACGACTGAGCGACTTCCCTTTCACTTTTCACTTTCATGCACTGGAGAAGGAAATGGCAACCCACTCCAGTGTTCTTGCCTGGAGAATCCCAGGGACGGGGGAGCCTGGTGGGCTGCCGTCTATGGGGTCGCACAGTCGGACACGACTGACGCGACTCAGCAGCAGCAGCGGAGTTTCATTATGTTGTTGTTGTAGTTGTACAGCCTCTACGTCATGTCTGACTCTTCGCAACCACCTGGATGGCAGCAGGCCAGGCTTCCCTGTTCTTCACTAACTCTCAGAGTTTGCTCAAACCCACGTCTACTGGAAAAACCATAGCTTTGCCTATATGGACCTCTGAAGTGATGCTTTGTCAGCAAGATAAGCTTCAACAGTACGTGAACTGAGAACTTTCAGACGTACAAGCTGGGTTTTGAAAAGGTAGAGGAACCAGAGATCTAATTGCCAACATCTGCTGGATCATAGCGAAAGCAAAGGAATTCCAGGAAAACATCTGCTTCTGCTTCATCGACTACACTAAAAGAATTGAAAAATTCTTCTTGTGACTATGCTATCAATCTGGGAAAGATCGAGGGCGGGCGGAGAAGGGGGCAACAGTAGATGAGATGGTTAGATAGCACCACTGATTCAATGGACATGGATTTGAGTGAAGTCTAGGAGATAGTGAAGGACAGAGGGGCCTGGCACGTGGCAATCCGTGGAGTCACAAAGAGTTGGACATGGCTTAGCAACTGAACAGCAACAAAATAGACAGTGCTTTCCCCCTGGAAAGGGTGGGATGCTGAGTCAAACATATCTGTATTGCACTGAGTCTGGGCTGTGTTGCAGCTGGAATTAGACTCATCCCACCCCCTGCCTCACAGACCTGGAGGGCAGGCTCAAGACTGTCCCTTAAGCAGGGCTTGTGTGTGCCTAGTGTCTCAGTCATGTCCAGCTCTTTGCGGCCCTTTGGAATGTAGCCTGCCAGGCTCCAGTCCACGAGAATTTTCAGACAACAACACTGGAGTGGGTTGCCATTTCCCCTCTCCAGGGGATCTTCCTGACCCAAGGATCAAAACTACATCGCTTGTGTCTCCTGCATTGCAGCCTGATTCTTTACCCGCTGAGCCATTAGGGAAGCCCAGTCAGCAAGGTTTAGCACCTGAGAATTGGAGAGATTCTGAACTTCCAAGCTTTACAAGCCAGCAGCCACTTCCTGAGCCTTTGGCGATCTTTCCCCATCCTGCTACAAAAGGAGCAGGGTTTGATTTGCTGCTGCTTTGCCTACAGACAGAAGCTACTGTGCCCTAGGAATCTCCCTCAGCCTTCCTGCACATCCCCAGACCTCCAGGAGGGCCAGGCACACCATGCACAGCACTTCAGGAGCGCTTACTCAGCCTCGTGATCTGCCCTCTGCATTGATGCTGCTACCGCATGCCCGCGAAGGCCCCATGAGAAGGGTGTGATGCACAGATGTGGATCTCTCCATACTGGGAATTCTCAGAATTCCAAACCATCGTCTCAGCCCACACTTGCTGTTACTGTTCAGTCATCTCCTACTCTCCGCGACCCCATGGACTGCAGCATGCCGGGCTTCCCTGTCCTTCACTCTCTCTCAGAGTTGTCTCAAACTCTTGTCCATCGAGTCACTGATGCCACCCAACTTTCTCATCCTCTGCCACCCACTTCTCCTCCTGCACTCAACCTTTCCCAGCATCAGGGTCTTTTCCAGTGAGTCAGTTCTTTGCATCAGGTGGCCAAAGGATTGGAACTTCAGCATCGGCCCTTCCAATCAGGGTTGATCTCCTTTAGGGTTGCCTGATTTTATCTCTTTGCTGTCCAAGGGACTCTCAAGAGTCTTCTCCAACACCACAATTCAAAAGCGTCAATTCGTTGGCCAACATGGGGATGATGAAAAGTTGACTAAGAAAATGCACAATGTGAGAGCTGTCAGTTTAGCATTCTTGGGGGCAAAATGAGGACTATAGCCTGGGAGACAGCATTTCGGATAGCTCTGAGAGACCGCTCCACAGAGGCAGGGTGAAGGTCAGTTGCAAATGTTATTGTAGTGAAGGGGCAGAGGCTGGCTGCTAGTCATGAGGAGCTGATGTTCCCATTAACGATTTTAGTGCTTTTCTAGACATAGGGAGACACAAGAATTGGGCTCATAAAATCTTCTCCTGGCAATATCTATCTGAAGACCTGCCCATTTCTCCCAGAATGCAGAGCGCCTCATTCCTGACCTCCACCCTGGACTCCTTCCAGGGGGTGTTGAAGGTCAGAGGCTGTAGCGACTCGTGATTTAATCCTTGTAGAGGCAGATGGCAAGTGCCAACTTGTAGCCAGCAGAAGTTTAAAAAACAGGGGGCTGCAACATCCCACACACACTGAGCAAAGAGCAGCGTGCCAGGGATGAACGTACCCCCAGTCTCTGCTAGGAAGGGCTGGACTCTTACTGGAATGAAGTTCAGCTGGGTTTCCCATGCGCTCCCAGTTCTAGGCTGCTTTTAAACATGTGTATGATTTTGCCACTTTTCTGGACAGTTCTGACTTGTAGTGTTGGAGCACCATGGTATTCTGTGGTTCACCACATCAGCTGCTGAAGTATCCATTCGATGCTGGGTCTAGCATGTAGAAGTGAATAAATCATCTTTGGGGTAGGAAAGACACAAATGCAGGTTTAAATAGTTCTCTGGGTCAATATTTGTTTTATCAGTTTTACACACACTGAAAACAAATGGTCTTTGCTACTGACCACATTTTCACACGAAGTGAGGCAGGTGGTGTGCTGCTTGGAGCTTCCAAGTCAAAGGGATGGAAGGGGGTTAAGACACAACCTCAGCTACACCCTCCCACCCAGGATTATCTTCTCAAAGCAAAATCTGTTCTTAACTTCATCCGTGGGCAAGAGCAAGCAGAGACCCCAGTATCGCTGTCCTGTCAATAAACTCCTCCCATATGGCCACCTGATGTGAAGAGCTGACTCATTGGAAAAGACCTGATGCTGGGAAAGATTGAAAGCAGGAGGAGAAGGGGATGACAGAGGATGAGATGGCTGATGGCATCACCGACTCGATGGACATGGGTTTGGGTGGACTCCGGGAGCTGGTGATGGATGGGGAGGCCTGGCGTGCTGCAGTCCATGGGGTCACAGAGAGTCGGACACGCCTGCGCGCCTGAGCTGAGCTGAGCTGATGAATGCTAAGCATGCACTGCTCTCTGTCTCCTGACGCTTCTCCGTTTCCTGCTCGTATAAAAAGTGTAAACTGCGGTGCTCAGATTAGTGACAGAGACCAGTCTGCTCCACTGCCCCAGACCCTGCACAAGTAGAGGCTGTCTTTCTCAAGGGATTCAAACTCAGAAACCAAGTGGAAAATACCTGAAAGATTCTGGTATAATTTTGAATAAAAACTGGAGACTTTTTTTACTTGATAATATTATTTATCTTTTCCTTATAATCTCCAGAGGTGTCCTGCTTATTTTCTTGACTATGATGTCTCTTATATATTTTATTTACTGGAAAAGAGACAAAAGTGGGCATTGTGGCTAAGTGCAAGAATATTGCCTAAATTATCTAGAATAAGCTGTCATGTACCAAGGCCAGATGTTGAAAAGAAAAAATTGACAAAGATCCAGAAGACTCCAGCTACTCATGGAGAAATCACTGACTTCTTTAAGAAGGTTCATGCAATGTAGCTGAAGCAACATTTCCAAGCAAGGTTTTTTGCCAATGAATTTTTGACAATTTCTTTGCAATCTCATTCCTCCAAATGACTGAGATAATCCCTATTCATATATGATTTGAAGCAGGAGATCACATGACTGTAAAATAAAACCTGATCCAAAATCTTCACTGGCATTTGTTTATATGTCTATGTACAAACACTTGATATGGAACCTGTCATTCGTCTCATTTAACTTGTTCTGTCAAAAAATAACTGATTGTGTTCTCACAGTTTGTATTCACTCTTGCCTCCCTGGTGCCTAAATAATTACCTGGCACAAAGGTAATTTTTTCCTCTTCTGTTCCTATATTCTAGTGAAGAGACATCTACAGAGGATACAGAAAAATAAACAAATGTCATTTCTAGAAGTGATGCATATGATACCAGTATAATTTCATATTTAAACTGGAACACTCTTGAGAGCAGTTAGAGATGACACCAGGAAAGCAGGTGTCCCCTGGGAGGGCCTGGGAGTAAACAAGACAAATGGAACTTAGGGGAAAGTTCCGTGAAAAAAGAAAAAAAATTGGTTTTGGGATTATGGCTTGGATTTGAGATGGAGTGGAATGGAGTCTGAGCGGTGGGGAGCTGATATTAATGGGGGCCCAGGGGAAGCCTCTGGAGGGTTGTTGGCTTAGGATCCTATGCAGAATGATGGGAGTGAATCCATAATCAAAGCTTGGAGGAAAGGCAAGTTCAGGCAGGCCCATGGCAAGCACAAAGGGTCTGAGAAGGAAACGAACATGGTGTGTTCAAGATAGAGAGAGAAACCTGGGGCTCCAACAAGTGAAGGAGGCTGAAATAGGTGGGAGATGGGGTCGGAGACTCAGGCTCTGTGGTCCTTGCAGGCCCTGTAGGGGGCCTGGCAATTAACTCCACTGGAAGGGGTGACTCTGCAGAGATCCAAGTGAGGAAGTTCTCATTTATTAGCAGGAAATAATCATGAGTCGTGGACTAAAGTGATGCTCTTAAATCAGTCTGAAGACAGCCACAGGCTAACTTGCTATCTCAAGAAATGTCCAGATAAAATGTTTGGTTTTTTCCCCCTTAATGTGAATTATTTCACAATGAGAATAATGCCTTATCTTTTGCAAAATTTCCATATGGTGGTTATATGGAAGTACTACGACTACTACTAAGTTGCTTCAGTCGTGTCCGACTCTGTACAACCCCATAGATGGCAGCCCACCAGGCTCCGCCGTCCCTGGGATTCTCCAGGCAAGAATACTGGAGTGGATTGCCATGTCCTTCTCCAGTGCGTGAAAGTGAAAAGTCAAAGTGAAGTCGCTCAGCACATTTTTATTTATTTTCCGTCCTGGAAGATGACAAGGCTTTGGAAGGACTGGGAGGCGTTGTGTGCATGTCCAGGTCTAGTCCAAGTTCAGCAGAGGGCTGTGAAAGCCTGGCTGGGCGGGGTGATGACGAGGAAGAGGAATCAAGACCAGTGATATCTCATAGGTCAGAAAGTGTTTTGCTTGTTAATACAAAGGCCTGTTCTAAGTTCAAAATATCAGCTGCAGTACACAATACAGGGGATGAGGCTTGACAGTCGAGTCAACTAAAACCTCCCACGTTCGGGCAGTCAGCTCAGGGTGTGATAAGGTTCCTTAGAGGTCAAAGGGGGGCAGAGACCCCCCCCTCCCTCAGGTCACCTCCTCCTTGCTCAGAACTCATCCTGGAGCCAAAAGTGATTAGAAACCAAAGTGGGAGTCATTCCACAGGGGACAAGGTAAATGACATTGTTCTGAAGTCCGGAAGAGAAGGTGATCAGAAACCGCTTCCAAACTCACCCAGGGCAGCCGTATACATCACGCTTCTCTGAGTTGCTCTAAACCAGTGTTGGCACAACTAACCCAAAGGGTACAGGTCATCCTGTGTCTGGTCGTCTTATCTCAGGATGAAGTATGAGAAACGTGTGTCCGATGCTTCTTCTCAAAAGTGTGTATTGACAGCTTGAAATTTCCAGGAAAGGACATCTAGGGACGGGAGCACCTCTCAGTGAGAGTCTGTGGGCCAGGGCCTGACCCCTAGTCTGAGCAGTGATGTTTCAGCCATCACTTTCACCCCTAGAACAATGCTACCAGGAGCCAGGCGTGTAGAGTAAAAAATGAGCTGTGTAAGAAGCTGTCTGGGTTTGTAGCAGCTACTGGATCTCGGCGTCTCTGCTCTGAGCTGCTCCTTAAAAAAGATGCCCAAAAGAAACACTGGGTCACACCCCCGTCGAGAATCCTGAGGGCTGGGACAACTTCTTCGAGGAGTGAGACACTGAGAAACCAAGGGTGATGATAATGAAATAAAACTGGTAACAAAGGCAGCTCCCACACAGTCTTCATGCCCGACACTGAGCCGAGAGCTTTACACGGTTACTTACCCACAGGTAAACCTCTCCACGGCATCGTGGCCTTTTTACACACAAGGAAACTGAGGCTTGGGCTGAGGACGCATCTGGGAAGTCGGGGGATGAAGGGGTGGACCCTGGGCTGTCTGGGCTCCTAACCAGCACACAGCAGTGCCTCCACTGAGACTGGGGAGGGATGGCCGAGGACAGAAACCACCGGGGCCAGGACCACTGCCAAGAGCTTCACTTGGCTCTGGTGAGGGCCCACAGCAAACCTAAGCAACCATGTGCCTCTGTCTGCCATTGCAATATCTTCACTCTGAGGCCCACAGGAAATTTTTATCACTTTTTATTTCTCACTATGGAAGCAAATATAATGATTTCCCGCCAGAGGCATCCTCATAGATTTGGCCCATAGATGCTAGCTAGGGCTTAATTCAATCACAGCAGTCCTTAGAGAACTGTGCAGACCAGCTCAAAAGCAAAGATGTTTCATTGGTATGAGTAACTTGTCTATCAGACCTATAGCTCTTAAGATATAAAAACTCTATGTTTGAAAATATAGTCTCAGCAGGATTTTAGATGAATGGTAAAAGTATTCGTAGACCAACTTCCAGTTATCAGATTTGAAAGTCCTGGGCATCTAACGTACAGAAGGGGCTTCCCTGGTAGCTCAGCTGGTAAAGAATCTGCCTGCAAGTCAGGAGACCCTGGTTTGATCCCTAGGTTGGGAAGATCCAATGGAGAAGGGAAAGGCTACCCACTCCAGTACTCTGGCCTGGAGAATTCCATGGACTGTACAGTCTATGGGGTTGCAAAGACTCAGACACGACTGAGTGACTTTCACTTTCACTATAGTGATTATAGTTAATAACATTGCATGGCATACTTGAACTTCACTAAGAAAGTAGATGGTAAATGTTTTCACCACAAAAAAGAAATGGAAATTAAGTGACGAGAAGGAGGTGTTAGTTAATGCTGTGCTGATAATAATTTTAAAATATGTAAATGAGCCAATCAACAGGCTACACACCTTTAACTTACCGAATGTTATGTGTCAATTACATCTCCATAAAGCTGGGCGATTAAGATACATAAATTAATTAAATACATACATAAAATAGAAAGCCTACAAGACGTTATAAACAAAACATATTTGAGTCCGTGCTAATTGTTTTTTAAAAGGATAATAAACATTCCATATTCCAAGGCAATGATTAAGCATTCAAAATGGAGGCTTAAGTGGAAAGCATATATTTTTTTAAAAATGACCAGAAGAGGATCTCCCATTGTAAATGCTCTAGTAGATGAGGTGGAACCTGCTTCAGCTCCCCTTGAACCTGGGCAGGCCTGAGACTCACCTGGAGCCAGCGGACTCACTCAGAAGCAAAGATGCCCTGGAAGCTTCCAGGGGGTGTTTTCTGCAGTGACGGGTGGCTGGGCCTGCAGGTCTGCCCTCAGCTCCACAGACATCAAGAGAAATGAAGTTAATTTCCAAAGGCACACAGTTTTATCAGATTCCAGGTTAGAGACCAGATTTCTCAGTATTTAATCCAACATTATTTCCACTCCAGTCTCTCCTGCCATGAAAATCATCACAACTGATCCTTTTGATTTGTTTGTTTGTGTGTTTAGGTCTATGACACACTTTGAGTTAATCTTTGCATATGGTGCAAGGTATGAACAGTTTTTGTTGCTGGTTCGGGGAGTTTTTTGCACAGAGGTATTCAAGTTTTCCAACACCATTTGTCGCACAGGACATGTGGGATCTTAGTTCCCTGACTAGGGGTTGAACCCACGACCCCCTCATTGGAAGGCAGGGTCTTGACCATTGGACCACCATGGAAGTCCCATTCCTCTGATGTTTACTACTGAATTAACTGAATCTTAAGTTAAGCTACCTGGCTGTTTGAGCAGAATATTCTCTTGTCACACTCTATTGGCCCATATGCAAATTTTCTGCAGTGGGAATTCACCATAAAAAGGGGGATTAAAAAAATACATCATCACCGTAGTTCTTCCATACATTTTCCCCCAAAGAGACCCACATCAGTCATTCATAATATAGCTCCTTTTTCCTTTTATCATGGTCCCAACTAGTTGCTATTAAATTTTTAAAAAGGAAGAAATTAACTTCTAACTTTTTGAAAGAATTCGAAGAAACTTCAAGACTGAAAATGACCTCGATGGGGGATATTAAGTCAGACATGAAAGGCCAGAATCTAGCAAGTGTAACTTAGAGAACGCTGCTAACCGAAATGTATCATTTCTTTCTCTTGCTCTTGCTTCCTGGGTTCTCTGTTTGGGAAAAAGAGGGGAAACTGAAACAGGAGAAGCAGAGATTTAAACAAAGGACTAGGTTTAGACAGAGGTGAGCAATGGTTTGTTATGATGGGTGAATGTCAACAGAGGAAAAGCAGAAAAATAGCCAAAACCTGGGAAATAAAAGCAACAGGCCCAGAATAAAAGATGAGAAACTTCAACTCTAGGCTTTGTTTTCTTATTTATAACAATTACAGATATATGTGTGTATACATTTATATGCACACACTTACTGAATGTTTGTTCTGTACACTGTAGATCAATTGTACTTCAGTTAAAATTTTTAAAGAAGAATATTAGTATGCTGTAGCTCTAGCAGCTCCATACTTAAAAATACATTAAGAAACTAGTGGTACCTTGATGACATATAAACACAATCAGAACGTATGTAGAGAATATGAAAAAATCAAGAAAACAGATATCCTGCTATTTCCTCCAGTTGATTCTGTGTCAAAGAGATGGATGTTACGCTAACACCCGTATCTACCCTTTATGGCTCTTGGTTTCTTCTCGATGTCTCCATTCTACACCTACTGTAGACAGCCTGGAGGGGTTCTTACTCGCCTTGGAAGAGGCATCACAGAAACACCCACACACACACACACACACACACACAGACACACACACACACAAACCAGCCACAAATAGATCTCTGATTTCCTTTTGAAAGATACTGCATATTTTCCCTGAATTCCCCTTGCCATTATATCTACAGTTATAATTAACATTTTATAATGTGCAATTAGTTGGAGAAGATGGGAAAATGGTTTCCCCAAAACCGATATATTAAATTTAGCATTTCTATCTAGTTATTGCAGGAAGAAATATTACCTATAACAACCTGCATCACATGAAATTAATGGATTCTGCAACATCTCTAAGAAGGAAAAAAAAATTCTTTAGGGAGAAAGTAGAACTTAAAGTGTGGTGGTATAGCCCCCATGATTACATTTCCAGGAGAAAACACTGCACTTTCTTTAGGTCGACAGAAGCAAGATGGAGCATTTTTGGGAGCAAGGAATCTCTTCTCCATCTGCCAGGATCTTGCCTACATGGGATAAATTTTTATTCTTACCTGAAGCTCACTGTTATGTGGCCGAATAATTAGGCAGGAGAAATTCCCCCAGAGTATCAGAGACACCGCAGAGTGGGAGGTTAGGCGGACCCTACTGAGTCCCTGGCTCTGGAATGCTGTGCTGGCCAGCTTGGCTGCGTGCTTTTGCTACAGCCTGATTCTGCGGTCCTCTTCTTGTCTTTCTCCCACCCATCATCCCTATGTTAGCTCCCATTTTCCAGTTTGGGGTTATTTCTTATCAGCTAGGTCATGAGTCCCTGGCTGCCTATTCGAGCATCTCTAAGATGGTCGTGAGAGACCCTTTGTACGAGACATCCTTTTATTCTGTAATGTTCCACAACATCAGCCTCATTCCTCAGCCTCAGCCATCCCTAGCTTTCCTTAAGGAAAGTTAGCACATCCTTTCTTCCGTCGAGGCAGATTTCATCTCCATGAACACCGATGACTCCAACCGTGGCGCCGTGTTCTCAGGCGGTAGCAGGAACAGTTAATAAAGCTGTGGCTAAGCTGCCATCTTTCACGGTGTTTTAGAAAACTCCTCACAGAGGGAAGCATTAGGTTGGCCAAAAAGTCCGTTTGGGTTTTTCTGGACCATCTTGTGGAAACACTTGAATAACCATTTTGGCCAACCCCGTACTTTGTAGTGCATACGCACGTGCTTCATTGCTCAGTCTTGTCCATTCTTTGAAACATCAAGGACTGCAGCCCACCAGGCTCCTCTGTCCATGGGATTCTCCAGGCAAGAATACTGGAGTGGGTTTCCAAGCCCTCCTCCAGGGGATCTTCCTGACCCAGGGATCGAACTCAGGTCTCCCACAATGTGGGCAGACTCTTTACCATCTGAGCCACCACAGCTTTCTCTAAATCCTAATCCTTTGTTTACTTGATAGCCACACATAAAAAAGCATAATATCCCCATCATTTCACAGTCAGAAACAAAGAGTGTGAATGACTCTGAGCTGAGGAAGGAATGAAGAGTTTGGGGGACAGAGGTTACTCCCCTCAGAGAACACCATGTGGAGAAGCTGACCCAAGGACTGTAACCTCCAATTCCCAGGACCTGTCCTGACACTACCACCACCACACCCGCACACTGCCTTCATCTCTGAAGCTTACAGCCCAGAGCTGTTCAAGAAGTTCAGGAGGCGACGTCATTGCCCAGTGGAGGTGCCTAGCTCCAAGCAAGCAGC
The DNA here is from genome assembly GCF_023091745.1 of Budorcas taxicolor. Classification (NCBI taxonomy): domain Eukaryota; kingdom Metazoa; phylum Chordata; class Mammalia; order Artiodactyla; family Bovidae; genus Budorcas; species Budorcas taxicolor. The sequence goes on along the minus strand of NC_068913.1, from coordinate 117,113,781 downwards.
CGCCCTGGCTGGGCCTCAGAGACCTTTTCTGGATCAGATGACAGATGAGGAAGTGAAGTCCTCCTCTAGGTCCCAGGGCTTTGATCATAAGACAGTCTGTGCCTAGCCTGGCTAGGACGTTCAAGCTCAAAACCTCCTTGAGTGGTTTTCCTAAAGGTGCATCTCTGGGAGATTCTCAGCGTTGTTATCTGCTTTAAGGAGTTAGTCATTAATTTCTGAAGCCGCCTTGGTGCATCAAGCCTCTCTTGATTAGGATCGCGCTTCTGCAACCCGTCCTTTCCTGAGAATGTTGGCTCATCCCTACCTGCTTCTAGGTTTGGCTGCACAAATCTTCACGCAGGCACAGGACTCACCACTCTGGCAGAGCATCCATTCTTTCTGCAAGCCCTTCCAAAGGGGACTGTATGGGTGCTGTGTTAGAGAACCACACAGAGAAACCATTTCTCAACTGCCTGGATGTCATGGTGCAGGAGGAAAGGCGAGCCACTGACGCAGGACCCCATAAACCATTAGTCTTAAATGCTATGGAGGAATCGACCACTTGGCCACTTTGATGTGAAACAAAGAGCTACCTGTCCAGGCTTTGAAGCACAAGATGGAATTATTTTAAGTTTTCAAATGAGAATTTTAGCCCCACTTTACTCTCTAGCTTCGTTTCATGTGATGGATTATTTCCACCAAGTAATACTCCTCATTTTGCTTAATCTGTTCCCTAGAAAATGCCTGGAGCACTGTCTCTCACTCAGCAAATAAATTTTAGCCTCCTCTGGAAGTCTAGTTCAATATATTCTATAAATAACTTCTATAAATTTAGTCATCACGATTTCAGCACATACTCTTCTTCCCTCCCTTTAATTTATATAGCACTTAGTAAACGCAATATAACCCTAAATTATAAAGGTTGCTTATGGCTCTCTATTTTACAGCAAGAATATAAAACTTGGATCAAAGGTCCTGGGATACAGTCCCTATTGATTATTAAGCTAAATCATTTAATATCTGAAGTCTAGTTTTCCCATCTTTAAAATGCTGATGGCATTAACCACTTCAAATGAGCATTTAATTTATTTAATCAATTATTTCTGCATCTCACTTTCTCTCCAGTCAGCATCCCGGATCTGCAGAGCTGCAGTCTCTTCCTTCAATGAACTCAAGTAAACGACAGAGAAAGTAGAATGTGAAAGGCTTTCAGACTCAGGTCAAACATGTAAGGAGTATGGACGCCATCACTTTTGTCCTTACAACCAGGAAAAGTTGAACATATTGAAAATCGGTCATTTTTACTGGATCCATTAGAAAACCGAAGTGACAAGGAAATGCCCCCCACCCAGTTCTCTGAATTGTGTTAACTTGTGCCCCCCTGCCCCAAAATCATCATGTTGAAGCCTTCAGCCCTCGCCCAGGGCCTCAGAATGTGACTGTGTTCTGAAACAGGGCCTTGAGAGAGGTGTTTAAGGCAGAATGACGTCCTCAGTGTGGCTCCAATCGAGTCAGGCTGGCGTCCTCATTTGTCATTGTTCAGTCGCTCAGTCGAGTCTGACTCTCTGCGACCCCATGGACTGCAGCACACCAGGCTTCTCTGTCCTCCACTGTCTCCCGGAGTTTGCTAAAATTCCTGTCCGTTGAGTCCGTGACACCATCCAACCGTCTCATAAGAAGAGGCAATTTGGACACGCAGAGACCCCAGGGATGCACCTGCCCAGAGACAGGACCACGTGAGGACCTGGTGGGGAGGAGGCATCTGCAAGCCAAGCAGAGAGGCTCCAGGGGAACTGGCCCGGCTGGTACCTTCACTGCGGGCTTCCAGTCTCCAGAACTGTGCACACGTGAAGTCCCATTGTTTAAGCCCCATCTGTAAGAAAAGTTATGACCAACCTAGATAGCATATTGAAAAGCAGAGACATTACTTTGCTGACTAAGGTCCGTCTAGTCAAGGCTATGGTTTTTCCAGTAGTCATGTATGGATGTGAGAGTTGGACTGTGAAGAAAGCTGAGCATGGAAGAATTGATGCTTTTGAACTGTGATGTTGGAGAAGACTCTTGAGAGTCCCTTGGACTCCAAGGAGATCCAACCAGTCCATTCTGAAGCAGATCAGCTCTGGAATTTCTTTGGAAGGAATGATCCTAAAGCTGAAACCCCAGTACTTTGGCCACCTCATGCGAAGAGTTGACTCATTGGAAAAGACTCTGATGCTGGGAGGGATTGGGGGCAGGAGGAGAAGGGGACGACCGAGGATGAGATGGCTGGATGGCATCATGGACGCGATGGATGTGAATCTGAGTGAACTCCGGGAGTTGGTGATGGACAGGGAGGCCTGGCGTGCTGCGATTCATGGGGTCGCAAAGAGTCGGACCCGACTGAGCGACTGAACTGAACTGTGCTTCCAGCGGAGCCCACACGCCTGCACACTCTGCAGCTGCAGCGAGCAGCCCGCTCTTGCCGTGCACACAGGGGCCTCACACTGCAGGGCCTTCTCCTCTCGCAGAGCAGGGGCTCTAGGGCGTGCGGGCTTCTGTAGTCGTGGCCCGTGGGCGGAGGAGCTGTGACGCACAGGTTTAGTTGCTCCACGGCCTGTGGTGTCTCCCATCTCTTGCGCTGGCAGACTGCTTCTTTACCACTGAGCCTCCAGGGGAGCCCCCAGATTAAACTTTAAAAAGACCCATTCATCCTCATTATGTATTGGCCTCGCCTTTTCATTAATAGTGTTCATTGATCCCTAAAGAATTACCAGATTTTCTGACTGATTTAAAAGAAACACTTACCTTCACTCCAAAATCAAATACAATGACTTTCTTCACATCCTTCCCCTCCATTCTATCAAAAAACAAAAAACAAAAAAAAGCCAAAAACAGCCAAAGCATCTGGAGGCTTTGGTACTCACCCATAGCGCAGGAATCTTAGCAGGTATGATGAGATAAAAGTCATCTTTAAGAATTACAATGTTTCCTGTTTCACATTTTATATCAAATGGGAAAAAAGAACTCTCCTGGCTGAGATTTGCATGGGAAAGCAGCCTAGTTCTCTCTTTCCATAACCCTTTGAATAATTGAGACACAGATGATAAACACATCAGCATTCAATCAGGCCACAAGGCGCCCACGAGGAGAGAGAAATGATTGTTTTTTTTGAGAGCCTCAAAAGATCTTAACATTGGAAAGAAAATCGTTCCTGAAAACTAAGTTTGGAGCTGACACACAGTTAAATCTTGATCTAATGTTGCTTGTGGAGCTAAGACCTGCCTTTCCAGATGGAGATATTATATCTCATTTGGAATTTGTGACAAGGGCCGACACCAATAAGCCTGCTTGTCGTGTTGAGCGGTGGAGATACCAGAGCGTGGGGAGTGGGCAGTTGGACCACAGACGCTGGGTTAGATCTGCTGTGTTCTCAGGATGCACAGCCTTCCATAAACTCTGACCTTGGTGAGTAAATAACTTCCCTGGAGTAGCTCCTCTGTGAAATGGGGGTAATCATAGCGCTGACTTGACTAGGGCTGATAACTGCTGCCGTGGGACCTGATGAAAACTTTAGTGCTGACTGCATCTGTTTAATGAAAAATAAAAATGGGCAGACAGGATACATGTGGAAAGAGAGCAGAAGTTAGATTCAGGAAAGCCAGTTTCTAGACCCAGGTCTTTTGCAGAAAATTGAGTACAAGTCACCGGATCTTCCCTGGCAGCTCAGACAGTAAAGCATCTCCTTACAATGTGGGCCTCCCTGATAGCTCAGTTGGTAAAGAATCTGCCTGCAATGCAGGAGACCCCGGTTCAATTTCTGAGTTGGAAAGATCCGCTGGAGAAGGAATGGGCTACCCACTCCAGTATTCTTGGGCTTCCCTGGTGACTCAGCTGGTAAGGAATCTGCCTGCAATGCGGGAGGCCTGGGTTCGATCCCTGGGTTGGGAAGATCCCCTGGAGAAGGGAAAGGCTACCCACTCCAGGATTCTGGCCTGGAGAATTCCAGGGACTGTGCAGTCCATGGGGTCACAAAGAGTCAGACACGACTGAGAGACTTGCACTTTCACCTTCTTTCACTTTCACAATGTGGGAGACCGGGGTTCAATTCCCTGGGTTGGGAAGATCCTCTGGAGAAGGAAACGGCAACCCACTCCAATACTTTTGCCTGGAAAATCCCATGGATGAAGGAGCCTGGTAGGCTACAGTCCATAGGGTTGCAAGGAGTCGGACACAACTGAGCGACTTCACTTTTACTCTCACCGGATCTTTGAGAGCCTTGCTTTTTCCATCAGTAAAATGAGGAACATGAACTGGAAAACCTTCATGATTTCTTGCTGCTCATTCAAAGAGGCAACACCCGTGACTTATGGATGGTGTCACATAATCTTTAAATGGCGCATCTGAAAGATTGCTGGAGGCTCAGCAGCCCACAGACATAACAAGATAAAATTTGGATCCAGAGCTGAGAAGTAATCAAACACAGTGGATACAGAGAAGAAAAGACATGAAGTTGTGATGTAGTTACTTAATTTTCATGCCTCGTGGAGAATTCCAGGATTAAAGAAATTGTTGGGACAGAGGCATCTTTAGATGTCTTATTGATACAGAATGGCTGCAATCCGTCAAGGACAGGCTGAAGGGATTGAGCATCTGGTCGCAGCTTTGAAGGGAAGGAGAGGGTTCTTTTGTCTACTTTTATCCTGTGTTCAGTTCTAAGCTCAGAGCTCATTTAAACCTATTAGAACTTTCGAGTGGGGCAGGGGACCCATCACGTCATTCAGAGGAAACAGAGGGACAGGGGCAGTCATGTTTCCTTGAGCATTCCTGCAGCACCAAGAGCCAAGAGGCTCACTAGGCTTGATGGACAGGAGGATGAGTTAGCATCCGATGCTCTGTGGCACCCACCATCCAACAGAAGATGTGTAAACATGGCTACTCTATGTCCTAGAATCACATTAGGATTTCAAGAATCCTAGAGAGATTTCTGTCTCTCTCAACTGAAAACTCTTGTCTTTAGAAACAAGGAAAGAAACAGACTCACAGGCATAGAAAACAAACTTACTGTTATCAGAGGGGAAAGATGGGGGAAGGGATAAATTAGGAATTTGGGGTTAACGTATACACACTAGTATACATAAAATAGATAATCAACAAAGACCTACTGTGTAGAACAAGGAATTATACTCAATGTTTTGCAATGACCTATATGGGAAAATAATCTGAAAAAGAATGAATACATGTGTATTTTTAATTGATCAGTTTTCTGTACACCTGAAACTAACACAACGTTGTAGATCAACTGCACTGCAATATAAAATAAAAATAAATAAAAATAAAAACAAAGAATATTGCCCTTTTCCAAGGACTATTGAAATTTGAGAACGAAAGCCATGAAATGACAGGTACGCTCAAGAGAGAGGAGCAGTTGGGTGCAGTGAACATTCTCTGGACCTGGATTTAAAGGCACCATCCGCCTTCTCCACCTCCTCACTTCTGGCAGCACCTTTGCGTAAGGAGAAATACTTCTCCTGTACTCACCTGGCCAGGAGAGGTAATTCAGCATCCACTAAGGTGGAGACTGAGCTTCCTCTGCTTCTGGCCGTGCTCAGAGCACGTCTGATACAGGGAGGCTTGGGTTACCAATTTAGAAGCCGCCTTATTTGAAATAAAAGGTAAATACTGCTGCTCCCAAAAATAAAGGCCATTTTTACAAAGACATGGAAGAAACTTAAATGCATGTTACTAAGTGAAAGAATCTGAAAAGGCTACATCCATATGGGTCCAGTGGTGTGAAATCCTGGAAAAAGACGAAACTATGGAGACCTGAAAATATCTGTAGTTGTCAGGGCTTAGTGAGAGAGTGAAAGCCGCTCCATCGTGGCCGACTCTTTGCGACCCCATGGACTATACAGGCCCTGGAATTCTCCAGGCCAAGATACTGGAGTGGGTAGCCTTTGCCTTCTCTAGGGGATCTTCCCAACCCAGGGATGGAACCCAGCTCTCCCACATTGCAGGCGGATTCTTTACCAGCTGAGCTATCAGGCCAGGGCGTAGAGGGGAGGAGTCTCTAGGGCCATGAAGCTACTCCATACGACATTGTAATGGCGGCCATAGGTCATTATACATTTGTCTGCTCACAGAATGTACAGCTCCAAGGGTGAACCATAGCATGGACTGTGAACTTGGCGGATAATGGATGTAGGTTCATCCGGGTAACACGTGTACTCAGACAGGGGATCACGCGGAGGTGGAGTGTGGGCATCGCCGGGAGGGTGTATGGGAACTCTGCACTTTCTGATCCATCTTGCTGTGAACCTAAAGCTACTCTAAAAAATAAAGTCCAATTTTAAAAGTTTAAGTGAATACTACGCCAGTTAACTCTAGTTTCCACAAGAAATAATATTATAAACCACCTGAGTGGAGAGACACAAATTGGTTCTGGTCTTAATCAGGCTATATGATAAATTTCCTATTTTATCCTCCTTAAGGATGGATAATTCCTTAAGGATACTCTCATCTAGACAATCCGTGGTTATTGTGTTGCTGTTACTGTTGAAAGCAACGCATTTTTCCTTCATGTAATGAACTCTGCTTTCATATTGACTGAAGAACGTATTATTAAGTAATGGATGCCTCTAATTGTAAGCAAAGTCTGAGATCAGATGGAAGCGAGAAAGGAAATAAGTTTCCTGTGTAATGAAGGGAATGACATCTAGTGGGCGGGAGGGGACAAAGGTTTCAGGAAAAGAAGGCCCAAGTTACTCATGTTGCTAAAGAAGGGCACCAGGCAGCTGACTTAAGATACAAAGGCAAACAAAGATGAAGATAAATTGTATTATTAAAGATTTTTATTTCAGCACGCTCTGGTTGATTGCTAAGGAAAAACTGTACAATTTTTGTTTTGAGATGGTACCAAATTATTAGCCCGTTGGGAACACCCACGTACCCAATCCAGTTCTTATCTGCTTCAGTGGTTATGTAGGTTTCTTGGGTTGTTTTGGGTTAAGTCTCAAGTTTCGAAACAACTTGAAGCCTCAAGTCCAAGCTTAATTAAACCTATTGAAGAGCAAAGGAAAACAAGCTTTAAAGGTCCCCTGTTTGGCTCATAAAATCTCAGAACAACAAACCAGGAAATACTCAATTATTCCTAGGACGCCATAAACCTTTTATGGCTCGACCCGAGGATTCCTCTTGTCTCTCTGAGGCACGGGTGTTTGGTCCGCATCCTCCTCTCCTCCCCTGCCGTTGCTTTTGATCTTTTTTTATGGACTTGAAAGAGGAGTTTGCTTTTCAAATTATTCTTGCTTCTTTTGCTCCAGTGCTTTTGGAGGAGGGAGTCGGGGAGGGGAGTGGGAAGGGGAGGAAAGATGCTCGCAGAACTGGCTATTGTTTCCTGTGTTTGGGTGGCTTTCCCTTCTTTCTAAAGAAATAGAAAACATTCTGACTCCCTTTGTGGAACCTGAGATGATGGAGGAATTGACGCAAGCCGGGAGGACTTCCCTCCCTACGAGGGAGCACCGTCTCCCTGGGAGAAGCGATGGTCTGAGCCACACACTACACTCCAGCTGCCAAGGTGGGGGAGGTTTTCTCCCCAACTCTGCACCCCAGTCTGCAGTTTTCTTCCCACTGGCTCCTCCCCAAGGCCTTGGATCAATTTCAGTGTTCAAGTAGCAAGAGCAGGTCAGACTTGCTGATAACTTGGCCTGACCTCGGGCTCAGTTCCAATTACTGGGTTTCTGCTTTGTGCCTGAGTGAAAGTCACTGTTAACATTTGTGTCTGTCTCAGGTTAAACCCGGACTTGGGTTATCTCATGGCACCTTCCCCTCGACCCTGTGGTGTGCCTGGTTCATGATCCCACTTTGCAGAGAAGGCCACTGTGGCACAGAGCAGTTGTGCCCTCTGCCCAAGGTCACGGCCCTTGATGGTGGTGGAGCCAGGACTCAAGGGCAAGAAGCTGCCACAGGGTTAACCGGTGTGCCGTCTTACCAACTTGGGCCCCATTTCTGTGGCTCAGCTGGTAAAGAATCCGCCTGCAATGCAGGAGACCTGGGTTGGGAAGATCCCCTGGAGAAGGGAATGGCTACCCACTCCAGTATTCTGGCCTAGAGAATTCCATGGACTGTATAGTCCATCGGGTCACAAATGGTCGGACACTACTGATCGAGCGTCACTTTCACTCTTCTGATAACTGGGTCTTAACTGTATTCCCATTCCCTAATGCAAGCTCTTTTTCTTTCCTTTTTTTTAAATTAAAGTATAGTTGATTTACAACCTTGTGTTAGCTTCGGGTGTACGACAAAGTGATTTGTATATGAATATATATGTATATGAATTCTTTTCCCTTACAGATTATTACAAGATACTGAGTATATTTCCTCGTGCTACAAAGTAGGCCTTTGGTATCTGTTTTATATAAGTAGTGTGTATATGTCAATTCCAAACTGATGGTTGGATGGCATCACTGACTCAATGGACGTGAGTTTGAGCAAACTCAGGGAGATGGTGGAGGACAGCGAAGCCTGGCATGCTGCAGTTCATGGGGTTGCAAAAGAGTCAGATGCAATTCAGCAACTGAACAACAACAATTTACCCCACGCCTTTCCCCTTTGGTCACCATAAGTTTGTTTTCTATGTCTGTGAGTCTATTTCTGCTTTGTAAATAAGTATATTTGTATCATTTTTTTTAGATTACACATATAAGCATTGCCACATGATACTTGTCTTTGTATAATTTACTTCACTTAGTATGATAATTAGTAGTCCGTTGACCTTGCTGCAAAAGGCATTACTTCATTCTTCTTTATGGCTGAGTAGTCCTCCATTGTAAATGTGTATACCTTCCTTATCCATTCCTCTCTCGAGGGACACTCCTTTTTTCCAATCCCAAGGCCCCATGCTTCTCTGAGATCTGCTCCTCCCACTGCTTCCCTCTGGAGAAGTCTCTGCCTTGAGTCTGCCCGAGCCCTCTGGGCCTCACTGGACCCGACACCAGCTCTCCTCCTGTCTCCAAATGCTGCGTAGTCCTGGGTCCCCAATAGCTGCTCCCAGGCATTCTCCAGAGCAAGCACACCCCCCACTGGTAGATGTTCTGATGTCCATGGTCTCCCCACGGTCCCCAGAGAGGTGTTCTGCTTCCCTGAGGGGACTTGGTATGAACTAATGAGGATTTCAATAGAAACAGCCCCAGGATAAGGGAAATTCTCTGCTTACTATTCCAAAAGTTACTCTCAGGCCTTTTAAAGTATCTAGATAGACCCCCAGAGACCCCATCCCCACTCATGCCAAATAAGCCTGGCCTCACTGAGGTGGGGCCCGTGAAGACGCTGCAGGCAGATGGGCCTCTGCCGTCTCTGACAGGCCTGCACCCTGAGACTTCCCACAGTCAACTGAGGAGCGCTTGTGTCAACAGGTACCAGCCCCCTGTGGAAGAGGCTCATCTCAAATTAAAGTCCAAGGAGAAAAATGAACAGATGTAACTTGTCACTTTGTCCCCTGAGCAATGCAAGCTGTGACACCTCCCATTCAAGCTGAGCACACCAAGGGCCCAGATCTTGGGGTCTCAGGGTCACCCTCCATGGTAAGAGTTCCATGGTCCTTTGGAGGCACAGCAGATTCCAGGTTTGGGGAAGAAAAGAACAAGATGACATCTCATTGTACCAGAAATAGGATGTGAGCAAAAAACGGCGTGACCCATCAAAAGACAACAGTCAGCTTAAAGAGGCTCCCACTGACCAAACCTGAAACAATTTGAACATGAAAATAAATATTACTAGTAAGAGACTAGTAAAACTCCTTGGATGAAATAGAAAACCATGAGTCTTTACTGCTATAATTAATAAATTGAAAATCTGAGGAGAAATTAGATATTTGCATAACTTCAAAGTCCTTCACCAAAAAGTACCTGTCAGTTATAAAGGGGGCAGGGTGGGGGGGAGGCAGCTTTGCATGAAGAAATGTCACTTTCATCAAGTGATTAAAGTGACCACAATTCATAAAAGAACTAATTGGAATTACACATATATCTGAAGACTACAAAGAACAGAACTCAGGGTGTTTCTGTGGTATAATTAGATTCAGGGTGTACATGTTTAATAGGAATTAAGCAACACTGGATGCACCAAAGGTCTCCTGCATTGCAGGAAGATTCTTTACCAACTCAGCCACCAGGGAAGCCCATTCAACAGAATAACTTGGCTTAAAAGCTTCAAAACTGCCAAGGACATAAAAACAAGACAAAAAAAAAAGAACTTTTCCAGATTAAGGAAAGATGATGACCTAAGTTCTTAGTGATTCTGAATTGAAATCTTTAACTACGAAGGACATTTTTGGAACATTAAGCAAAACAAGAATGAGGTCTTTGCCTCATTTGGTGGGATGCAAGAATACTGCTTTCATAATTTTGATGGTTGTATCAGGCGGCACAGGTAAAGAATCCACCTGCAATGCAGGAGACAGGGGTTCACCCCCAGGGTCAGGAAGGTCTGGAGTACGAAGCGGCAACCCGCTCCAGTATTCTTGCCTGGGGATTCCACGGACAGAGGAGCCTGGCGGACTACAGTCCATTGGGCTGCAAAGAGCTGGACAGGAATGAGCACCCAGGCTCGCAGGCACGCATGCTGCAATTGTGTAGGAGACGCCCTTGTCTGCAGGAGACGTGCCGTTAGTTGGTGATGTTGCATCAATGTCCTCTGTGCCGTGATTGCAACCTTCCTGTAAGTTTGAGATTTTTTTCATCTTCTTTTAAATTAAATATTAAGCTTAACCACTATAAAGAATGGGAATAAGATGTATAACTTTCCAACCAGGAGAGAAAAAAATAGAGATTTGCTTTCAAGAAGACAGTATAGAGATGAGGGGAGAAAAACAAGCAAACGTAGTAAACACAAGGCATAAAATAAGGGTGCAGACTGGCCCACTTGAATGAACATACGCAGGAAAGGTCATTGGATAAAACCGCCCAGGTAAAAGATACACTTGTGTTTGGTCTGAAACAAGTGACATTGAGCTCTGTGAGATTGCTGGGAGGTATTTATAGACTGTGAGACTGAAAATAATGTAAGAGAATAAAATAGGACAAGTACCAACCAAGTAAAAGATGATGCTTCATCACTGTTGTTGTTCAGTGGCTAAGTCGTGTCTGACTCTTTGCTACCCCATGAAAAGTAGCATGCCAGGCTTCCCTGTCCTTCACCATCTCCTGGAGCTTGCTCAAACTCATGTCCATTGAGTTGGTGATGCCATCCAACCATCTCATCCTCTGTCACCCCCTTCTCCTCCTGCCTTCAATCTTCCCCAGCATCAGAGTCTTTTCCAATGTGTCCACTCTTCTCATCAGGTAGCCAAAGTGCTGGGATTTCAGCTTTAGCATCAGTCTTTCCAATGAATATTCAGGACTGATTTCCTTTAGGATGAACTGGTTTGACCTCCTTGTTGGCCAAGGACTCTCAAGAGTCTTCTCCAGCACCACAGTCCAAAAGCATCAGTTCTTCAGCGCTCAGGCTTCTTTATGGTCTAACTCTCACATAGTGCGTGACTGTTGGAAAAACCATAGCTTTCACCATATGGACCTTTGTCAGCAAAGTGATGTCTGTGCTTTTTAATATTAGTATCATGCAAAGTTGACTTGATGTAGTGCATATTACTACTGGATTATAAAAGAGATGAATCACCAGGAAACTAACAGTTTGGAACCGGTATGATGTTTGGGATGGACATGTACACACTGCTGTATTTAAAACAGATAACCAACAAGGTCCTCCTGTATAGCACATGAAACTCTGCTCAGTGTTATGTGGCAGCCTGGATGGAAGGGGAGTTTGGGGGAGATTGGATACATGTGTATGTATGGCTGAGTCACTTTGCTGTCCACCTGAAATTATCACAACATTGTTGGCTGACCATACTCCAATATGAAATAGAAAGTTTCTTAAAAATAAAATAAATTTGAAAAAACTGAAACTGATAAGAACTCAATATAGCTTCAAGCTGAATAAACTCAAGATTGAAAGAATAACCTGGAAAATGTGATAAATCTAAAATAATAATGTTTATATCTCTTTCAATGACTAATCAACCAAGAAATTTAAAATATTAAGGATACAGAAGATTCGAACAACAAAATTGCAAGCTTGTTCTCAGGAACATATATAGAGTGTATATAGAATAAAAATTCTTCTCAGGCATGTGTGGAAGTTTTAAATTGATCACGAAGTGAAACACAAAGAAACAGATGTTAGTAAACACCAAACAATCAATATTATACAGAACCACAAATTTTGAATCGAGTGATATACTACCCTTCCCTCCATTCTAGGACAAAGAGGAAGCAGAGTAGGAGCCTTAAAATTCAGAGAGATAAGCCTTTGTTGTTTCAAATTAACTTGGATCAGATTTTATTAATTTTATTGAATTTTATTAATTTTATCATTGCTTTACAATCTTGTGTGAGTTCCTGCTGTACAACAAAGTGAATCAGCTATACATATACATATAAGCAGAGACATTACTTTGCCAACAAAGGTCCATCTAGTCAAGGCTATGGTTTTTCCATAGCCTTGGTCATGTATGGATATGAGAGTTGGACTGTGAAGAAAGCTGAGCGCTGAAGAATTGATGCTTTTGAACTGCGGTGTTGGAGAAGACTCTTGAGAGTCCCATGGACTGCAAGGAGATCCAACCAGTCCATTCTAGAGGAGATCAGCCCTGGGTGTTCTTTGGAAGGAATGATGCTAAAGCTGAAACTCCAGGACTTTGGCCACCTCATGTGAAGAGTTGACTCATTTGAAAAGACTTTCATACTGGGAGGGATTGGGGGCAGGAGGAGAAGGGGATGACAGAGGATGAGATTGCTGGATGGCATCACGGACTCGATGGACGTGTTTGAGTGAACTCCGGGAGAAGGTGATAGACAGGGAGGCCTGGTGTGCTGCGATTCATGGGGTCACAAAGAGTTGGACACGACTGAGTGACTGAACTGAACTGATACATATATAGCCCCTCATTTTTGGATTTCCTTCCCTTTTAGGTCAGCACAAAGCTTTGAGTAGAGTTCCTTGTGCTATACAGAACACAGTGATTCTCACTAGTTATCCATTTTATACATAGTAGTGTAATCCCACTCCTGGGAATATATTTTTAAAAAGCCATAATTCAAAAATACACATGCACCCCAATGTTCATCTACCCTCTCTGGCTTGCAATGCAAGAGACCAGGGTTCAATCCCTGGGTCGGGAAGATCCCCCGGAGAAGGGAATGCAACACCAATGTTTATAGCAGCACTATTTACAAAGGCCAGGACACGGAAGCTATTTAAATGTCCACTGGCAGAAGAATGGATAAGGAAGATGTGGTGCATATATACAATGGAGTATTACTCACCCAGAAAAAGGAAAAAAATAGTACCATTTGCAGAGAAGTGGATGGACCTAGAGACAGTCATACAGAGTGAAGTCAGAAAAAGAAAAACAAATATATTAACACATCTATGTGGAAATGGATGAACTTATTTGAAGGTTAGAGACAGAAACACAGATGTAGAGAACAAATGTATGGACCCCAAGGGGCGAAGGGGAACTGGGATATTGGGACTGACATATAAACACTCTGTCTGAAATAGACAACTAATGAGAACCCACTGGACAGCACAGGAAACTACTCAATGCTCTGTGCTGACCTAGATGGGAAGGAAATCCAAAAAAGAGGGGTTATATGTGTACGTACCACTGATTCACTTTGTTGCAGAGTAGAAACTATACTGTAAAGCAACTATACTCCAATACAAATTAATTTAAAAAATAAAAATAGAGAGATGGACAGAATAGGGTTATCCTGGTTGTACCTTCAGCCCCTTGGTGATGATCTCATTTAGAAAGTCCCTGGGCTTGGCTATCAGGCTGAGCAGGCACAGGAGGGCCTACAGGAGCTATCCCACGTTGATGGTCAGAAATGGTGGCGGTAAGGACATACCCCTCATCCAAGGTAAGGAGCAGTGGCTATGCTTTGCTGGAGCAGCCCTGAAGAGATACCCCATGCCCAATGTAAGAGAAACCCAAGGAAGATGGTAGGTGTTGCAAGAGGGCATCAGAGGGCAGACGCACTGAAACCATACTTACAGAAAACTAATCAATCTAATCACACTAGGACCACAGCCTTGTCTAACTCAATGAAACCAAGCCATGCCTGCGGGGCAACCCAAGATGGTTGGGTCATGGTGGAGAGGTCTGACAGAATGTGGTCCACTGGAGAAGGGAATGGCAAGCCACTTCAGTATTCTTGCCTTGAGAACCCCAAGAACAGTATGAAAAGGCAAAATGATAGGATACCGAAAGAGGAACTCCCCAGGTCATTAGGTGCCCAATATGCTACTGGAGATCAGTGGAGAAATAACTCCAGAAAGAATGAAGGGATGGAGCCAAAGAAAAAACAACACCCAGTTGTGGATGTGACTGGTGATAGAAGCAAGATCCAATGCTGTAAAGAGCAATATTGCATAGGAACCTGGAATGTCAGGTCCATGAATCAAGGCAAATTGGAAGTGGTCAAACAAGAGATGGCAAGGGTGAACGTCAACATTCTAGGAATCAGTGAACTAAAATGGACTGGAATGGGTGAATTTAACTCCGATGACCATTATATCTACTACTGTGGGCAGGAATCCCTCAGAAGAAATGGAATAGCCATCATGGTCAACAAAAGAGTCCAAAATGCAGTACTTGGGTGCAATCTCAAAAACGACAGAATGATCTCTGTTCATCTCCAAGGCAAACCATTCAATATCACAGTAATCCAAATCTGTGCCCTAACCAGTAATGCTGAAGAAACTGAAGTTGAACGGTTTTTATGAAGACCAATAAGACCTTTCAGAACTAACACCCTAAAAAGATGTCCTTTTCATTATAGGGGACTGGAATGCAAAAGTAGGAAGTCGAGAAACACCTGGAGGAACAGGCAAATTTGGCCTTGGAATGAGGAATGAAGCAGGGCAAAGACTAATAAAGTTTTGCCAAGAAAATGCACTGGTCATAGCAAACACCCTCTTCCAACAACACAAGAGAAGACTCTACACATGGACATGACCAGATGGTCAACACCAAAATCAGACTGATTATATTCTTTGCAGCCAAAGATGGAGAAGCTCTATACAGTCAACAAGAACAAGACCAGGAGCTGACTGTGGCTCAGATCATGAACTCCTTATTACCAAATTCAGACTCAAATTGAAGAAAGTAGGGGAAACTGCTAGACCATTCAGGTATGACCTAAATCAAATCCCTTATGATTATACAGTGGAAGTGAGAAATAGATTTAAGGGCCTAGATCTGATAGATAGAGTG
This sequence comes from Budorcas taxicolor, assembly GCF_023091745.1. Lineage (NCBI taxonomy): Eukaryota > Metazoa > Chordata > Mammalia > Artiodactyla > Bovidae > Budorcas > Budorcas taxicolor. The sequence continues at coordinate 117,098,489 of NC_068913.1, read as the reverse complement.
CCTGATGAACTATGGAATGAGGTTCGTGACATTGTACAGGAGACAGGGATCAAGATCATCCCCATGGAAAAGAAATGCAAAAAAGCAAAATGGCTGTCTGGGGAGGCCTTACAAATAGCTGTGAAAAGAAGAGAGGCGAAAAGCCAAGGAGAAAAGGAAAGATATAAGCATCTGAATGCAGAGTTCCAAAGAATAGCAAGAAGAGATAACAAAGCCTTCTTTAGTGATCAATGCAAAGAAATAGAGGAAAACAACAGAAAGGGAAAGACTAGAGATCTCTTCAAGAAAATTAGAGATACAAGGGAATATTTCATGCAAAGATGGGCTCGATAAAGGACAGAAATGGTATGGACCTAACAGAAACAGAAGATATTAAGAAGAGGTGGTAAGAATACATGGAAGAACTGTACAAAAAAGATCTTCATGACCCAGATAATCATGATGATGTGATCACTCATCTAGAGCCAGACATCTTGGAATGTGAAGTCAAGTGGGCCTTAGAAAGCATCACTACCAACAAAGCTAGTGGAGGTGATGGAATTCCAGTTGAGCTATTTCAAATCCTGAAAGATGATGCTGTGAAAGTGCTGCACTCAATATGCCAGCAAATTTGGAAAACTCAGCAGTGGCCAAAGGACTGGAAAAGGTCAGTTTTCATTCCAATCCCAAAGAAAGGCAACACCAAAGAATGTTCTAACTACTGCACAATTGCACTCATCTCACATGCTAGTAAAGTAATGCTCAAAATTCTCCAAGCCAGGCTTCAGCAATATGTGAACCGTGAACTCCCTGATGTTCAAGCTGGTTTTAGAAAAGGCAGAGGAACCAGAGATCAAATTGCCAACATCCGCTGGATCACGGAAAAAGCAAGAGAGTTCCAGAAAAACATCTATTTCTGCTTTACTGACTATGCCAAAGCCTTGGACTGCGTGGATCACAATAAACTGTGGAAAATTCTGAAAGAGATGGGAATACCAGACCACCTGACCTGCCTCTTGAGAAATCTGTATGCAGGTCAGGAAGCAACAGTTAGAACTGGACATGGAACAACAGACTGGTTTCAAATAGGAAAAGGAGTACATCAAGGCTATATATTGTCACTCTGCTTATTTAACTTCTATGCAGAGTACATCATGAGAAATGCTGGGCTGGAAGAAGCACAAGCTGCAATCAAGATTGCCAGGAGAAATATCAATAACCTCAGATATGCAGATGACACCACCCTTAGGGCAGAAAGTGAAGAGGAGCTAAAAAGCCTCTTGATGAAAGTGAAAGTGGAGAGTGAAAAAGTTGGCTTAAAGCTCAACATTCAGAAAACGAAGATCATGGCATCCGGTCCCATCACTTCATGGGAAATAGATTGGGAAACCGTGGTAACAGTGTCAGACTTTATTTTGGGGGGCTCCAGAATCACTGCAGATGGTGATTGCAGCCATGAAATTAAAAGATGCTTACTCCTTGGAAGAAAAGTTATGACCAACCTAGATAGTATATTCAAAAGCAGAAACATTACTTTGCTGACTAACGTCCATCTAGTCAAGGCTATGGTTTTTCCAGTGGTCATGTATGGATGTGAGAATTGGACTGTGAAGAAGGCTGAGCGCCGAAGAATTCATGCTTTTGAAGTGTGGTGTTGGAGAAGACTCTTGAGAGTCCCTTGGACTGCAAGGAGATCCAACCAGTCCATTCTGAAGGAGATCAACCCTGGGATTTCTTTGGAAGGAATGATGCTAAAGCTGAAGCTCCAGTACTTTGGCCACCTCATGTGAAGAGCTGACTCTTTGGAAAAGACTCTGATGCTGGGAGGGGTTGGGGGCAGGAGGAGAAGGGGACGACCGAGGATCAGATGGCTGGATGGCATCACGGACTCAATGGACGTGAGTCTGAGTGAACTCCGGGAGATGGTGATGGACAGGGAGGCCTGGCGTGCTGCGATTCATGGGGTTGCAAAGAGTCGGACACGACTGAGCGACTGAACTGAACTGTACTGAACTGACTGGGGTTGGCACCCTCTGTTCCTCAGTACAGCATTGCCTCCATGTTTGTTTGGGTGTCATAAGAGCCTGCCCAGCATGAGGGCGCCAGGCTGGAAGCCAGCCGCATCAGGTGGATTGAAAGCAAACCCTTCACTCCTCCTCTCCTGGTCATCTCCACGGGGATGATGGCGGACGTGAACCCCGACGGTGTACATGAACTCCGGTGGTGGACGTGAACCCTGATGCTGGACATGAACCCCAGTGGTGTACGTGAACTCCGGTGATGGACATGAACCCCGACACTGGACGTGATCTCTGGTGATGGACATGAACCCTGACGCTGGACGTGAACCCCGACAGTGTACGTGAACTCCGGTGGTGGACGTGAACCCTGACGCTGGACGTGAACCCCGATGGTGGTGGACACGCCTCCTGCTCCCACTTCTCTGAGGTCGAAGTCTGACAGCAATGCTTCAAAGTTCTTAGAAGAGAACATGGTGGATTGAGGGTTAAAAACACTCTGCGAGTTTTTCAACCCATAAAGATGGGTTTGCAATTTTCCAAGAGACATTCACCACACGCGGCACCCTTGTCCTGCTAGGATCTGCAGGAGGCTCCCTCTTGCAGATTGCAGGAGAGGCATTTTCATTTTGAGATGGATGTTTTATAAACTCCTGGCAATCCATGAGTTGGCTGCTAAAATAGCATGTAAGCAGATATTTAGGAGAGGGGCCAATTTGTCAACACTATTTATAGAAGAAGGGAAAGTATAAGCAGAATTGTTAATTAGACCGTCTTCAAATCCAGAGACATCTTTTTTTTTCTTTTTAATTGGAGGATAACTGCTTTACAGTATTGTATTGGTTTCTGCCATACATCAACATGAATCAGCCATAGCTATACATACGTCCCCTCCCTCCTGAACCCCCTTTCCATCTCCCCCACCCCCACCCCACCCCTCTAGGTTGTCGCAGAGCACTGGGTTGAGGTCTGTGTCCCATTCGCTACCTATTTTACATATGGTAATGTGTAAGTTTCCATACTATCCTCTCAATTCAACCCACCGTCTCCTTCCCCCACTGTGTCCAAGAGTCTGTTCTCTATGCCAAAGACACCTTGTGATGAATGCTTCCATGCTGCACAGAGGCCACGATTCCCCCCAAACAACTGTTGGTCACACGAAATTGAACACCAAAAGAATAGCCTTTCCAATTAATCTTCCAAGTGCACAGAAGAAAACAGTTTGATTTTTATCTGTATTGCATTTTCAAGGTAACACAAGCCAATGCTCACTTAATTTGCTTTTGGCTTGAAAAATGTAGATCAATACGATAAATAAATCACATTGAACAAGGACTTTATTGGTATTCGGCTGAATATTCATAGGTTTATCTGGGCCTCCTCGTCCTGTCTGCCAATGAACAACAGGCAACCTCCGTTGACAGGGAGCTGTCAGGCAAAAATGGGGAGCTCATTACCTGCGTGAGGCAACTGATTCAATACGTTCCCAAAGTTCTCATGGGCAAATGATGCTGAGCATGGTGTATTATTGAAGGATAACTAGCAGCAGTCATTGGGAAAAACCCTGATGCTGGGAAAGACCGAGGGCAGGCGGAGAAGGGGGCGACAGAGGAGAAGAAGGTTGGATGGCACCACCCTTTCAGCAGACATGAGTTTGAGTAAACTCCGGGCGATAGTGAAGGACAGGGAAGCCTGGCGTGCTGCAGTCCATGGGGTCACAAAGAGTCCGACATAACATAGTGACTGAAACACCACAACAAACAGCAGCACAAGTTTCCTAAGAGCCTTAAATCGGACTTCTTCCATTTTTAATTAGCTCATCTGCCCTTTTCCGCATCACTGGTGGGTTCTCAGCCTTGTCATCGGGCGGCCAGCACTCCACGGTCACGGCTCACCGCGGCTCCGTGGACTGTGGGCGGCTGGGAGGAGTCACAGTAACTGCATTCAGATGGGTGTATCTTTCTTTTCCTCCTTTGCCTTTTGCTTCTCTTCTTTTCTCGGCTATTTGTAAGGCCTCTTCAGACAATCATTTGCCTTTGGCATTTCTTTCTCTTGGGGATGGTCTTGATCACCACCTCCTATACAATCTCACGAACCTCCATCCCTAGTTCTTCAGGCACTCTGTCTATCAGATCTAATCCCTTGAATCTACTTGTCACGTCCTCTGTATAATCATAAGGGACTTGATTTAGGTCATACCTGAATGGTCTAGTGGTTTTCCCTACTTTCTTCAATTTAAGTCATAGAAAAAGCAAGAGAATTCCAGAAAAACATCTACTCCTGCTTCATTGACTATGCCAAAGCCTTTGACTGGATGAAGTGAAGTGAAGTTGCTCAGTCATGTCTGACTCTTTGCAATCCCATGGACTGTAGCCTGGAGCCTGGTAGGCTACAGTCCATGGAATTCTCCAGGCAAGAATACTGGAGTGGGTTGCCATTTCCTTCTCCAGGAGATCTGCCCGACCCAGGGATCGAGCCCAGGTCTCCTGCATTGCAGGCAGATGCTTTACCATCTGAGCTACTGGGGAAGCCCCATTTGACTGCGTGAATCACAACAAACTGTGGGAAATTCTTCAAGAGATGGGAATAAAAGACAACCCGACCTGTCTTCTGAGAAAACTGTATGCAGGTCAAGAAGCTATAGAACTGGACAGGGAACAACTAACTGACTGGTTCCAAATTGGGAAAGGAGTACAACAAGGCTGTATACTGTCACCCTGCTGACTTAACTTACATGCAGAGTGCATCATGCCAAAGGCCAGGCTGGATGAAGCACAAGCTGGAATCAAGATTGTTAGGAGAAATATCAATAACCTCAGATACGCAGATGACACCACCCTTATGGCAGAACGAGGAACTAAAGAGCCTCTTAACGAAAGTGAAAAAGCTAACTTAAAACTCAACATTCAAAAATTATGGAATTATTATGGAATATGGTCCCATCACTTCATGGCAAATAGAAGCGAAAAGAGTGGAAACATTGACAGACTTCATTTTCTTGGGCTCCAAAATCACCGCAGATGGTGACTGCAGCCATGAAATTAAAAGACACTTGCTCCTTGGAAGAAAAGCTATGACCAACCTAGACAGCGTATTAAAAAGCAGAGCCATTACCAACAAAAGGTCTGTCTAGTCAAAGCTATGGTTTTTCCAGTAGTCATATATGGGTGTGAGAGTTGGACCATAAAGAAAGCTGAGTGCCCAAGAACTGATGCTTTTGAACTGTGGTGTTGGAGAAGACTCTTGAGAGTGCCTTGAACTTCAAGGGGATCAAACCAGTCAGTCCTAAAGGAAATCAGTCCTGAATAGTCATCAGAAGGGCTGATGCTAAAGCTGAAGAAGCTCCAATACTTTGGCCTCCTGATGCAAAGAACTGACAGTGGAAAAGACCCTGATACTAGGCAAGATGGTGGGCAGGAGGAGAAGGGGACACAGAGGATGAGATGGTTGAATGGCATCACTGACTCGATGGACATGAGTTTGAGCAAGCTCCGGGAGTTGGTGATTGATAGGCTTTTGAACTGTGGTGTTGGAGAAGACTCTTGAGGGTCCCTTGGACTGCAAGGAGATCCAACCAGTCCATTCTGAAGGAGATCAACCCTGGGATTTCTTTGGAAGGAATGATGCTAAAGCTGAAGCTCCAGTACTTTGGCCACCTCATGCGAAGAGTTGACTCATTGGAAAAGACTCTGATGCTGGGAGGGATTGGGGGCAGGAGGAGAAGGGGACGACCAAGGATGAGATGGCTAGATGGCATCATGGACTCGATGGACATGAGTCTGGGTGAACTCCGGGAGATGGTGATGGACAGGGAGGCCTGGCATGCTGTGATTCATGGGGTCGCAAAGAGCTGGACACGACTGAGCAACTGAACTGAACTGAACTGAACTGAGGGAGGCCTGATGTGCTGCAGTCCATGGGGTCACAAATGGTTGGACATGACTGAGCAACTGAACTAAACACCAGCATTAATCCTCCCAAGGCAGAGGTTACCCTCACTGACTCAGAAAATAACTCTCTGTTTATTTCTCATGTTTTTAGACAATCAACCATGCTTAAATATGGAGATGGACAGTGGTACTAACACCCAATGCACCCAGCAAATGTACATGATTAGTCTTTTACTAGGGTTTCCCAGCTGGCGCTAGTGGTAAAGAACCCACCTGCCCATGCAGGAGACACGAGAGATGAGGGTATGATCCCTGGGTCAGGAAGATCCCCTGGAGTAATGGCAATCCACTCCAGTATTCTTGCCTGGAGAATCCCATGGACAAAGGAGCCTAGCAGGCTATAGTCCAAGGGGTCCCCAAGAGTCAGACACAATGCAGTGTAAGCACAATCTTTTACTATGTATGGTTTTCAGTACCTAAGAGATGCAGTGATTGCAGACCCCATCAACTCCATCTTATAACTAGAATTTGATTTTTTCCCTTTATCCTCATCATTGCAGATTTGGGTCAGAAATCCTAGTTCCTTTTGACCGGTGATTCAGCGGACAATCACTTGGTGCATTTAAACCTCAGTGTCTTCATTTGTAAAATGGAAATAATTAAACAGACATAGCACAGTGTTTCATTAAACTTTAATTAAGCACAAAACGACTGGACCCCACTGATGAATGCAACAACTACAAAGGACGTTTGATTCTTTCAATGAGCTGGACTAACTGCAGCGATTTATCCACTCACCATCACCAGCCACCCTCTTTTTCTGGACTTCAGAACTTAACACCCAGATGTCTTCAGCAAACCAAACTTAGTTGGGTTGCATCTTCAGAAAAGCCACAGGCTTCTACAGCCATACCACCCTGAACACGCCCGATCTCATCTGATCTCAGAAGCTAAGCAGAGTGGAAAAAGCACAGGAGTAGCAGGAGCTGTGCTGGTTCAGAAGTTCTGGGTCCTTGACTCTGCTATTATTAGCTTCACTTCCCCCAGCTGTCAAACGAGAAAAATACTCCCCCTTACCATACGGGGGATCAAATGCAAAGTACTCAGCCAGGAGAATGCTTTTGAAAGTGTCACTATAATGAAAGGTTTATATAGCACTGTATCTGGGGCTTCCCTGGCGGTTCAGTGGTAAAGAATCGGCCTGTCAATGCAGGGGACACGGGTTCGATCCCTGGTCTGGGAAGATCCCATGTGCTGCAGAGCAACTAAGTCCGTGCCCCACCACTAACAAGCCTGTGCTCTAGAGCCTGGGAGCTGCAACTCCTGATGCCCACGTGCCCTAGGGCCTGTGCCCCACAACAAGAGAAGCCACGGCAATGAGATGCCCACACACCGCACCCAGAGGGGAGCTCCAGCGCTCTGCAACCTGAGAAAAGCCCTCGCAGCAACAAAGACCCAGCACAGCCAAAGAAACCAATGAATATGTAGCAGTGCACCACCAGCCCAGCCAGCCCTGGAGGTGCGGGGAGAGCCTCCCAGGAAGAGAGCTTACATGTCCCAAGGGCCCATGTCATCCCATGAGCAGGGAGCCTCATGCTGGGCCAAAGGGTCCCAGAGAACGCCCCTCCCCACCTTCCCTATCGACGCTCAAGGCCCCTGCCTGGAGCCTTCTATTGGCTGAAGGCACTATGTTTCCAGGAAGGGGTAACTCATCAACAGTGTATTAACTGACTCACTAGAAAAGACCCTGATGCTGAGAAAGATTGAGGGCAGGAGAAGGGAACAACAGAGGATGAGATGGTTGGGTAGCATCACCAACTCAATGGACATGAGTTTGGGTGGACTCTGGGAGTTGGTGAAGGACAGGGAGGCCTGGCGTGCTGCAGTCCACAGGGTCGAAAAGAGTCGGACACGACTGAGTGACTGAACTGAACTGAACTGAATTGTTTATATGCATTATTTTTATAACATTTAATAGACAGGGTCCTGGAAAAGTAGAACAAAAGTAGGTGTTTTCAAGGGCCAAGGGGAGAGAATTCTGAGATGGGATGATGACACGGGGCCGGGGGGATGAAGAACCATTGGAGAGGAACCCAGGGCAGGAGGGAGTTGAAGGTCCCTGAGTCCTCCTGGGGAGGAGGGAGAAGCTGTGGAAAGAGTTTAAGGTGCTCCAAAAGATGGAAGTTTTGTTAAGGACTGGCCTTGTCCGACGAGAGAGCCGAGACACAGATCTCTACCTGCGCATCCTTGTCAAACGGAAGAGATGGGATACTGACGTCCGCTCTGACGAGCCCATCAAGCTCCATGGGCTCCAGGAGGGCCCCTCAGACACCTCCTGACTTCCTGACTCTCATCTAGGGCCATAGTCACCAGGTGTTCCTGGAGCTTTCTGATGTGTATCCGTGTGATCCCCAATCAGGACTGCACACTTACAGAAATGAAGTCAGTGGAGGTTTGTCTTTGGGAGAACACCCTGCTTCCCATGCCTTCGGACTTGGCCTGCCAGACATGCCCAGCTGTGACCACCAAACCACTGCATGGATCAAACATTTTCTCTCCCCAGAAGTCAAAACACTAGCAGGGTCAATACCACCCAGCGGAGGAGGAAGACTCCTTTATTCTGGTGTCTCACGTTCATGGACAGACTGTTCATCTTTTCATTTCTTTTCCACCACTTGGCCTTAAAGAGAGAGAGAGAGATACACCAAGAGTGCACGTGAATCTCCCGTGTTCGTGAAGCTCGGCTCTGTAAGTCCGCCGAAAGACAGCCAAGCCCTACTGCACGAAACAGAGGAAACCAAGATTTATTTACTCATAATTGCATTTCTATTACATCACTTACCCAATATGTTTGTCTTGCTGAACTGTAACACATCCAGGGAGTGGAAAAACCCACAGGATATATAGCAAAGTGCCGGGCATGACAAGGTGAATTAAGTAAGCATAATTTACCACTTCTAATAAAATCACTTTTATTTATGGGTGAGTGCTAATGTGTTCTGACACGCTCCTAATTTCTATTTTGTTATTTATGAAATAGGAACCTGACAATTCACTAAATCACCATGAGCCATTCCTTTTCAAATCGGTTCCATTTGCTGGATACAAATTATTTTTTATTTAAGAGCTGCACTTGGCTTCAACAGTTCAAAGTTTGCCATGAGGAGTGACTAAGTCAGATGATTGCCTAATGACATCTATGAAGGAGTCCCCACCAGAATATGAGTCCTCCCCAAGGGACAGTGGGGTCTGAGGTCCTGGCCTCTGTCCCTCCAGTAGCTCAAGAGTTTAATAAGAAGGTCCTGTACCAGTCAGAGTCTCCAGCATCCTATTTGCAGGGCAGCAATGGAGACGCAGATATAGAACAGTCTTGTGGGCCTGGTAGTGGGAAGAGAGGGTGGAATGAATGGAGAGAATAGCTTGGCAACAGACACATTACCGTGTGTGAAACAGATGGCCAGTGGGAATTTACTGTATAAAGCAGGGAGCTGAAACCCAGTGCTCTGTGACAACCTAGAGGGGTGGGAAGGGGTGGGAGGTGGGAGGGGGCTCAGGAGGGAGGGGACATATGTGTACCTGTGGCTGACTCATGTGGATACACAGCAGAAACGAACACAGCTTTTTGTAAAGTAACTAGCCTCCTATTAAAATAAATAAATTTTTTTAAAAAAGAAACCAACATAGTGTTGTAAAGCAACTATCCCCCAATTAAAAATGAATTTTAAAAAGAAATAAAAGAAAACAGCAAGCAAAAAGCCAGAACACTGAACTGTGGGCCCTTCAGGCAGGGTTTATTTTCAGACAGATGAATTGCAAAGGTGAGGAGAGAGCGTGGGGACCGGAGAAGGCAGGGGCCCAGGGATGGTACAAGTTGAGGAACAGGTTGGCAAGCCCCAGAAGGAGAGGAACACAGTAGGTCAGCTTTCCTGGAGAGGAGCAGCTTCTTTTAGCCAGGAGATACTGCTGGACAACCCCCTACACACACACCCAGGGAGAAAGGAATGAGGACCCTGGCCTGCCCTCTTCCCACCCGTCCTTGACCTTCTGTCAGGGCTTTGTGCTGAGAACAATCAGCAGATAACAAGTTCAGTTCAGTTCAGTCGCTCAGTCGTGTCCAACTCCTTGCAACCCCATGAATCGCAGCATGCCAGGCCTCTCTGTCCATTACCAACTCCCAGAGTTTGCTCAAACTCATGTCCATTGAGTCAGTGATGCCATCCAACCATCTCATCCTCTGTCATCTCCTTCTCCTCTTGCCCTCTATCTTTCCCAGCATCAGGGTCTTTTCCAATGAGTCAGTTCTTTGCGTCAGGTGGCCAGAGTATTGGAGTCTCAGCTTCAGCATCTGGACTGATCTCCTTTAGGATGGACTGGTTGGATCTCCTTGCAGTCCAGGGACTCCCAACACACTTCTCCAGCACCACAGTTCAGGGAAACAGTGAAAAGATACTGGGCAGGCGAGGTGGTGGAGGGAGACCCGCCAGGACCCACGAGGAATGACCCCAGATCAGCCTCACAGAGCTCAGGGCGAAAGGAAGAGCCCTGGGCTGGGAACCACGTGATCCGAACTTTAGTGGTTGGACCCGGAGGAAATGAACTGCTATTTCCAATCCTCATTGCTTCTGATGCGGCGGACCGGGGGCATGTTTTTCGCTGTCCGGTCTCCAGCCGACAGCCACCTTTCGCACATAAACAAGAGTTAGATTCAATTCCCTCTGCCCTGTTTCAGTCTCCTTCAGAACAGAAGGGCCCTGTCCCACCTCCTCCGTGTTCCCTGGAGGTGTCTCCCAGGCAGAGCTTCATCGCCGTAAATACTGGCTCATTGAGTGAGGGGTGAGGACAGGTCTCATTCAAAGTAACAGAAACAAGAAAAAATCACGAACTATGTTAAAGGAGAAGTAGCGTTACTGCTTTTTACACCGTGGAGTAAGGGAAGCCAACATCAGTGCTAGTTAGGGCTCGGATGCTTTTCTAACCTACTTTTTTACTCCAGTATTCTTGGGCTTCCCTGGTGGCTAAACTGGTACAGAATCTGCCTGCAACTCGGGAGACCTAGGTTCGATCCCTGGGTTGGGAAGATCCTCTGGAGAAGGGAAGGCTACCCCCTCCAGTATTCTGGCCTGGATAATTCCATGGACTAGTCCATGGGGTTGCGAAGAGTCAAACAAGATTGACCGACTCACTTCACTGGAAAGAGATAAGTGTTTTGTTGTTGTTTTTTAAAATAATGAATGGGCATTTTATGAGTACCAAAGGGAAAGCTTGAGAGATTTAAAGTGAACTTCTTAATTTAATTTCTGAAAAAGACTAAGCCTTGCCTTTACGTTCTCAATATGAGTATTAACTGGTTTTTTAATACCCTCTTTTTTTCAAAGGAATAAAGAGAACCCTCAATCTATCTCTTAAAGGATGGACTTCAAATTAGAGGAGTCTGCAGACTTCCTTCCAGAAAGGGATTCAAAGCAGCAGCTCTGAACCAAGGTGATTTTTTACTGTCATCTTTAACATGAGGAATTAAGCCAAATGGTGAAGAAAAGAGTTTTTATAATCAGCTTTACTCCGCAAAAATACTAGGAGGAGGAGTTCTGTGAGTAGAATAAAAATTGGAATTCAGCTCAGGACAGAAGAGTTGATAATGATGATAAATATAGTCAAAGTGTATGAACCTCCAGAGTTCAAACCTCGTTCCCCCTTCCAGACACATGAGGTCTCCCTGGGCCCCCCTTCCCCTCCTTGCATGTTTTATCAGAGCGAAACAAAGACAGTTCCTGCCAGTTATTTATTTCAGCCCATCATCCCTTTTCCCACAGACAAGAAAATCTTTCAACCTCTCTCTTCCAATATTATGCGACTTTTTCTCCCTCGATCGAAGGGACAGATGGAGCTCAAGCTGATTTATGTCCACCTCCTCTGGACATTGAGGATGGAAAGCAAGCCCATTAAAATAGCAGACTGTGGCAGCTGCATTGGAAAACCACTGAGATTTTCCATTAAATGCCTGGATAGAATCATATAAAGTTAGAGGTGCAAGGATCCTTAGACACCATCTCATTAAAACTATGTACCAGGAGCATAAAAGGGGCATTTCAAGTGTCCGAAGTCCCTGCCAACGTCATTTGCTTTATGGCTGCATCTCCTAGCATTGTCCCTTGAGGTCACTGTCCTGCCACAATCTGTGACCCTCTTTCTATTCCAGGTGACAGATTTTTAGAGTTCTGCAAAGCTTGGATCATTTTGGTATTGACCCTCACTCTGAGAATCATCCAGAACTATAACCTTGTCTCAAGTGTCCGTGGGATTCAAGGCAGGTATTTCCTGCCAACGAAGTGTCTTTGATTCCCTAAGCTGGCTCAGAATAGGCTGGACCACCCAGTGTCTTTCCCATAGCTCTTCTCTCTCTTCCTTGTTTTAATATCGATGATTCAAGACCGTCAAGTCTCCGTCGGCCTATCCTACTGTCTCCCTCCATGGCAGAAAAACAAGATACGTGTAAATCCCTGTGTGGTTGGCACTCCAGCCTGGGGTGACTCAGGTCGCCCTAAAGGATGATAAGAGGCTGATGAAGCAGCCCACCAGAGGAATTCTTACACAAGAACTAAAGAGAGTCCCAGCACAGAATGCATCTTGAGAAGAAAGTCCAGATTCTCAAGGAGAGTTTGCCAACAGCGGGCAATGCCAGAGATGAAGAGGAATTCGATCACAGTGCCACGTCTGTCTCTTGGGGTGTCTACAGTAGCCCTGATTAACATGGCTGCAACCTGGGTTGAGCCGGTTGCCATGGACACAAAGTGAGAATCAGAAGAGGTACCATGCCTGCAGAATTGGTTCCAGCAACTTCGGCCATGAGGGGACCATGCCCTTGGGGCAGACACAAGCCCCTTGAGCTCTGGTGTTGGCAACCTCCCTTCCAGTGGTGGCAAGAGCAGGGCCATAGAGTGTTCGTGGCTCAGATGCTGATTTGGTGATGGCAACCATGGGGGGGGACCACCCTCTCGAGCCTGCAAGGGAGCAGGAAAAGGAGAAATGCCTAGTGACTTAAGGAAAACAGTTGGTAAAATATATGAGAATTCCAAGGCGATCTAAGTGAACCTTGTTGTCATGTTTCTTAGACTGGGAAACATGCCTCTTTGGGGAAACTTTTTGCCCCCATGTGATTTTTTTTTTTTCAGCTAAAGCAGCCTCTTGAATAGTTTCAAAACTAAAGTTACATTTGTTGTTCATAAGGCCAATAGTTCATCATCTATAAACTCTGAATTCCCAGATGGCACAATGGTAAAGAATCCAGCTGCTGATGCGGGAGACATAAGAGACGTGAGTTCAATCCCTGGGTTGGGAAGATCCCCTGGAGGAGGAAATGGCAACCTGCTCCAGGATTCTTGCCTGGGAAGCCCCGTGGACAGAGAAGCTGGAGTGGGAGCGTCGCAAAGAGTCGGACACGACTGAGCACGCAAGCAAATATTTCATCATCTGTAAGTGCACGTATGCAGTCATGTCTGACTCTTAGCAACCCCTCAGACAGTAGCCTCACAGGCTCCTCGGCCTATGGCATTTTCCAGGCAAGAATACTGGAGGAGGCTGTGAGTCAGCAGAGGTTGGCTTCAGTCTCTGATCCGGGTTCAGTTCTATTCCACTTGCCCCACATTCTCTTCAGACCAGCAGCTATCCAGGACACATCCTTCTCGTGATGGATCCCAGGAGGGCAAGAGGCCAAGCCAGACCATGCTAGCACCTCTAAGAGCACAGGTCTCATCAAGTTCATCAAAATTCCATTGGCCAAAGAAAGTAGTTGAACCCAAGGACTCTGGGGCCAAGAAATACACCCTCCCGACTCTACACGCTGGGAAATCACTTGCCAGAGGGAGGGAATAAAGAAATGAGGACGAGAAGGCAATCCAGCACCAAGGACTTAATCAGCACTTACTACTGCAATGGAAACAGGAATCACCTTTTCCCTGACTCCTTTTCTCTAAAGCGCTGTTTGCTAACTTGGCCAGGAACTTATTCACATTCAGCACCTGGCTCGATGTGGATCTAGCTAAACAAACGTTTGTTGGGTAAATGCAAACAGCGGGCATTGCCGTCACTGATTTTATTTCCTCCAGTCTTTCTTTTTTCCCCATTTGGCTTCCTTATTTCAAAAAATACCCTTATTTCAAGCTTCACCCTAACTTTGGCCTTCCTACCCTGGGGAAAAGAATAGTTTACTTATAAATAACATTATTTCCACTTAACGTCTGGATAACATTCAAGGTCAGATTCCAAGTGGCTGTGTTTCTGCTTTCCAAATTCATAATCCCCTTTTACTTTTTAATATCAAGAAAAGTCTATCAAAAGGCTTCATTGATCTCAGCTGACTCTCACCTCTCTTCTTAGGAAACCAAGCCATGGAGATGAGCGTTGTTGGATGGACTCTCAAGACCTAGGAGCACCTTGAAATGTACAGGAAACCAATCAGTCCAGTAACGGTCCTCCAACACCAAAGATTCTCACCATCTCCATGGGGGAAATGAGCGGAAGTAGCAAAGAAGACGAGCCTCTCTAAAGCAGATAGATGATACCTCTCCTCACAAGCTACCTAGTCCCTGCCTTACGGAAAAGAAGACGGATCCAGAGAAAGAGAGAAAATCTTCATCTGCTCTTTCGCTAAGTGATTTATTACGTTTCAGTGATGCGTTTGTATTGTATCAGCTGCCTTCACATCTTGCCCTGTTACTGTCACACCGAGGCAGGGCTTGCCTCTGCTCATCAGGCACAGGGGAGATGATTGCTTCGGACTTGTCTGAGCTCAGAGAGGAATCAATGTGATCAGACAGAAACCTGGGGCTGCCACCAATGCCGCAGGAAGGCATGTCACTCACCAGTGATTCTGCAATCGAGGGTCCCCACCGTCCCCTGAAAGATGCCTAGCAATACGCGCAACCTTGTGAGATATCTCACTTCTGAATACAACTCAACTTGATTAAGCAGTGATTACTCTAAATGCATAGTTTTGTTACTCATGTTCCCAATATATGCCACGTGTTTGTTCTGGGATCCCAGAAAGCTGGGAAAAGAGGGGGAGGGGGAAGGGGGCACAAAGGAGAGAGAATACTTAGATACAACAGTGTCCAGCCTTTGCATTATGAAGCCAGCAGACCCTGGTCATCGGGTCACCTTCTGAATGCCTGTCTTCTGGAGCCTGTTCTCTCCCTCCGGGTCACAGAGTTTTCCAACCCAGTCTCTTTTTCTCTATGTACAGTTGCTGTTGAGTTGTTAAGTCATGTCCAACTCTTTTGAGACCCCATGGACTGTAGCCCACCAGGCTCCTCTGTCCATGGGATTCTCCATGGAAGAATACTGGAGTGGGTGGCCATTCCCTTATCCAGGGGATCTTCTTGACCCAGGGATCAAACCCACATCTCCTGCACTGGCAGGCAGGTTCTTTACCTCTATTCTGGACTCAGGGTCAGTTCAGTTCAGTCACTCAGTCATATCCAACTCTTTGTGACCCAATGGACTACAGCACAACAGGATTTCCTGTCCATCCCAAACTCCCGGATATTATTCAAACTCATGTCCATCCAGTCAGTGATGCCACCCAACCATCTCATCCTCTGTCGTCCCCTTCTCCTCCTGCTTTCAATCTTTCCCAGCATCAGGGTCTTTTCCAGTGAGTCAGTTCTTCGCATCAGGTGGCCAAAGTATTGGAGCTGCAGCTTCAGCATCAGTGCTTCCAATGAATATTCAGGACTGATTTCCTTTAGGATGGACTGATTTTATTGCCTTGCAGTTCAAGGGACTCTCAGGAGTCTTCTCCAGCACCACAGTTCAAAAGCATCAATTCTTCGGTGCTCAGTCTTCTTTATAGTCCAGCTCTCACATCCATACGTAACTATTGGAAAAACCATAGCTTTGACCAAACAGACATTTGTTAGCAAAGTAAGGTCTCTGCTTTTTAATATGCTGTCTAGGTTTGTCATAGCTTTTCTTCCAAGGAGCAAACATCTTTTAATTTCATGGCTGTGGTCACCATCCGCAGTGATTCTGGAGCCCCCCAAAAAATAAAATCTCTGTTTCCACCGTTTCCCCATCTATTTGCCATGAACTGATGGGACCAGATGCCCTGATCTTAGTTTTCTGAATGTTGAGCTTTAAGCCAACATTTTCACTCTCCTCTTTCACTTTCATCAAGAGGCTCTTTAGTTTCTCTTCACTTTCTGCCATAAGGGTGGTGTCATCTGCATATCTGAGGTTATTCCAGTTTATGTTTCATCCAGCCCAGCGTTTCTCATGATGTACTCTGTATATAAGTTAAATAAGCAGGGTGACAATAGACAGCCTTGACGTACTCCTTTCCTGATTTGGAACCAGTCTGTTGTTCCATGTCCAGTTCTAACTGTTGTTTCTTGACCTGCATACAGATTTGTCAGGAGACAGGTCAGGTGGTCTAGTATTCCCATCTCTTTAAGAATTTTCCAGTTTGTTGTGATCCACACAGTCAAAGGCTTTGGCATAGTATATGAAGCAGAAGTAGATGTTCTTCTGGAACAGTCATGCTTTTTCTATGATCTAACAGATATTGTCAATTGGATCTCTGGTTCCTCTGCCTTTTCTAAATCCAGCTTAAAAATATGGAAGTTCATAGTTCACATACTGTTGAAGCCTGGCTTGGAGAATTTTGAGCATTACTTTACTAGCATGTGAGATGAGTGCAATTGTGTGGTAGTTAGAGCATTCTTTGGCATTGCCTTTCTTTGGGATTGGAATGAAAACTGACCTTTTCCAGTCCTGTGGCCACTGCTGAGTTTTCCAAATTTGCTGGCATATTGAGTGCAGCACTTTCACAGCATCATCTTTCAGGATTTGAAATAGCTCAACTGGAATCCCATCCCCTCCACTAGCTTTGTTCGTAGTGATGCTTTCTAAGGCCCACTTGACTTCTCATTCCAGGATGTCTGGCTCTAGATTAGTGATCACATCATCGTGATTATCTGGGTCATTAAGGTCTTTTTTGTACAGTTCTTCTGTGTATTCTTGCCACCTCTTCTTAATATCTTCTGCTTCTGTTAGGTCCATACCATTTCTGTCCTTTATTGTGCTCATCTTTGCATGAAATATTCCCTTGTATCTCTAATTTTCTTGAAGAGATCTCTAGTCTTTCCCATTCTGTTCTTTTCCTCTATTTCTTTGCACTGATCACTGAAGAAGGCTTTCTCATCTCTCCTTGCTATTCTTTGGAACTCTGCATTCAGATGGGACTATCTTTCCTTTTCTCCTTTGCTGTTTGCATCTTTTCTTTTCTCAGCGATTTGTGAGGCCTCCTTAGACAGCCATTTTGCCTTTTTGTATTTCTTTTTCTTGGGGATGGTCTTGATCACTGCCTCCTATACAGTGTCACAAACCTCCCTCCATAGTCTTCAGGCACTCTGTCTATCAGATCTAGGCCCTTGAATCTATTTGTCACTTCCACTGTATAATCAAGGAATTTGATTTAGGTCATACCTGAGTGGTCTAGTGGTTTTCCCTGCTTTCTTCGATTTAAGCCTGAATTTTGCAATAAGGAGTTCATGATCTGAGCCACAGTCAGCTCCTGGTCTTGCTTTTGCTGGCTGTATTATATTCTTTGGCCGAATATAATCAATCTGATTTAGGTATTGACTGTCTGGTTATGTCCATGTGTAGAGTCTTCTCTTGTGTTGTTGGAAGAGGGTGTTTGCTATGCCCAGTGCATTCTCTTGGCAAAACTCTGTTAGCCTTTGCCCTGCTTCATTTTGGACTCCAAGGCCAAATTTGCCTGTTACTCCAGGTATCTCTTGACTTCCTACCTTTGCATTCCAGTCCCCTCTAATGAAAAGGACGTCTTTTGGGGGTGTTAGTTCCAGAAGGTCTTATAGGTCTTCATAGAACCGTTCAACTTCAGCCTCTTCAGCACTAGTGGTCGGGGCATATCACTTACTGTGATATTGAATGGTTTGTCTTGGAAATGAACACAGATAATTCTATTGTTTTTGAGACTGCACCCAAGTACAACATCTTGCACTCAAACAGATATCCAAACTTTTGACCTGAAAAAATTAGTGGTCAGAAAAGTGAATTGTAATGCTCCACACACATACACACACACACAGATGGGGGAAGCCAGAGGGATGTTTTCACCTGGTGAAGGAGCAGGTGGGAAAAATGGATCCTGGTTTCAGACACAGGGAATGGAGAGAGACTTGCTATGGAAACAGGATGACATGAATCTGTGCACTTCTGACCTCCACAAACTATTATGCCAGTTTGTGATGCACTCTAACTCACAGGGGCTTTGGTTTACCACCGTCTCTCCGAAATAGCCTTCTGTGGTCCAGCCGCTGCTAAGACTACCATGGCAACCCATGGCTGACCTTCCTGCCCTGGTGATGGCTCATGTTCTCTCCACAGCAGGCCTTTCCATCTTCATTTGTTGCCAGAGGAAATGCATTTCACCTGCAGAAGAGTCATCGATTAGTGAAAGGTGGATCTGGGGCTGGCATTTAAGAACTGTGCAGGCATTTTAAACTGTGACTAACAAACATCTAATTGAGAAATTATGAAACCCACGTGGCATAACAAAGCATAATTATGGCCTCTGAACCCTCTCTGACTGTCATCTCCAAGGAAAAATAAGTCCAAACCAACAAAACATCCATAACAGTGAACAAAATCACAGACAGACAAGCCCTGCATTGAGGGTGTTGCCGTGCACACAGGCGCCACTGAAACAATCATTCAGGAACACTTGTCCAAAAAGGACCCCATTTCTTTCTTTTCGACAATTAACTCCATGATGAGCTCCCATCCTTCTGAAATGCTGTGAATTACAATTCGACTTCGGTCATTCTTGCCGGTTTCTGCCCCAGGATAATTTCTAAGGCCTGTGATGTGACTCAGGACCCAGGCACAAGACAGTCGTCACCTGCCCAGGTCGGCCCCCATCCCTGCCTGTGTGGTCCTTTCTTTTTTTAGCCAGAGGCTAAAATTCAAATCCTAACTGTGGAAACTCATTTTGAGTCCAGTGCTTGTGCCTGGTTTATTTTCACATTCTTTTCTCCACTGCTAGGCTTTAATTTGGTTTTTCGATTGTTTAGTGTGACAACTTAAAGCTGCTCCTTATTTGGATACTTGATGGGATTATCTTTCCTCTCTTGATTTGAAATCGATAATCCTTGCTCCTTGTTCACAAAGGTAACACTCACTTCAGTGAGTTTCTTCTGCTTATGTCTCCTGCTATGATTATCCTCCAAACTTCTTCACTAGCTGATGCTCGGGTAAATGTTGAGTTATTGTCTGTGTTTATTTTGAAGCCTCGCAGCTACTTCTTGGTGGCAAGTGCTTCACTCCTCCACTCACCGAGCACCTCCTGGGATCAGACATGGAGCCGGGGGCTTTGCTCATCTTCACACCTAGGCCAGCAGGTGTCGTCACCCTTGCCTAGCGGATGAGAGCCACGTGGCCCAAGAATTTAGTCAACTCACCTGGGATCCTACAACTACCGATGGCAAAGCCAGGATTCACATCCAGCTCATCTGACTTCAGGCTCCTTGCTTGTCCTGCCATGCAGGAGGCCTGTTCCAGCACACAGCACTGTCCAAAGGATGCTCTACCGCAAGAGCATCATTCATCCGAGAGGACCTTCAGCACTTATGAAGCCACTGATTCGTCTTTAATGCCCAACTTAGCTCTGAAGTTTGATGTACATTCCTCTTGGCTTAGCACCAGTTTAGAAACATGTCACAAGGGAACAATCGCCAATAACCATTCTGTCTTAGGGCTAGAAAACTGTAATTTTTTCATCTTCAGAGTCCTTCTGTCTCAAACTCCAATCATTCTTCACAGATGTCAGAAGTTTATGATCAGGTCTCACATGAAAAAAATAATTCTAGAAAGTTATATGGAATCATTTCTTAAAGAGGACAAAATTGTAAAAGAATATCTGGTAACAACACTAAGTAAGATCTAGTCACTTACTAGATTTGATTTTTTAAAAAAAAGATGTTTCTTGTTAAGTTTTTGATGTGGACCATTTCAAAAGTCTGTATTTAATTTGTTACAATATTCCTTTTGTTTTATGTTTTGGTTTTTTGGCCATGAGGCACGTGTGATCTTAGCTCCCCAACTGGGGAATCAAACCTGCACCTCCTTGCACTAGAAGATGAAGTCCTAACCACTGGGCCGCCAGAGAAGCCTCCCATCAGTTTTTCAGTGTGTGACACGGTATTCTCATTTATGGGTAAAACACTGCTTGCTAGCAGATCTCCAGAACTACCTCGTCTGCATAACTGACATTTTACACCTGCTGATTAGCCATGTCTCATTCCTCTCTTTTCTCAGCCCCTGGCACCCACCCTCTAGTCTTTGATTCTATGAGTTTGACTCTTTCAGATCTCATGGAAGTGGAGTCATGCAGTACCTGCCCGTCTGCGACTGGCTCGTTTCTCTCAGCATCGTGTGTCCTCCGCCTTGTCACACGGCACAGGATTTCCTTTTTTAAGCCTGAGTAATATTCCGTTGTGTGTACACAGCACTTTGTTGTCTGTTCACCTGTCAATGGACACTTAGGTCGCTTCCACACTTTGGCTACTGTGACTCACGCTGCAATGTAATTGGGAGTTCGAGCTGATAGGTGAGAGAAAAAAAAAAACAGATCAGGGAAATATATCTGAACTCACACATTTTGATATGACAGGAGGGAGAATATACCTTATATAAACTGATATTTTTAAAAGTTTGACTCACATTTATTTTCCCAAGTATTTTTGTTTTGTTTCGCATTTTTATTGGAGTATAGTCGATTTACAGCATTGAGTCAGCTTCAAGTGCACAGCAAAGTGACTCGTCCATACACATATGTCCATTCTGTTTTAGATTTTTCTCTCATATAGTCCATTACAGAATACTGAGTAGAGTCCCCTGCTGAGTAGAGGTCCTTAGTAGTTATCTATTTTATAAATAGTAATATGTATGTCAGTCCCAGTCTCTCAGTTTCTCTCTCTCCCCCTCTTATCCCATGATAACCAGAAGTTTTCTTTCTACGTCTGTGACTCTATTTCTGTTTTGTAGGTAAGTTCATTTGGATCCCTTTTTTTTAGATTCCTTGTAAGTGATATCATCTCTCTCTCTCTGTCTGGCTTCACTCAGTATGATACTCTCTAGGTCCATGCTTGTTACTGAAAATGGCATTATTTCACCCTTTTTATGGCTGAGTAGTATGCCACTGCATATATGTACTGCATTTTCTTTCTGTTTCCATCTGTTCCTCTGGTGATGGACATTCAGGTTAGCATTCCAAGTATTTAAACACAGAAAAAGCTAAGATGTCTACCAATCAATCAGAATAGAAACGCATCTCCAAGGACACACAGAAATATATGTAGAGACAGACAGAGATGCCAGAGGCTATCAACCCATGACCTGTTCATCGGGAGGATGTATTTCCAGTCACTCTATACTCTGCTCAGAGGCTTATTCACTGATGGCAAGTGCCCTCCACTTTAGGTGGTGTTAGTGCAATAAACAGACATTTCTCGAGTTTGGCCAAGTGAGCAATGCTGTCCGCACTCTCCTACTTCATCTTCGATTTCTCAGGGGTACAAAGACACTATCATGAACCTCCCTCAATAAATGATGCATTAAGCTGAGGTTGGAAGTGTCAGAACGGTTTCCTGAGGAGTCACGAGGAGCAGCTTCCTGGACATATTCACACTTTAAAATGTAGGTCGTCTTTCCTGAGGTTGACAAACTGACCCTTTGATCTGGTTGAACCTTTTACATACAAACTACAGAGTCTGACAAACACTGCCCTGCTTTGCCCGCTGAGATCTGGAGTTAACGTCCTAGGAAAGGTGAAAGCCAGTTTCCAAGACCAGAGCGTAGCCCCTGCACAGACACTTCTTGTTTCTGCTGAGCTGAAGGTCCCCCTGGCCTCAGTCCCCCTGGTGCTTCCCTGGGGAGAAAGCACTGGTGGTGGACGGCTCATGGGACTGGAGTCAAACAGGAAGAAGAGACTGGAAGAGCATGGTCCATCTTCCTTCCCCCATCAGTACTTTCCAGTTACTGATGCAGATGGAAATGTCACCTGCCACATCAGTAAGCAGTAAACCGAAAATGCGGCCATCAGGCCAGCAGCCACTGCCAGCCTTCCCCAGATGTGCACCCTGGGGGACTCAGGATGGAGAAAAAGAGGATACTGGCCTCAGACAACTAAAGTGTGTCTCAAAGGAAGGATTCCAACGAGCCCAGACTCCTGCATCTTTCCATACATAGACATGGAAAAACAGACGGGTTCCAAATAGGAAAAGGAGTACGTCGAGGCTGTATATTGTCACCCTGCTTATTTAACTTCTATGCAGAGTACATAATGAGAAACACTGGGCTAGAGGAAACACAAGCTGGAATCAAGATTGCTGGGAGAAATGTCAATAACCTCAGATATGCAGATGATACCACCCTTATGCCCGAAAGTGAAGAAGAACTAAAAAGCCTCTTGATCAAAGTGAAAGAGGAGAGTGAAATAGTTGGCTTATAGCTCAACATTCAGAAAATGAAGATCATGGAATCCAGTCCCATCACCTTCTGGCAAATAGATGGGGAAACAGCAGAAACAGTGGCTGACTTTATTTTTGGGGGCTCCAAAACCACTGCAGATGGTGACTGCAGACATGAAATTAAAAGACACTTACTCTTTGGAAGGAAAGTTATGGCCAATCTAGACAGCATATTAAAAAGCAAAGACATTCCTTTGTCAACAAAGGTCCGTCTAGTCAAGGCTATGGTTTTTCCAGTGGTCATGTACGGATGTGAGAGTTGGACTATAAAGAAAGCTGAGTGCCGAAGAATGGATGCTTTTGAACTGTGGTGTTGGAGAAGACTTTTGAGAGTCGCTTGGACTGCAAGGAGCTCCAACCAGTCCATCCTAAGGGAGATCAGTCCTGGGTGTTCATTGGAAGGACTGATGTTGAAGCTGAAACTCCAATACTGTGGCCCCCTGATGCAAAGAGCGGACTCATTGGAAAAGACCCTGATGCTGGGAAAGATTGAGGGCAGGAGGAGAAGGGGACAACAGAGGATGAGATGGTTGGATGGCATCACCGACTCAATGGACATGAGTTTGGGTGAACTCCAGGAGTTGGTGATGGACAGGGAGGCCTGGTGTGCTGCGATTCATGGGGTCGCAAAGAGTTGGACACGACTGAGCGACTGAACTGAACTGATACATAGGAAAGAACCAAGTTCATTAACTTGAGATGTCTGTTTCTGTGTGTGTGTGTCCTCAGTCACTCAGTCCTGTCTGACTCTTTGTGACCCCATAGACTGTAGCCCGCCAGGCTCCTCCATCCATGGAATTTTCCAGGCAAGAGTACTGGAGAGGGTTGCCGTTTCCTTCTCCAGGGTGACTTCCCAACCCAGGGATCAAGCCCACATCTCCTGCATTGCCACGTGGATTTTTTTACCATTGGCATCACCTGGGAAGCCCCTGGTCTTCTTTAGCAGTAATCATTTGATATTCCCACTACCTGATTTTTGTTGCAACAACTCCCTCCATCCTGGTTCCCCCTTTCAGAGCAGCTCCTCAGAGCTATCTGAGAAGCCGCATCCCGGGCTTAAGTCGTCAGCTTTGTCCACCAAATAAAGCATAATTCTCAACTTTTATTTAGGCTGTGCATATTTTTTCAGCTGACACTGAGAACTCACTGATGAAGCATAGATACGATTCTTAGAATCCCAGACCCAACATCATCAAACAGCACAGAGGGGAGGTCATGGAGCTGAGTGCAGAGAGTCCAACAATGAGCATAGGGATTCGATTGCAGCAGGGGGAAAAAGCAATGTGGAAACCAGTGGGAGGTAAATGGAGGTGTTCTTTGCAGATGAGATCGCGTAGGTGACAGGTCAATGAAGAAGCCTCTCCTCTGAGGCAGAGGCCCTGGACCACTGGTCCTGACTTGCCTCCGGCATCCTATCCTGTATCTTTCTGCATCATTGAAACCCAAGCACCAACCTGCACTTTCACAGGCGAAACCATTGACCTAGACAGCCCTCCATTCTGCTCTGCTGCACCGAAACTCAGATGAGTTTCTTCCTGACCTCCCATTGCGTAGAGACTTTACCTCAGAAAACTTATAATTGAAAATCCTTTCTCTGCCCTTTGAAGATGTAAATCTTTTTAGAAGCCTCTTACCAGTTTTACAACCCATGAATGTCTTTTTCAAGGACCCCGGAGCCATCCCTGTGAAATGCACACACCGGGGGAGAGGGGACCCATTCTCAGTCCCTGTGGAAGGGTGAGATTCCAGCTCCCTAGTTGACTGGCTTCAAGCTGTAAAATTATCTTCTGTTAAACAGTTAGGAGAAGGTTTACTTTTTCCCTGGGGAAGCCACTTAGCCAACACAGATGGTCAACAGCCCTCCCCAGCACTGGAAAACTCCTCCACCCTCTGTTTCCATGGATCCAAGTATCCAAACTTGGTCCATTCTCCCTTCATTGTGTGTGTGCTCAGTCGTGTCTGACTCTGTGTGACCCCGTGGACTGTAGCCTGCCAGGCTCTTCTGCCCATGGAATTCTCCAGGTAAGAATAGTGGAGTGTGTTGCCATTTCCTCCTCCAGGGAGTCTTCCCAACCCAGGGATCGAACCTGAGTCCCGTGCACTGGCAGATGGATTCTTTACCCCTGAGCCACATGGGGAGCCCTCTCCCTGCATTGCTCCCAAACAAACACATAGGAATAAAGTCAGTTTCTGTCTGCTCATCTCATCCAGGGCAATGTTTAGCACCATGTTGAGAGTTTCTTAGAATGAAAGAAACTGCTAGTGGTCCTCACAGTGAAATATTTTGCAGAATGTCATTTTAATCTGACTCCCAAAGTGTTCACTAAAATAAAAATGAAGGGATTAAAACTAATATATGCTAATTTTTTATGAATATGAAAAGGTTTCTCTAGTGGCCGAACGTACAAACATTACGGGAAACATCTTGCCACGGTATAGCGGCTTCATAAAATCCTTATGTTGCAGGAAGGGGGACCCCTTCCAGGGCCCGAAACTGGGCTCTTGTCTAACACTCAGAAATGAATTGTCCGAGGAGACACATGTGCTGACAAAGCAAGAGATTTTATTGGGAAAGGGCACCCGGGTGGAGAGCAGGAGGGGAAGGGAACCCAGGAGAACAGCTCTGCCACGTGGCTTGCCAACTCAGGTTTTATGATGATGGGATTAGTTTCTGGGTTGTCTTTAGCCAATCCTTCTGACTCAGAGTCCGTCCTGGTGGTGAACCCCTTGTTCAGCCAAGATGGATGCCAGAGAGGAGGATTCTGGGATGTGGTCAGACATGTGGTGTCTCCTTTTGACCTTTCCCGAACTCTTCCAGTTGGTGGAGGCTTATTAGTTCTGTGTTCCTTACCAGAACCTCCTGTGGTAAAACAACTCATGCAAATGGTTACCGTGGTGCCTGGCCAGGGAGGGCGGTTTCAATCAGTGTGCTTCCCCTAACACTTCACACAGTTGTGAAAGCTTTACTGTTAACTTGAATTACCTGCTTTGCAGTTATTATGGAAGGAGCCAAAATCTGGCATATAAATGTCAACGTGAAACTCTGCTTTGCTAGTCATGGAGATTTGGATCCCAGAACCTGGATTAGGAACTCTATGAGTATATTGACATAATGTGATTGTCTCAAACTTCATACATTGGTAAATAACGTTCTACATAGTTTTAAAGTTGCCTACAATATTTACCATCGAATTGAGGAAATATATAAAACCTTAACAAAAAATCAAAAAGTGACAGCAGCATTCCCAGGCGGCTTCCATGAGGAGCGAGAAGAACGAATTTTGAACAAACCGGCTCTTATGAGAAAGCAAGTTGCTTGGCATTCACACAGAAGCTGCTAATACAGATTCTTATGTAACATTTATCACACTTGTCTTTTTTTCCAATGCCCCAGGTGGATTTTCTATCTGAACAAAACAAATTCTGCAGTCATAACATAATAATAACCTGCAGTGCCGCTCAAAACAAAACCTTACATGTAAGCATTTTTTAAAAATTTTATCACAGAATATATTCAAAGTCAAATGCGTAACTATCAAAGGGGATTCAAATTCCTTAATACAAACCCAGGGAAGCAGGTCTTCCTAAAGTACTTAATCTACAGAATGGGTTGTGATATCCTTTGAAAACCCTAATAAGCTATGGCTCAAAAGCAAGCAAACAAAAGGGAAGCAACTCAGGGTAATTTTCATCATCCATCCTTTTAAAGATTTCACCAGCTTTGTTGAGACACAATTGATAAACAGCATTGTGTAAGATTAAGGTGTACTGATGTGTTGGTTGATATATTTATTTATTACAAATTCATGACCAACATTATTAGCTAACACCTGCATCTCGTGACATAATTACCATTTCTTTTTTGGGGTGAAGACACCTACCATCTCCTGTCTTGACAACCTTCTTTTCATTTAATTGTTGGAATATAATCATTTTGCAGTATTGTGTTAGTTTTTGCCGTACAACAACGTGAATCAACTATGTGTAGACACACATCCCTTCCCTCTTAAGCTCCTTCCCGCCCAGCCCCATCCCACCCCGCTAGGTCATCACAGAGCCCCGAGCTGAGCTCTCTGAGCTTTTCGGCAGCTTCCCACCAGCTGTCTCGTCTACACCTGGTGGTGTATATATGACAATGCCACTCTCTCAGTCCCTCTCCTTACCCTTCTGTGTCCACAAGTCCCTTCTTTACACCTGCATCTCTATCCCAGCCCTGCAATCCAGTTCATCAGGACCATTTTTCTAGATTCCATATATATGTGCGTGTGTGTTAACATGCAGTATTTGTTTTTCTCTTGCTGACTTACTTCGCTCTGTGTGACAGACTCTAGGTCCATCCACATCAACAACTTTCAAGTCTATGATACAGTGTTATTACCTGTCATCACCACACTGTACGTTAGACCCTCCTTCACTTACCGTTGGAGGTTTGTACCCTTTGAACAGTAACAGCCTATTTCCCAACTTCCAGCCCCTGGTCGCCACCACTCTGAGTTCAGCTTTTTTGGACATTCCAGGCACGAGCTATATCATACAGTATTTGCTTTGTTCTGTCTGACTTATCTCATTAGCATAATACCCTCAAGGCTGGGGTGATGAAAATATTTTACAACTTGATTACATTGGTGATTCCAAACTGTGTACATCTTTCCAAAGTGATAGAAATGTGCACCTTAAAAAAAATGAATTTTACTGTAAAGAAATTATACCTCAATATACCTGAATTGTATAAGTGTATGCTATTATTGTGGCTTAGCTGGTAAAGAATCCATCTGCAATGTGGTAGACCTAGATTGGGAAGATCCCCTGGAGAAGGGAAAGGCTACCCACTCCAATATCCCAGCCTAGAGAATTCCATGGACTGTATAGTCCCTGGGGTCGCAAAGTGTCAGACACGACTGGGTGACTTACTTTCACTTCACTTCACTCCATGCTATTGTTATCAGGATGACCTCCTTCCAGAAATGTGTGGCCACTCAGCTGCAAATTGGCGCTTGCCATCTGCACTTACTATCACCTCTACAGTGATTCAGACACATGCCGGGAGCCAGCATGAGGAACTCCGCCCATAGCAAAGGTCATGAGGAAGGAGGCTCGGCATTCGCAAAGGCGTGAGCCTCCTTCCTCATGACCTTTGCCATGGGCGGAGTTCCTCACGCTGGCTCCCGGCAGATATATATATATACACACACATGTATATATATGTTCTTTTTCAGATTCTTTCCCCTTAAAGGTTATTACAAAATATTCAGTCTCCTTGAACTTAAGATCAGTGATATAAAACTAAAGGGCTTCTCAGGAGGCGTGCTTGGTCAAGAATCTGCTTGCCAGTGTAGATATATAAGAGACGAGGATTCAGTCCCTGAATCAAGAAGATCCCCTGGAGGAGGGCATGGCAACCCACTCCAGTATTCTGGCCTGGAGAATCCCTTGGGCAGAGGAGCCTGGCAGGCGACAGTCCATGGGGTCACAAAGAGTCAGACATGACTCAACACCCACACACAATCTGAAAATAAATGAAGACGTTTTACCTGTTCCTTAAATTTCTGTATTCCAGAAAAATAACCTGACATTTTATAATATTTTAGACTGAGGAACAGGACAGGCTCACCGAAACTTCTGAAAACAGAAACAGGGGGCCTGACTGTATATTAATTTAGAAAGACTAAAAGGAAGAGGAGAAATTGTGTAGGAACACAGAAGTCTCTGGTTATGGAAAATCACCGCCTTGACTCGCTGGGACATCAGCAGGCACCTGTCCACGGTTGCTTAGCAAACCTGGCCTTTGTAAGTTCCTCTCAGTTGGAAACTTCCATCTGAGACTCCGAGGAGAGTTTGAAGATCTCTTTGCCTGCTGACGGCTAACCTAAACTCATTTAAAAATAATGTGGTCTCCCACTGACATACAATAACGCTTCCATACTCACTTACTGTTCCCATTTATATGAAAAAGTCCACAAACTTTTCAAGAATCCTGGCTCAAAAGTTTATTTTCGTTTGACCTGTACTCACTATTCACACTCAGAAATTCTGACATCTTGGACCATCTCTAGCTTGACAATTTAAAAGCAAGCCTTTCATCCCCACTATACCTTTTGGGGTTATTTCCAGTTGAGAACTGAGGCCAGCACACTCTCCTGCCCATGTCATAAGACTGAATACACAGATGGATAGTGCCCAGACCACCATGATCACAGAACTCTGACCCACGGCCTCTGCAGCAACCAGCCTGGAAAGCCAAACCACAGCCTCTGCAGCCACCAGGCCAGACGGCCAGGGTCGGTGGAAGACCCCCATCTTCATGCTTTCTGCCCCACTCCAGCCCTGCGCCAAAAGAGAAAGCCAAGTATTCCCCCAAACCAATGATATAAAATGCCATGTCTTTCTAGTTTGCCAGCTTCCAGCTTTCCTGGGCCAACAACCTCCAACCAGAGCATACCTGAAGCCTTCCCTTTTTTTTACTATAAGACTTCCTTTGAGGCCGTCCCTGGTGGACCAGTGGCTAAGAGTCTGCCTGCCAGTGCAGGGGACACCTGGTCTGGGAAGTTCCCATATGTCGCAGGGCAACCCAGCCCGTGCGCCCCATCTAATGAGCCAGTGCGCCTGAGTTCCTGCTCAGCAAAAAGAGAAACCAGCACGATGAGAAGCCCACACTGCAACGGGAGAAAGCCCACACGCAGCAACGAAGATGTAGTCAGGGCAGCCAAAAGTAAACAAGTAATTAAATAAATCTTAGAAAACTTCCTTTGTGTCTCAGCAAACAGGTGACAGCAGTTGGCTCTGTTGCTACTGCAAACTCTGAATAAATAGCCTCCATTCACTCTCATTTGGGTGTCCTTTGCTTATTTCCATAATGTAGAAGTTCATCTTCTCCTGGTTTGATTTGTCAAGCACAGTCATCATTCTCAGAGAACCATGGTGATATACATGCTTCTGGGAAAAGACATATTTCCCCATTCTGTCTTAAGCAACTCTCTGATGAGGCAAAAATCACTTATTTTCCAGAGGCAAGTATTTTCTGGAAAAATAGCGAAGACACTGAACCAACTAGATAGCCTCCTTGTTAAAACTAACAGCTGGCTCATCAATATTCACGCCAAGAACTCCACCCTGCTGGGCCCACCTACCTGAAGCGATCATAGACTGTCTAATATCAGCTGCCCTTCTTGCAAGAACCCTCTTAAATCACTCAACCCAGACCCCAACCCCACAAGCAGACCCCCAGATTCCCTCTTCTCAGACACTACCAGATTCTGTCTGTCAAGGCAGTGTTCTCCCTAACTGCAGTTTTGTTTTGCTAGTTTGATGCATTTGATAGCTCAGTTAGTAAAGAATCCACCTGCAATGAAGAAGACCCCAGTTTGATTCCTGGGTCAGGAAGATCTGCTGGAGAAGGGATAGGCTACCCACTCCAGTATTCTTGGGCTTCCCTTGTGGCTCAGCTGGTAAAGAATCTGCCTGCAATGCAGGAGACCTGGGTTCAGTCCCTGGGTTTGGAAGATCCCCTGGAGAAGAGAAAGTCTACACATTCCAGTATTCTGGCCTGGAGAATCCCATGGACTGTATAGTCCATGGGGTTGCAAAGAGTCAGATACGACTAAGCGACTTTCACTTTCACTTTCATGGTGGCCTCTTAGGAAATTGACAGCTGATAATCTTGGAGATTTTGCCAAAATCCAACTGAGACCATCTCACTGCCCTGACTCCACAATCCCCACTCAGAGCAGCACATCCCTCTGAGGCCCCAGAGCCGCACACACAGGTCTGAGCTGTGACTTCTCTCTGTCAAGCTTCCAAATGCCGAGTTTCCTTTGTCCCCCAGGCACCAGAATTCTGCCCTCTTGAGGAATCCTTTGATTATCTGGTCCAATTTGTACATTCTCGTCTTTGGCAGAATCGTGTCTTTTCTCTGTTTTTATCTCTGTTTTCCCTCTGTTCTTGTCCCTTTCTATTTGAAATCTATAAGATGAAATTTACAAGCCAGAGAATGGGCCTCGAGCTGTTAAGTCTTTCTTTGCTATTGGCTCCAAGCCTGGTACAGTGTTATTGAAAAGCTTTTGTAGATGACCAGGGTCATTTACACCAGTCTATAGTCATTAGAGGTATTGGACTATAGTTTTCTTTTTTTTGTAAGGTCTTTGTCTGATTTTCATATCAGGGTAATCCTGACCACATAAAATTAGTGGGGAGTGTTCTGGCCTCTTCTATTTTTTTGGAAGAGTTTGTAAAGAACTGGCATTAATTTCATAATGCTTTATAGAACTTGGATACTGTACTTTTGGGTGTGGGAAGCTTTAAATTGCTAATTTAACCTTTTTATGTGCTATAGGTTTTTTCAGATTTTTTTTTTAATTCTTCTGAGTCAGTTTTGGCAATCTGCGTCTTTCTAGAAATTTTCCTGTTTCACCTAAGTTATCTAACATTGGCATACAATTTATCCCCCTGTTATTCTTTTTCTTTCTACAAGGTCAGCAGCAATGCCCCCTCTTCAGTCCTGGTTTTACTAGTTTGAATCATCTCTTTTTTTTCTCAGTTAATCTAAGATTTGTCAATTTTCTTGATCTTTTCAAAAGGCCAACTTTGCTTTGGTTGGTTTTATGTTTTTCTCTGGTTTATTTTCTTATTCTCCACTCTGATGATTATTATCTTCTTCCTCCTGCTTATTTGGACCTAGTTTTCTCTTCTTCTGTAAGTATCTTAAGTTGGAAAGTTAGGCTAAAACACAAGATCTTTCCTTTCCAACATGGAAATTTACAACTCGAAATCCCTAAGGACTACTTTAATACCTTGTTTAGATACACTGTGCTTTGTTTTCATTCCTCTCAAAGTATTTTCCAATTTCCTTGGCATGTCTTCTTCGACCCATTGGTTATTTAAGACTATGTTTTCATTTCTACGTGCATATCGAATTCCCTAAACCCCCTTCTGTGACTAATTACTATGAGTTAGTCATGGGTTAGCCCAGGACTGTAGCAGAGCTGATTCTTGAACAATATGGGTTTGAGCAGCGTGGGTCCACTGGTAGGTGAGCATTTTTCAATAGTAAATACGGCATTGCCGCACAGTCCACGGTTGGCTGAATCCACAAATGCAGGAACAGTGGATACAGAGGGGCAGCTCTGAGTTATACTCGGATTAACCCCCCCACACACATTGTTCAAAGGTCAACTGTAGTTTTCTTTCCGGTTCTAGATTGTGATCTCTGGTAGGAACACTTGGAGAAGTACTGCAAAGGACTCACATAATAAATCCAGGCTTATCATCCACAGGCATGGGTACCCTTCACTCACCACTCTCCCAACCAACTCCTGCATCATCTCAAACCTGGAAAATTGATTTTAAGATGCATCTGAGAAAAACGGTCCTCAAAGCCTGAGAGATACAATCTTACCCTGTTACACAGCGCAGCATAAAAATATCTCGAGGGTTCCATCTTGCAATACACACTTGCCCTTCACCAACCCCACCCCCTAACAAACAGACAAGACAGTTCATAGTAACTGAAAATCTGTCCTGGATGGAAACCTCAAGCTGGAAATTGGTCAGAATTTTCTAAAAGCAGATATTCATCGGAAGAAACAGCTTCCATCAAAAACTTCCACATCAAGTGGACATTAGCACAAGGTAGACAGATTCAACCAAGATCCATTGAATGAGTTGCAGATAATTTGAACCACTCATTCTCATGCTTTAATTTAATGCCTTTGCTTTTCTTTTCTCTGAGTTTACTGTAAGATTGTGGACCATTAGGAGATGCTTTTTGTCTGTTAACTATGGTACTTGTAAGATCCTTATCATTAATACATAATTTTGCATCCATTGCTTCTCCTTGATACAAACCCAGTTTGGAAATAAAATGTATCAATAATTTAGCCAAAATATATAATCAAACGAACCTCTTGGTTTATCTTCACTTTTCTTTCTTTGTCACCAGCTTCCTCTGCCGCTACTTTCTTTTAATGTCAGTTGGGGTCCTTGGTAATTGGATTCAAACACTAGGCACTCCTGAGATTGCCGGCAACACAACAGGATGGACAGCCAAAAAGCTGAAATCGTCTATCACACGGTGCATAGAAAAAGAGTTTTCCTTCAGCAGTCAATGCCTTTTATAGGCTATGCCTTTGTGGTTGAACTTTAAGGAAAAGACAGTCTGTAAAGGAACACGGGAACAGTTGCTGTCTACTTAGAGGCTGGCTCACGCCCACAGAGCTTAGGGAAGGAGCATTACTCAGGCTCCACCCCAGGTTCTTTTGCTTCACATCTATCTGATGATCTCTAGTCCCCAGATCCTTCACCTGGCAGGAACCACACTTGATGGGCGGCTTTAAAACGTGGCCATCCTGTAAACAGTACCATAGCTTCCGTTATGTTTTGATTGAAACATATCATATTGTTCCTAATGAATGGTTTTGGATTTGTATTGCAAAAGCCTATTGACTCTGACCTGTAAGCTACATGAGAGTCTGTTTTCTCTGTACTCTGCTTCCTGCCTTCAGGATCATCCTCTCGAGAGGACTTCCATGAAAATAAAAACATAGCATTTCAATATGGGCTGGCTGATCGAGACAGAACGCATCCTACCATATGGGGAGAATGTGATTATGTGTCTGCAGATATCTTGGATTTTTTAAATGGAAAAAACGTCCAGAAAAGAGTGTTTTGGGGAAGTCAGGTAATTTAGCTAATACCCTCATGGCACTTTTCGATTTGGGGATGAGATCTCTTTGGGGGGTTACTGGGGTATTTCATTCAGATGTGGACTACAGGCACTGACCATGGCCCTTCTCACAGGGTTGGTTTGGGTCATGATCTCAAGTGTGTGGTTATTGTTGCCGCTACACAGCCACTGTGCAACCAAAGGATCCCAGAAGTGTCTCCTAACAAAAAGCCAAGGAACTCTGACACTTATAACTGTTAGGACAGGGACCTCCCTGATGGTCCAGCGGTTCAGACTTCACCTTCTAATACAAGGGGTTGCAGGTTTGATCCCAGGTCAAGGAAGTAAGACCCCACACACCTCACCACGTGGCCAAAAAACCAACACATAAAACAGAAGCAATATTCTTACAAAATTCAATAAACACTTTAGAAATGATCCACATAAAAAAAATTCTTTTTTAAAGTTAGAACAGCTCATGTCATAAACTCTCCCTGTGAGCACAACACAGCAGACAGTGGCACAGATCAGGCTTGGTCACGTCCCCAGACGAGAACGGTCCATTCTCTCGCTGGGCTGAAGGACCTCCAGAAGGGAAGAGGGAAGAACTAAAACCAACATTTTATTCCCATGCCCAACAATTTTGAGAAAAATTCTGGGAGAAAAATGCTTTCTAGTTGCTTGCTCAACAACGTAGTCAAGTCCGGCAAAAATCGTCTCAGATACTTGCTTCAAGGACAGAAATATGTCTCTGTAAACCAACTAAAAAAACCTGACTTCTCGAGATTTACATCTTGTTCATTAATACTGTCTCCAAAACCTTCACCTCTTCGTGCTCACCAATCTAAAGCTATTACAAGATAAAAGTTCCCCATGACCGATCAATACCCTGTATGTGTGTGCGTTAGCTGCCCCATCATGTCCGGCTCTCTGCGACCCCGTGGACTGTAGCCCCCCCAGACTCCTCTGTCCATGGGATTCTCCAGGCAAGAATACTGGAGTGGTTGCCATTTCCTACTCCAGGGGATCTTCCCAACCCAGGCATCAAACCCGTGTCTCCTGCACTGCAGGCAGATTCTTTACCACTGAGCCACCAGGGAATTCTAGTTGACTATATTAGTCAGGGTTCTCCAGAGAAGGAGAACCAGTAAGAAATGGAAGATAGACAGACAGATATGGATAGACAGACAGACAGATTTCGTATTATATGAAATATGTTCTTAATAACACAGATTTGCTATAAGAAATTGGTTCACCTGATTATGGAAGCTGAGAAGGCCCTTCATCTGATGTCCTCAAGCTGGAGCCTCAGGAAAATGGAAGGGATGATTCAGTCAGAGCCCAAAGACCTGAGAACCTGAAGAGTTGATGGTGTATTGGGTTGGCCAAAAGAGAACTCGTTTCAGGTGTTTTGAAAGATACTATGGAAAAACCCAAATGAACTTTTGGGCCAACCCAACAAATTCCAATCTGAGGACTGGAGGAAAGTGAAAGAGGAGAGTGAAAAAGTTGGCTTAAAACTCAGCATTCAGAAAACTAAGATGATGGCATCACTTCGTGGCAAATATATGGGGAAACAATGGAAACAGTGACAGACTCTATTTTGGGGGGATGCAAAATCGCTGAAAATGGTAACTGCAGCCATGAAATTAAAAGACACTTGCTCTTTGGAAGAAAAGCTATGACCCACCTACACAGCATATTAAAAAGCAGAGACATTACTTAGCCAACAAAGGTCCATCTAGTCAAAGTTATGTTTTTTCCAGTAGTCATGAATGGATGTGAGAGTTGGGCTATAAAGAAAGCTGAGCACCAAAGAATTGATGCTTTTGAACTGTGGTGTTGGAAAAGACTCTTGAGAGTCCCTTGGACTGCAAGGAGATACAACCAGTTCATCCTACAGGAAATCAGTCCTGAATGTTCATTGGAAGGACCGATGCTGAAGCTGAAGCTCCAATACTTTGGCCACCTGATGTGAAGAGCTGACTCATTTGAAAAGACCTTGATGCTGGGAAAGATTGAAGGCAGGAGGAAAAGGGGACAACAGAGGATGAGATGGTTGGATGGCGTCATCAACTCGATGGACATGAGTTTGAGTAAGCTCTGGCAATTGGTGATGGACAGGGAGGCCTGGTGTGCTGCAGATCACAAAGAGGGGTCACAAAGAGTCGGACATGACTGAGCAACTGAACTGAACTGAGGACTGGAGACAATGAAACACCCCCTCTCAACCAGTGAGGTGGGAAAGGGGGGCAAATTCTTCCTTTGTTCACTTTTGTTCACTTCAGGCCCTCAATGAACCAGGAGAGGACCACCCACACTGGGGAGGGCCGTCTACTTTACTGAGTCCGCTGATTCAAATGCTAATCTCATCCCGAAAGACTCTCTCAGACAAAGCCAGAAATAACCTTTGATCCTGGTGCCCGATGGTCAGTCACGTTGACACGCACAATGAGCCGTCACACAGACCCCCCGAAAGTCATGCAGCCGGGGCACTAAATCCCTGTGACTGTCTCCCCTGGACTTGCTCCTTGTGAGACGACCCCAAGACTGTTGGGGGGTTCTGTCCCATGGCTAACACACTGAGCTGCTCTGGTTCAACACACCTTACAGGTGGGGTTTTGGGGAACAGGTAGCTGACACCCTTTGTATCCCTTCAACACACAGCAAACTGAACTCACACCTCACATACAGATGTGACCTTCGTTCATGAAACCACCCTTGAGGTATGAATTTTCTCTCTTAAGTTCAGTCTACATTCTAACTCCTTTGTCCATGGGAATTTGATCGGCTTTCAGTTTTTTCACATTCTGAATCATGCTGCTATAGACATTACTGTACACGTCTTCCAGTGTGTATGTCAAAGAAATTTTCTTGATTATGTACCTAGGGATAAGATAGCTTCTGATCACAAGGCCTGCAAATATCCGACTTACAAGAAAACATGAATATTTTTAAAACAATTGTCCTAGAAAATGTTCCCACCAGTAATGAGTACGACAAGTTCTTGGCTCAAATCCTTTCAACCATTTAATAGTATCAACTTCCTTCACTTTGGCAACCTGATCAATAATGCAATGGAATATATCTTCTATTTTTACAGGCCAGTTCTTTTCCCCTTACAGTAAAATGTCCATCCATGTTTTTTGCCCAATTCTTATCTATTGCTTTTTGTTTTATAAATGTTTTTATGTATTCTGATGATATTAAAGAAATGTTTTATAAAATGTTTTAATATACTCTGATAATAATATATCATCATGTGATATTGATAATTATATCTGATAATAATCAGTTTACTATGTGTGTTCCAAATATCTTCTCAGTTTGTGTGGGGTTTTTTCATTTTTGTTATGCTTTTAAATAAACAGAAATTATTAATGTTAGTAATAAGTAAAATTATTAAATAATTAAATAAATGTAATAAATAAACAAATTAAATAATTAAATGCATCATTCCTTTGATTCATAGTGAGCATTTCTGGATTTTGTTTAAAAAAAAAACTTTACCTTAAACAGGGTAAAGAAGATATTGTATTGCACTTTTTGTTTTCAAAAATTTTAAACAGTGCCACAGTAAAAGGTTAGTCCTTTTACATGTGATGAGTGGAGACAAGGAGCCATACAGGAATGAGAATTCCACTGCCCACTGGGGACCCACAGGGAGTCTCAACACTGTCTCTTTCAGAGGTGAAGTATGAATTGAACTTGTCTTAAAGCCACAAACAAACCGAAGGGAGGACCCCTGACAAGAGCTGATGGTCCCCTGCCTGATCCTCCCAGGTGGGAGCTGTGTGACCACGCAGCTCTGCTTTTACCAAAGATGGCTTGATTCATGCCTGAAGGAACACTGTCTCCCCAAATCTTCTCCGCTCCAAGCTGCACCTGGAATGTGAAATCCTACAAAACCAGCCAACCTGTCAAAGCATCGCCAAACAGCGCTGTGTGCAATACTGCCACCATGTGGTCACAGGGAGCGATGCACGGGAAGCGGGACTCGGCCCGCGGTTTCCTAAGGCGTCCTGAATGTAACATCGCAGGTTACAGCTGCGATGTCGCCTTTCTGGGACCCGCAGAGAGAGCACACCTCAGAGCAGGAGAGGAAGGAAGACGGGTCTATCCCATCCCCCGGCCTACTCCCGTCTTCTGTTTGCAATCGGTCAACATCCATCTAGTGGGGATTTAACCCTTCTGCACACACTTCTCACCTGATCTGGCTGCTCTGGGCCACCTCAGATACAGGGGAGACAGGAGGAGCCAGAATCACGGGCCTTGCTCTTGGAGGAACAGCTGTGACAAACAACGTATTGAAAAGCAGAGACATCACTTTGCCGACAAAGGTCCGTCTAGTCAAAGCTATGGTTTCCCAGCAGTCATGGATGGATGTGAGAGTTGGACCATAAAGAAGACTGAACCGAAAGAATTGATGCTTTTGAACTGTGTGTTGGAGAAGACTCTTGAGAGTCCCTTGGACTGCAAGAGGTTCAAATCAGTCCATCTTAAAGGAAATCGGTCATGAATATTCATTGGAAACACTGATGCTGAAGCTGAAACTCCAATACTTTGGCCACCTGATGCGAAGAGCTGACTCATTGGAAAAGACCTTGATGCTGGAAGGATTGAAGGTGGGGGGAGAAGGGGACGACAGAGGATGAAATGGTTGGATGGCATCCCCAACTCAAAGGACATGCGTCTGAGCAGGCTCCCGGAGATGGTGATGGACAGGGAAGTCTGGTGAGTGGCAGTCCGTGGGGCTGCAAAGAGTCGGACATGATTTGAGTGACTGAACAGCAGCAGCAAGTTGGCGTGAGGGCTTCCTAGGCAGCTCAGTGGTAATGAACCCACCAGCCAATGCCAGGGACGCAGGTTTGATCCCTGGCCCAGGAAGACCCCACATGCTGTGGGCTGACTAAACCTGTGCAGCACAGCTACTGAGGCCTGCATGCCTAGAGCCCGCGGAGAAGCTCAGGCACCGTAACCAGAGAGTAGCCCCTGCTGGCTGCAACTAGAGAAAGTCCTCGCAGCAACAGACGCCCAGCACAGCCAAAACTAAATCAATAAATAACTTTTTAAAGTAGTGTCCAAGCATACAAAGTCATTTCAGTCGTGTGTGACTCTGCAACCCTATGGACTGTAGGCCACTAGGCTCCTCTGTCCATGGCGATTCTCCAGACAAGAATACTGGAGTGGGTTGCCATGCCCTCTTCCAGGGGATCTTCCTGACCCAGGGATTAAACCCGTGCCTCCTTCATTGCAGGCAGATTCTTTACTGCTGAGCCACTGGGGAGGCCCTAAGTAGTGTACTCTTACCTAATTTTTAAAAAAATTGAATGTGTATGAAGTAGAAAGTGACTATGATCAAGTTTTCATGTGCTAGGTATTGAGTCCTAACAAATGTGGGATATGCTTTGATTTTTGCAAAAGAAACATTTACCCATGACTTCTTACAACAGTCAATTCTGCAGCCAGAAACCAAAACATATGAATCCATCGCTCTTCAATCTGTAGCAGGCCATCAGTCACTGCCCCAGTCATGGAATGCACCTCCTGAAGAAATCCCACCTCCTTAAAGTCAGCACGTCCACAAGCTACCCTAGCTAGCACAACGCTCACAGGGATGGCTCATCTGCAGGATGGGCCTGGGTGTTGGGCAGAAAGACTCTCAAATCAAGCACACAGAGCTCATCGAGAAAGGGCTGGGAATCACTTCCCAGAGAGTCAAACGGACCAAGTGCAGGTCTTTGGATTTTTCAGAAATACAGTTGGGAAACGGTTCCTGGATCTTGCAGAGATCTGGGCAGAAAGTAGGATGGAGTTGTGTGGGGCAGACTATAGGCATCTGCTTTGCTGGTGGCCAGGGATAAAGAATCCACCTGCAAGGTGGGAGACCTGGGTTCGGTCCCTGGATTGGGAAGATCCCCTGGAGAAGGGCATGGCAACCCAGTCCGGTATTCTTGCCTGGAGAATCCAATGGACCGAGGAGCCTGGTGGGCTCATGGTGAGCCATGAGAGCTCACACACACACACACACACGGGCATCTGGGCCCATGAGAGGAGCCCAGACCCCTGCTCATGGACCACGTCAATGAACCTGGGCTAATGTAACACGGACTCGGCGTGCTGGGACTAGAGGAAGGCCCCCTTTCAAGGTGACCAGTCTGCTCCATGGGATTCAGAGCACTTCCTCTAGTCTATGTGTCTCAGGGGCCAACCCCCTTGGGCAGACCCTTAGGCCTGATTAGTGGGTGCTGGGGATAACCCAGGACAAGCGGGTCCTCTCCCCACTGTCCTGCCCACCTCCCAGCAGTTCACATGTGAAGACACTCAGGTTCTAAAAGGTGACGCTTCTCCCCCAAGGTCATCCAACTACCAAGTGGAGGGGGCCACTCAGACCCAGTTCTGATTGCAGTGGCGCCCCTGCTGGTCAGTGACTGAGCCAGCAAGTGGCTAAACCCACGCCCATGGGTAGAACAGACAGCTAGTGGGAGCTGCTGTATGGCACGGGGAACTCTGCTTGGTGTTCTGTGATGACCTAGAGGTCATAGGAGAGGTGGGACGGGGAGGGTGGGATGAGACTCAAGAGGAGAGGATATTTGGGTACATATGGCCGATTCACTTTTTTGTACAGCAGAAACTAATGCAATTATACTGCAATTTTTTTTTTTTATGACTGGGAAAACAGTGGGTCAGAACGTGTCAGATGTTGAAACACCAGCTCGAGTTTTATAAATTTGAAATCAAGTTTCAATGCAGATGTGAGTCATCGGTTCTGGTTTCCTCTAGTACATTGTATGGAAAAGCCTGGAGTGTGAGGCCGCTGGGGTGGGTAGACCTCTCAGCCACCCTAACTCGGATAGCCTGTAACAGCCTTTGATTCCATCTCAAAGCCCAGGGTCCCTGATGGCTGAATCTAATATCCTCATCATCACAGAGGCCTAATTAAATGCCCTCAGCCCACAGCGTCCACACAGCATTCAAAGACAGCCACCCAGTGCCCGCTTCCAGCCCGTCAGAGTCTGGAGAAGGGCGCGAGAAGGAACCCTAACACACTCTGGGTCATTGTCATGCATAACAGGGAAGAGAGGAAAGAAGACCGCTGATTGAGAGATGATTAGATTGTCAGGATGTTTGGGAGACAGTGCTGGAAGTGTGTTTTCAGACAGCGTTCTGTTTGGATGTTTTCAAAGCTTTCCTTGAAGCTGGTCAAGACACAGAGCTATTTGCATCCTGAATGTAAAACAATGATGGCCCTCACGCTCCGTGAATAGACAACTCCTGGGAAGCGATCTGACATTGTCCTGCTGTCTGTGTGCGTCCTCTCCCTGAGAAGGGCACCTGCTCTCAGGGAAGAGGGCACATGGTTCGCTGACCCCTAGTTAGGATAATGAACAGACGAATCAGAAGAAAGCCACAGCCCTGGCGCCCGGTCACTGCAGAGTCTGGAGCTTCCACTAGTTGGGGGATACGTGTCCTCAACAGGCCACCTGGGAAAGAGACACACAAGACTCAGCACCAGGAACTGGACTCAGAGGGAAAAGGAAAAGGCCGAGGTCAGGTTAGGCTCCTGGGCAGGACCAGGAAAAGAGGAGGAGAGTGACCAGGTCCACTCAGCTGTCCAGCTTGGGATGCCTGGAAGGGCTCCCATTCGTTCTTAGAGAGGATGACCAAATAATACCTGGGAGACACTTCCGAGAGCAGGAGGAGGTGCTGTGTGATCCCCTGAACCAAAGCCATCCAGCGCAAGTCTGGCCCCAAGGCACCCTCCTGACCCATCTCCTCTGCCTGGCAAACAGAGGCCATGGGGATCTGACTGCACACTCCTGTCCTCGGCCTCAGGCTGCTCTCCTGCTCATCCTGATAACTAAATGCAGCCCACTTCCCCTCCTGCCAAACCCTCACACCCATGTACCTACACAGGCATGCACACACCCCTGCTCACACACACACACACTCGCTGCAGTGCACATCCTTCTGAGCCATCCAAGCCTGTCCAAGTCTCCCTCGCTCTTCATGGGAGATCAAGTCCCTCCCAACATCCACACATTTGCCTTCAACGGCAGAGCTCTGAGATTTCAAAGAATGCTAAAGGACTTCAATGTTTTGATGTTCAGCTCCCAAACCAACAAAGATGGGAGGAAGGAGAGTCAGCAAGGGAGGAACGCAGGAGGTGGTGGAGACAGCCAGCCTTTCCTCTCCTGCAGGCTGTCAACACCACTTCCATCCCCTGCGTGCCAGTCCTCACAGCAGCAGGTAGCTGGACGAGAAGGCACCCCACCAACCTTCTCCACCCATCAGGCCCCCTATCCCAAATGCATCCTGGCAGGATTCTGGCAGTTGTAGGAGCCCCCTTTCCCAGTCCCCATTCACCCTTGTTTTGCATCGACTGAGCCTCAAGTCAAGAGCCCATGTGGCCAGGACCCTCCTGACCTCAGACCCACTCTTGTCCTCTGAAACGTGCTGGATCCACCCACTAGACCTGCCTCTGGAGGAGTCAGGGGAACAAAACAAAAGCATAGATGATGCAAAGGCGATTTCCCTGCAGCATAGTCTTCTGGGCTGAGATGCTGACCGTCAACCTGTCTACCCTCTCCTCCCGCTCCTGGCTGCAGCCACAGGAGGCACCCAGGATGCCAGGGGCAGGGAGGGCAGCTCCTGGTCACCTTGGGCTGGAGACTTGGATGATGGCCAGCCCAGACTTGGCAGGTAAAGAATGAAGCTGGCATTTGAGCCAGACCAAACGTAGCATTGGAGACCAACAAGGTAGGCTTGAAAACTCCAAAATCTAACCTGCATGGATTTCTCAGTGTTGCCCTGCAGGTGGCTTTCCTCTCCAGAGCTTCTTCTCCGCAGTGATCATAAATCCATTCTAAGTTCCTACAATCCTGCCTGCCACGCTTGAAGGAAAAGCCTGGAGTGGACTGTCACATCCCACCCAAACGAGCTCTCCGCAGAGCCCACCCACGTGCAGCATTAAGCAAACTCGGTCCGTGATGGCGAGAGTTAAGTAATATTTATCCCCTCACAATTGCTTTCAATTTGCAAATTGGATCTAAATGACTTGCAAGAGGCTGATCACTTCTGAGGGTTGTAGAGCCCCTGTTGCTGAATCCTTACATTTTCCAAAATACTGAACGTAATTAAGTTCTGTGCGGAGAGCATCTCAGTTACCCGCTTGGGTCCCTTATGACTCAGCGTGAGGCTAGAAAGCTGAAGGTTTGGATGTTTGTTCCCAAATCATCTTGTGTCTATAGCAAGCGAGTCAACACAGTGGCATAACCTGGTCTTTTCTTCAGACCAGATGCAGAGACTGATCTTTGCATTTTCAGCAATGCCTGGATTCCTCTGAGGACAGGCCTCCCACTCTGCAATGAATGAACAGAGGAGGGCTCTCCCACAGGAGGCTCGGGAGGGGAGCAAGGTCAGTCTTCCACTCTCCTGGGGCCGTGACCTCCCTACTGTTGTGTCTTAGACGGAAGAGGCATCCTCCCCGCTGGTGCCAGGCGCCCATCCTCACGTCCCCTCAGAGATGCTGCCTGGTCCTGCTTCTGGACCACCACCCAATCTCGCCTTCCACCACCAAAGAGCCTCCGTGGAGTCACGTTTCCGGTCCCCTCGATCCTCTTCCTGAATGTTAATGACGGTGAGGTGGGTGTGCTCACCTCATTCCCTCCGTGATAACCTTTTGCACAAACTTCGATTTTACCCTCTGCACTGACTTGCCCAAGGCCAGACAGGGACTGGCACTTTAGACTCCCAGGCACTTACAAAGCTGGGAGCAGCAGGCGTGGAGGTGCTTACAGGCGTGGCCTTGAGAAGAAGCAAGAAGAGCTTTAAATGCAGAAATTGAGAGAGGAGAAAAATGAAAGTCGGAAACAAAAACCAAGGGAAAGCCAGACGTGAAGTTAGAAGACAGAGCATGAGGACTTTCCTGGTGGTGCAGCGGTTAAGACTTTGCCTTCCAATGCAGGGGACGCAAATTCAAACCTTGGTCAGGAAGCTAAGATCCCACGTGCCTTGGAGCCAAAAAGCCAAAACATAAAACAAGTAATATTGTAACAAATCCAATGAAGACTTTGAAAATGGGCCACATCCATCGTAAAAATTGAAGACAGAGGATCCCCTGAGAGCCTGCCGCTAAATCCTCAGAGCATCTTCACAAAGGGGCTTAACAGCAAGGCCAGGGGAAATGCGATTCATGGGGGCTCCCAGGCAGAGCTGTGATACCTCCCAGTGAATGATAGTGAATGGAAACCTACATTGGCTGGCAAATTCTCTGCATAAAGCTGTCTCCTACTCACCATTGTCAAAGGGCCAGGCAGGCTGGAGGCCTGTGAGTTCTGAGAGTGGGAGAGGAGAGGGGCACAGGTACCCCTCCCGTGAAATAGGCACTCAGATGACCCTGGAAGCACATCAAAGGCAATGTAACGGACACTTGCCTACCAGGAACTAGCCCTGACGTGTGGGTCCAAGAGACAGGAAGAAGAGAAGTGACTGCTCAGGGGACCAGGATTCCGTCATCAGAACCACAGAAAGCCAGAAGCTGCCTGCGTTATCTGGCCCAAACCCCTTCTTTATTTAATAGATGGGAGAGAGAACTAGGTAGACAAGGATACTTGGAAGGTAAGATGAGACGTTACCCAACATCACCCACTGGAAAAATGCAAGAGGACTACAGACCTCTTGGTATCCAGCTCATGACAGCCACTCTTGTTATCCAGCTCATGACAGGCCCTCTTGTGAACTTTTATTCCATTTTGGGTAAAGTCGATCAAGACACCGAAAATTATCACCATTAGGATAAAGCCCTGAAACCATACTCACAGAAAACTAGTCAATCTAATCACACTAGGACCACAGCCTTGTCTAACTCAATGAAACCAAGCCATGCCTGCGGGGCAACCCAAGATGGTTGGGTCATGGTGGAGAGGTCTGACAGAATGTGGTCAACTGGAGAAGGGAATGGCAAGCCACTTCAGTATTCTTGCCTTGAGAACCCTAAGAACAGTATGAAAAGGCAAAATGATAGGATACCAAAAGAGGAACTCCCCAGGTCATTAGGTGCCCAATATGCTACTGGAGATCAGTGGAGAAATAACTCCAGAAAGAATGAAGGGATGGAGCCAAAGCAAAAACAATACCCAGCTGTGGATGTGACTGGTGATAGAGGCAAGATTCAATGCTGTAAAGAGCAATATTGTATAGGAACCTGGAATGTCAGGTCCATGAATCAAGGCACATTGGAAGTGGTCAAACAAGAGATGGCAAGAGTGAACGTCAACATTCTAGGAATCAGCGAACTAAAATGGACTGGAATGGGTGAATTTAACTCAGATGACCATTATATCTACTACGGCGGGCAGGAATCCCTCAGAAGAAATGGAGTAGCCATCATGGTCAACAAAAGAGTCCGAAATGCAGTGCTTGGATGCAATCTCAAAAACGACAGACTGATCTCTGTTCATCTCCAAGGCAAACCATTCAATATCACAGTTATCCAAGTCTATGCCCCAACCAGTAACGCTGAAGAAGCTGAAGTTGAATGGTTTTATGAAGACCTATAAGACCTGTTAGAACTAACACCCAAAAAAGATGTCCTTTTCATTATAGGGGACTGGAATGCAAAAGTAGGAAGTCAAGAAACATCTGGAGTAACAGGCAAATTTGGCCTTGGACTGAGGAATGAAGCAGGGCAAAGACTAACAGAGTTTTGCCAAGAAAATTCACTGGTCATAGCAAACACCCTCTTCCAACAACACAAGAGAAGACTACACATCGGCATCAC
Source organism: Budorcas taxicolor (assembly GCF_023091745.1). Lineage (NCBI taxonomy): Eukaryota > Metazoa > Chordata > Mammalia > Artiodactyla > Bovidae > Budorcas > Budorcas taxicolor. The sequence goes on along the minus strand of NC_068913.1, from coordinate 117,053,616 downwards.
CAGATGGTCAACACCGAAATCAGATTGATTATATTCTATGCAGCAAAAGATGGAGAAGCTCTATACAGCCAACAAGAACAAGACCAGGAGCTGACTGTGGCTCAGATCATGAACTCCTTATTACCAAATTCAGACTCAAATTAAAGAAAGTAGGGAAAACCGCTAGACCATTCAGGTATGACCTAAGTCAAATCCCTTATGATTATACAGTGGAAGTGAGAAATAGATTTAAGGGCCTAGATCTGATAGATAGAGTGCCTGATGAACTATGGAATGAGGTTTGTGACATTGTACAGGAGACAGGGATCAAGACCATCCCCATGGAAAAGAAATGCAAAAAAGCAAAATGGCTGTCTGGGGAGGCCTTACAAATAGCTGTAAAAAGAAGAGAAGTGAAAAGCCAAGGAGAAAAGGAGAGATATAAACATCTGAATGCAGAGTTCTAAAGAATAGCAAGAAGAGATAAGAAAGATCGCCTTCTTCAGCGATCAATGCAAAGAAATAGAGGAAAAGAACAGAATGGGAAAGACTAGAGATCTCTTCAAGAAAATTAGAGATACCAAGGGAACATTTCATGCAAAGATGGGCTCGATAAAGGACAGAAATGGTATGGACCTAACAGAAGCAGAAGATATTAAGAAGAGGTGGCAAGAATACACAGAAGAACTGTACAAAAAAGATCTTCAAGACCCGGATAATCATGATGATGTGATCACTCATCTAGAGCCAGACATCTTGGAATGTGAAGTCAAGTGGGCCTTAGAAAGCATCACTACGAACAAAGCTAGTGGAGGGGATGGAATTCCAGTTGAGCTATTTCAAATCCTGAAAGATGATGCTGTGAAAGTGCTGCACTCCATATGCCAGCAAATTTGGAAAACTCAGCAGTGGCCAAAGGACTGGAAAAGGTCAGTTTTCATTCCAATTCCGAAGGAAGGCAATGCCAAAGAATGCTCAAACTACCACACGATTGCACTCATCTCACATGCTAGTAAAGTAATGCTCAAATTCTCCAAGGCAATATGTGAACCGTGAACTCCCTGATGTTCAGCTGGTTTTAGAAAAGGCAGAGGAACCAGAGATCACATTGCCAACATCTGCTGGATCATGGAAAAAGCAAGAGAGTTCCAGAAAAACATCTATTTCTGCTTTATTGACTATGCCAAAGCCTTTGACTGTGTGGATCACAATAAACTGTAGAAAATTATGAAACAGATGGAAATACCAGACCACCTGACCTGCCTCTTGAGAAATCTGTATGCAGGTCAGGAAGCAACAGTTAGAACTGGACATGGAACAACAGACTGGCTCCAAATCAGGAAAGGAGTACGTCAAGGCTGTATATTGTCACCCTGCTTATTTAACTTCTATGCAGAGTACATCATGAGAAACGCTGGACTGGAAGAAACACAAGCTGGAATCAAGATTGCCATGAGAAATATCAATAACCTCAGATATGCAGATGACACCACCCTTATGGCACAAAGTGAAGAGGAGCTAAAAAGCCTCTTGATGAAAGTGAAAGAGGAGAGCGAAAAAGTTGGCTTAAAGCTCAACATTCAGAAAACGAAGATCATGGCATCCAATCCCATCACTTCATGGGAAATAGATGGGGAAACAGTGGAAACAGCGTCAGAGTTTATTTTTTGGGGCTCCAAAATCACTGTAGATGGTGACTGCAGCCATGAAATTAAAAGATGCTTCCTCCTTGGAAGAAAAGTTATGACCAACCTAGATAGCATATTCAAAAGCAGAGACATTATTTTGCCGACTAAGGTCCATCTAGTCAAGGCTATGGTTTTTCCTGTGGTCATGTATGGATGTGAGAGTTGGACTGTGAAGAAGGCTGAGCACCAAAGAATCGATTCTTTTGAACTGTGGTGTTGGAGAAGACTCTTGAGAGTCCCTTGGACTGCAAGGAGATCCAACCAGTCCATTCTGAAGGAGATCAACCCTGGGATTTCTTTGGAAGGAATGATGCTGAAGCTGAAACTCCAGTACTTTGGCCACCTCATGTGAAGAGTTGATTCATTGGAAAAGACTCTGATGCTGGGAGGGATTGGGGGCAGGAGGAGAAGGGGACGACAGAGGATGAGATGGCTGGATGGCATCACTGACTCGATGGACGTGAGTCTGAGTGAACTCCGGGAGTTGGTGACGGACAGGGAGGCCTGGCGTGCTGCGATTCCTGGGGTCGCAAAGAGTCGGACACGACTGAGCGACTGAACTGAACTGAACTGAGGATAAAGCCCTATATAATACCCTAATACTCAGACGATGCCTCATTTCCCAGATTAAAATGCGTGTGTTTCAAATACAAATGTGTAATAACAGAACAAACTGAATAAATACAGTTTTAAAAAATTACCTGGCACTCTGGTTCCTTGGTTAATCTGTCTTATCTCAGTCCGGTGATGGTGGCTTTTCCTCTGTGGAATTTTTATTTAACCATTACATTCTCTCCAAGAAATGGAGAACTGGTGGGTGCTCAGAGTTTGTTCTACGTTCTGGTCACTGGGGTACAGGATTGCGGGCTCCCTCCCAAGGCTGCTGGCATTATGCATCTCCCATTAGGCTGCAACAACCTGCATGAACCAGAAGTTCATGTTGCCCTCACAAGGGTTACATTGTGAATTGATCAAGTGCAGTAATAATGCTGACCTTGGAGCACCTCTGTGACGATTAGTTTGGATAAACGCACAGCATTCGATGATGTTCATAGTAGGACATCGTAGGTGCTCAGCAGATGGTAGTTATGACTTTACTGCTCTTTTACTAAGACAGAACAAACTTTTTCTTGCTTTATAACAAAGATTTGTGGCTGGTAACGCAGTTTCGATAGACGGTTGAATCATTGTCTGAGAGCATAGATTCAGAGCCCTGACACAAGATGCTGAGTTGGGTCCTGCTTCTGAGAGCCCCAGGGGTCTTGATCTTCCATCTTTTCATGGAGATGCTGAGTCAACAGATTCAGGATGCTAACGCAAAACTCAGAGTCTCTGAAGAGGAGCCACAAGAGGTGAGTGGTCTTCCCAACTTTATGCCCCCGAATCCTCCCTGTGGGGCAAAGATCCTCAACAGGATGGAGGGGGGTGGTGACTTTGACCCCAGTGGACATTTGGCAATGCCTGAAAACATTTTTGTTGTCAAACCCTAGAAAGAGGAGGAAGGGCTACCAACATCTAATGGTTGATGGCCAGGACTGCTGGTAACCATCCCCCACAACAGAGAATCGTCCAGCCCGAAACATCAATAGTTCTGAGACTGATCAAAGTGTAACGAGAGGTGGTGTGAAGCCTGTGTGTCTGGCTTATGAGTGGGGTGCACAGTGGAGGCAGAATGTAGGATGGGACTTCTGGTTAGAGGGGGAAACAGGCCCCTTGTCTGAGTCGAGACTGGAGCAGTTGAAGAGAGAGTAGAAGAACCTGAAAAAGGTCAAAAACTAATCTGAGGTCAGCCCCTCACCCTCTGCTGCTTTCTCCACATTCCTCAAAAGTTCCAAGAGGCCTCCCGTGGAGGGAGAGAGTGTGGAACTGGGGAAGCTTGCTCTTCATTTTGTTCTCGTTAATCCATACTTTTCCCTATGAGCTGAAGATCCAGTGCTTGGCCACCTGATGCAAGGAGTCAACTCATTGGAAAAGACCCTGATGCTGGGAAAGATTGAGGCCAAAAGGAGAAGTGGGTAGCAGAGAAGGGCATGGTTAGACAGCATCACCGACTCAATGGACATGAATCTGACCAAGCTCCGGAAGACAGGGGAAGACAGGGGAGCCTGGTGTTGGACACAACTGCACAACCAAATAACAACATAAGCTTGAAAGAATGTTGTGATTTTCTCCTCCTGAAAGCAACTAAATACGAGAATTATGAAAAGAAAATCTGTTCAAACATGATTCTGATCTCCAAAGAGATATAAAATGCCCACGTTAATAAGGATGATGGCTGAGTGGCCTGGAAATATTTATGAAGGATCTCCTGCATCTGTTTGGCTAGTCAAAACAAAGACATGGTTCAAAGCAGTTTAAACCTCCACTGTCCACCCCATTCATAAGCCAGACACACAGGCTTCACACCATCTCTCGTTACACTTTGATCAGTCTCAGAACTATTGATGTTTCGGGCTGGACGATTCTCTGTTGTGGGGGATGGTTACCAGCAGTCTTGGCCATCAACCATTAGATGCTGGTAGCCCTTCCTCCTCTTTCTAGGGTTTGACAACAAAAATGTTTTCAGGCATTGCCAAAGTTTAAATAGTAAAGAACTTCAATTGGAAAGTCCTCAGGCAGGCTTCAGTCCAGTGGTTCAATTTTGTTCTCAAACCTCTCTCTACTCTGCCTTTATTTTAATGCTGGTTCTCCTCATGGTAGTTACTAGTAGCTCCCAAGGATATAAGCAGGGTATTACTTAACTCACATCCCAGAAAAGTCTCTGAGGTTTACCCTGATGATGTTGTCTTAGGCTACCTACCCATCCCTGAACCAACCACCAATCACTACGCCAAACCAGAATGAGGTTAACTGATCATTCCTAAAGAATGATCGATCTCACAAAAAACTCAGGGTCAATAACAGAGGACTGAGTGACCTCTCAAATCTTTGGGATTATTACCCCATGGTATCATTTTTAGAAAGGGAAACGATGGCTGCTGGGCAGCAAAAAGCTACTCCTGCCAGGTCTGACCAATCACCAGCTATGTGTGACATCTCTATCGTTTCCCCAGCATGGTGCTCCATGCAGGAGAGAGAATACAGGTCTTCTGTAAGACCTGATCAATGGCCACAAAAAGTCAGATCATCTAAACGGTAAGGCTAACACACAGAGGACCCTGTGAGAATTACATAAGAAAGAAGACACAACGTCAGCTAAGTGCCAACTTGCACAACTCAGACACAGATGGTAGAAATTCAGAGAAGGACACTCTGACTTCCAAGAGGAGAGACGGAAGTCAGCCCTTGAAGACGTACAGGATTTGTAGCCCAGGCAGAGAGGAGCTTGCCTGCTAAGCAAGACAAAGAAGTGAGTGAGATTGGAGACCTGCCTGACTGGAGCAGAAACAGACCCTCCACCTCCAGACTGATTTCCCCCACTAAGGACCTGGCTCCCACCACCCACAGTGACCGCGCCTCCTCATTAATTTTGACAAGCTCATTTAATGTGAGCAGAAATACCATCTCAGCGGCATGAGCGAGATTTGGGTAGTCAATTCCGTTTATCACTTTTCCCTTCTAGGAGAAGCATTTTACCCATCAGTTTTCCTCTTCAAAACCATTCCTCAATCAGCAAGAAAGGGAACCAGTGCTTCCGCTCTGCAGGCTGATGACAAACGAGAGCATTAATTTCCCTGAGCAGGCGCCTCGGTTTGCCATTTGCCTAACCAGCAGCAGACAAATGCACTGTCATGGAGAGTGTCTTTAGGGGTGATAACTAAGCATGATTGGAAATGTTAACTCTGCAGATGTAAAAAAGGCAGCTCGGCCATGAAGGACTGCTCCACGTGGACCCATATACTGACTGCAGGCATGGAGCTCAGATCCTTTCCGATTATTCTGCTTAGTGTAAAGGACAGACAAAAATATGTCCTCTAAGTATCTTCCATACTATCCTTCTCCCCCTCAAGAACATGCAGTGGCTCCCTACTCCCCATTGGAATACAGGCAGAGGTTTTCAGACGAGATTCAAGGTCATTAGGAATTGCCCTCGGCCACATGGAACTGCCTTACCCAAGGTTATGACCTTGGGGACTTGTTGGTCAGGGACTTGTTGATGGAGAAACTCGAAGACTGAGCCTCCTTGTCTCAAGCTGGGAGAAATCTGAAGAGCCAGCCCAGCTCCTAGCAGGACTGTCTGAGGCCTCAGTCACAGTAGCAAGGCAGCCGGCTTCCTTCTGCCAGTCTGCATCCCTCCCTGCGCGGTGAGCGGCCCCGTGTCACCGCTGTCTTCTGCACCCTTACTGGTTTGTCACCTTGATCTGTCCTTACCGACAGTGGTGTGTTAGCACATGTTGCCATTTCTAGCTCCTTGCTGCTTCTGTCATTGTTGCTCCATAACAGTGGTTAATTGGCTAATATATAGAGAGAGATACTATACCAATTAATGTAATTACATCATGTCTTTATTACATATTACCTCTGTAGCACTTGAAAATGTTCTTGCTTGTCGTACTGAATGCATTCAGGTGTCAGTTCTGCTTTGACACTAGGAGGGCAGCCTGATGCCTCTTGTTGCTTCCATTTCCCTTGCGATCTCTGTCGCTTGAGTTTTTCCAGCCCTCTCTTTGAGATGAAGCTCCTCCTCTCTTGAATTCCTCAAGAAGCGGTCAGGGCACACAGTTCCCCATACGGTTGAGTGTCTGGAACCATTGGCTATAGTCTTGAGGATTCACAGACAGTTTGATGAAAAATAAAATAAAGGGCCTTTCTCACAGTTTCTTTCACTGAGTTTTTTGGGAAAAAAAAATCTGCTCCATTGTTGCTTTGTTATTCTTTTAAATGTTGTGTTGAGAATTCTAATCATGGATTAACTCTTTTGCTCTTGCAAGTTATTTTCATCTTTTTTATCCGAAAACTTGAAACGTTTTTCTTTATCTTTGAGGTCTAATAGTTTTACTGGGATATATTGTGAATCTAATCACTCACTCTGTTTTCTATGGAAACCAGTGAACCCTTTCAGTTATAAATTTCAGGTCTCTTTTATATCTGTAAAGTTTTCCGGGTTTACAATTTACATGTTAACTCTGCTCCATCGTTTGTTTTCTGTATCTGTGACTTTGGTTATGAACATGTTTCTTCTTTGTTGATCTTCCCAACAAACAAACCTCTTTCTGTTTGATTCTTTTTCACTTCTCCCTTCATCTTATTTTTGCACCGTTTCCTTGCATTTCTTCAATGCCTCTTATTACTCTCTTCATTTCTTTGCTTTTCTGTCCATTTTTGTTCTTAATGTTTCATTTCTGATTCAGGGAGGTTCTTCATATTATAAGAGTTGGAAAATCTTTAACTGACTTGGAGCAGGTCTTACAGGTTTGTTTCATAGGTGTCTCTAAAGAAGTAGTTCCATCAATGGGAATGTGTTATTCTCATTTGTTTATATTTTTGTGGTAACACAACTGAACGGCTGAACTGAACTTGTATAGACTTACTCAGTTCCACAGTATTCATTTTGCATATTTGTGGTGGCTTACAAGATTTCTACTCACATGGCATGAAGTCATCTTCTGCCTGCAGAGTCTGGTTTCTTTAATGCATGAGCTTCTTACTGATGCATGGAGTGGTTCTGCACCCTCTATTTTTATATTACTTTTGGTCTTGCAGGACCTTAACTTTTCCTTTCATTCCTTTTATTTTTCCCACCCAAACCCCAAAAGTGCCTGTCCCTTGTTCTTTGTCTTTTTCTCAGCAGAAACTATGCTTTTTGAAGACTACCACCTCGAATCACATATATTTAAAGTCTCTTCCCTGTAATCAGTGCTATGCTACCAGCACAATTTTCTCCTGTATTTTCACAATTAGGTTAACTATCATTATGGTTGTGGTTTTAGAATAATTTTATACCTGCTGCTCATTCCCCTATTCTCTCTTCTGGGCAACATTTTCGTTTTGTTTTATTTTGTTTCTTGAATCAGACTGCCTTTGCCTATGAAGAAGGTTTGCAAAAGAGCCTGAGAGATCGCTTACTGAGATTTTATTTTTACTTAAAAACGACTTGAAGTTTGTGCCTTCATTGTCTTCTAGTTGTGCCAATGTCCCAGACTTTGTGTAATTTTATAGACTCTTCTTTTGTATTGTGGTGAGATGTGCATTTAGGAAGCTACCATTGACCACCCCCCACCCTCACCCCCACCCCCAACTACCTGGAAGACACAGCAAGGATTTTTGAGAGATTCTTACCATCTTGACTTAATCCCTGAATTTGCAACTTATTAGTTATAAGGCAGGGAATTTTCAAGGTACGAAATAGCAAAATTCCAAAAGCAGCTGATCTAAACCTTTGCAGGGATTCGGACAAGAGAATAATTTTTGTGTGATAAGCACAGTGGTTAGCGGGCAGGCTGTGAGGTCACCGGGAAGTGAGCTTGAGTTCTTACCAGCTGTGGGCCTCAGGTCAGGACTTTCAGGCTCATTTTTCAGATCAGGAGGCTGATGTCGAGAGTTTATCACACACCCACCTTCACAGAATGTGCACGCATGCTGAGTTGTTTCAGTCATGTCCAACCCTTTGTGACCCTATGGAATGGGGCCCACCAGGCTCCTGTGTACATGGGATTCTCCAGGCAAGAATACTGGAGTGGGTTGCTATGCCCTCCTCCAGGGGATCTTCATAGAATACTAATAGCTAAGTGAAATAATGCATAAAAAGGGCTTTAGGTAGAGTTTATGGTGCATAGCAAATGTTTATGAAGTGTTAACCATTATTATTAACAAAATAACAAAAGAAATTAGGAAAGCCTTTATAGATGATAAGCACTTAATTTGTACATTAAAGTTTAAGTGCTAATGGTGGAGAGAAATTCCTGGGAGAATTATAACTTGAACAAAGATGCAGTAACAACCCTTGAACTTGAAATATTGGCCAAAAAAAAAAAAGTGGTGAGAGAGACATAGAATTTCAGGAAAATGAGACAACCTTCTCTCCCCATCTGAAGATTTCCACAGAAAATCAGTAGTAGATAAGATTAGATTGATTTGAAGGTCTGAGTATGGAGACAATTGAATGAGCTTGAGGACTTGGGGGTTTACTTAATTCAATGTTTTCTGGAGAAAACTGATCCAAATAGTATTTATAATGTGCTGTGGTAAAAGCATGTTCTGAGTCTATATACAGTTGGGAAAGTTGATTGAACTACACTAAACTCGTTTCTGTATGCCAGAAACATGCTCTGAGTTTTAATATATTGGTTTGCATCATGAATCTTCAAAGTGATGACACAGTGTTGAGCAAAGTTTCTCACATTTCAGTATAGTTTGTGACCCTTTTAATAAAAATAAAATAGAGGGCTCAGATCCCAGTTTGAGTAGCGCCGAAAGAGAATTCAAGTCAGCCTGGAAGCTGGGTCTGCTAAGGGATCTCCTAGATCACTGACCAGCGCTCTTCACTCAGGACAGACTGGAGGGACGATGTGAAACTTCGTTACAGGGGGAAACTGTTTGATCTAGCTCACCTCATTTCCATGTGCAGCGCATTAGCTATCATCCTGCACCTGTAGAGTGAGCTCTGGAGACAGAAGACATCAGTGACTCATCTGCTGTCTATAACGGTCCTCAGTTGCTGGGCCATGCAGGTTTGCGTTTGCTGGCCGTGTCCACACCATCCACACACTTTCAGCGGTTTCTTGCTTTTCCCAGCCCATGCTTTATCGTGTGCCTCTCTTCCAGGAGACAGGACTAGCACCTGCGTTCTCTGGACCCTGAAGGAGGAATGGATGCTGACTCCAGACGGCCTGCATCTCCTGCCCCTTCATCTTCTGTGATACCTGCACCCATCATTGAAACATCTCCACACCTCACCAACTTCGGATACGCCTAAGTTTCTGCATTCCTAGAGGAATCTATCATGAAGCAGTCACATTTCTTCAAAGAAAAACCAACAGTATGAACATTTGAACATGTGTAATCTTCCAGTGGTTGTTTTAGAAACGGTTTCAAACCAAAATTGAGCAGAGCTCCCCCAGATGTCTGTGGAGTGTGCTATTTTCCAAGGCCCAGCTTTTCCACATCTATATCTCTGTTAGCTGAGGGGCATGTGACCGTTTGCCTCAAGAGGTGGTTCTTAGAACCTGCAGAAAGAGCTCACATTGTCTTCCCCAAAGCTTGCAATGTGTCAGTCCTGATTGAAATTGTGGGCTGGTCCTCATCTGGCCTGACCAACAGAGCCTGGGTTGGAGCTACAGGAATCACCTCCTCTCTCTAGGAAGAAGTCTGGGTCTCTTGCACACCCAGAGTCTGATAGAAGGGTCTACGACATCACCACGAGCTGTGAAACCTGTAGAGAATTTAATGTCATCGGCCAACTTTGGCAAGGTTGCATTCACCCTTTCTTTTCTTGTCAAGCCCCCGCTCTCTGCAAGGGTCTGGAGATCATTCTGAAATCCTCTCCCAACTCAGTGTCATCGGAGATGACAGGAGGGATTTGAAGATGAGTCATCTCTGTCTATCTATATTGTAAGAGTATTTCTGATATTGTCTTCAAAAGAATGGGCCTGCTTTCAAGGCTGTAAACAATCACCATCATGCTTGGCCACTTCACAAGTAGGTTTGTTGATACTGACTATGGACCTAAGCTAAGTCACTTCAGTCATGTCCGACTCTGTGTGACCCCATAGATGGCAGCCCACCAAGCTCCCCCATCCCCGAGATTCTCCAGGCAAGAACATTGCAGTGGGTTGCCATTTCCTTCTCCGATGAGTGAAAGTGAAAAGTGAAAGTGAAGTCACTCAGTCATGTCCGACTCTTCATGACCTCAGGGACTGTAGCCTACCAGGCTCCTCCGTCCATGGGATTTTCCAGGCAAGAGTACTGGAGTGGGGTGCCATTGCCTTCTCCGACTATGGACCAGGTGCAGTTATAAGCTGTTGCCATGTACCAATGTATTCCTCTATTGCTTGCAATCTGCAAACATTTATGTCTTAAATCATCACCAATATTGAAATTTTCCAACCACGTCACAAGTGACTTCCATGTGGGCGAGCAAAAGCCTCTGAGTTAGAGGCTGAGTTTGTGTGTGTGTGTGTGTGTTATTGAGGTAAAGAAAAAGCACAGAATATTAAGTTTACCATCTAACAACTCTAAAGTGTATAATTCAATAGTGTTAAATATATTCACATTGTTGTACAACAGAATCTAGAACTTTTTTATCTTGCAACATTGAAACTCTATACCCAACTCCTAAGAAAACCACAATTCAAAAAGATATATACACACCAATGTTCACTGCAACACTATCTACAATGGCCAGAACATGGAAGCAACCTAAATGTTCATCGACAAAGGAATAGATAAAGCAGTTGTGATACATATATGCACTGGAATACTACTCAGCCAGAAAAAAGAATGAAATAATGCCATTTACAGCAACATGGATGGGCCCAGAGATTGTCATACTGAGTGAAGTAAGTCAGACATAGAAAGGCAAATATCACATGATATTGCTTATATGTGGAATCTTAAAAAATGGTACAAATGAACTTATTTACAAAACAGAAATAGAATCACAGCTGTGAAAACAAACATAGTTACCAAGGGAAGGGGGTCAGGATAAACTGGGAGATTGGGATTGATATGTATGCACCACTATACATAAAATAGATAACTAATAAGGACCTACATTGCTGCTGCTGCTGCTGCTAAGTTGCATCATCTGTGTCCGACTCAGTGCGACCCCGTAGACGGCAGCCCACCAGGCTCCCCCATCCCTGGCATTCTCCAGGCAAAAACACTGGAGTGGGTTGCCATTTCCTTTTCCAATGCATGAAAGTGAAAAGTGAAAGTGAAGTTGCTCAGCTGTGTCTGACTCTTAGGAACCTCATGAACTGCAGCCCACCAGGCTCCTCCATCCATGGGATTCTACAGGCAAGAGTACTGGAGTGGGTCGCCATTGCCTTCTCCAATATATGCACTACTATACATAAAATAGGTAACTAATAAGGACCTACACAATACTCCATAAAGACCTATGTGGGAAAAGAATCCGAAAAAGACTGCTTGTGTATGATTCACTTTGCTATACATCTGAAACTACCACAACTTTGCAAATCAACTAGACTCTGATGGAAATTTTAAAATAAATACACAAAATAAAATATAAGTGAGAACTTTGCCTGGGGAAAAAAATGTATACCCACCCACAGTCTGGGGTGCACCTGGCCATCTTGTCAACCTGGGGCCTTGAAAACTGGCTACAACCACTTGCATCCAGTGTTATCCTGTCTGGCCTCCTGGGTGAGCCCTGTTTTTCACTATCATGGGCCTCAGCAGTCACTGATGGGGTGTCATTGAAAACAGACAGAGCAAGTGAGCCTTCTGAGCTGGCGTCTCCTGCCTGCGTGTCTGTCTTTCCCCTCCCCATGCAATTCACAGGCGTCCCTGGTGGCTCAGCTGGTAAAGAATCCACCTGCAACCTGGGTTCAATCCCTGGGTTGGGAAGATCCCTTGGAGATAGAATTAGGGTTAGATTAGATAGATAGGGTTAGGATTAGGTTTAGGTTGACGGATGGGAGGATTTGGTAGAGTACTGATATAGGTGCTAGTTTTTGTCATGTAAGTAAAATTAGGCCTGAGGAGAGGGGGATGCCTTGCGTTACTTCTGGGACTCAGAAGTGGAATGGAGCTATTCCTGGTTTTCTAGTGAGGGCTATTGTTATGAGTATAGAGGCTGTTATAGGGTTAAATAATTTTATTACGGTTCATTGGCCTGAGAATATTGTTAATGATAACACAAACCCCGCCTGTTTACCACAAAGGTGGAGTCTGTAAAGCGGTATTTTTACTATAAAGGCTATTATGCATGCTAGTCATATGAAAGCATTGGATCAGGAGTTGGGTATTCGTTGTACCCAGTATTGGAGAAGGTAAAGGCTACCCACTCCAGTATTCTGGCCTGAAGAATTCCATGGACTGTATAGTCCATGGGGTCGCAAAGAGTCAGGCCTGACTGAGCCAATTTCACTTTTCATGGCAGTTCACCACATGCTATTAGCCATGAAATGCTCCACCAGGTGTAGAAGCTTTACCCTCTGTAGTTCTCAGGCTGAGGGCACCTTCCATCAAAAAGCCCTGGGTTCTGGCTTCCACAACAGGCTTCTCTGCAGGACAACAAAAAAGGGTTCATGCATGCCTAAATTTCCTCTTCCCTGCGTCTATTTTTTTTAATCAGAAAAGAGAAAAAATACTAAATTATAAAAGTAACTCACAGCAAGCTACTTATTTCCATAAGCCTATTCTGATTTTTAACCAGTGCAGAATAGCCCAGCTCCATCTAAGATGAACCAAAATGCATGCTTGTGGATAATTAATAGCTTAAAATGTATACAAGGCAAGCTTGCTCTTGCTCACTCACCTCTACAAACTAAGTATATACAATGCATCGTGTATGCCATACTGATGAACCATCCCTAAATCCACTTGCCTTAGCAGGGAGTTGGTGGTTATAACCTGGTGAGACTTGCTTTAAAATTTTTCTCGAAAAACAAAGTTGGAAGCAAAGCTGTCAGGTAGATTCTCCACACCAAATAGAATACCTGAACACAAATAGCCTCACGTCTAACATGGGTGGTTGTTCTGTTTAAGTCAAGAAGGAGGAATCTGTTGCTAAAACAGTAATCCTTTCTCCCTTAACATGCTTTGATTTATTGTATGGCTGTTTTCAGCAAAATTTTGTGTAGGAAGTGTTAATCAAGGAGGAAGGAAGAAGAGCAAGGGTTTACCTTGCTTGTTGTCTCTTTGAGTTAGGACTATCATTACTTTCCATTACGTTTGATCCTCTCAGTTACAGTGTAGGAGTGAATTCAGCACTTTGGGAAATCATATTTACCCTTGCAAGCCACTAAGGCACCATTTAGTGAATTACTAATCCAAAGCAACAGAGTTAACTTGAAATAGTTTTCAGAATTCATTAGGATGACAAAATTCTACCCAAGCTGAAAATTTGCTTTGACGCATCTCACATTTATTATGGCAAATACCTCCCACTCCCGTCCTCACTGTGCAACGGCTGGTAATTCTAGACCAAGAGAAACTATCTCAACATCAGTTCAGTTCAGTTCAGTTGCTCAGTCGTGTCCGACTCTTTGTGACCCCATGAATCGCAGCACAACATGCCTCACCGTCCATCACCAACTCCCAGAGTTCACCCAAACTCATGTCCATTGAGTCAGTGATGCCATCCAGCCATCTCATCCTCTGTCGTCCCCTTCTCCTCCTGCCCCCAATCTTTCCCAGCATCACGGTCTTTTCCAATGAGTCAACTCTTCACATTAGGTGGCCAAAGTACTGGAGTTTCAGCTTCAGCATCAGTCCTTCCAATGAACACCCAAGACTGATCTTCTTTGGGATGGACTGGTTGGAGCTCCTTGCAGTCCAAGGGACTCTCAAGAGTCTTCTCCAGTACCACAGTTCAAAAGCATCAATTCTTCAGTGCTCGGCTTTCTTTATAGTCCAACTCTCACATCCATACATGATTACTGGAAAAACCATAGCCTTGACTAAACAGACCTTTGTTGGCAAAGTAATGTTTCTGCTTTTTAATAGTCTGTCTAGGTTGGTCATAACTTTTCTTCCAAGGACTAAGTGTCTTTCAATTTCATGGCTACAGTTACCATCTGCACTGACTTTGGAGCCCAGAAAAATAAATTCTGACACTGTTTCCCCATCGATTTCCCATGAAGTGATGGGATCAGATGCCATGATCTTCGTTTTCTGAATGTTGAGCTTTAAGCCAACTTTTTCGCTCTCCTCTTTCACTTTCATCAAGAGTCTCTTTAGCTCCTCTTCACTTTCTGCCATAAGGGTGGTGTCATCTGCATATCTGAGGTTATTGATACTTCTCCCGGCAATCTTGATTCCAGTTTGTGCTTCTTCCAGTCCAGCGTTTCTCACGATGTGCTCTGCATAGAAGTTAAATAAGCAGGGTGACAATATACAGCCTTGAGGTACTCCTTTTCCTATTTGGAACCAGTCTGTTGTTCCATGTCCAGTTCTAACTGTTGCTTCCTCACCTGCATACAGGTTTATCAAGAGGCAGGTCAGGTGGTCTGGTATCCCCATCTCTTTCATAATTTTCTACAGTTCATTGTGATCCACACAGTCAAAGGCTTTGGCATGGTCAATAAAGCAGAAATAGATGTTTTTCTGGAACTCTCTTGCTTTTTCCGTGATCCAGCAGATGTTGGCAATGTGATCTCTGGTTCCTCTGCCTTTTCTAAAACCAGCTTGAACATCTGGAAGTTCATGGTTCATGTATTGCTGAAGTGTAGCTTGGAGAATTTTGAGCATTACTTTACTAGCATGTGAGATGAGCGCAATTGTGAGGTAGTCTGAGCATTCTTTTTCATTGCCTTTCTTTGGGATTGGAATGAAAACTGACCTTTTCCAGTCCTGTGGCCACTGCTGAGTTTCCAAATTTGCTGGCATATTGAGTGCAGCACTTTCACAGCATCATATTTCAGGATTTGAAATAGCTCAACTGGAATTCTATCACCTCCACTAGCTTTGTTCATAGTGATGCTTTTTAAGACCCACTTGACTTCACATTCCAGGATGTCTGGCTCTAGGTGAGTGATCATACCATCGCGATTATCTGGGTCATGAAGATCTTTTTTGTACAGCTCTTCTGTGTATTCTTGCCACCTCTTCTTAATATCTTCTGTTCTGTTAGGTCCATACCATTTCTGCGCTTTATCGAGCCCATCTTTGCATGAAATGTTCCCTTGGTATCTCTAATTTTCTTGAAGAGATCTCTAGTCTTTCCCATTTTATTGTTTTCCTCTATTTCTTTGCACTGATCACTGAGGAAGGCTTTCTTATCTCTCCTTGCTATTCTTTGGAACTCTGCATTCAAATGGGTATAACTTTTCTTTTCTCCTTTGCTTTTCACTTCTCTTCTTTTCACAGCTATTAGTAAGGCCTCCCCAGACAGCCATTTTGCCTTTTTGCATTTCTTTTCCATGGGGATGATCTTGATTCCTGTCTCCTGTACAGTGTCACGAACCTTATTCCATAGTTCACCAGGCACTCTGCCTACCAGATCTAGTCTCTTAAATCTATTTCTCACTTCCACTGTATAATCATAAGGGATTTGATTTAGGTCATACCTGAATGGTCTAGTGGTTTTCCCCACTTTCTTCAATTTAAGTCTGAATTTGGCAATAAGGAGTTCATGATCTGAGCCACAGTCAGCTCCTGGTCTTGTTTTTGCAGACTGTATAAGGCTTCTCCATCTTTGGCTGCAAAGAATATAATCAATCTGATTTTGGTGTTGACCATCTGGTGATGTCCAGGTGTAGAGTCTTGTCTTGTGTTGTCGGAAGAAGGTGTTTGCTATGACCAGTGTGTTCTTTGGGCAAAACTATTAGCCTTTGCCCTGCTTCATTATGTACTCCAAGGCCAAATTTGCCCGTTACTCCAGGTGTTTCTTGACTTCCTACTTTTGCATTCCAGTCCCCTATAATGAAAAAGACATCTTTTTTGGGTGTTAGTTCTAAAAGGTCTTGTAGGTCTTCATAGAACAATTCAACCTCAGCTTCTTCAGCATTCCTTGTCGGGGCATAGACTTGGATTACCATGATGTTGAATGGTTGCCTTGGAAACGAACACAGATCATTCTGTCATTTTTGAGATTGCATCCAAGTACTGCATTTTGGACTCTTTCGTTGACCATGATGGCTACTCCATTTCTTCTAAGGGATTCCTGCCCACAGTAGTAAGTACAATGGTCATCTGAGTTAAATTCACCCATTCTAGTCCATCTTAGTTCGCTGATTCCTAGAATGTCAACGTTCACTCTTGCCATCTCCTGTTTAACCACTTCCAATTTGCCTTGATTCATGGACCTAACATTCCAGGTTTCTATGCAATATTGCTCTTTACAGCATTGGACCTTGTTTCTATCACCAGTCACATCCATAAATGGGTGTTGTTTTTGTTTTGGTTCCATCCCTTCATTCTTTCTGGAGTTTTTTTTCCCACTGATCTCCAGTAGCATATTGGGCACCTACCAACCTAGGGAGTTCCTCTTTCAGTATCCCATCTTTTTGCCTTTTTGTACTGTGGGGTTCTCAAGGCAAGAACACTGAAGTGGTTTGCCATTCCCTTCTCCAGTGGACCACATCCTGTCATAAGGCTACTAAACTCCCAGGACTTAACACAGAGCCACACAAGTAAGAGGTGTTCAGAAAACAAGGTGTTAAGTGAATAACACAAGATGCTATTCTAGGTAAAGACAAGGGGGGCAGGTTGGTGGCAGAAGTGGGGAGGCTGAAGACAAAAAGCACAAAACCGAGCGCCTGCTCACAGGGGCTGATAATCTGATTGGAGGGAGAAGGCAGCATACACGTGAAAATGAGTTAAGTGGTGTTACTTTGTCTCTGGAATCCTTCCCTAGGCCCAGAGCAAAGCCTAGCATATTGGAAAAATAGAAACTGCTGAGCCTGGCTCCCACATTAGCCCAGAATTTGAGAGTATGAGATGAGCTGGTGACGGAGGGTGCAGAGGCCGAGGCGAGGCTCATTTATCTCATCAGAACAATAAAGAGTCCCTGCTTGAGAACGTAAATGATATAATGGAATCTGACTTGTGTCTGTGCCAAGTCACCGGAGCGGCTCGTGGCAGAAAGTTGGGGGATAAAGGAGGAAGCAAGGAGACACTTGCCACATTACTCCAGGGGAGAGGGGGAGGTGGCTTGGTCCAGAGTAACAGGAAGGGACAGTTCCAGCGGAACGGCGATCTGTTCAGAGGCCGAATGCTGAATTTTCAGATGAATTGGGAGGTCAAAATAAGGGGAAAGAATAAAAATCAAGGGTGCTAAATGGTTAGCTTGATAACCAGTCATCTCCCCCACTGGAACCCCAAATGGGCTCTCTCCAGTCTCTCTTCAGAAAAATAGTATCTTATTGCCATCACGAGCTTCACTTGCACCTATCAGTTTTGAGATGTGTACTCACCAAGTGGGGAATTCGTGCAAGCGATTGGGTGTGTGTCAGAACTCAGGGGAGTGGACAGGCCTGGAATGACCAGCATCCATCTGAGCCCCCTCTGCCAGATGGATGAAACTATGCAGAGAATAAACGCAGACCGAGATGAAGGAAGACCCTAGGAAAACTCTGTAGGACGTGCAAACGTGAATGAAGGAACCAACAAAGCAGATGGAGGAGCAGAGGCCAGAGAAGCCGCAGAGAGCCTGCCAGAAGCTAGGAAGGGGACCAGCTCCCAGCAAGGAGTGATCACCGGGTCAGAGGCTGCTGGGCTGTCCTGAAAGATGGGGGAAAACGCCATCTGCCTTGGAGAGACTGGGATTGCTAGCAAATTTGACAAGAGCAGGGTCTGTGTCTGATAGGAATAGGGGCTGCCCTGGAAATGGTGATGACATAGACCCCAGACATCACCCAGTTCAAGCCAAAGACACTGGACCATGGAGAAACTGGGGCTTCTCTTCAGGGCTCAGACTGTAACTTGGGGTGCCTGTGAATGCTCAGCCTTTGCCACTCTTTAGGATGGGTGAAACTTACACCCCAAGAGGCCAAAAGCCAGGTATGCCATTCATCACAGCCCACTTCTCAGCACACAATAGCCGTGCATGTTCTATCAGGAGTCACTAATCTGGGGCCCACTGGATCTATGGGTTTAAGAGAGACTATGCCTGGAAAATCCCATGGACAGAGGAGCCTGGTGGGCTCCAGTCCATGCGGTTGCTAAGAGTTGGGCACAACTGAGCGACTTCACTTTCACTTTTCACTTTCATGCATTGGAGAAGGAAATGGCAACCCACTCCAGTGTTCTTGCCTGGAGAATCCCAGGGACGGGGGAGCCTAGTGGGCTGCCGTCTATGGGGTCGCACAGAGTCGGACACGACTGAAGCAACTTGGCAGCAGCGTACGCAAAATGATGTACAAATACATTTCTCTAGTTAAAGGGACTATAACTTTTATCAGATTCTCAATAGGCCCATGTCTCCCTCTCAAAAAAACAAAAAAAAAGATATTAAGAACTTTGTCCTACACTGCCAGGGTCCAGCCCCAGTGGATCCAAGGAATTCGAAGCGGGGACGGCGTTGGCGAGGAAAGACTTATTTATTTATTAATGTAAGATTAGATTAGGAAGAAATAGTGTAGTAGGAAAATTAAGTGGAGGAAGAGGCTGATTAACTTGGGTTACGTGGAAAACCAATAAAGTTCCAGACAAGGAGCTTGCACCGTCTACGTTAGGCCGCCGGCGCCCGTTTGAATATCGGAGAGCGCCCTGCCTTGGGCTCTCTCTCTTACAGATCTTAGAAGCCAGGACAAGTAAGTAGACATAGTGAGCCTCCACGTCCCAGATGGAAATTCAGCCTGAAATTAGAGCAAAGAGGAGACACGGGGGAAACCAGTCCAGCGACTGGCTCTCCTTCTATTGTCCTTCAAGGCCTTTTATACTTTTGATTATACAGAGAGATCAATGGGTAATACAAAATTATGTAGCGTTAGCAGCCCAGACTCTTTCTGTATATCTTTTTGTATACAAAGGTCTCAGGTGATTTACATTATCTTCTGGCCAAGAGGCTTGTTAACACTTTTTGGCTCTCTTAATGAATGTTAATTTCGTTTCCCCTAAGTGTTTTTCTTTAATCTGCATCTCCTTAAAGCGCTAAAGTTACATCTCTATAGAACAAAGGCGCAGTGGGTTATAACAAAGAAGGTACTTAACTCAAAGATCTAATGTTGCTAATACCAGGTCTACTACTTGTTTTTCTATACACCAACTACATCTAAAAATAAAGGATATGAAAATTTGGCAGCAAGTATTGGCTCAACAAATGAAACCTTTAATCAGTCCTATTCTAGTGACTTTGACTCCTCGGAAGCCCCTACATTCCTAGGATGTTTTAAGCTTCCTGTGCCTCCTGCGGTCAGGAGGCCTCAAACAATCACACGCGCAGCTGTACGAGTCCTGCAGGCAGGCTAGAAAGCCATCAGAGGGGTTTTTGGATTGAAACACTCTTTCAAATGCAGAAGACTAAAGCCCTGAACTGACTTTTTCCAGAGAATGTCAGAAGAGTGGAAAAGCAGGCAGATTCTTATTTTTGGGGGGTGGAGGCTCAGGAAATTCCAGAGGGAAAACCTGAGGTCTGATTAGCCTTGCCGTCAGAGCTCTGTCGCATGACCTTGTCACGGGTGGAATTCCTCACGCTGGCTCCCGGCACTACACCACAGAATTGTACAGCCAGCTCACCAGGCCACAGGAGACCTTCTGTGAGATTACCTCCCTGTGAAAGCATCATCTATCATCAACCAGGGCACCAAGCGGCAGCTGCACCACAGTCAGAAAACTCCGAATGGTCCAGCAGCCCAATAAATCACCCGCCCACCAGATCGAACCCTCCTCTTTTAAAGGCTTCGATTCCAAGAAAATGTCACTTTCAGGCATGGAGCTTCAGAGGCTGATAAATGCTAGATGATCCATCAAATTGTGTAAGGACAGAGATTCCGTGGGGCCTCAGGGTGGTCTGCCTCAAGACTCACGGCTCAGAGAGCAGAGCAGCGTCTGAGAAAGGTCCTCCCAGCCCAGCTTCTGAAACTGGTTTCCGTCAGGAGCGCCTGCTGTGGGTAAGCTCTGGCTCATAAGTGGTACTTGGCATTCTGATTGGGTCAAGGCTGTCTCGAGGGTTTCACTCCACTTTAAACACTTGCTTCAGTTGCTAAAAATGTTCAGCAGTGACATTGAACCTTTTTCTTCCAAGAACATAAAGGGATTGAAGGACGCCATGTTCTTCAAAGTGCCAGAAGTGGGGCATGACCTGGGGAAGTGGGGCATGACCTGGGGAAGTGGGGCATGACCTGGCTCTCCATCCGCTCAGTGAGCTCCTTCCAGGACACGGCGAGGGTCGATGTCAGAGCTCGCGTTCAAGTGACAGCGCTAGTCGCTCAGCCCTGTCTGACTCTTAGTGACGCCATGGACTGTAGCCCGCCAGACTCCTCCTGTCCATGGGACTCTCCAGGCAAGAGCACTGGAGTGGGGTGCCGTTTCCTTCTCCAGGGGATCTTCCTGACCCAGGGATCAAATCAGGGTCTCCTGCATAGCAGGTGGATTCTTCACCATCTGAGCCCCCAGGGAAGCCTGTAAAAGTTCAAGCTCCCATCACATTCAGGTGTAACTGTCAGCTGTCAACACCATATCCAGTCACTCTAGAACCAGAACTAAAGTCCAGTTAAGAAGCCAGCATTTAGGGACTTCCCTTCGGTCCAGTGGCTGAGACTCTGCCCTTCTACTACACAGGTTTGATCCCTGGTTGGGAAACTGAGATTCCCACATGCCGCACAGTGTGCCCGCCTGCAAAAGAGAATCTAACGCTTAGCCGTTAGTGGAGATACGGTTATGTCTCCTCTGAAATCCTCTCCCTGGGGAGCGTTCGCAGTCGTGGAGTCAAAACACAGAGACATCCAAAATATTCAGTGCCTGCGGGTGTGGCAGGGCTCAAGGCAGGAATGGCGTCCCTTGCGCACACCTTCAGTCACTGAATTAATTCCAAGACAACAGACATTGATTCAGCTCTTTCCCTTGTTCTTCTCCAACACTCAGCAGGCAGCACAGTGCTTGGAATGTAGAAGCAGGACAATTTTCTTTTTTTCTAACGATGAATAAGTTGTTGAGAAACTAGATGACCCACTGTATCAGTCAGAAGAAGAAACCAGGGTAGGGAATTTAATACAAGAAATAAACACAGGTATTGGAAGAACTGAGATGCTGAAAGGGGCCATGAGGCAACACGGATATTCACACCAGCAGGTACCGTTCCGCCCCCCCGGGGCTCAGGCAGGCCTCCCAGGGCAGGAGCGGAGTGAACCACAGCGGTGCTGCCTGCCTGAGTCAGGAGGGAGGGGGGTGGGGCTGCCCCAGAGGAGCGGGAGCACTTGGTGGTAATCCCCTCACCTCCAGGAATCAGTGGGATGCACCTATTTGAAGGATAAGTCTAAGTAGGTGCCACTGGGAAGACTCACTGGAAAAGACCTTGATGCTGGGAAGGACTGAAGGCAAAAGGAGAAGGGGACAGCAGAGGATGAGATGGTTAGATAGCATCACCGACTCAATGGACATGAATTTGAGCAAACTCCAGGAGACAGTGGAAGACAGGGGAGCCTGGTGTGCTGCAGTCCATGGGGTCAAAAAGAGTCAGACACAACTGAGCGACTGAAGACAAAGCGCCAAAAAGACGGTGCAAACCAGGAGCACTCAAGTCACTCGGAAGAGGAGTTCCATTTGCTCCTCAAAGGGATGCCCGTGGCTGTATCCCAGTCCCCAAAAGGCATTCTTTCCAGAGACATTTGTTGGGCTGCCTGCTAGTACAGATGACAGTGGTGTGCACGGGTTTCTGTGGAGGACACAGATCGAGCTCCTTCCTTTAAAGATGAGCGGAAGTTGGAAAAGAGAAAACAGAAATTCTAGAATGCTGATCGTATCAAAGCAGGGGCTGAAATGACTAACAGATGCAAACCTCGCCCCGGAGCAGAGCTCGTCTCTGCCGAGCACCCGTGCATGAGTCTCCCACAGTCCCAGGTCCTTGTGCCGTCTCCACATTGGGAATGTCAAATCTCTGCAGACAGGAAGGACACTACCCCTTTTCTTCTCCCAAGCTTCCCAGCTACAGAGTTGCTGATCACATCCTCTGCCTCGCCCAGGGTCCCTTACAGTCCGCCTCTCACCCCTCCTGCCACCTTTCGACCCAAAAAGAGCAACTAGATCCTCATGTTTACAGCTCCTCCCTTCCAGATGCCCTTGAAATAAAAGAGATACAAAATAAGAATGACCTAAAAGTCGTTGGAAAACAGGAAGGCTGTCAGCGCGGAAGTGTGTCTTTGAGCAACATCTGGGTCATTTAAAGACAGTGGATGTAGGTAAGTGGGAATGACGCTGGAGGGGTGGGAGGGGGTGACATCCGTGTCCCCACACAGAAGGGGGAGCCTCGGCTCACAAAGAAGAGATTCCGTTCTTCCCATTCTCACCACCGAGCACTCATTTCATCTTTTCTCCCCTCTCCAAGGGAGCATGGTGCAATAATGGGATTGGCCAGGGCCTGACACTTCTGTCCTTGGGTGTCAGTGGCAAGAACCAGGCAGGTACCTCCCACTGCCTGGGCGTCACAGCGGATGCCCCCGTCACCCTTGTCTCTTATGCCCCGTTGCCCAGGCGCACTAGCCCACCCAGAGGGGGTCTTCTTCCCCCTCTTCCAGCATCTCTGCTTGCAACAGAGATGGAATCATCAAATTCAGATGCGCTGAATTAGGTCTTCAGTTTGCGGGAGATCTCGGCTGCCTTCAGGGCTAAGCCTCACTCTTCAATCCAGTTTTTTCTTCACTTATTAATGGAAATAAAGCTGTTCAGAAAAACACACATTTTGAGGCTGTTAAAATCAGAGAGCTCTGTCACTGCAGATAAAGTGTGTGTTTGCTCTCTTTATCCCACCAGCTTTTCTCCCTGTGTGTGCTGTACCAGCTACGACCTGGGAGGGTCAGCAGGAGCCAGAGACCCTGGAGCCCTCAGTGGGGTCTGTACTGTGGTCCCTGCCCAGCTTCCTGAAGGGAAGTCTTTGTACTGGGGAATCTTACCCTCCAGGATGAGGTTTACTCTGAGGAAATGGAGAGCTGACCTTCACAGTTTCTAAAACAGTTCACCCCAGGTTAATCTGGCTGTGGAATAAAAATTAATAAACAACGAAGAATCGCCAGATATTAGATTAAACTGGCCGCAGATAAAGGACCAATTTCAAAACAGGCACCATCAGCAGAACATTTTACTGATATCTCCTAGAAAAATGTGAGATAAATATAAAATCTAGAAAACTCGATAAAGAAGATAGATAGGTACACACACAATGGAGTACTTAGTCACTAACTCGCGTCTGACTCTTGCAACCCCATGGACTGCAGCCCGTCAGGCTCCTCTGCTAAGGGATTTCCCAGGCAAGAATATTGGAGTAGGTTTCCAAATACTACTTGGCCCATAAAAAAAGAATGAAACAATTCCATTTGCAGCAATATGGATGGACCTAGAGATTATCATAGTAAGTGAAATAAGCCAGTCAGAGAAAGACAAATTTCATATGACATATTGCCTATTTATGGAATCTTTAAAAAATGATACAAATGACCTGTTTACAAGACAGAAATAGACTGGCAGAGATAGAAAACAAACTTATGGTTACCAAAGGGGAAAGGGAATAAATTAGGAGTTTGGGATTAGCACAGAAACACTACTACACATAAAATAAATGAGGACCTG
Organism: Budorcas taxicolor; assembly: GCF_023091745.1. Classification (NCBI taxonomy): domain Eukaryota; kingdom Metazoa; phylum Chordata; class Mammalia; order Artiodactyla; family Bovidae; genus Budorcas; species Budorcas taxicolor. Next base: position 117,029,659 of record NC_068913.1, on the reverse strand, counting down.
CTGTCTAGCCCAGGAAACTATAGTCAATACCGTGTGACTCTAAGCAGTGCCTTATAATCGCCTATAAGGAAAAAAATCTGAAAAGCAGTGCATGCGTGCGTGCTCAGTCGCTTCATCATGTCTGACTCTTGGCACCCCTATAGTCTGCGGCCCACCAGGCTTCTCCATCCATGGGATTCTCCAGGCAAGAATACTGGAGTGGGCTGAAAAGCAATAGAGAGAGAGAGAGATCTCTAGAGAGAGCGGGATCACTTTGCTATACACCGGAAACTAATACAACTTTATAAATCAACTATACTTCAACTTTTAAAAGATGAAGCTACATTAAAATACACACAAAATATATATAAAAATCTGTTATGCTGGAGGTATGAAGGATGGGACTTCACAACAGTGATGCCTTCAGCAATTACTCGGCTGCACACAGTGCCTTGTAATTTTAGGCAGAGCCAGTACATTTTCAGTTAAGTGGAAGCAATCATCCCTTTTAAAGGAAGTTGAAGAATAGACTTCTAAACTAATGTTAATGAAAGAAAATCAATCACTGAATTCCAAGGAGTTCATGAGACATCTTTCCAGGGTGACTGGAGAGATTGGCAAGTGTGCTGAAGGCCCTGAGAAGGTGGCTGGGACTTGAACATACTGCCTTCCTTGTAGATTTCTGTCTCTCCAAATACTGTCCTGATTGGTGGAAATCTTTCTCTTTCTTTCCTTTAGTAATTTCGACATCTTATTTCCATTGGCTAGTGCTTTTCCTTCAAAATCTAAACAGAAGGCCTAGCAATAGGGTCACTGAACTACCTTGAGATGTTAGTCATTTTAATAGGTTGAATTCCCCCTTTAAAAGGCATCTTCCCACAGTTTAGATATAAATGCATGCTCTTTACCAGAGATGCATCAAAACTGAATGATAGCAGCTTCATTAACATCACTGAATGTTAATAAATAAAGAGATAGATGAGACGCAAGAGAAAAATGCCAAGAAAAAGCAGGTATATGAATATTAACCTGAGATTTCAAAGCCAACATTCTTTAAAAGGACAGAGAAGCAATTTTATATTGATTACAGAGATAATTCATAGAGAAAACATAATAGTCATGTATCCTGAGACACATAATAAAACATCAGAACAGTTACAGTGAAAGATGTGTAAATTCAAGGGGGAAACTGAGAAAGACACACGCTTCTCAGAAATGGATTAAATAATAAGAATGGGGTGTAAGAATTTGAATAACATGACTAACGACCTTAATATAATAGTTAATAACTATGTATAAAAGCTTTACACCCAAAATTGGAATAAACACTTGTAGAGTGCTAACGGAACATTTAATAAAAATTGCATTAGTTTATAAACATACTCTCCATATGGTCTCCCTAAGACAGTGATCATTTAGAACCTGCTTCCTGATCATCGTACAAGTAAGTCAGAGAGGACAGGAGGACAGTCGAAACAAATCTAACCACTCACAGAACGCCAGATACTCACTCATCGGCTGTTCTTCCTCAAGCATAGTAGAAAAGCTTTTGTATACATATATAAGGAGCATGTAAAATACAGATATTTTAGAAAACATGAATTTTTTCCTAGTTAAAAAATTATGACATTTTGGTTCCACGTGTTTGACAATATGAATAGAATGCTAGAGTTCTAATTCTTTAAAAAGTAGACACACAACAAGCAACAAAGGTTTACTATATAGCGCAGGTAACTATAGTCAATAACTTGCTATAATGGAAAATAATATGAAAAATAATGTATGTGTATATGTATAACAGTGGACTTGTTGGAAAAGACCCTGCTGCTAGGAAAGAGTAAGGGTAACAGCTTCCCTGGTGGCTCAGATGGTAAAGCGTCTGTCTGCAATACAGGAGACCTGGGTTCGATCCCCAGGTTGGAAAGATTCCCCTGAAGAAGGAAATGGCACGCCACTCCAGTATTCTTGCCTGGAAAATCCCATGGACGGCAGAGCCTGGTAGGCTACTGTCCATGGGGTCGCAAAGAGTTGGACACGACTGAACGACTTCACTTCACTTCAAGAGGGTGTTAGAGGATGAGACAGCTGGATGGCATCCCCGATGCAATGGACATGAACTTGGGCAAACTCCGGGAGTTGGTGATGGACAGGGAGGCCTGGCGTGCTGCCGTCCAAGGGGTCGTAAAGAGTCAACTGGGCGACTGAACAACAATAACTGAATGTTACAATGTTGAAACATTGTAAGTCAACTATACTTCAAATATGTATACATACATATATATAAATTAAAAACTCAAACACAAGTTTGGGGCTGAAGACCTGAAAGTAAAGGTCACCAACCACAAGTTCTGATACAAAAAGCTTCACATACTGAGACACAGGGAAGTCATTCTGGCTTATGCATGAGTTCACTTGAATTTGATACTAATTAGAATGGCTTGTTTGTGGCCTATCCATACATTGTACATCCGCTCTAATTATTAAAGAAAAGTGCATACTGATCAGAAGCAAAGAAGATCCAGGTTAAAAATAATGATTAAATGCCTCTCTTCCTGGGACCCAATGCGTGTCCTCCTTTACTGATAAAACTCTTCCCAGGCTCCATACTGACTTGCTGTGCACGTGAATGGAGAAAGTGACAGTCGTTCAGTCGTATCCAGCTCTTTGCAACCCCGTGGATTGTAGCTCACCAGGCTCCTCCATCCATGGGATTCTCCAGGGAAGAACACTGGAGTGGGTTGCCATTCCCTTCTCCAGGGGATCTTCCCAACCAACCCAGGGATCGAACCCGGGTCTCCTGCCTTGCGGGCAGATTCTTTACCATCTGAGCCACCAGCGAAGCCAGCTGGTCTGCTGTTTCATTTTTGCTTTGAAACCTTGAAGAAATGGAACCCTGACTTGTTTAAAGTCCTTCATCCTGACAAGATATAACATTGTCCTAAAAACCCCTGTTTCTCCAGAGCGACTTCTCACAGTCATCTGGGAAGCGGGCGTCTAGGCTAGTCCTCAGTTTGGCTCAAATAAAGCTCTTTTCCATCCTGGTATTGATTATTGACTTATTATTTCATCCACAATTCAAAAAGCCAACAAAAGGCCAAGGTCCTGGCAGGAGGCCGGCCCCTACCCTGCGGCTCACGTTTCTTCATCTGTGATGCCTGACAGCTTGTTCCCTCCGACCCTGTCCTGTAGGGCTGCCCCTCATCTGTTTGTGGGAGCCGTGTGCCCAGAGGGGGAGCTTTGCTCACGTGAGCCGCCCTGTGTTCTTCCCGTTTCTCATACCTGTTCTGACTTGTGTCTGCTTGTTCAGAGACGGCATGCTTTTATGCGGCCAAGACCGTTCATCTTCTCTCCGCGCATCCTAGTTTCTAGTCTTATTTTTCAATCTTTTTAACTGAAGTATGGTTGATGGGGCTTCCCGGGTGGTGCTGGTGGGAAAGAACCCGCCTGCCAATGTGCGAGGTCTAAGAGAAGCAGATTCAGTCCCCAGGCCTGGAGGACGCCCTGGGGAGGGCACGGAAACCCACTCCAGTACTCTTGCCTGCAGAGTCCCATGGACAGAGGAGCCTGGCGGCTACAGTCCATGGGGCTGCAAAGAGTCGGGCACGACTGAAGCCACTTGGCACACAGCACATAGCTGATGTACAATACCATGTAAGTTCCAGGTGTACAGCACCTGAATCCAAGGTGTCACGAGAGCCGGACACAACTTAGTAAGTAAACCACACCCATATATGTGTGTGTGTGTGTGTGTGTGTGTGTGTGTGTGTATGTGTGTGTGTTTATATCCACTCTTTCAGATTCTTTTCCCTTATAGGTTGTCACATAGTGTTGAGTTTCTAGTTCTACTCAAGCAGATGCTCCTCCTTCCTCCAAGCTGTAAAAATATCCCCAAATTTTGTATTTTTAAGATCATCTATGTTTATATCTTCAATACATTTGAAATTATTTTTGAGTATGATTGGCATACAAGGTCGAGCTGCTGCTTCTGATAAAAAGATTGATAAGATTACATAAGCAAGATTAACCTGGGACTTCCCTGGTGGTCCAGGGGCTAAGACTCCATGCTCTCAACGTGGGGGGCCCAGGTTCAATCCCTGGTTGGGGAGCTATTAATTGATCCCACCTGCCAAAACTGAGACCCAGTGGAGAACAAATAAATAAATTTTTAAAGTAAGTTCAATCTTACTTACGTAAGATTAATCAACAACAACTAGTTTATCACTCTTATATAAGTAAGGATGATCTTACTTTTAAAAAATTATTTATAAGATTGATCCACTGGGGGTGGGGGGTTCTTTTCCCAATTGATCTGAATGAACACCCCATCATGCATGGAGCTCTGTAGTCACATTGCCCACTGGGCTCTCTTCCTTCGCCTCCCTCTTCCACTTACAAGGACCCTCGTGATGCCACAGGGTCCACTTGGGTAACCCAGGACTCCCTCTCTCTTGGGGTCAGCTGGCTAGCACCCTCCATGCCCCTCCCCACATGACCTAATGTATCCGTGGGTCCCCAGCAAGGATGTGAGAGCTCTCGTGCCCACCACAGGGCGATGGCTGGCTCTCCCACCTCTTTCTCCGAAGCAAGAAGTAAGGGCCAGCCTGGCCCTGGAGGCATGAGGTCATGAAGGGGACCCTGCCTGGAGCTGGGAGCCAGGAGCCTGCACCCTGGGCAAGAGAGGGCCTGAGAGGCCAGAGACAATGGAGGGGGGTGAGCCCACCCCAGAGCCGTGTCCACAGGTGCCAGTAGAGGCCAGCTTGGCTGAGTCGGGCCCATCACGTGAATAGAGGACGGATAAGCAGTGGACCCTACTTCTCCCTGAGGAGGGGCCGTTCCTCCATTGCTACCCCATCCCTCCATTGCCCCCGTTTCTCTGTATTTCAGTTTCTAGGCCCCTTCTGTTGCTCAGTCCTGTTCAACTCTTTGCGACCCCACGGACTGCAGCACACCAGGCTTCCCTGTCCTTCACTGTCTCCCGGAGTTTGCTCAAACCCACGTCCATTGAGTCAGTGATGCCATCCAGCCATCTCATCCTCTGTCGTCCCCTTCTCCTCCTGCCTTCAATCTTTCCCAGCATGGGGGTCTTTTCCAATGAGTCGGCTCTTCGCATCAGGTGACCAAAGGATTGGAGCTTCAGCTTCAGCATCAGTCCTTTCAATGAATGTTCAGGATTGATTTCCTTTAGGATTGACTGGTTGGATCTCCTTGCAGTCCAAGGGACTCTCAAGAGCACCACAGTTTGAAAGCATCAATTCTTCAGCACTCAGCTTTCTTTATGGTCCAACTCTCACATCTGTACATGACTACTGGAAAAACCATGGCTTTGACTAGACGGACCTTTGTTAGCAAAGCGATGTCTCCGCTTTATAATATGCTTCTTTGCCAACCAGCTTTCTGGTGACTTTGGCCAACGGGAGGCCCCCGAGGGCCCTGTGGAACAGGAGGAAGGAGGAAGCTGCAGCCAGCATCTCCTTGCTGCCCACAGCCCTCACAGGCGTCCTCTCTCAGGTGCTCCTAGAACCTTCTGGATTCTGCCAATGCCCTTTGCCTCCGTTGTCCCTCCAGAAGCAGCAGGAGCTCCTGCCAGCACCCACCTGCCGCCCGCGTCTCGCCCTTGCCTCCCCCAGCCCACGCGACCCCTCTGACCTTGGTCACCTTCATGACCAGCTTCCTGTGTTGTATTCCCCCTGTTCCAAGGCCCGGGCTGGTTTCTGTTTTCCCTCACGAGTGTGAGGGGCCAGGGTCCTGAAATCAGGAGCTGCCACTAGTCAAAAGTAAGGAAGAAATTAACAGGGAACCTAAGTAGCTCAGACTCGAAAAGATTATCCAAGGCAGAACATATCAATACCCTGTGAGGTCTGAACTCTTAGGATAAAACACAGTTTCCCTTCTCTCAGTAAGTTCTAGCATTCTCCCCAGCCTTGCGGGAGGATTCCCTTTGCTCCACACCCTCTCTAGACAGATGCACTTAAGCAATTTGTCCATAAGCAGAATTCACATATGTCAAGGAACAGCTATGCTATAGATGTAGTGATCTAACTGTTTCAGAGAAGGCAATGGCACCCCACTCCAGTACTCTTGCCTGGAAACTCCCATGGACGGAGGAGCCTGGTGGGCTGCAGTCCACGGGGTCACGAAGAGTCGGACACGACTGAGCGACTTCACTTTAGCTTTCCACTTTCATGCATTGGAGAAGGAAATGGCAACCCACTCCTGTGTTCTTGCCTGGAGAATCCCAGGGACAGTGGAGCCTGGTGGGCTGCCGTCTATGAGGTCGCACAGAGTTGGACACGACTGAAGCGACTTAGCAGCAGCAACTTTAGTGTTTACACAAACAACTTAGGCAGGCAGTTGCAAAAATGAAAATGTATGTGTCTCGGTTCCCCAAATTGAGAAGCTATGGGTGAGACCCCCGAATCTGCATTTTGAAACCCCATGCGATTCTGACAGATAGTCATAAACTCTGTGTTGAGACGCTCTAGGTCTGATCAGTGATCTCCAGAAGGTTCTTAAACATGTTGGCCCTGCCACATATGAATAGCGTGACCTCAGCGAGACATCATATGGAGGATTAAACAACACACTGCAAAGCGTCTGGCCCATGAGCGGCAAGGATGGCAAAAGGGAAAAGGGATGGATGGATGTGCCCGAGAAGCTAATTTTTGCTGAGTGTTTGGGACAAACCCGCTTCTTTGATTTTTTTTTAGTTTAACGACATGTTTTTGCGTCGTGAGGTGCCGGTGATCTAGACTGGATGTGTTCCCACATTCCTTTAATTGATACGCATTGCTGTTGTTTAGTCGGTCAGTCCATTCTGACCCTTTGCGACCCCATGGACTGCAGCCCACCAGGCTCCTCTGTCCATGGGATTCTCCAGGCAAGAACACTGGAGTGGGCTGCCATTTCCTTCTCCAGGGGATTTTCCTGACCCAGGGATCTAACCCAGGTCTCTTTCATTGGCAGGCAATTCTTTACCTGAGAAGCCCTTGATATTACATAGAAACAGTTAATTCAAGACTAGCATCATTTAAACTGGGAAATCTCTATTTTAAGTAGAATTTTAAAAGCTATCTGATGGATAGGCGATCCTAGTTTACTTTCCTAAATACTTTTAAACTTTGCTATCTGGTACAATAAACTAAAGAGAGAGTAAACACCCCCAAACTCAGAATACTTAAGGCTAGTTGAGTTATTTATGGTCAGGATCCAATAATGTTTTAGGAGCTACTTCTTTTAAATTTAGGTATAAATTGTTAAGAAGAACTTACTCATTTGAAAAGACCCTGATGCTGGGAAAGATGGAAGGCAGGAGGAGAAGGGGACGACAGAGGATGAGATGGTTGGATGGCATCACTAACTCAATGGATATGAGTTTGAGTAAATTCTGGGGGTTGGCGATGGCCAGGGAAGCCTGGTGTGCTACAGTCCATGGGGTCGCAAAGAGTCGGTCATGACTGAGTGACTGAACTGAACTGATAAAGTGTTAAAAACTTTGTAATAACTCTTGGAAAACTAAACTTCCCATCTCCTGCCTTCAGCTCAGAAATTAGCCAGTTAAAAACCAGGTGATACACACAGGAACATAGAGACCCCTTGACAACATAGCATCTAGTCAGTACTTAATCATCATGAAAATGGCTTTAAAGTAAGTTAACGTGCCAATGGCATCTATGCTAACAAGCCCCTTTTATTTTTCACATTATGTGAATGATTAGTGGGTAGAGCTCTGTCTGAATGGGTTTCATTGCCTCACTGGGTAAGTATGCTGCAAATTCAATCCACTGCACAGTTACGGCACACCTGTCTGCAGAGTACTAGGGAGCAGGGAAGGGTAGGGGGCAGAAAGTAAAAACTGTCTTGTGTATGAGCACACACAAAAAAAAAGAGGGGCAAAGAATTGCAGGGGACTGAAGAAAAGCAAAATGCAAATCCATTGATTTTGGGTGGAATCAATCACCTTACATTTTACAAACCAGGAAATGCCTCCAGCAGAAAAGAAAGAAGTTTAATAGATCAGAGTCCGGGAGGAGATTGGATTCAAAGGCACCAGGAAAATTTCAGACTGGCCACCACATTGCAAGTGTGAAAACAGAGAATTTAACCCCTGTTGGTAGTGACAGATATCGTCAGTCGGGGAGAAGGGCCGCAATTATCAGGCATTCAAAGGCTGTTCCTGGTCTGGCTCGAATTCCCACAATGAACACTAGGAGCAGGGGTCCCCACACACGGGAGCAGACTGTGTGTCCATGCCAGCATCCTCACAGCTTCCTCACAGGACCTTGTTTAAAAGCATCTTCCATCGCTGCCTCAGTGAGGATGCAGGGATCAGCCTGAGCGCTTCCTTCCCCTCTGCCCCCCCCATGCATGGAAAGTTGCTCATTGGATATGTAGAAGCTTCTCTAATTCTGAGACCATACATCTAGAATTCCAAACACAGGGACTTCCCTGGCGGTCCAGCAGTTAAGACCATGTGCTTCCACTGCAGGAGGCATGGGTTTGATCCCTGGTTGGGGAAATAAGATCCCACATGCCACACAGTGCTGCCAAAAATAAAGTAAAATGGTAAAAAAAAAAAAAGCCAAAGCCTTTGACTGTGTGGATCACAATAAACTGTGCAAAATTCTGAAAGAGATGGGAATACCAGACCACCTGACCTGCCTCTTGAGAAATCTGTATGCAGGTCAGGAAGCAACAGTTAGAACTAGACATGGAACAACAGACTGGTTCCAAATAGGAAAAGGAGTATGTCAAGGCTGTATATTGTCACCCTGCTTATTTAACTTATATGCAGAGTACATCATGAGAAATGCTGGACTGGAAGAAACACAAGCTGGAATCAAGATTGCCAGGAGAAATATCAATAACCTCAGATATGCAGATGACACCACCCTTATGGCAGAAAGTGAAGAGGAGCTAAAAGGCCTCTTGATGAAAGTGAAAGAGGAGAGTGAAAGAGTTGGCTTAAAGCTCAACATTCAGCAAACGAAGATCATGGCATCCTATCCCATCACTTCATGGGAAATAGATGGGGAAACAGTGGAAACAGTGTCAGACTTTATTTTTCTGGGCTCCAAAATCACTGCAGATGGTGTGTGCAGCCATGAAATTAAAAGACGCTTACTCCTTGGAAGAAAAGTCATGACCAACCTAGATAGTATATTCAAAAGCAGAAACATTACTTCGCCGACTAAGGTCCATTTAGTCAAGGCTATGGTTTTTCCTGTTGTCATGTATGGATGTGAGAGTTGGACTGTGAAGAAGGTGGAGCGCCGAAGAATTGATGCTTTTGAACTGTGGTGTTGGAGAAGACTCTTGAGAATCCCTTGGACTGCAAGGAGATCCAACCAGTCCATTCTGAAGGAGATCAGCCCTGGGATTTCTTTGGAAGGACTGATGCTAAAGCTGAAACTCCAGTACTTTGGCCACCTCATATGAAGAGTTGACTCATTGGAAAAGACTTTGATGCTGGGAGGGATTGGGGGCAGGAGGAGAAGGGGGCGACCGAGGATGAGATGGCTGGATGGCATCACGGACGCGATGGATGTGAGTCTGAGTGAACTCCGGGAGTTGGTGACGGACAAGGGGGCCTGGCGTGCTGTGATTCACGGGGTCTCAAAGAGTCGGACACAACTGAGTGACTGAACTGAACTGAGCTAAAATATAATATATGGGTACAGGGCTTCCCAAGTGGCGCTAGAGATAAAAAACCAGATTGCAAATGGGTTCAGTCTCTGGGTGGGGAAGATTCCCTGGAGGAGGGCATGGCCATATTCTTGCCTGGAGAATCCCATGGACAAAGGAGTCTGGTGGGCACCTGGGGTAGGCACAGAACTGGACACGACCGAAGTGACTTAGCACGCATGAGGATATGTATATGTATCCTATCCTTTTTGATGAGCTTCCCTGGTGGCTCAGATGGTAAAAAATCTGCCCGCAATGTGGGAGACCTGGGTTTGATTCCTGGGTTAGGAAGATCTCCTGGAGAAGGAAATGGCAACCCAGTCCCGTATTCTTGCCTGGAAAATCCCATGGACAGAGGAACCTGGTGGGCTACAGTCCACGGGATCTCAAAGAGACACGGCTGAGTGCCTAACATTTCACATTTCATCCTCTTTGATGAAATGTTGGCTCATGTTTTGGGCCATTTTCTAGTAGAATTGTTTGTTTTTGAGTTTGAGAGGTCCTTATATAGTCTATATACAAGTCCTTTACTGAACCTGTGACTTGTCCATGAACACTCTCTGAAATTTTGAATCTGTACGGGCTTTAAAATTAAAAACGCTGCACCCTGGAGTCCAGAGGATTAAATGAAGCTTTCAGGAATTCAGACCCTTACCGTGTGCTTTACTGGGGAGGCAGGAGAAAGCCTGAGCCCTGCTTCCACAGGGGAAGAGAGACATACGGGGCCAGGGATTTTTGCGCACAGCTCTGATATCTGCGTGTCCGTCCCGCGAGGGAGCTCCTGGGAGGCGGGCTTTGCTCCAGCTCCGACCACCATCATCCCCGCTGCTCATACGCCACCTAGTGGGCTCTGTAAACACAGCCGCATCCTGAGTGCAAGTTCAATTTGCAACACGCAACATTCTCTTCTCACCCAAGCTCCTCTCCAGAGGAACCAGCCACGTCTGAGAGTTATTTCCACTCACCAGGACGCCCATCACACATGGCTGATTCTAAGAAATATAGTTCAGGAAGCGCTCTCTGCTTCATTCCTTGGGACTGGTGAACCCCCGGAAGGAAGCGGGACGTGGACACACCCGCTAATGCAGTAGAATCGTGTAGTAACGCTTCGCCACGGAGCCTGGCGAGTCTCCTGGTTCGCTGTGTCGATCACCCGGGGGGTGCTCGTCCTACAGGTGGAGATGATCTGCCTTCGGCCCCGCAGCCTTCCTTTGAGTCTGCGTCTAGGGCGGGGCTGTGATGGGCGCCTCTCCTGGGTATTGACACCATCGTGCGCTGCCCAAGCGCCTGCCGAGAAAGGGTCTCAGCCCCTGTCCCGTGTTAGACAATCAGAGAACGTTCCAACCGAGAGAAAATCAAGGGAAAGGCTGACTGCAGTATTTCCTCTGACACCTGTTTGACCAAAACTGAGCACACTTGAAATCAGGACCGTAACCATACTCAGATCATCTAGCCCCGGATGCTTTCTTACGTAAGGAATGTGAATGTGAGGAGAGGTAGGGATGGGGTTGGGAGAGAGGACGAGCCCACGGGTTCTTTAGTCCTGTCCACGTGGCTCCCAAGGCAGCTCCTAAGTCCTCCTAGGACTTCAGACACAAGTCAAAAAACAAAAAGGCTGAAGAGTACTCTATTCTATACACATAACACATCCCCTGGAGGATGGAATGGCAACTGACTCCAGTATTCTTGCCTGGAGAATCCCAAGGACAGAGGAGCCTGGTGGGCTACAGTCAATGTAATCACAAAGAGTCGGACATGACTGAGTGATTGACACTTTCAGAGACCACATTATCACAAAAGAGGCGTCTAAATCAGTCAAATTCAGAAAAGAGTAGAAGATGTTCCCAGGCGTAAGGGGAGGAAGCAGAGTTCCAGCTCCACCAGATGAGTGCGCTCCAGGCATCCAGTGCCTGCAGGCAACAGCACCATTCTCGCCACTGCTGTTTAGGCGCTCAGTCGTGCCCCACTCTTTGTGACCCCATGGACCGCAGCACGCCAGGCTTCCCTGTCCTTCACTAACTCCCAGAGTTTGCTCAAACTCACGTCCATCGAGTCGGTGATGCCATCCAACCATCTCATCTTCTGTCACCTGCTTCTCCTCCTGCCTTCAATCTTCCCTAGCATCAGGGTCTTTTCAAATGAGTCAGCTCTTCCCATAAGGTGGCCAAAGGATTGAAGCTTCAGCTTCAGCATCAGTACTTTCAATGAATATTAAGGGTTGATTTCCTTTAGGATTAACTGGTTGACTCTCCTTGCAGTCCAAGGGACTCTCAAGAGTCTTCTCCAGCACCACAATTCAAAAGCATCAATTCTTTGGTGTTCAGCCTTCTTTATGGTCCAACTCTCACATCCATACATGACTATTGGAAAAATCATATATCAAATGATCATGCTTTTGCTTTTGCCCATATTGAGAGAGAAATGTTATCTGAGTTTATGGTTAAGCCTGAAGTTACTTTGTGAAATACGGGACATCTCACCATGCTGTGGCGACATTTCACAGGGTGGGTGCTGGGACCCATAGAACCACAGAAAGACGTAGTCACACAAGCAGTGAAGGCCTTCAGGGGATCCCCAGGCTCCTGGGATATGATCTGGTCTGAGAGTAGAGTCTTCCCCAGGGTCCACAAATCTTGTGAGCAAGGATGCCCCTGGAAGGCATCCGTGAGGACAAGAGCCAGATTTCAACACTTGGAAGTAGAGGCTTTCTTTTCAGAAGATCTATGGAAAGTCAATGATATAAGATGTATGGTGTTAACAGTTCCAAACTTCAGGACCACACAGAAAAATCAGGGAACTGACTTATAACACCTCCACTCCTGCAAACCTGCAGTAAACCAGTTTATACAAGTGGCCGTTTTACTGCTTTCTCAGGGAAAATGCAGGGCTAATACCTGTATTTTCAAATTGACTAGTATCTGCGTTAAGAACAGTCAGGAATTTGAGCCCTGTTGGCACCTGCATTAAAGAATCCACCTGCCAATGCAGGAGACACAGGAGATGCTGGTTCATTCCCTGGATTGAGAAGATCCCCTGGAGGAGGGCATGACAACCCACTCCAGTATTCTTGCCTGGAGAACTCCATGGACAGAGGAGCCTGGTGGGCTACGGTCCATGGAGTTGCAAAGTGTCAGACACAACTGAGCGATTAAACACACACACACACTACCTGCATTCAGTTCAGTTCAGTTCAGTCGCTCAGTCGTGTCCGACTCTTTGCGACCCCATGAATCGCAGCACGCCAGGCCTCCTTGTCCATCACCAACTCCCGGAGTTCACTCAGACTCACGTCCACCGAGTCCGTGATGCCATCCAGCCATCTCATCCTCGGTCGTCCCGTTCTCCTCCTGCCCCCAATCCCTCCCAGCATCAGAGTCTTTTCCAATGAGTCAACTCTTTGCATGAGGTGGCCAAAGTACTGGAGTTTCAGCTTGAGCATCATTCCTTCCAAAGAAATCCCAGGGCTGATCTCCTTCAGAATGGACTGGTTGGATCTCCTTGCAGTCCAAGGGACTCTCAAGAGTCTTCTCCAACACCACAGTTCAAAAGCATCAATTCTTCCGTGCTCAGCTTTCTTCACAGTCCAAATCTCACATCCATACATGACTACTGGAAAAACCATAGCCTTGACTAAACGGACCTTTGTTGGCAAAGTAATGTCTCTGCTTTTCAATATGCTGTCTAGGTTGGTCATAACTTTCCTTCCAAGGACTAAGTGTCTTTTAATTTCATGGCTGCAGTCACCATCTGCAGTGATTTTGGAGCCCAGAAAAATAAAGTCTGACACTGTTTCCACTGGTTCCCCATCCATTTCCCATAAAGTGATGGGATCAGATGCCATGATCTTCGTTTTCTGAATGTTGAGCTTTAAGCCAACTTTTTCACTCTGCTCTTTGACTTTCATCAAGAGGCTTTTTAGTTCCTCTTCACTTTCTGCCATAAGGGTGGTGTCATCTGCATATCTGAGGTTATTGATATTTCTCTCGGGAATCTTGATTCCAGCTTGTGCTTCCTCCAGCCCAGCGTTTCTCATGATGTACTCTGCATAGAAGTTAAATAAGCAGGGCACCTGCGTTACCAGAATAAATTTCGTTTAAATATTTGGCTTTATACCTGGAGTCATCGAGTTCTAGCAAGTTCTCAGGGTTCTTAAACTCACCTAACCCAAATCCCTCATTTTTAGAGATGAGGAAATTAAACCACAGACAATCCACTGAGTGAAGTAAAAATCATATTCAGGTATTATTTACAATCCTCCAAGGAATTCCATCTTCAAGGCAAAGAAAATGGTATCCCACACCTTACAAGCTAGAGCTTCACAGCCATTCTTAAGGGAGAATATAGGAAATTGTTTGTGTCATCACGTTTAGCTCATTCTGAATTTTTGTCCATTTGGAAAGGAAAACCAAAGTTTGCCTTTAAAGGAGCTTTGTAAATCAGTAAGCAGAAAGAGCCAAACAACACCTCAGTGGCAATGCAGCTCAGCACAAGAATTACAAAAATTATCTTTGAGGTCTTTCCTGGTGGTCCAGTGGTTAAGAATATGCCTGCCAATGCAGGGGACACGAGTTCAATCCCTAGTTGGGGAACTAAGATCTCACACGCAGCAGAGCAACCAAGCCCAAGCACCTCAACTACTGAGCCCACGCATCTCAAGTCTGTGCCCACGAGCAGCAGCAAAGCCCCAGCACAGTCAGAAACAGAAATAAATAATCTTTGAGTAGTTAATTTTTTTATTGACTAAAAAGAAGAAACATTACATCCTTTGTCCTTTTATCTATAAACTTGGTCTTGCTAGTTCAAAAAGAAATTTTTTTTAATTTTTTACTTTAAATAAAATGAAATGTATCTATAAACTTGGTCCTGCTAGTTAAAAAGAAAAAATCTTAAAACTTTTTATTTTCAATAAAAAGAAATTAACAATGTTGCGATAGTCTCAGATGGACAGCAAAGGGCCTCAGTGATACATATACATGTGTCCATCATTCTTCCCCAAACGCCCCTCCCATCCAGGCTGCCACATAACACTGAGCAAAGCTCCATGTGCTACACAGTGGGCCTTTGCTGGTTATCCATTTTAAATATAGCTGGCGTGAACATGTCCATCCTGAACCAACTATCCCTTCCCCCCATCTTTCCCCCTAGCCACCATAAGTTTGTTCTTTAAGTCTGTGAGTCTGTTTCTGCTTTAAAAGTAAGTTCAATTGCATCATTTCTTTTTAGATTCCACATATAAAGGATATTATATATTTCTCCTTTGTCTGACTTACTTCACTTAGTATGATAACCTCTAGGTCCATACACATTACCACAAATGGCAATATTCATTCTTTTCATGACTGAGTAGTATTCTGCTCTATATATGAACCTACATCTTCTTTATCCATTCAAAAAGAAAAATTTTTAAGTAGCCAATAGCACATATCCTAATTTTGATTCATGTTTTTGTCTGGACCATACAAAGTAGCTATTTTCCAATTTCTAGAAGAGACACTTCATGATCAATGTGTGTGAGTGTGAGTGTGTGTGTGTGTGTGTGTGCAGTCCGTTCAGTTGTGTCTTCAGTTCAGTCTCTTTGACTGTGGACTGTAGCTGCCAGGCTCTTCTGTCCATAGGATTTTTCAGGCAAGAATACTGCAGTGGGTTGCCATTTCCTCCTCCAGGGAATCTTCCCGACCCAGGGATTGAACCCACTTCTCCTATGTTTCCTACATGGTAGGCGGATTCTTTACCCACTGAGCCATCAGGGACCTCTTCAACCTCATGATCATGACTGGTAAAAATACAGCCGGATGTTCATCTCAGAAGAGACTTCCACAGGTGGAAGCGATAATGCTGTGTTAATTGTTAATCCGCATCTCTTCTCCATTCGTCTTTGTTTGTCCTTAAGACCATTCTCCTACCTTCGGCATCTCTGGTGCCTACTAGGCGCTCAGATCTGTCAAATACGTGGACACCACCTGCCTGCCCTGCACCCAGTGCTAAGCAGTTTCCCAGCATATCATTAACAGATGGGGGGCGGGGGGGGGGGAGGAGGAGGTGTGTCTAAATTGCTAGAGAGTCCCCAGAGGATTTATGTCCTGACTCTTCTGTCTAGAAAATTAATTTTGGTTCACAGTGACATGCTGGACAGAATGAAGAGCAAAAAATGCACGATCGAGCCACCCCGGAGTGGTTGATCGTCCCCACTGCGATACAGCGGAGTGACCGAAGTTTCCTGATGACCAGTAGCCTCGTAACAATGCTGAAAAACTCTCCGTCACAGATCACTGAGAACGTCTGCTGAAGGAAACCATGTCCTAGTGGCGCGGGACTTCAGCAGAGCTGTCCTCTGTACTGATGGTCACCCCCTTTCTAAGCTATTTGCTACTATTCTCTATATCGGGGAGACACGCCCCCATCCGTCCTCCTCCTGTTTTCCAGGCCAAGCAGCCTGTGGGATCACGGATTTCCTGACCAAGGATCAAACGGGAAGTCCCTCTGCCCCTTTCAAGGAAATAATTTTCCCTTAAAATGACTGAGACTTGCCAAAAGTTGTTCCTTGATCACATCATTTTTCTTAGTGAAAGCAGAAATTCTTCCTCTCCAATTCCTCCATAGAGCCTCCTCCCTGATTCTGAAGCCAGAGAAGAGCGAGGTAGAAGAGGAGGCATCTTTTCATCACATTCTCCATGGAAACCCCGCCTTGGACCAGCAGCTGGTGATCTGAAAGCAGGAATGGTAATGCTGTCTCACAGCTCCCCCAGCTTCAGGTTTAGGAAGATTCGACCCAGATGTTCCAGGTCTGGATGTTGAACTTATCTTCTTGGAGCAATAGAAGTGTGGCTAAATGGCAAGAGTTTCCTTTGAGGGTCCTTTTAAGAAAACCAGCTACCTGTGGCTACAATCCTGTTCATCAGACAAGCTCACACAGGACCCCTCTGAGGATATGACCATGCTATGGCTAAGCTTCAGCATCAATACTTCTTTTTCTATTCTAAGTCTGATCCACTAACCTAAGCGATCATGTGATCATTTTCCTCTGTTTTTGTAATCCATACCCTTGGAACATTACAGTCATGAATGTTCACGTGTAAGTGAAAGTGTCCTTAGACTGTCACTGACATACATGGAATGGAAACAGCCCACATGTCCAAGCACAGACTTGACCAAAGAGCAGGGAGGCGTCTGGACCTCTCGGCCAGCTGCCCGCGCCTCTGAGACCCACCTACAGCATCCTCCCTCTGTGTCTTGCCATGCAGCCACATGGCAGCAAGTGGATGCCTGGTGCCCACATGCTGGCCTAGAAAGCTAAGGGAGGAAGAACCTCAGATTGACAGGAAATGTCTATCACCCTGACGGAGTAGCGCCTCCAATTAGATATTAAATTTTGAAACCTAAGTTACAATTCTAAGCACCTGATATGTAAATCAAAATTTGAGCCCAGACTACAGGTAGGCTTATCAAGACTCTCCAAAAACACTCATACAGGCATCAACAGATATAAAGCCCTACACATAGAACCAAGTGCCCTGGAATCAATGGCTGTAATCGCGGGAGGGGATGACCAGACTCAGATATTGTGTCCGACTTACAAAATCACAGACAACAATGAATCTGTGACTGAAAAAAGTGCAACAAAATTCTGCAAGATTGGTCATTCAGAAGAGGAGGGAAAGAGAAAGCATGTGGCCCTGCTGTACTTTCTTGTAGATTCCATTCTCTGGGAACCAGAAGAACGCCTGAGAAGAGAAGAAGGAGACTTATAGCCTCTGATCGGAACTAAGCTGCAACTAAGCCGCTTCAGTCGTGTCCGACACTGTGTGGCCCCGTAGACGGCAGCCCACCAGGCTCCTCCGTCCCTGGGATTCTCCAGGCAAGAGCACTGGAGTGGGGTGCTGTTTCCTTCTGGACCACACAAAGTAGCTATTTTCCAATTTCTAGAAGAGGCACTTCATGATCAATGTGTGTGTGTGTGTGTGTGTGTGTGTGTGTAGTCCCCTCAGTTGTGTCTGACTCTTCGACTGTGAACTGTAGCTGCCAGGCTCTTCTGTCCATGGGGTTTTTTAGGCAAGAATACTGCAGTGGGTTGCTATCGAAACTAAGGGCTCCTCTAAGTACGAACCTCGCCCTGCAGAGAGTGGCTTCAGTATCATGGGATCCAGCCCCTGAGATGCCACCTTCCCACCAGTGGCTTGCCCTTTCCCTGGCCACAAACCCTGAAGGCTAAGGGGGTGTGTGGAGAGGTTGTGCTTGGAGAAGGCTGTGCCCCTTCGCAAAGGGGGTGGGCGATGGTAGAAAGCACACAGGGGACTTCTAGGATCTGCTGGTGCAGCTCCTGTGGTCTGGAGACAGCCAGAGGCAGGAGGAGACCCTGGCTCCCCAAGGGCCTTGAGGGTGACCCAGAGGCATGTCCCTCCATCTGCCTCCCTGGATCAGTGACCACAGGACCCCAGATTGAACCAACGCTTGCCCTCAGAGACTGGACATCACTCCCCGGGAAACATAACAGGGGTGGCCACAAACCACTGTGGTGGAATGAGGGCTCGAATAAAAATTAAATTCAGGCATTTAAAAAGTCTGCAGTCTGAGACATAGTCACTGTTTTAAAAGTCTATGGTTTTAAACCGCAAATCAGACCTCACACGGCAAGCGCAGTCCAGTTCCCTGTGCACAACGGCATTGGTTGCCAACAGCTGCAAAGAGCACCAATGTCAGCTTCATGTTAATGACCTGAAGACCCAGCCCGTCCCGCCCCCGAGGAATGCCGTCAGTCCCCAGGCACTGTGGTGGTTCTCGCCTTAACTCCGGCCTCTGAGTCTCCTGAGAGGTTAGCGGGGCTCTTGGCCTTTTACTGCTCTGTGATGCCTGGCCGGCTCTGCTACCTGACCTCCTGCACTCTGGACTCAGAGTTCCTGGGTCCACGAGGCCCGGTTTCATCAACCTGCTGTGGCTGAGCGTCTTTGAACTTGGTCTTTGGACGATCTGACTTAGAGCGCTGCCAGTCCAACCTCAGGCTCATCCCGTAACCCAGACCAGCCCGTTCAAGATTCTCCGGAGGACACAGAGAAGACCCCTCTGAAGTAAGACAGCACCCCATCCCCTCAAAGAGCTATTTGTAGAGACAAAGATGGACCTAGGGTGTGTCACATAGAGTGAAGTTGGTCAGAAAGAGAAAAACAAGTATTGTATATGAACACATATATGAGGTACGTGAAAGTCGCTCAGTCATGCCCAGCTCTTCCCGACTCCATGGACTGTGCCCCAGGCTCCGCCATCCGTGGAATTCTCCAGGCCAGAATACTGGACTGGGTAGCCATTCCCTTCTCCAGGAGATCTTCCCATGCCAGGGATAGAACCCAGGTCTCCTGCATTGCAGGCAGATTCTTCACCATCTGAGCCACCAGGGAAGCCCAAGAATTCTGGAGTGGGTAGCCGTTCCTTCTCCAGAGGATCTTCCCCACCCAGGAATCGAACCCGGGTCTCCTGCACTGCGGGCGGATTCTTTACCAGCTGAACTACCAGGGAAGCCAACACATGTATGTGGAATGTAGAAACGTGGCACAGAAGAAACTTGCTTCAGAGCAGGAACAGAGACCCAGACGCGGAGAATGGGCGAGGGCAGGAGGGTGGGATGAACTGGGAGACTAGGACTGGCGCATCTACACTACCAGCTGTAAAGCAGGCAGCTGGCAGGAAGGTGCGGTGCAGCATGGAGGGCTCAACTCAGCGCCCGGTGATGAGCTAGAGTGGCGGGGTCGGGGGCGGGAGCCCCAAGGGGGAGGGGATATGTGCAGACGCATAGCTGATTCACTTCGTTGCACAGCAGAAATTAACACAACATTCTAAAGCAACTGTACCCCCAATAAAGTGAAGTTGCTCAGTGGTGTCCGACTCTGTGACCCCATGGACTGTAGCCTACCAGGCTCCTCCATCCATGGGATTTTCCAGGCAAGAGTACTGGAATGGGTTGCCATTTCCTTCTCCAGGGGATCTTCCCAACCCAGGGATCAAACCCAGGTCTCCCTCATTGCAGGCAGATGCTTTTACCGTCTGAGCCACCAGGGAAGTCCCTATGAATACCCCCAATAAATTATTTTTAAAAAATAGCAATGTCAAGAATAGCAGGTAAAAGGGCCATTAGACCCTGAAGAAGAGGTCAAACTGCAGCGTGAGGTGGAATTTCTACATTTCACATTAAGCTAGATGAACATGTCAAGATCACTAAGGTGCTAGCTCACATATTTATTCAGAACTAGCCACAGAAATAATTTTGCATCTCAAACCAGCCGAAAGAGTTGAGATGAATAATACATTTTAATCTATCCCAATATTTTAAAGCCCAAGCAGCCCTGTGCTATTTGCTCAAACCTGTCGGTGTTTTATACGGCACTCTAGCATGAGTGTTTGAGTAGAAATCTCATTTGAGATGTGAAATTGTTTATGGTGCTGACACAAATTCAAAACAATCTACCGTCTATCATCGCCCCACTGTAATGGATTTTTAAACACACGTATTATCACAGAGTCACTGCAGAGAAGAGAGGCCGCAAAATGGAGCGGAAGTGTGTTTCCTTCATGAAACTTCCCAAGGATGCTCCTTTTGCAGAGACTGAAGGTCTGTGAGCCATTCTGATCTGCTTGAGAGACCCACGTTCAGACGTAGAAAAGAGGCCCTGTAGCCGAAAGCTACACAGGAATTTGTTCCACCTCCAGTTGCTTCAGAGGTTTCCAGGACAACAGCTCAAATGAAAAGGTAACATACCAGTAGCTTGAACATAAGATCTAGAATTCTAAGCCATAAATTCCCAGGGTGTTTCCAAATCACGACCCAGAATCAGACAATATGAACAGTTACGTGTTACATGTTACTTCTTTGTGTCCCAGTGAGATCTATCCTGGCCAGGTACTAGGAAAAAAATTCTGTGGACATTCAGAGTCTTGCCAGTTTGCTCCAATAGTGAAGTTTTATACCTCCGGTGGTCCAGGACAGATCAAAGTAACCCTTTACCGTCAAGGACTTGTTGCAACTTGTATCACCTATCACCAAAAAAAAAAAAGGCACAGTGGCCTCTTCTGCAGCTTTTCAAGTCAACTGATAATAGGCTGGGACAAGATTCTGCAGTCTGACATATGCTATTTCCCAAACCTAGGTTCAGGAGTGCCCCAGGGCAGAAGCGAGTTCTGCAGCAAATCCAGTGCCTGCCCAGGTGGGCCATGTGCCCGGCAGATCCAGGCCCTAGGGACCAGGAGTAGACAGGTCTCTGGCAAACGCAGGAGAGTTAAAGCCCACAGCTGCCATTCCACAGTAAAACTCTGCCTCGGCTGCCAAGGGCTTCCTGGTGTGGAAAGCGGTGCTGGGGTTGCAGCAGAGATTACGTGCTTGACCAGACGTGGGGCGCCATGGATCAGGTACTCCCCATCGCACGACCCCATGTTGGGGCAAAGGGACCCCCTTCCTCGTTTCCCCTTTGGTAACCGTAAGTTCTTTTCTATGTCAGGCTTTTTAAATACATGGTTTGGTCTCTACTAAATGGGCTTCCCTTGTGGCTCAGCTGGTAAAGAATCTTCCTGCAATACAGGAGACCTAGGTTCAATCCCTGGGTTGGGAAGATCCCCTGGAGAAGGGAAAGGCTACCCACCCCAGTATTCTGGCCTGGAGAATTCCATGGACTGTATAGTCCATGGGGTCACAAAGAGTCAAACACGACTGAGCAACTTTCACTTCACTTCACTTCACTCTACTCAACGTGTGTCCCCCACCGCCTGGCTCCTCCAGCAACCTCTAGGCTCCAGAGGAAGTGTGTTTGCCCAGGACACCAGTGTCCCTGCCCCGCTGACCTGTGATAGATCATTGACGGAGACACTAGAAAGTTCATCGCCGGTAGCATCACAGGGTCATTTGCACAGACTCTTGGGATCCTAGCAAAACATCCACTTTTCACGTGAGACATACTCGATCACGTGCACGTCCCCACCTCACGTCAACCACCTTTCTTGGTTTTAATCAAACTTCCTTTTTCTCTTGAACAATGTTGGCACTGCCCAGAATCCTCACTGTCACTTCTCAGGTTGCTTTTCTTGTTTATAAAGAGAATGTATGGCCGCCTTTGTCACATCACAGCTTTAAGTTATGATTGAATTTGGCATCCTATACTTTTGAAGTTTGGGTTATGTTTTCTAGGACCATTGCCTTTTTTGACTGTTTCACTTTTTATTTCAGCAAGACTGGAAGTTGGTATTCTTTGCAGAATTGTGTTTTACAAAGAAATGGAACTGATTGCTGGGGGCAAGTCAGTGAATATCTGGAAAGTATAAACCAACAAACAGTTTTGAGATATGGCCACAAGGATGTGTAGACAGACACCAGGGTCAGCCACCCTTCTGGCTAAGGAATGCTCCCTTCCCCGCCTCATGGCACAGACTCAGAGTCTGCCGGGTTCAGATACATCCTCAGTAACCTTACAACATGTGCTGGAGCCTCAGGGCGACTCACAGAATGCTAACTACTGAAATTCCACAATAGTATATCCTGCTCACCACTTCATGTTTCATCATGAGCATTTCCCTCAGTCATTATGGTCATTAAATATTTGCCTAGCAATCCAGTTAATGGGTTTAAAAGCTCCTATTATATAGATATTCTACATGTTAACCATTCCCCAACTCTTGGGACACTTCGATTGCTTAATTCCTTCTAGTCATTGGACGGACTGATGCTGAAGCTGAAACTCCAATACTTTGGCCACCCGATGCGAAGAACTGACTCACTGGAAAAGACCCTGATGCTGGGGAAGATTGAAGGCAGGAGGAGAAGGGGACGGCAGAGGATGAGATGGTTGGATGGCATCACCGACTCGATGGACATGAGTTTGAGTAAGCTCCAAGAGTTGGTGATGGACAGGGAGGCCTGGCCTGCTGCATGTCCATGGGGTTGAAAAGAGTAGGACACAACTGACCTGAACTGAAGCCCTTCTATTTTCAGTCTTCTCATTTGCAAAAATGGAGACGACAAGCAGAAACGGTCTATCTCTGCACCTCCAAGCTGCGAGGTGGGGGTGGTCTAAGGCGGGGCCTTAAAGGAAGATCGCTATCACTGAGAGAGCCCCCCAGCTGTGAGGACAGGTTAGAACTCACCCTGCAGGGTGGCCTCCCCTCCACAGATGAAATAGCAACATATCTAAATAAGTTATAAAGTGGGTTCCTTGCTAGATTAACCCACTGAGAGGAAAATGAAACAGGTGGTGGGCAAGAATCAAGAATGGACGAGCGGCATTTGCATTACATGGGTGGATCTGGGGATGGTCATACTAAGCGAAGTAGTCAGAGGTCAACAAATACCATATGACGTCACTTCCATGTGGAATCTAAAAACACAGTGGTGCAGATGAACTTATTTACAAAACAGAAGTAGAGTCATAGATACAGAAAACAAACATGGTTACCAGGGGGTAAGGGGAGGAGGGATAAATTGGGAGGCTGAGACGAGCATATACACACTGCTATGTATAAAATAGATACGCAACAGGACCCACTGTTTTGCTGTTGCTCACTCGGTCAGTCGTGTCTGACTCTTTGCAACCCCATGGACTGCAGCACACAGGCTTCCCTGTCCTTCACCATCTCCCAGAGTTTGCTCAGATTCATGTCCATTGAGTCGGTGATGCCATCCAATCATCTCATCCTCTGTCATCCCCTTTTCCTGCCCTCAGTCTTTCCCAGCATCAGGGTCTTTTCCAGTGAGTCAGTTCTTCGCATCAGGTGGCCAAAGTATTGGATCTTCAGCCTCAGCATCAGCCCTTCCAATGAATATCCAGAGTTGATTTCCTCTAGGACCTACAGTACAACACGGGAAATCCTACTCAATACTCTGTAGTGACCTATATGCGAGGAGAATCTGGAAGAGAGTGGCTATGTGTGTATGTGTTACTGAGTCACTTTGCTGTACAGCAGAAGCTAATACAACATTGCAAATCAGCTATGCTCCAATAAAATTTTTTTCAAAAGAACCAGAGGAGTGGGCGGTGAGAGACAAGGTCAGAGCACTGCAGGGTGTCAGACTCCAGTCGCAGGAGGGGCTGCAGCAGCCACAGGGACCACTGACCAGCCCCATGAGAAACAGCTGCAGGTGGCCACACAGCAGTGCCAGGGGAGGGGCCATGACTGAGTCACTTCAAAGCCTGGAAGTCCTGAGCCCTCTGTCCAGGCTGATGCAGCTAAGCAGATGGCTTTCCTTGGCTTCGTAGGGCAGTTGGATCGTCCAGCCCCCTCTCACATTCCCTTTCGCATATTCCCTGCAGCTCACAGACCCCTACTGTCATCTCCCCAGCCATCACATGCTGCCTTCGCCTTAGCAGATGACCTGAAGAAGCATTAAAAGCAGTTTGATGAGTTCAGTTGAGATACGGAAATCCAAGACTCAAAGCCACGCATGTTTCCTGAAAGGAACATGAAACGCATTCACTTCTGGCTGAATCTCTATAATAGGAAAACTGCATTGTTCTTTATTCACAGTAGAGATCACATTCACAGTTCTCGCTTACGTGACCTGCACTGTCCAAAGGTCCAAGGGAAGACGAGATCCTGCTCCTTACTAGGCAAGAGCAGCTTCAGCAAGGCAGCCGTGGAGCCGCAGGAGCGTGGCTCTTTCCCTGGGTGTCACTTCCACGTGGTGACCCAATCAGGAGGGTCAGGAACTCTCAGGATCCTCGTCCGCCAGATTGTTCAGTCCACACTCGTGCATATTTGTTTCTCTAAACTCAATTATTCTACGGGCTCTTATGATATTGAATTACACAACACACAATATTCGAAATGGCTCATTTGTTCTGGGAATTACATGCCTCTAATTGTATCACAAAAATGCTGACAACCAGCAGAACGGTAATGAAACACGGCCCGCCACCAGCAGGCTTTGAATGCGAAGCGAGATGGCACGCTTAAATATTGCTACAGTGCCGGTCAAGCGCACGATGGACATGACCGAGTCCCATTACGGGTAACGAAGATTCGTATTGATGCCAGTCCTTCCTCCAGAGAGCTTTGCCGTCGACCTACAGCATTTGAGGATGCTTCCTGCCTTGCGGGTTGGAGGACTCGCTCAGTCATTCTGCCGAAGGCATACCCAACCTCCAAGTAAGCATTTTGCCCCTGGCAACAGATTCCTTAAGACACGGCAGTGATGGACAGCAAGATCCCTGTAAGGGATCCCACAATGTGCCGCCCACCCCTCCTTCAGGGGTGAAGCATTCTCCACACCCGCTCCCACCAGATGACTGGCCGTGGCCGCCATCCTCTCTGCAAACAGCTCTCAGAGGAGGAGCGCTCCTTCATCCCGGGACACACCACCGGGGGCAGGGGAAGCCACAGCCAATGACTGGCCAGTGTGAGAGGAGCAAGGCCAGGGCCCCCTGAAAATACACCAGCTTCCGAGGTCCTCCCCGGGGATGTCAGCTGAGGCTGCTGTCAACCGGCCCTCCTCCCTCCCTTGGGCGGGGAACTGGGAAGTGCTCCCGGCAAACTTCCTGCAGGTGTGCCTACATCCCAGAGCGCGCTTGGCCCCCTGTCCCCTTCGCCATCAAATTTAAACCGGTCACCTTGGCTTTCGAAGCTCCTAGAATCCACCCCACCTTTTGCGAATGTAGGCATTTAATGAGATCAGACTTCTCACTCTCTTCCGTTCATGCCACTATCATTTCTGAGTCCTTTTTTTTTTCCCCTCCTTCAACATGAGGAATTTTTACCCTACATAGTAATTGCTAAGCTTAAGAATGATAATAAAGAAAGACATCAGTATGGATGAGAAGGGAACTCACACACACAGACAGCAGCCAGTTTTGGTGGAGGAAGAAACCCCATCCCTCTCTCTGCTTCTGTAAGAGTGATGCAGGAGGTGAAAGAGCATCGCAGAGATGGTCCCTGGTCCCCCCCTGAGCTCCCAGGAAAAGACGAGAGATAGGAAAGATGAGAGAGCAGAGGAGGTGGGACTGCCCTGGAGGAGGGGACAGGCCCTTCACGCGGGCAGCAAGACTCACTCCAGGCATGCTGGTCCTGCCTCCTCTGCCATCGAGGGCGGCCCTTGAGGAAAACCAGGTGCCCACATTCCTGAGAATTTCCACTCCTGATGTCTGATAATGGATCCGCCCTTGAGGCAGAGAGAAGCGAGTCGAGTTGAGAAGAGGGTGTATCAGACGCTGTTGCAGCCCACTTAGTTCTCTACTCCACGCAGCGCTCAGAGAGCCCTGCCTTGGCCAAGAACACACGTTAAGACCTGCAGCATTTCTGTTTCAGCTGCAGGGGCCTGTGCACTCTGTTGCAATAATATCATTAGACTGACACGAAACAGCACTTTTCGTGTGACAGACACACCCGAAACCGTAATTTAAAGGATTAAATCGGGGATGGTGACATTTCGGGCAACTTGCAGAACTGTAGTTCACATTAAACAAATGCAAATCCTTCATAATCCTTTTTCAAAAACACTTAAAACTGGTTTTTACTCTGAAAGAGGCCAAGTTGCCAAAATCAATGACTATAGATCAAAACTCTCATTTTAACTGTATTTTTCTCCAATAAGCACATTCTTTCAGACCATTTTTCCTGGGGCCTGAAAACTGTTTTGTTTTTTTTTAAACTTTTAATACAAGATAGAGCTCACACATGAGGGACACTCCAGGCTGTGTTGATCCAGCAAGAATCCTACAAATAATAATTATTGATCAATGCTAATAGCATATCTAAGTTTCAGCCAACAAAACAAAGGCTGTTAACACTTATCAAAATATTTAAATATATTTACAGTGAAATTGACAAATTGAGTTATTGAACAGAATTGACCCTTTGCATTTTAAGCTCTGGTATGTTACATCATGCTTTACTGTCCATTGTAATTTACAATGAAAGGAAACAGTCCAGTAAGGAAAGATCATCAATAACTCACCAATTTTCATGATACAAGTATCCAAGATGTGGCTGTTTGAAAATTATTAGAAGGAAATACATGAGGTTTATTGACAAGCATCTTGCCTATGTCAGGATTTTCTGAGGAGCTTATTAAAAAGTAAAGATGCTCAAACCTGCCATAAACACATGATAGATTCATCAGGGGTAGACATAGGAATCCACTTTTTAATAAGTCTCTCTGTTGGAGCTGCAGATGAGCCAACCTCAAGAACCCCCATTAAAGAAGATGACATCATATTCCTAGTACTGAGCCTGGCAGACATTCATTCTCTTTACCTTAAGAAGCTTTTTCCTGTCCTAAGAGCTCTGGAAACCTACATGGAGCATTCTGGTATCCCTGGGGGGAAATGGCAATTGCTAAATCACATGCCAATCATCCCCAAGACATGCGACCACCCAAAAAAACACTCTGCGCACGTGGAAGTGCTGAGGACAGCGTTGCCAATGAGAAAGGCTCATTGTGAAGCCGTGTTGCGCGCAGCAGGCGTGTCGTGATACTAGGGGGGCTGCTGTTGTTCAGTTGCCGAGTCATGCCCAACTCTTTGTGACCCCACGGGCTGCAGCACGCCAGGCTCCTCTGTCCTCCACTGTCTCCAGGAGTTTTCTCAGATTCGTGTCCTTTGAGTTGGTGATGCTCCCTAACCATCTCATTCTCTGCTGCCCCTTCTCCTCTTGCCTGGAATTAAACATGTCCCAGTGCATGGTTGGCATTCACAGCCAAATCTGTGTTTGTTCCCTCTTGTAGACGTGACAAATGACTTGAAAATGAAGGCACTGTCAGTTGGGGGCTTCCCTCATAGGTCAGCTGGTAAAGGATCCGCCTGCAATATGGGAGACCTGGGTTTGATCCCTGGTTTGGGAAGAGCTCCTGGAGAAGGGAAAGGCTACCCACTCCAGTATTCTGGCCTGGAGAATTCCACGGACTGTATAGTCCATGGGGTCACAAAGAGTCGGACGTGACTGAGCAACTTTCACTTTGTCGGTTTGTAAACAAATTTACAAAACAAAATTCTTAGAGTCATTTCCAACTATTTTAATTATTGTAATAAATAGGAGAGCACATCACTTAAGGAGAAATAATTCTCCAGTTCTGTGCATAATAGTTGGATTATTAGTGGCTACATGAGCAGCCCTTCTTGTTGAATGCAGCCAAGTACCTTTGCAATACCTAATCACTAATAAATTACCATTTAAATTCTAATCACCAAGATTGTTTTATAAAGATTGGGTTCAATTTGCATACTGGTCTCTCCAACAAAATGGGGGCCAATAAGCATCCTTTATATTAAAAAGCAAAGACATTACTTTGTCAACAAATGTCCATCTAGTCAAGGCTATGGTTTTCCAGTGGTCATGTATGGATGTGAGAGTTGGACTATAAAGAAAGCTGAGTGCCAAAGAACTGATGCTTTTGAACTGTGGTGTTGGTGAAGACTCTTGAGAGTCCCTTGGCCTGCAAGGAGATCCAACCAGTCCATCCTAAAGGAGATCAGTCCTGGGTGTTCATTGGAAGGACTGATGCTGAGGCTGAAACTCCAATACTTTGGCCACCTGATGCAAAGAGCTGACTCATTGGAAAAGACCGTTATGCTGGGAAAGATTGAGGTCAGGAGGAGAAGGGGACAACAGAGGATGAGATGGTTGAATGGCATTACTGACTCGATGGACATGGGTTTGGGTGGACTCCAGGAGTTGGTGATGGACAGGGAAGCCTGGTGTGCTACAGTTCATGGGGTCGCAAAGAGTCGGACACGACTGAGCGACTGAACTGAACTGAACTGTTTCAAAAGTTAGATAAATAAGAGACAAAACACCCTCCTAAGTATCACAAAGTCATAAAATGCACTGGCTCTCTCCAGACTTTGCTGCTAATTGTGTACAAACCCCCTTCCGACTAAGTGACTGAACTGAACTGAACCCTCTACAGAAACTCAAACAGAATCGGTAATAGAACCAACTAACTCTCCTGCACTTTCTCTCTCTCTCCTTCTTTCTGCCCTTGAGGCAGGTAGACCTGGGTCTCAGTGATACCCTCTGGCCACGGATTCCCAAGAAACATTAAACCAAAAAAGGAAGGGCTGCCCACATGCGTACTGAGAGCAGAGTCACCATTGTTATGGCCGAAAGAATAGCATCTAGAGCTAAGCAGAAACCCAAGGCCTCCATACCTGCAACCAGAGGTGTCCCCAGGGCCATGTTTTCCCTTCAATTCTGCCAGAAGGCTTTGCTCTAGGCTCTGGGAAGAGCCCACATCTTCCTGCTTTCTCTTTCTTCTCTCCTTAAGCAGAAAGACAGACACTAGTCCCATTCAAAGATTCCATGAAGTGCCCCCGTGTGCCATGTGCTGTCCCCGTTGATCATCAGCTGCTGTTCAGTCGCTCAGGCGTGGCCGACTCTTGGCGACCCCATGGGCTTCAGCACAGCAGGCTTCCCTGTCCTTCACCATCTCCTGGAGCTTGCTCAGACTCCTATCCATTGAGTCGCTGATGCCATCCAACCATCTCACCCTCTGTCTCCCCCTTCTCCTCCTGCCCTCAACAGTTTTCTCTAATTCTTTGTTTACCGCAAACGTGAAAAGCATAGAAGGGTGTTGTGGGGGAGTCTGGTGGTGGTTTATATGACTGTCCTCCTCAATCAGACTTCAATTGGGTGCTTACATTGGACTTTCCATCGAATCTTTGGACTCCAGGTCCCCAGTTTTGATCTTAGTGATCATCCATGCCTGGGCTGACTGTTTCCAGTGACCCTCACCCAGGCTCCCTGACCCTGTCTTGGCCAAGATCACTGACATTGACCACCCGCCTGCATTACAGTTTCTTGGAACTGTTTTAATTCATCATCTTTTCTTCCCCAGGAACATATACAGCTCAAGTCTTAACTCAAACCCCCCGTCAGAGTTTTCCAGTCTTACGTCCTAATCAATATGGGAGGAGCTGGTCTCTTTCTCACAGATAGACAGGCTATACGGCTGCCAAGCATTCGGTCTACTCCATATGGAAGCAGGGAAGACCTCAAACTTCACCTTAGGAGTTCATAATCACAGGTAGCCCTCTGAGCCCCTAAAATAGTCTATCTTCTCCCTGACTTCTCGAAAACTCCTAGTAAAGCACGGGGATATTACTGTGCTTAAAACTCAGATATTCCTTAAAACTCAGATATTCGGGATGTCAGCTTGCATACACAGTACTTTTAGAAGAATTAGTCAAAGGTGGTCCATTCAGGATTAGAGCATAGAAGCTGTAGTGAGATCCCATTTTCCAGAACAGTCCACAAGGACTCAGGGCTGGGAAAGTAAGGTCTGACTCCAGCCCATCATGTTGCCACGTTGGCTAGGGGCCCTTCACGGGGCACAGTCTATACAACCAGAAGTGCTGGACCCACAACTTCCTTTAGAAGACAGACACGCCACCTGGATCCATGTAGTGGAAATATCCTTTCAAAACAGTGTTCAAAAGCATGAAAGGAAGGGCAAGATAAAAGGGCAGATAGTATTTGAGAGAAGAAAGGAACACACAGAAGAATTTATTTTAAAGGAGAATCCGAAAGACAAGAACAAGCTTTTGTCTGCTTCATAATTTAATACATGGAGCTTTGCCTGACTGGGGTCCTTGCAAGAGAGTCAGGCTGATATTTCTTCATATCCCTGAGATACCACTTGGAGTATTACCCATTGTAAGTCATCAATAAGCTTTTGGTTGATAGAGGAAAAGGAGGGATGACTAGCCAGTTTCCAAGAGCCCAAAGGGCTGAATTAAAACTGCATCTGGTTAGACTTCCCTGGTGATCCAGCGGCTAAGAATCTGCCTGCCAGCACAGGGGACCTAGGTTTGATCCCTGTTCGGGACAGATCCCACATGCTGAGGCGCAACTAAGCCCATGCGCCATGGCTACTGAAGCCCATGCTCCCTAGAGCCAGTGACCCACGAGCAAACTCACCACAATGAGCAGCTTTTCTCTAGTTGCCCTGCACCTAGAGAGTAGCCCCTGCTCACCATGACTAGAGAAAGCCCATAAAGAGTAATGAAGACCCAGCACAGACACAGAGAAATAAAAAAATTTTAAATGATACCTGGTTAAAAGCTATAACTCACATGATAACGTTCTAACCAGCCACTCTCTGTAAATGTGGCTTAAATGGGTCCTCCATGCATGTCGATGATTCAAATATCAGATGGGAAATGTGCACATAGAGTGGAGTATATTAGATAAATGGAGGATACTGATAAATCCTTGTAAGTAAACCTTAAAAGGCTTCCCTGGTGGCTCAGTGGTAAAGAATCCACCTGCAATGCAAGAGACGTGGGTTTGACCCCTGGGTCAGGAAAATTCCCTGAAGAAGGAAGTGGCAACCGGCTCCAGCATTCTTGCTTGGGAAATTCCACGGACAGAAGAGCCTGGTGGGCTACAGTTGCTGGGGTCACAAAAGAGTCAGACATGGTGACGCTATGGACGATACAGTCCATGGAATTCTCCAGGCTGGAATATTGGTGTGGGTAGCCTTTCCCTCCTCCAGGGGAGCTTCCCAATCCAGGGATCGAACCCAGGTCTCCCACATTGCAGGCGGACTCTTCCAGCTGAGCTACCGGGGAAGCCCAACTGAAAAACAGCAACAATCCTTAACAGACAAAGGGGAGGGGGTGCCCTGGCAGTCCAGCGGTTAGGACTTTCACTGGACCTAGTGCTTTCATTGCTGAGGGTCTGGGGAACCCTTGGCTGGGGGAACTAAGATCCTGCAAACATGCGAAATGCGGCCAAAATAAAGGCAGTTCAGTTCAGTCCCTCAGTCGTGTCCGACTGTTTGTGACCCCATGCACTGCAGCACGCCAGGCCTCCCTGTCCATCACCAACTCCCGGAGCTTACTCAAACTCATGTCCATCGAGTCAGTGATGCCATCCAACCATCTCATCCTCTGTCGTCCCCTTCTCCGCCTGCCTGCAATCTTTCCCAGCATCAGGGTCTTTTCAAATGAGTCAGTTCTTCACATCATAAAGGCAAAGGGGAGAAAATAAAATACACCCCTGCCACACTCAATTTCACCAAAGATCAGAGAACACAGCAGAGCATGAAGGTCACTTGGCTACTTGTTTTGGTTTCTTTGGCATCTTGGTCTGCAGTATGGATAAAGGAGAGTGGATAAATTCTCCAGCAAACATCAAAATCTCAGAGTGTTTGAACAGAATGCACACATGACTAGACATTTTAAGGACCTCTGTAGAGCATTGTTGTCTGGTCATAAAACCCCATAAAAATCTAGCTAGACTAAATCTCTCCCTAGGGAGCAAATACCAAATAATAAATTTATCTCCAAGACCAAGTTGAGGATTTAAATCTATAATAGGACCACTGGTCCAAAGGCATTCAGTAATAAAAATTCACAAGTTGTTGGGTTAAATATTCATGGAGCAAGAACTGCAGCTATAACAGTGAGTTTCCTTTCTGGATCAAAACTGTAGCATTACAAATATTTAATGTTGTCTATCAAGAGACTCAGTCACTTATTGCAATAAAAATACTTGTGCTAAACCTTTTCCATCAGGCAAAAATGGTGAATTACAGCCCACATGCCAGGCAACTGAAAAAAAAGAAAAAGGAAACGTTTATATTCATGTCGTTCAGAGTTGCCTTTAGAAGAATTCTGGAATGAATGGGGAGTGTAAAGATTCCATTCTCCCTGGAAAAGCAACCACTTAACTAGTGACAATTATTTTTTAAAACAGTCATCTAAACCTCCTGGGGACTGTCCTGAGGGCATTTAGCAATTGGAGAAATAGTCAAGAAAATCGACTAAGGCTCAGTAAGAACGGTGGAGGGGTAGGGAATCAACACACTGTCACCCCTACCCTGGGTAACTTGATCACAAGCGCTCTGATCTGGGCAGGTCCAGCCAAGAAGACAGGGCTCCTCTCCCCACCTCATCCCAGTGGAGCTACAATTTCACTTTGAAAGGCATGGGTGACCAGTGTTTCTCAGGCTTTCAGAATTCCAGGGAAGAATGGCTGAAAAGATGAGACTCCTACCTGGTGGGGCAGAATGTTAACCCCAGGTACAATGGACTGGCAATACTGAGCTTCTGATCGACCCTACACCAACTCATTCATAAGGAGAGGCTCCACACCAGGAGACCAGGGGCTCCCACCCACCCCATCACTGCTCAGACAGCAGGTGTATCACTCCAGGAGAAGCAGACCAGAATATGAACAGATCAACAACCCAATCAAAAGACATGGACTGCCAAACTGGCTTTTCAAAAAACAAGACTCAGCTTTATGCTGTAGACAGCACTCGGTTATGGCCACCGTTTACATCATGGTGTGCTATCGGCAGCCACAGGCCATAAACTGAAAACTTGGGGCTTGGAGGGTCCAGGAGAGGGTTTCAGTCGCAGGGACCAAGAGAAGGTTAGCAGCTAGGAAAACCGTCTGGAAGGAAAGCTAGCAATAGCTGGACAAGAGTTTTAAATCTTTTGAGCCAGTAATTCCTCCGCCTCTGGGATTTTAGCTTTATAAAATAACCATCGGTGTGCACAGAGATTTAGTGCCAAGGATGGTCACAGCTGTATACTTCTAGCTTCCGTGTCCAAAAACTGAGAATTAATTAAAGCTATTCTGGATATTTTAAACAGAGGATATTTAATACAAGAAATAGGTTTTCGGCAATTCCATCTCATTGGTGAAGAAGCAGGGCCTGGCAAGGCAAGACAAAGACAGATGCTACCACTGCAAGGCTGGGCCGGGGGGGTGGGGGGGGGGGGTGGTGCGCACAGCTCCACTCAAGAGACCAGGGGCTGTGGTCATCAGTCTATGAGTGCTGGAGCCTCCCCCTTGAGCAAGAGAGTGGGAGTTGGAGGGAATATCATGCCTCCTATCTCCCCTCAGCCTTCCATCTAGTCTCCCCTTGGCCCAAGCAGGATCTGAAACAGCCTGGGAAATGGGGTCCCCATGACACAGAGCAGAGCAAGCTAAGAGTAGCTTAATTAGGGTTAGGGTTAGGGTTGGGTTAGGGTTGGGTTAGGGTTAGGTTTAGGGTTGGGTTAGGGTTAGGGTTAGGGGTTAGAGTTAGGGTTAGTACCTTAATTAGGGTTAGGGTTAGGGTTGTGTTAGGGTTAGGGTTAGGGTGAATGTGAGAACCAAGAGCGAGAGGACCAGCCTGGCACCCTAGCCAGCTTTGTGTCAAAGGATTCTTTTCTATAAAAATGTGTGCACATCAAGACCTCATACTCCGATGAATAGAAATGAAATATGCTTCACTCCAGCTGTTGACCTAACAGATGTTAGTGTTTTCCTATCTGTTTGCCAAATCATTTATATAAACAAGAGAAGTGGATGCCGGGGAGGGTGGTGCAGATCCCCTCCTCCGGGACTGAAGCTCACATTCCCAATTCTAGGGGGCGTGTTGGTGGCCAACTCCTGACGTCTTCAAGCCACGCCCCTTCCGGGTGGGCGAGGTCAGGCTGCATCCAGTGACGGACTGAGGAGGGCAAATCAAAGTCTCCTCTCCCCGCCCCCATTCCAGGGTTCCTCTCAAAGGTCTTCCCAGAACTGGAGGCCCCTCTGGAGTCAGCCAAGGCCACTGGTACCGACAGGACCCAGGAGAACGCACACAGGACCTGAGGGTTCTGGATGGAGGGGACGGAACACAAGTTTACCAGGACGGGACCGCTTCCCAAGGCAGAGGACCAAGCGCCCTGGGGAGGGACCTGGAGCGCTGCTGACACGACGCTCGGGTAGCACTATGTGTGGGCCGTTGCTTCCTCCAAGCCCTCAGTGAAGGACAACGATCTGAACTGCTACGGTCGATGGTGTCCCAAGGGTTGGAGAAACTCAGAAGTGTGAGCTTGCGAGGGGGACTGCTGTGGAGGGCAGAAAACCCCGGATACCTATGCTGCTAACAACCTAGACGGTGTGTTAAAAAGCAGAGACATTACTTTGCCAACAAAGCTCTGTCTAGTCCAAGCTACAGTTTTTCCAGTAGTCTTTATGGGAGTTGGTCCATAAAGAAGGCTGAGTGCCCAAGAATTGAAGCTTTTGAACTGTGGTGTTGGAGAAGACTCTTGAGAGTGCCTTGGGTCGCAAGAAGACCAAACCAGTCATTCATAAAGGAAATCAACTTTGAATAGTCGTTGGAAGGACTGATGCTGAAGCTGAAGCTTCAATACTTCAGCTACCTGGTGCAAACAGCCAACTCATTGGAAAAGTCCCTGATGCTGGGAAAGACTGAAGGCAAAAGGAGACGGGGAAAACAGAGAATGAGATATAGCATCACTGACTCAATGAACATGAGTTTGAGCAAACTACAGGAGATAGAGTAAGACAGGGAAGCCTGGCATGCTGCAGCCCATGGGATCACAATGAGTCAGACACTACTGAGAGACTGCATGACAACTCCAGCTTCTAGTAACCTTTCCTCTTCCGTCTCTCTGACTAAAGTGTATAACAGCTCTGTGCATCATGACCTCCTTTACCTAGCCCAGACTCTTACAAATAGCCCATTTTTAAGTCCTCCAGAAATGGTCCTAATTGAAGAATGTTCCTCTTTCTTGTTGAAACCCTCTGATGCATCAGCGGAGATCACTCCTCACCAAGGACTTTCAAGGAACTTCCAAACTGGTGTGAGTCATCCAAGCCAGCAACCAAATCACCTGCCTCCCCTGGTAACTTCTCCTTAAATCCTAGCCCTGTTTATTCAGCCTCTGAGAATGCAATGCCTCAAGTCCCAATGATCACAAAGCAAAGTCCTTTTGTAGCAGGATTGATTGGAACTCATTAATCCAGCTTTATAGAAGAGAATACCAACAACACAATATAAAGCATTACTTTTAATTAACAAAAGCAATTAGCACTAATTAAAAAGCGCTCACATTTGTCAAAGAGCCATTTCACCTTAATTGCTAGGTGTGTTAAATAGGCAATTAAAAACAAATTAAAAGGAAGACCCCCGGATAAAAAAGGAGGCAGGCAAACGCATTTGTGACAACACACAGAAAAAAATCTTCAGCTTGGAAACACACCGCACTGCCCTTGACACACATCATAGCAACCCCAGCCCAACATGCTTCATGAGACAAGGCCATAAGGGCAGATCGGGGATTGGGGTTAAAAATTCAAAGCAAGCAAGTTTGAACTTCGGCACTGTTGTTGCCAACAGTTAGTAAGTTATGTCTGATTCTCCTGTGATCCCATGGGCTGTAGCCCACCAGGCTCCTCTGTCCATGGAATTCTCCAGGCAAGAATATTCAAGTGGGTTGTCCTGCCCTCCTCCAGGGGATCTTTCCAACCGAGGGATCGAACCCAAGTCTCCTGCATTGCAGGCAGATTCTTTACCACTGAGTTACCTGGGAAGACCCTGGTGGTACAGAAAAGTAAAAAATTCTTTCTGGAAGTTTTTGCACTATCCACACATGAGTGGGCTTCACAGGCAGCGCTAGAGGTAAAGAACCTGCCTGCCACTGCACGAAACATAAGAGATGTGAGCTGGATCCCTAGGTAGGGAAGATTCCCCAGGAGGGCATGGAAATCCACTCCAGTATCCTTGCTGGAAAAATCCCATGGACAGAGGAGCTTGGCAGGCTGCAGTCCATAGGGTTGCAAAGAGTCAGACGTGACTGAAACAACTTAGCTTGCACACATGAGTACGTCCTCAGTGCGTCCATGGTCAAGTTCAACAAGGAACATGGAAGCCATCCACCGACCAGATGCTTAAATAATGTTGTCTTGTGATACATGCCGTTTTCATGACTCAAGTGGACAAGAAAGACAGGAAGTGTGGTAAATACACTCAGTGAAAAGCTCTTTAAAGGGTGTCATAACCAGACGTGATTTAATGGAAGTAGAATTTATGTCAGACCTTGAAGTAGAAGTAGGAAAAGTTTTGAATAAGAAGAAACAAGGGTATCCCAGGCAAGATGAGTAGTGTAAACGAAGGCTCAGAACTGGAGCCAATTGATCGGACACGCACCCTTATATTTAGAAATGCTGTAAAATATGTTGGTTTGAGGCGAGCAACTGAATGTTTTCAGCTTGGGTAAGTTAGACAATGAATTGGCTGTTTGCAGCAGAGGAGTCAGCTGTTTGCATCAGGTGGCCAAAGTACTGGAGCTTCAGCCTCAGCATCAGTCCTTCCAATGAATATTCAGGACTGATTTCCTTTAGGATGGACTGGTTGGAGCTCTTTCAGATCCAAGGGACTCTCAAGAGTCTTCTCCAGCACCACAGTTTGAAAGCACCAATTCTTTGGTGCTTTCTTTACTGTCCAACTCTCTTTTTATTGGAAAAGACTCTGATGCTGGGAAAGATTGAAGGCAGAAGGAGAAGAGAACAGCAGAGGATGAGATGGTCAGATGGCATCACCGACTCAATGGACATGAACTTGGGTAAACTCTGGAAGATAATGAAGGACAGGGCAGCCTGGAGTGCTGCAGCCCATGGGTTGCAAGAGCCGGACACAGTGACTGAACAACAGCAAAGTTATGCAATTTTCCTGGCATGCTTCTCCAGTGGGCCTAGTGACAGGCTAGCTCTTCTCCAAGCTATAATAAGAAGAGAATTCTCCAGTTCACCAAGAATCACCTAGCTGCCAAAAGACAAGCCTACCAGCATTCATGTAAATATGTGACCTTCCGTAAGCTACTTCATCTCAGAGGGGTTTTTCCATAAGTGATGGGAAAGTGACAACAAGTTAACAAATTAAAAAAAAAAAAAAAAACAATTTGGCCATGCCTGGAAGCATGTAGGACTGTAGTTCCCTGACCAGAGATTGAACCTATGCCCCCTGCATTGGAAGGCAGTGCCTTAACCACTGGACCACCAGGAGAGTCCCAAGTTAGCAAATTAATAGAAGACATGAAGGTGGGAACATAGAAAGTTCTGTACAAGCTTCCTACAAATAAATTACACAGTCAGTATTCTTGAGCTGCCATAACCTCACTGACAGGAGGGCAAAATGTGAAGACATTAAGCTCTGATTCAGTGGTTGGTTTTAATGAAAGTGAGGAAACTGAAGACTTCATGATTTTGAGAGCACTAATATTTACAAAAGGTCTTGAGTTGATGTTGGCATCCCAGATGAAAAACTTCTCCCCTCAGGGATTTCTGACTCTTTCAGGACCATTGCAATTAAAAGCAAGTGTGAGGCAGATGTTTGGCTGGGGAAATCACCAATAAACAATAAAATGACAGATACAATGAGATTTAAAGTCCAGGATATAATAATTTCTAACTTTGAATGGTGGCACAAAGTCAAAGCCTTTCCGTATCTCTTAAGACATATTTAGTGACCCAGAAAAAATTGAAAAATACAAAGGGCACAGGGAGGTGGGCATCATACATATCTCTAAAAAGCTGCCAAGCTCTGATCCTTAAAAAATACATATAATATCCCAAGGCCACGAGAATCTTCTGAAAGTTGATCAAAGGAAGTTGGTAAATGATGATATCTACCCGTGCGTGTTGGTAGGAATGCAAAATGGTATATCCACTATGGAAAACAGTGTGGAGCTTCCTCAAGAAATTAAAAATAAAACTACCATAATTTTTAAAAATCCCATTTCTGGGTATTCATTCAGAAGAGTTGAAATCAGAATCTTAAAGACATATCCACACCTCCATGTTCATTAAAGCACTATTCACAATAGTGGAGATATAGAAACCACGTATGAGTCCACTGAAGGATGAATGGAAAGAAGAAAGTACGGTACAACATAGGATAGAATATCATTCAGCCTTTACAAAGAGCGAAGCTGTGCCAGTCACGACAACTTGGGTGAACCTGGAAGGCATTACCCTAAATGAAGTAATTCAGACAGAGAAGGATAAATACTGCCTGGTTCCACTTATATGCATTAGTATTAGTTGCTCAGTCGTGTGCGACTTTTTGCGACCCCGTGGACTGTATCCCACCAGGCTCCTCTGTCCATGGGATTCTCCAGGCAAGAATACTGGAGTGGATTGCCATGTCCTTCTCCAGGGGACCTTCCCAACTGTACATAAAGGAGACTTCATTAATGTGCATTAGAGGATACCCCAGGTTAACTGTCACAGAAAACTGTCTCTTGAGCCTTTAAATTCTATACCAATTCTACACCCCTGGTTGGCTGACTGTTTCTTTATTTAGGTTTTAAGGTGAATGACCTGGGGCTATTTGTTTCCATCAACCTGACTGCGAATCTAAAGACAGTTGAAATGTCTGTTTTTCTTGCCATCCTCAGAAGAGATTGCTGCAGATCAACTCTATGATTCTCATTTTTTTTCCCGCTTACAATACAAATAGCTTATTATTTTTTGCAACCTATGTCTTATAATAAAGCAGTGCTGAAAAATTAAATAGAAGAATGTTCAGTTGCCATATAGGCTACAAAAATGATTTGCTGGTGGTGATTTTTAAGCTTAATTCTAAATAGATTTATGAAGAATGGCACTTGGAAGACATGGTTCAAATTTTGCTATTTAAGGTGCCTTGAAATTATAGGCTCACTCTCCCTAAAATTTCAAAAAGCGTAGAGCTGAGGCTCTTAAGGGTATAGCAGTGATAAAAGCTTTCATAGTCATTTCTAAAAAGCAACACCTCATAGTTTTCTGTCTCCAACGGTTCTCTGATATACTTGTAGAAGGAAGGTAACAGAAAACCAAGAATGAAAATAGCTGAGCTCTCCACAATTGGGCTTCCTGCTTACTTTCCCTGTTCAAAGAAAAGAGGAGACACCGTCTTGCAATAGGGGCTTCATAGACAGCTGGGCTTCTCCAGTGACAGTCGGCATTCGATGCCCCATATCTCTTGGGTCTTCTTGCTGCCAATGGTCGGCCTGGTGGTGCTGGTGAAATGGGAGCGATTAATCCACTTATATGCGGCATCTAAAATAGCCAAGTTCACAGAAACATGGGGCTTCTCAGGGGGTGCTAGCGGTAAAGAACCCGCCTGCCAATGCAGGAGATGCAAGAGAGGCAGGCTCAATCTCTGGGTCAGGAAGATCCCCTGGAGATGGCAGCCCACCCCAGTTTCTTGCTTGGAGAATCCCATGGACAGAGGAACCTGGCGGGCTAGTCTATAGGGTTGCAAAGAGTTGCACACGGCTGAGCACGCAAGCATAAACGAAACAGAGAAACAGAGGGCAGAATGGTGGTCACGCATCTTTTCTTTCCCATCAAACATTCCTAACCTGACTCCCAGGGACTTGTGGTGGTGAAAGCTGACCTGACAGCCTTCTAGTCCTGCTGCTGGGCTGTGCTTTGTTAGCTGCTCAGTCGTGTCCAACTCTTTGGGACCGCATGGGTTGTAGCCCGCCAGGCTCCTCTGTCCATGGGGATTCTCCAAGCAAGAATACCGGCGTGAGTTGCCACACCCTTCTCCAGGGGATCTTCCCAACTCATGGATCGAACCCTGCATTGCAGGCAGATTCTGTACCGTCTGAGCCACCAGGGAAGCCCAGTCCTGCTGCCAACCAGGTGTAAGCCTCACAGACACGAGGACCGCACACCGAGCTCCCTTGTACCTTTCTCCCCACACCTGGCATCTAGCACAGGGCTTTAAGCTAAGATGCTGTATCTTTAAAACCGACGCAGAGTGCAGACTGCCCAGTGACCACCGCTCCAGGAAACACAGTCGCCTTGACTCACGTGACCAAGATGGTATTTCTGGCAGTCCAGTAAGTGGGGGAGGAAGCTGTGCAATAAAGGATGTATTTGGGGGTCAAAGTTCTCCTTAACCTCACAAACAAGTCAGCAGATCTGACTATGCTCATAGCCGGATGTAGACTACACCTGACCTTTGTAGCCCCTTTCCTATCAAATACAAGTGGCAAAGACATTTTTTCCAGCTAAAGTTACTTAGACTACAGGCACTGGGCTCTTGAACTTGAGGAAGCCAGCACTCCCCAGGCTGCTGCAAGCACAGGATTTTGACCCCACGGTCGAGATGCTATCAGGCAGCCTCGGGACAGGATGTGTGCAACAAAAAAGCAAGCCCTGTCCCTCCGTCAGGGGACTGGAACTGTCAGCCTCGTCTAGCTCCCCCGGCTCCCTCAGCCTGCTCTGACTCCGGAATTCAGGCGACCCTTCTGTTTCCGCTGACGCAGTGGCCGGGTGACTCAGAGCCAGGCCGGTCTGGACCTCCTCCCTCCGTCCTGTGTGGTCCACACCTCTGAGGAGCTGGGGCTCCTGGTCAGAACCTGGGCGTTTGCCCAGACTCCAGCAGGACGCTCAGAGCCTCTAGGGTGAGCTGCCACATCATGGTAGCCATTGTCGGGGCAGATGACATCCCAGAGGGAAGGGCAAGAAGCCAACACCGACCAGCCAACTCCCTCCCCTCAAATGGGAGTTTCCCAAGCACAGTTTCCCGAACGGCCTCCCCAAGGCCATCCACGTGGTCGAGCAGGTATGCCACGTGTGACGGGGTGTCTCCCAGCAGTCCCACGGGAAGCAAGGTAGAGACAACACCATGTCACCTGCTCTTTGCCCATCCTTCCCTCACCGCCCTTTTCCATCTCTCTCTGTCCCAGGATGGGCTTCCACAGTAGCTCAGACAGTAAAGAATCTGCCTGCAATGCAAGAGACCCAGGTTGCATCCCCGGATCAGGAAGACCCCCTGGGAAAGGCTACCCACTCCAGCATTCTTGCCTGGGAAGTGCCAAGGACAGAGGACCCTGGCGGGCTACAGTCCATGGGGGTCACAGATCATCATATGCAGCTGAGCAACTAACACTTTCACTTCGCTTTCTGCCCTGGGATAGCACCTCCCGGTGATTAAACCTCACCTTGGGTCTTCCATTTTGGAAAAGCCTAAGTCACTTGGACTTAGGGCACCAAATGCCAGCGTGAGCAAGGGCGAGCTGGCACGAGGCAGACCTCAGCCCCAGTGGTGCTTCCATCACTACCCAGCTGGCGCCTCTCAATTTTTATCTAGTAGGGACTTCATAAAAATCCTGCAAGGTGGTTAGACAGAAATTGGCTCATTTGACAGATAAAATACTGAGACAGAAATTAGCTTTCCCAGTTCACACAGCAAGTGGCTGCATTAGAAACCCCTCCCTTGCAGATTTCTCCACAAGGGTCTGCATATTATTGGACGAGCTCAGGGACAGGGTCCTCGGGAGTCAGGAATTGAGGGGCAGGAGCTGTTGAAGAGGCTGCCGTGCCTAACGCTCCCTTGTTAAAACAAAGATAGAGTGCACACCCAGATTCTCTCCATGACCCTGAAGCAGCCACTTGAAAAGCGAATAGTGGGTGAAACAGGTGTTTGGCATTGTGAAGACCAAAAGGAAAGTTTTGCAAGCGACTGTCATAAATCAAGTTCCATCACCATATCCATCTGCACTGCCAGAGGTTGGGAAATGTTTGCCAGCCATGTGCTCACATCAAAAGTAAATCTGTAGGGCTTTTTTGAAAGGAGCCAATACCTCAAAAACAATGCTGAGATTCTTGGCCTTGTCCTCGACAAAGTGCAGCGAGATTTTGCACTGCCGCTGGCATTGTGTGTCTGTGCCCATTGCAGAGCTCCCGGAAGCACCTGCAGAATTCAGGACGCCAAGAATAACTGTGGAATATACTGAAACAACCCGAGCTTACTGGAGGCCAATTCCTACAAGAAGCCTTGCATATCAAGCCATACAGACATAACAGTGGCCAGTGCTGTGGATGAAACACAGCTGCCCGTATGCGCTGGCCTCGGTACTGTCGTATCCACCCACCCTGTACCACGGTAGGGGCCCCAAAGCTTCCGGTGAGCTTCCTTGAATGTCTGTGAAGTCCCAAGCCTGCCACTGAAAGGATGAAGGAGACAGGAAATGTCAGGACAAAAACTAACAGCTCACAGCATTCCCGGGATCCTTAAGTCCCAGCAGATGTCCTACCCTGCTGAGGATTTCCCTAAATGCGGGCCACACTGACGTGTTCAGGTATCGGGCAGGTGAGCTGTCAAGAGTGACAGGTGAGTCTGCTTATTGCAGAGCC
This sequence comes from Budorcas taxicolor, assembly GCF_023091745.1. NCBI lineage: Eukaryota > Metazoa > Chordata > Mammalia > Artiodactyla > Bovidae > Budorcas > Budorcas taxicolor. The sequence continues at coordinate 116,987,119 of NC_068913.1, read as the reverse complement.
CTCCAGAGCCCTGCGTTCCTTCCTGTTCACATGTGCTGTCTAAGCAAAGGGCTCGAGTTCCACAAGTGTGTTTCTTCCGGACAACTTCACAGGACCCAGGCATGCCCTGAGCACACACCTCTTGATGGCCTGCTATGGCAAACACCACTCTGGACACAGAGGGTGGGGCTGAAAAGAGCGAAAACCTCTGACTTCAGGAGTGGTTGCTTGGCTGGGGAAGACAAAACAGTAAATAACAGAGACAGGATCATTGTAAGCATTCTAACTATAGATTTGGATAAATGCAATAAAAGAAATAAACACAGTCCTAGAACTGTGTATCGCAACAAAGCCTCTTTCCTGCAAACTTCATCCAGGCTCCTCTGAGCCCTCCTCCGGACTAACTTTGGCCCCATCCTTGCTGGGCCAGCAGAGCCCAGTTTCAGCAAGAATCTTGCCAACTCCACTTAGATGCTTGTCCCCACCAGCCCCCAGTGATCATCTGGCCTGCCTTCAGGATGAGCCCTGTTAGGCCAGTTTGGGAGAGCCCTGCCCCCAGTCTTGATGCTGTCTCCCGGTCCTTCCCTTCCACCAGCACCCCCATACCCTGCTCCTTGGCTGTAAATCCCCACAGGTCCTGTTGTATCCAACAGGAGCCTCATTTCTCTCTATTGTCAACACAATATCCGGATAGTCCTAATGAAGTCTTAACCATTTTAACAAGTATCAGAATACTGTCTTTCTTTGGCAAAAAAAACAAAGGAAGAGGTGTGCAATCTTTTATAAGGTGGATGAGAAAGGCCTCTCTAGTGAGTTCAGGTCTAAGGATGGGAGGAAGGTGGATGCAGGGAGAGCTAAGGGCAGGGTGTCCACACCCAGAGCAGGGTTGGTGCTAACCATGGTCCTGATGGCTCTGTGCCCAGAGCAGAAACGCAACAGCAGGGCAGATTCACCAGGAGATGGGGCCAGTGTGACAGGGTCCTTGGGAGTGAGGGACTAAGGGGCAGAAGCTGTTGAAGAAGAGGGCAGAGACGACCTCATGCAGGCTTTGCAGGGGTATTCATGGATTTCATTTCATTGAAAAGGAGTAGCCAGGGAAGATATTCCAATAGAGGCTCATCATGTTTCAGTGACTATGGAGAAGAAGGTGGCAGTTGACTTCTGATTTAAAAAATTAATTAATTGCATTATTGTCGATGGTTAACTTTTTATTTTACATCTATTATCCATTTGAGCCTGAGAATATACCATCTCCAGCCCCACAGAAAATTCGTGGTTTGTCTGAAATTGTTAGCTTGAGACTCAGGGAAAGCTAAACAGCACTGAGGTCTCCCACAAGGAGATGAAAGACGACACAGCATAAAACTGCAGCCCGCCTTCGGACATTCTCTTTACTGAAGCAATATCTCAGGCAGCTCCAGGGACCCAGACTTCATTACACAGCACAGCTGTGCCCAGCTCTGTCCTAACCAGATCATTATTGGAAGGATACCAGATAGCCACTGGGTCAGGAAAACATCTCTGGGCTTGGGAGAAGCTGAGATGTCCTGCCCTGTGCAGGATTAGCCTGTCCAGGAAAAGTAACAAGGCTGGAGCAGAGACAGTGTCAGGAATCAGCTCTTCAATTTCCCAACCACCCCTCTCATCTCTACCCTGCATCTACTTACATGTCACAAGGGAGAAAGCACATTATAGAGGCTTTGTTGAGTTTCTGAAGTCCTAGGAATGCTTCCCAAAATGGTTAGATAACAACAAAATACCTTCCTTTAAAAGCCTGCACTCAGAAGACGGCAGAGGAAGAGGTGCTCTGCATCACTCATCGCTGTTGCATAGTCGCTCGGTCATGTCTGGCTCTTTGTGACCCCATGAACTGTAACCTGCCGGGCCCCTCGGTCCACGGAATTCTCCAAGCAGGAATACAGGAGCAGGTTGCCGTTCTCCTCTCCAGGGGATCTTCCCAACCCAGGGATGGAACCGACATCTCCCACATTAGCAGGAGGATTCTTTATCACTGTGCCATCTGGAAAGCCTTCATTCATCATTAGAGGAATACAAGTCAAAACCTTACTGAGCTACTACCTGACACCTGCTAGAATGGCTATAATGGGACTATTTGGCCAGGCCCGGGTCCCATGTCCACCCCTGGAGCAGAAGATGGGCACAGTTCCACCACACAAGGGACAGAAAATGAGGGGAACATAATGTCCAGGGGGGCTGACTCTTTGTTTATCAGAAAAAGGGGAAATGGATCCTGGACAGGTGAAACAGCAGTGCCCACTCAAAGCCTCCCCATGTCAATGGTAGGCTGAAAAGGCCTATTTTTAAGTTGAATCAAATTAATAACAATCATTATTCCCTGGGAGATGCTCAGGCAGCAGCTTCTGACTCTAATCACTTTGCTAATTATAATTATTTCCATTAAAGCAGGTGCTCCAAAGCTTTCCACTTGGCAAAACATTGTTCATAGTCTGAGTTATTGGGTGCAGTTGGGAGCTTTTAAAGCTGTGTTTCTTGCTGACTGTTTGATCAAGAATTTGAAGCCATCAGGGGCAAGTTCCACCTAAATGGAGTTTTGCTCTATTGCTCTCACTTTTCATTCTTTTATTCTGTGAATGGGCAGCTGCTTGGAGAGGCTGCATGGAGCTGGGATCACAGAGTGGCCCCAGAATAGCTTGCTTTTAGGGGATTCAGAGGGCTTTCCCGGTGGCTCAGTGGTAAAGAATCAGCCTGCAATGCAGAAGTTGCCAGAGACACAGGTTCAATCGCTGAGTGGGGAAGGAACCCTGGAGGAAGGCATAGAAACCCACTCTAATATTCTTGCCTGGAGAATTCCGTGGACAGAGGAGCCTGGTGGGCTACAGACCATGGGGTCGCAAAGAGTCAGACACGACTGAGTGACTAAGCAGACATTAGAAGCTAAGCACAGGTCTCCACCTTCCATGGAAGAAAAGGCACAGATCTCCTGTTCTCACTGAAACCAAAGTGCAATAGTGATCAGGGAGCTCTGCAAGCACCTCGGGGTTTCAGTTAAATCCATCTTTGCATCTGATGGAGAAATGGCCCCAGCCATCCCTCATCCTGGATTACCCACACCCTTGATGCCACGAATGATAGACCTCATGTTCATTTCATTTACTGGGTGGCAGATACATAAGCAGGGATTGGCACAAAAAGCCACGTTGCACAGGGCTCTCGGTGTGATTGAATTTTGGATTAAAACCCACTTGAGGGATTTAAGGTGAAGCAGTCATTCCACATGTAAAGGATTTCTGATGTGGAGCTGGAAATGAACTCTACCAGCTCTCCTTTGTATTGTATATAATAAGAAATAAAGCAAAAGAAAACCAAGTGTGGAGCCCTTTTTCAATATGCTTTTAACAGAGGTCAATATCCACAGAAAATTCTCCAGTTTGAGATTTGCTCTAAGTCTGGAGGAGAAGGGAGTGAGGAGAGAGAAGCTTTGGGCACAGCTACCAGCCAGGGAGGTCCGGGTTTGGTTTTGCTTTCCCTGGGGACCAGAGGTCACAAGGGTCGGCATCGTCTGCTGATGCTGATGGAGGGAAGAGTCATCACCCCAACCTCGAGGTGGGTGGGGTGGGGAACCACAGGTCACAAGAGTCGGCATCGTTTGCTGATGCTGACAGAGGGAGGCGTCATCACCCCAACCTCGGGGGGGGACCACAGGTCACAAGGGTCAGCATCATCTGCTGATGCTGACGGAGGGAAGAGTCATCACCCCAAGCACAAGGGGATGTTTGCTTCCTGAACACTGTGCATCTTGGAGTCAAACGGATTCCTGCCCCTTCTCTTTTCTGCGTTCACAGGAGGCATGTCCATCAGCATGAGCGAGTCACTCACGTGCACGATCTGTGACCGAAACTGCCACTGTGCTTGATTCTTTTCCTGCCCCGCTCTGGTTAGCCGGGTCAGAACCTGCATCAGCAACAAATTGCAAAAAGAATTATGAGCCGACTCGTATCATCACCTCCTGGCTCGACACTTGCTCTTCCACATCCTCACCCGGTTGTTTCAGAAGCATTTTTTAAAATAATTAAACTATGTGTTTGCTGGCATTTTCTAGCATCACTGATGCAGCGGTCTGCTCCTGGACTTTGTGATGGAAGAAATTAAATGCAATACACTCTCCCCACTTGGGGAGCAGTAACAGGAAAATCTAATTTTGTGTTTGTGAAGACATACTCTGCTGCCACTTTGATCCAAATTGTCTCCTGGAGAAAGTCATTGGACTAGAAAGAATGGCTACATGCAGCTTCGAATTCTTTCAACCTGCTTTTTATTCTACAAATGAGTATATTTGATTAAGAACTCTATAAGGAGGCAAAGGGATTGTTTGTATTAACCAGGAAAATTAGTAGACATTTTTTGTAAACCTTTTACAGTTTACAAACATCCTAATTTCAATCACATTGATTTTTTGAGATGACACCTACATCTCAGTTCAGTTCAGTTCAGTTCAGCCGCTCAGTCGTGTCCGACTCTTTGCGACCCCATGAATCTCAGCACACCAGGCCTCCCTGTCCATCACCATCTCCCGGAGTTCACTCAGACTCACGTCCATCAAGTCCGTGATTCCATCCAGCCATCTCATCCTCTGTCATCCCCTTCTCCTCCTGCCCCCAATCCCTCCCAGCATCAGAGTCTTTTCCAATGAGTCAACTCTTCTCATGAGGTGGCCAGACTACTGGAGTTTCAGCTTGAGCATCATTCCCTCCAAAGAAATCCCAGGGTTGACCTCCTTCAGAATGGACTGGTTGGATCTCCTTGCAGTCCAAGGGACTCTCAAGAGTCTTCTCCAACACCACAGTTCAAAAGCATCAATTCTTTGGCGCTCAGCCTTCTTCACTGTCCAACTCTCACATCCATACATGACCACTGGGAAAAGCATAGCCTTGACTAGACGGACCTTAGTCGGCAAAGTAATGTCTCTGCTTTTGAATATACTATCTAGGTTGGTCATCACTTTTCTTCCAAGGAGTAAGCATCTTTTAATTTCATGGCTGCAGTCACCATCTGCAGTGATTTTGGAGCCCCCAAAAATAAAGTCTGACACTGTTTCTACTGTTTCCCCATCTATTTCCCATGAACTGATGGGACCGGATGCCATGATCTTCGTTTTCTGAATGTTGAATTTTAAGCCAACTTTTTTGCTCTCTTCTTTCACACTCATCAAGAGGCTCTTTAGCTCCTCTTCACTTTCTGCCATAAAGGTGGTGTCATCTGCATATCTGAGGTGATTGATATTTCTCCCAGCAATCTTGATTCCAGCTTGTGTTTCTTCCAGTCCAGCGTTTCTCATGATGTACTCTGCATAGAAGTTAAATAAGCAGGGTGACAATATACAGCCTTGATGTACTCCTTTTCCTATTTGAAACCAGTCGGTTGTTCCATGTCCAGTTCTAACTGTTGCTTCCTGACCTGCATACAGATTTCTCAAGAGGCAGGTTAGGTGGTCTGGTATTCCCATCTCTTTCAGAATTTTCCAAAGTTTATTGTGATCCACACAGTCAAAGGCTTTGGCATAGTCCATAAAGCAGAAATAGATGTTTTTCTGGAACTCTCTTGCTTTTTCCATCATCCAGCAGATGTTGGCAATTTGATCTCTGGTTCCTCTGCCTTTTCTAAATCCACCTTGAACATCAGGGAGTTCACGGTTCACGTATTGCTGAAGCCTGGCTTGGAGAATTTTGAGCATGACTTTACTAGCATGTGAGATGAGTGCAATTGTGCAGTAGTTTGAGCATTCTTTGGCATTGCCTTTCTTTGGAATTGGAATGAAAACTGACCTTTTCCAGTCCTTTGGCCACTGCTGAGTTTTCCAAATTTGCTGGCATATGGAGTGCAGCACTTTCACAGCATCATCTTTCAGGATTTGAAACAGCTCAACTGGAATTCCTTCCCCTCCACTAGCTTTGTTCGTAGTGATGCTTTCTAAGGCCCACTTGACTTCACATTCCAAGATGTCTGGCTCTAGATGAGTGATCACATCATCATGATTATCTGGGTCGTGAAGATCTTTTTTGTACAGTTCTTCCGTGTATTCTTGCCACCTCTTCTTAATATCTTCTGCTTCTGTTAGGTCCATACCATTTCTGTCCTTTATTGAGCCCATCTTTGCACGAAATGTTCCCTTGGTATCTCTAATTTTCTTGAAGAGATCTCTAGTCTTTCCTATTCTGTTCTTTTCCTCTATTTCTTTGCATTGATCACTGAAGAAGGCTTTCTTATCTCTTCTTGCTATTCTTTGGAACTCTGCATTCAGATGCTTATATCTTTCCTTTTCTCCTTTGCTTTTCACTTCTCTTCTTTTCACAGCTATTTGTAAGGCCTCCCCACACAGCCATTTTGTTTTCTTGCATTTCTTTTCCATGGGTATGTTCTTGATCCCTGTCTCCTATACAATGTCATGAACTTCCATCCATAGTTCATCAGGCACTCTATCTATCAGATATAGACCCTTAAATCTATTTCTCACTTCCACTGTATAATCATAAGGGATTTGATTTAGGTCATACCTGAATGATCTAGCAGTTTTCCCTACTTTCTTCAATTTTGCAATGAGTTCATGATCTGAGCCACAGTCAGCTCCTGGTGTTGTTTTTGTTGACTGTATAGAGCTTCTCCATCTTTGGCTCCAAAGAATATAATCAATTTGATTTCAGTGTTGACCATCTGGTGATGTCCATGTGTAGAGTCTTCTCTTGTGTTGTTGGAAGAGGGTGTTTGCTATCACCAGTGCATTTTCTTGGCAAAACTCTATTAGTCTTTGCCCTAGGACCACAGCCTTGTCTAACTCAATGAAACCAAGCCATGCCTGCAGGCGGGCGGGTCATTGTGGAGAGGTCTGACAGAATGTGGTCCACTGGAGAAGGGAATGGCAAGCAGCTTCAGAATTCTTGCCTTGAGAACCCCATGAACAGTATGAAAAGGCAGAATGATAGGATGCCAAAAGAGGAACTCCCCAGGTCAGTAGGTGCCCAATATGCTACTGGAGATCAGTGGAGAAATAACTCCAGAAAGAATGAAGGGATGGAGCCAAAGCAAAAACAATACCCAGCTGTGGATGTGACTGGTGATAGAAGCAAGGTCCGATGCTATAAAGAGCAATATTGCATAGGAACCTGGAATGTCAGGTCCATGAATCAAGGCACATTGGAAGTCGTCAAACAAGAGATGGCAAGAGTGAACGTCGACATTCTAGGAATCAGCGAACTAAAATGGACTGGAATGGGTGAATTTAACTCAGATGACCATTATATCTACTACGGCGGGCAGGAATCCCTCAGAAGAAATGGAGTAGCCATCATGGTCAACAAAAGAGTCCGAAATGCAGTACTTGGATGCAATCTCAAAAACGACAGAATGATCTCTGTTCATCTCCAAGGCAAACCATTCAATATCACAGTTATCCAAGTCTATGCCCCAACCAGTAACGCTGAAGAAACTGAAGTTGAACGGTTTTATGAAGACCTACAAGATTTTTTAGAACTAACACCCCAAAAAAGATGTCCTTTTCATTATAGAGGACTGGAATGCAAAAGTAGGAAGTCAAGAAACACCTGGAGTAACAGGCAAATTTGGCCTTGAATGCAGAATGAAGCAGGGCAAAGACTAATAGACAGCTACATGTATCTCTCTATATATATCCCTCTGTCTACCCAGACAAACACATATGTATTTATTTTACAGAATTAAACCTGGTTTTGATTTAGAGGTCTTAATGCTGCTTTAGATATTACTGGTGGCAGTGTATAAAAGTCAGCACTGCTAATATTTTAAACTAGTATTTATGAGATTTCCACTAATATCATGAAAAAGACAGTTATTTCTCCTTTTTTCCAAATCCAGAGGGTTTTTTATTTTCTTTTCTTGCTGCTCTGAGAGCGGATGTCTGGTGCTCAGAGCATGTGCTTTCCACGGCAGATGGTTTATACCACGTCCATTTCTATGCCAGGTTCTTAGAGGTGAGTGTGCAGCCGCAAGCTGTCCTTTGCTTTCTGCCTTGTGTGTGGCACAAAGAAGAAGTGTTTTGGAGTATTTAAGGCATAGAGCACAAAAAACTACTCACCTATAGCAAGGGTGATGAATGTTAGCATACTTTTGGCTAAAAAGGGGACAGAATGAATCTAGTCTGAGTGACCTCAGTAAGGAAGCTTTGTGGTTGGTGTTCAGTCACTCAGCCGTGCCCAGCCCTTTGTGACCCCATGGACCACAGCACACCAGGCTTCCCCATCCTTCACTGTCTCCCAGAGCTTGCTCAAACTCATATCCATTGAGTTGATGATGGCATTCAACCATCTCATCCTCTGTCATCCCCTTCTCCTCCTGCCCTCAATCTTTCCTAGCATCAGGGTTTTTTCAAATGAGTCAGTTCTTCGCATCAGGTGGCCCAAGGACTGGAACTTCAGCTTCAGCATCAGTCTTTCCAATGAACACTCAGGACTGATCTCCTTCAGAATGGACTGGATGGATCTCCTTGCAGTCCAGGGGACTCTCAAAAGTCTTCTCCAGTACCACAGTTTGAAAGCATCAATTCTTCAACACCCAGCTTTCTTTATCAGGAAGCCACTTGGCTCTATAATTGAACGTCTGCAGGAAGGGTAGATCTCACAGCTGGTTACTGGGAGCTCAGTGCTGTCCCAGTGCTCTCGTCTGTTCACAAGGAAGATGCTTCTTCTCTCATCTGTGTGCTGCTAAATGCTTCCTCAGAGTGGCTATGTAGAGACCTCGGGGGCTTCGAGTATAAGAGTTTCCCCAGACGAGTGAGGAACCTCCTTCTCCAGAAGTCTCTAGAAAACCCTGTGTCGTGTCCCACTGGCTAAAATTACACCAGAGGCATTCCTCGGCTAATCATGGGGCAAAGAGGAGGAAAGAAAGCTCCGGCCACCCCTAGAGCGGTGTCATTTCCCTGCAGCACTGGACTCTGAGACAAAGGAGGAAGACCCTGACGCTGGGAAAGACTGAGGGCAGGAGGAGGCGACGACAGAGGATGAGATGGCTGGATGGCGTCACCGACTCAATGGATGTGGGTTTGAGCAAGCTCCAGGAGCTGGTGATGGACAGGGAGGCCTGGTGTGCTGCAGTCCATGGGGTCACAAAGAGTCAGACATGCCTGAGCAATGGAACAACAAAAACTGAGTTCCTTTTAGAAAAGGAAAAGGGACGATCTGTGCCAAGGACCAGCCAGCAACACCACTCCAGGCGTTGAGGCAGAAACGTTACTGCATCTAATCTGAAGCGTTGCACACCTGTCTATCCCTATACATATAGGGGTATAAAAATATGCCCTATGTTCACAGCAGCACTATTTACAATAACCAATACTTTGAAGCAAACTAAGTGTCCGTCCACAGATGAATAGATAGAGATGATGTGGTACCTATATACAACGAAATATTATTCAGCCATAAAAAAAGAATGAGCTAATATCATTTGCAGCCACATGGATGAACCTGGAGATGTTCATAATACGTGCAAGTCAGACAGAGAAAGATAAATCTCATATCATTTATATGTGGAATCTAAAATATGACACAAATATTTATAAACCAAAAATAGACTCACAGATGTAGAAAACGAACTGATGGTTGCTTAAGGGGAAAGGAGGTGGGGAGGGTTAAAT